>NC_091121.1:156684383-157415633 GCF_040183065.1 Periplaneta americana
AGAGATGGGTGGCCGCGCTTGCTAGAGTTATTGCAGTAGCCGTGATATTGCCAAATATTTCATAGAAACATAATGATTTACTCTAAAACGGTGAATATTAAAAAAAACATTTAGATTTTTCAAACTTCTCCTCATGATCTATCGCCAGTTCCATTTTGGTGCAGTGGTTACCTTCCACTCTGCATATATGTAATGTACACAGGAGAGTCATTAAGTTACAAATCGAAGTAGTGACCTACATTTTTTATAAGGCGCCTAAAAGCTATCACAGCTAGATGATAGTATTATCCAGGTGTCAAGGTGATCTATGTGCATACGGGCGGCACAAGCGAAACAAAGAGCAGCAGTTGCAAGATGGCGACACTTCTACAAGAGTGTACTATCATTGAGGAACACTCCGTTGTGCGACCTTTCTGGGCAAGAGATGTGGCAACAAAGCATATTCATAAATAAATGCTGTCCGTAGGTCTATATTGAGTATTTCCTGTTACATCAAGCTTTCTACTCGCCTAGTGGAGATTATCACGGAGGTACATGTTCAACAGGATGGCGATTTGATTCGAGTTCACAGGATGAAAAGGCTATATGTTAGTTCGGATAGGCGATGAATCTTGAGTGTATCACTGCCAGCCCGAGACAAAGCGTGCATCAATGATCGAATCTAGAAGCCAATGGTGCACCTGTGCAGAGATGCCGCCATCTTATAACTACTGCTTCTTTGTTTCGCTTATGCGTCGATAGATAATAATGTCATCTAGTGGATATAGCTCATTAAAAATGTAGGTAATTACTTTAGTTTCTAACTTACTGACTCTTCCACGTACATATGATTTTGACATTAATATTTTATCCGTTTTCTGAAAATTAATTTAGTCATTTTTGTACAGTAAGTTTACTCCTAAACCCACTTGTCACTTTCAGTGACTAGTATAAATGTTTTAAAGTATATGGTGGATACCAGAAGAGAAATGTGATATCTGGAGGTCAATGAATTGGGTTACGTTTATATCAGAACAGAGCTTGACCCGAAACTCGTGCGTCTTATCAATGCTAAGTCCACACACTGCCACTGCTTCCAACATTGCTTTTCTGAGCTATCTGGATTAACATCAACACATCCGAGATCTTGCTTATTTAGAGTGTCCATGGCAAATATTGAGCAAGGCTTATGAAACATAGGAAATAGAGGAGCAAATATAACTGTCGATTTCTACTAAACATTATTATTCTCTGGGTGTTTCCTAGAATAATCTAACAGTAACACAAGTTGTCGTGTTAGAGATTTATGCAATTTATTGCGAGCAATGTCATGTTCAATGCCAGCTGAAACTAGTGATTACGAGAAATAAGTATTGAAGCATTCTCATTTAGTTTTTTTTTATATAATCCTATTTTGATGTCCTTCGTGGAAATAGGATTATCAGACGTCCCTGTCGGAGATTTGCGACACTTGAAAGAATCCTGTCTCTGACAGAGATCTTAAGGCAAAATTTATCAACAATTTCTCGCCCAAATTCTCGCCAATCATTCTATTATGCCTAGAGGGTGGCCTAATGAATTTCAGTTTAGAGATTCTTCCTTTCTAGCAAAGAAATTCACCATAGAAAGATACATTTTAAGAGTGATATAAGTTCTAATGTAAAGTAAAGACAATTGTTCTCTGTAGTAGACTATAGTTAAGGTACGTAAAATAATTTCCAAAAATTTATTTTTGCTATAGGATAACAAACATTTGCAACTTTTAGCACATTCTTGAAAACTGTGCATCCCACTCACTTCTTCTTCTTCTTCTTCTTCTTCTTCTTTCAACTGATTCACCTGTCTTCCGTTTACTATATCAACCTGTTATATTTTCGTTATTTCCCTGCTCTTCACGTCGCAATATATTGTTCAGTGTTTTCACATCTATATTTCTGAATAAGGTTCAATATTTGCTAGGTATGGTCTTGTGGTGAGTACGGAAATGGAAAGGTAACTAAATTATGCTTTTGTATATTTTATCTGTCGTTTCCTACCGCCGTATTTTTTTTTTTTCAGCTTTGCGTTATTCAAATATTTAGGTATTCTATTGTTTTATGGTCTGCAGTTGATTTTCTCTACGCAATGTCTGAGTGTTTAACTATTTATGTTTCTAAAACATTCATAGTGTGTTCTATTATATACAGCGTTATTCAGGCCAAAATTACATTTTCGATGCAATTGAATTGTTGCCTGAAGTTTTGTTTTATTTACAGATACTTTCATGCCATATTTTCTCTTTTTTATGGAGATTTAGTAGAACAAACTTCGCAAGTTATTTTCATTAAACTGCTAAATATCAACTGACTGCATTATCATAACACATTTATTTTGTTTGCATCCATAATATAACCTATTTTAATCTTTAGGTATTTAATTAAGTGAAGATATAAATACTGTATGACACAAAAGTCAGTTGACAAATGGGAAACATTACTAATGTAAAACTGAAATAATTATTATAATATGTTACATAATGACGTGTTCCCTCCAAGATGTCCATAATCTGAGTGATATTTTTCATTTGTACTGTTAGGTTGGCAGTACATATTCCCCTTTGTACCGCTAGAATTCTCCACATTCCGTTCCAAATCTGCTACTAACGGACAGCATTCAATAGACGTGATTTCGAAGATGACGGCCAGTCCTAAAAGGTCAGTGCGCTATGTGGCTCCAGAAAGTGGTATCAGTAAAGAATCTGTTCGCAGAATATTGAAATCTGCAAGTTTACACCCCTACAAATTATAGCATTTACACACAATGCAAGAAGAATATCCACTCAAGAGACGAACATATTGCAACTGAATCATACAGCGTTTGCGTACTGATCGATCCTTTCTTCAGCATGTTCTGTTCAGTGACGAATGCTTATTCTTTCTGGATGGGCAAACTCGTACACAAAAAGCACAATACTGGTCCAAAGAAAACCCAAGATGGATCTGTGAAACTAACAAGTCTGGTGCTCCAAAATTTATGGTGTGATGTGGATTACTAGGTGATATAGTCCTTCGATCATATTTTTTAATAGAAATGTAAACCAACACACATATGAGAAAATGCTAGACAGCACTATAATGGAGTTTCTGTATGATTTTCCACTGAAAAATGAATAAGAATGTGGTTCCAACAAGATGGGGTCAAGGCACATTACACTCTAACAGTTCGCCAGAAACTAAATGAGATGTTCGCTGTGCACTGGATTGAACGAGGTGGACCTGTCATGGCCTCCACGGTCACCAGACTTCACATCCCTTGATTTCTTTCTATGGGGATTTGTGAAACAGCACTTTTTCAGACAGAGTCTACATCTACAGATGACTTAAAAAAAAGGATCATCCATGTTATCCAGTACATTCCACTTGCAACACTTTTAAGAGTGGTAGGATCGAGTGAGGCACTGTTTTCAAGTAAATGGAGCACATTTGAATATTTCCGGTAGTGAACATATTGTATACAAAACTGTATTTGCAATTAGAGTAATGTTTCCCCATTTATCAACAGACTTCTGTGTCACACGGTATTTCGACATCTCATGGTGACAAGACACCCAAATTAAACGATTCTCCTTGACTTATTTATCCCTTTTAACTGCAATTAAAATCTTACCTACATTATTTAGAGGCACACGCGCTTTTATTTATGTACAAATGAAAGTACAGTTTGTGATGTATGACTTGACTAGCCGGATTCAACTAGGATACATTTAGCCAATTTCTGCGCTTGCCAAGTGTCCTACATACTTTCGTTTTGCAATCTTTACTGAATGAAGAAAAGCGAGAGGCTAATACAAACAAACTTCAGAAATTCAATTTGTGGCCACTCGTGTGGCCGTAAGAGTCTGTTACATTTTATACCGAGAAGTAAACAATTTACTGTAGATAGCCTTCAGAGCAATTGCGCGGAAGATTATTCCAGAAGCAAGACTTTGCAAATTTCCTGCGGCATTATTTCTTGTTTACCACATAACAGTATTTCACAACCATTTCCTCATTAATTGAATTTTATATTAATACGACGACGAAATAAATGCAACTATCTCGGAAACGTCATAACCAGAGACCGGAACTTTGGCAGAATGCTTTTTAAACGTGTTAAAATCTATCTTCATTTTGAGAGTAAATCTGAACGAATTATACCTTTGTGATTGAAACATCACAGTTTTATGTTGCCCTTTTCTGCCTTTTTTTAAATATAAATGCCTAATTTACAAAATAAATGCTTTTTTGCCTTTATTTGATTATGTATCTGTCATTTATTAATTCATTATTAAAAATTGCCTACAGGTGTATTTTAATTTATCTCTATAACCGCTACAATGAAAGTGACTTCACCGAATATTTATTATTGTCTTTCAGTCAGTTTATATTCTCTTTGTAACAATGAGTACTGCCGTGCAAAAATGTATAACAGTAAGCGTTTTAATTATCGCTTGTGTTTATTTGACAAGACAACAATGAGTGTGGGTCTAAAGTTATTTTTAACGGTTATTTTTCTTTCAGTTTTCATTGCGACGTTGTTGTAGCTAGCTAAATATTTCATATCGCAACATGTCAGTACAACCAAACACAACAATGCACTTTCCAAGGCTACTAGGAAGAAGATTTCTTTGCTTCCAACAGTAATTGCAACATCGAATCGAAAATCTCAATTTCCATTCGACTTATGTAAAGCTTTTCTTGCTGCCGAAATCCCTTTGTGGAAAATACAAGGTTGTGGGTCTAGTGCAAGGTTTTTTTAATTGCCTTTTATTGCGTATTTTAGCTATATATAATGCCTTTTTGCCTGCCTATTTTAGCTACTTATGATGCCTTTTTGCCTGCATATTTTAATGATTCATAATGCCTAAACTTCCGGTCTCTGGTCATAACGATGTATCTGAAGACACTTTATGATAATGTCCAAAAACTTTGTTCCACATGGAGTTAAAATCTTGATGATGTTATTCCACTATCGACGATTTTCTCTAAAGAATTTATTCTAGGCATTTTTCAACTACTTCACAATAGACGGACAAATACTGGGGCTCCTGTGATGTGGAGTTAGCACATCCTTCATCAAAGACACCATAAGAGCAATGATGATGTGACTGGTACAAATCGTAGTTCATTTTCGGTCATAGTAAAAAGAGTATATTTTTAGGAAAATAATAAAAAAAATCACCATAATTTCTCAGAATCTAACTCCAGCTCTTTCAATGGTATAGATTTACTTGATTACGAATGCTTATGATTTATCTTTTTGTGTTTTTCCTTAAAAAAATATTATGTTTACTTTGAGGAAGTGAAGAGGAGCTGAGTGAAATATCAACTTCAACCCTTACACGCCGGAAGACTTATACCACTATTGCACGCAAATGTCTAACTCTTAACCAGGGGTTCGTATACCTGCATAATCGGGAAAATTCTTGTCTGGTTCTTTAGCAGAGCGGTTAAGGCGCACAAGCTATGTCCGGCCAGCATATCGTGCCTAAGATCGCAGGTTCGCGTGCCGGCCACTGCAGTCAATTGAGCCTGTGGTAAAGGATGGGGAGGGCCCATGTAAAACAAACAGTGTACGCATGGAGACTGACGGGGTTTCAGTTGACTGCAGTTGAAATGATTATGCTCCTTTTAAAGAAATAATTACAAAAAAAATGTTATTGTTTTAATCAAGTGCAATGTCCTTAACGTTATATGAAATTAAAGAATGTCGATGTATTTTGTGTATAAGATACAATTTATAACATATTATATCACGTCATGACCATAATACTAGCTGGCCACTATAATGGACGCACGGGTCCTAAAGGTTAAATACTTGTGCAATAATAGCTTCTCAGGCAGTGTATGAGTATGTTGATTATGCCCCGTATCTTCAAGCGTTTATTGGAGCACTGGTCCAGGATGTATCCACTAAATAGAGTGGCGTACGCAGAATTTTGTCAAGGGGGGTCATTATTAAAATTATTATAATTTACATTATCGGTATTTTAAATTTTGTGTATTATTATTATCATCATCATCATCATCAATTGAATTTTCACAGGCATATGTGAAACTTGTTCCTGGAAGAACGTTCGCGACAACCTCGCCACGCTGTGACTGTGAAGAAACTTTTGCCAATGGGAAATTTTCATTAACCTCGAGAGAATCACTACGCGACTTTTTGCTAAAAAAAAATTGTAAAATTGAGTTCTGTGGTCACTTAGACATAACAAAAAGAATTCAGAAAGATAATGTAAAGCTTAGGCCTATATTAAAAATAAGAACTGTCAAAAGCACAAAACGTTAAACAAACGTTTCCTAATACAGTCAGACTTCAAACTAATGAACGGGTGAATATCACTCTCAAAAAAGAATCTAAAATCGACAATGCACAATATTTAACATTTACACTGCAGAACTGTCAAAACAACCTTTTCAATATGTTTCACAACAATTTAAATTTAATATTGTGCGACCTTCATTTTATTACAAGGTCGGTTCTAGGCGGTAGGTCTCTTTATAATAAAGATAACATTGTTCTAATTCGAACGTGCCCCAGCACCAAGCACAGGGATTATATTGAAGGCCTTATGTCGATGTAGATTTTGTTACTCTGACAGTGAAAAATTAGAGAAGGAAAACAATTATGAATAAAAAAATACTCAAATCCGAATATGTCATTTTAAAAACAATTAAAGTGATAACCCACCCTTGCGTACGCCCCTGAGTCTAAATAGCAACGGGCTATTTCTGTATGGATAAAAGCCGGTACTCGAAGTTTTACAAAACTGTTTGTATGAATTGTAGTATATCTGTATGATTACTTTTACACACGATTGTGTTATCGCATTTCAGTAGGAGGTGAATCGGTTAATTGAAAACTTATCCTATTAGCCGATAAAATCAAGCACAACATCCAATTTCGTACTCTATGTCCGCCTTAGGAGTTGTCAGTTTTGAATGATGAATTTGAAGGCTTCAGAACCATAGTGGGCCAAGCGCCATTTACTAAAACCGTAGAAAAGAAGGGTTAAAATGAAGTTATTACTATAATTCAATGGAAACATATAGCAAGTAATATAAAGTAGCCTATACACATTAAAACTAAATGATATACCAATCTTTATTAAAATATGGTATTCACTTAACTTTAACCCTTGCTTTCTCCGTTTTTAATAAATGGCACTTGGCCCACTATGGCTCTGAACCCTTCATTTATTGTTAGTGTTCTATCGTGAACATACTTGAAATGCGAGTATTTCAAAGCAAAACCATTTTGATCTCACTAATTTTTACATATTGTTCATTTAAAAATCAGTATTCAGGTACATTTTCGAAAGTCGCTCTCCAACCAACCCCTTCCTTCCTTCCTTCCTTCCTTTCTTCCTTCCTTTCTTTCTTTCTTTCTTTCTTTCTTTCTTTCTTTTTCTTTGTAACCGGTACCCCAGAAAACTGTCTCTTTAATAAAAAGTTTCAAGTTTTATTGCGAAGAGAAATGACAAATTATCTTGAAAGAGTACACAAATCAGCTTCTCCTGTCACAATAAAAAGTAGTCTAACAGCATGCATTTTCTATTGTGATATACGCGATGTCTGAAGCGAATCTTTATCCGTGTATATAAGCCGCGATCGTGAGGTACGAAACCGCTTAGAGCATAAAGGCTGGTCCACAATGAATGGGAACGGAAACGACAACGAGAACGAGAACGAAAATATTGTTAAAATAAATATATTTAAACGTGAGCATTCACAATTAACTTTCACGTTCCCGTTCCCGGGCTCCGGTAAGCTTCTCGCAATTGTGAATGCTCACATTTAAATACATTTATGCTCGACCATGCCGAAATGTAGTAATTATACATCTGGTAGCAGCCCTTTAATGGACCTCATTAAAGTACACTATTGATTAAAGTTCAGGTGTTCCACCAATCAGAAAATACCATTGTAGCAATATGAAAGAGCAAGTATCGATTATTCTCGGATATGCAATCGAAAGACAGCAATAAATCAATAAATCACCTATATCTGAAATAAAGTCAGTTCTGTTACTATAATAATTAGCGTTAATTGTAAATAATATTCAAATAAATTCAATTTGTCATCTCGTTTTTCAATGTCTAATTCAATTTCAAGATTATATCAAGATTAATGTTTATTTTACTCTCTAGATTATATCAAGATCAATGTCGACATCTGTTTCTCGGAAAAAATCAATACTTTCGCGTCTGCGCACATCTCACAATTTACGAGGTATTGCACAGTCAGTTCTGCTCCTCAGTCAGATAAGAATAACATGAATACTTATGAATAATTTGAAATTAGAAATATGGTCGAGCATAAAAAGTCGTATGAAACTTGACTATAATTGTAATTAAGACGCTCGTATGAAAATTATCGTTTCATAAACCTACTCGCGTCTTAATTACTACTATTACAGGCTCGTTGCATAATGTACGATTATTTTAACATTATTTTAGTTCTCGTTATCGCCGTTTCCGTTCCTGGTATATTGTGAACCAGCCTTAAGAGTTAATGTGATGTCTTTTATTACTTTACAGTCGGTATCGTGTTGGTCTCACGTCACGAAAACCATAACGCGTGCTCTTCTAAAATTGTTGAATCTAGAAAAGAGCCATTCATTGGCGTAGGACAAAGAAAGATGACGGCCTATGAAGCTATAAAAGCATAATTTCCAAAACAAACATTTTTTGCAATGGTAGGGCCCTTAACGTGCCGTTACTCGCACGAACTCCACGAACATGGTTATAAATATTCTAGTGAAATATGGATATGGAGAAGAATGGAACGTGTGAAGTGGACAGACAGAATAAGAAATGAAGCTGTGTTGGAAAGAATGAGTGAAGAAAGAATGATGCTGAAACTGATCAGGAAGATGAAAAGGAATTGGTTGAGCCACTGGCTGAGAAGAAACTGCCTACTGAAGGATGCACTGGAAGGAATGGTGAACGGGAGAAGAGTTGGGGGACAGAAGAAGATATCAGATAAGACGACATTAAGAAATATGGTTCATATGCGGAGACAAAGAGGAAAGCAGAAAATAGGGAAGATTGGAGAATGCTGGGTTTGCAGTGAAAGACCTGCCCTTGGACAGAACATTATGAATGAATGAATATAGAAACGTTGGTCAAAATATAAAAAAAGGAAAGGAGGATAAAAATAACCATTATACGAGGTGTGCAGCAGGTATGTTCATTATCGTCCACACTCTTTAGTTATTATATAAACGAAAGAATATAAAATTGCAAGGCTATTCTTAATTATCAGTAATAAATCTATTGTTAGCAGATAACAAAGCCATTATTTTTATTATAACCTATGAGGCCGATCATGGACATGAATCAATGAAAATATCAGGAACATATATAACTTACATATAACAACGAATACAACTAAAATAATGGTATTTAGAGGGAAAAAAACCTAATTAGAGCAGTTTATCAACAGTAATCTCACTAGACGTTTTTATTTATCTAGAGAAAATCAAAACTCGAGTGGGATTTAATTGACTATTACACGATTAGGAGAAAGTATATAAAGATTAGAAGTAACAAAGTACTCCAATACAATAAAATATTAATTGACTTACGAAAATACAACTGTCTTCAAATGTATTATTGTACCATCTCAACATTACAAATATTACGCTAGATGCATGCTAGATGGCAGTAGTGAGCAATGCCTTCTCGTCGAGAAGTTCTCGATCTATTATACACGATGGCAATGTTACTAGTCAAGAAGGCTTTTTAAGAGCTGTCATAGGATGTACTAAGAATGACCATATTAGAAATGAATAAATTAGAAAATAACCATTTTTTACTTCATGGGACTGAAGGATGGACATTTAAACAGAAACACAAAAATAAATTGCTTGTGACTGAAATGGATTACCTAAGACTTTCAGCAAGCATTTCAACAGCAGATAAAGTTAAAAATGATATAATGAGGAAAAGTAGAAATTACAAAAAATATTGTTCAATAAATTTAAGAACTACAGTTAAGATTGTATAGGTATGTAATGAGAAGAGAAGACAGCTAATTAAATAAAAAGATTCACACGGATTCTTCGGCGCGTTCGGATTTTTATTCTTTCCATTATTTTAAATGGAGCAACGTCCACTTGGCCGTAATGCCTCTGTCCGCATGACTAGATTCCGTCCAGAATACAGGATTTCAGTTAAGGGCCAAGATCGAAATAAGGAACGGCATGAAAATGATATAGATTGCAAGGCCTCCAATCGCTGTAGTATTGAAGGCATGAATTAAATGGATGACGGGAAGCTTTTTTTGATAGTCCAACAGTATGAGGAGCTTTACAATTTAGCAAATTAAAATAATTATAGCAATGTAGCCTAATATGAAAAAAGAACATATGGGATGAAATAAAAACTGGAGATTTATCCTTCGAAGAGGTGGAAAAATTCAAATATCTTGGACCAAATATAAATGACACTCTCGAGGAAATTAAACGCAGAATAAATATGGGAAATGCGTGCTATTATTCGGTTGAGAAGCTTTCGTCATCTACTCTGCTGTCAAAAAATCTGAAAGTTAGAATTTATAAAACAGTTATATTACCGGTTGTTCTGTATGGTTGTGAAACTTGGACTCTCACTTTGAGAGAGGAACACAGATTAAGGGTGTTTGAGAACAAGGTTCTTAGGAGAATATTTTGGGCTGAAAGGTATGAAGTTATAGGAGAATGGAGAAAGTTACACAACGCAGAACTGCACGCATTGCATTCTTCACCTGACATAATTAGGAACATTAAATCCAAACGTTTGAGATGGGCAGGGCATGTAGCACATATGGACGAATCCAGAAATGCATATACTGGGTGTTTATTTGAAAGTGTGTCATGACGTCACTGTTGTGAGTCAGCGATTTGAAGCGAGTTTCAGCTTTTATGTCAGAGAAGTTGCCTATTAATCAATGAGTTCAATCTGAACTTGAGAACGTGTACGGTATAACTTGAACGTCGTAGCAACAGATGGCGGTCTGTACGGTCTGTGTGTTACCATAACCTCTTTCGAACTGTGTTTTGCGCGGGCAAGTCGTACGCAGGGTATGTCATCATCGGTTGCGTACGGCAACATTCCACAACACAAATCAAATGCTGCGTGTCCATGTTGACCGTCGAAGTTAATGTCAATAAATACTGTACGTAAGTAATCATCTTAACCCTCTCCCCATATCCCGACAGTAAGAAAAAAACTCACCTCAGTACGTGTTTCCAAACAGTTCACATTCCTGCCATTACCGGCGCTACGGTACGTTTCGGTAAGTTCTCGTCTGAATGAACGCCGTACTTGCTAGGCAACTTCTCTGGCACATAGATAATACGCCTCTGCGGAAGTGTAGGAAGATTGAATTCTCTAGGTTCATCGGCTAGCCATATGACGACATACAGCGAGCCATGACACACTTTGAACTGAACACGCAGTAGAGTGTTGGTTCGGAGGCCGGAGGGAAAAGGAGCTTTGGGGAGGCCGAGACGTAGATGGGAGGATATTAAAATGGATTTGAGGGAGGTGGGATATGATAATAGAGACTGGATTAATCTTGCACAGGATAGGGACTGATGGTGGACTTATGTGACGGTGGCAGTGGACCTCCGGATTCCTTAAAAGCCATTTGTAAGTAAGTAAATAAGTATGGGATGAGATTGGAGAAATATTGAATCGACCAGGCGTGTTCTTCACAGTTTATTTAAATTACAGAGCTATTCATTTTATTTCGGATAAAAGAGCGTCTATCTTAAGGGATCATAGCCTTTTCGGTATAAGAAGACTTTCTGATTGAGGAAACCGTGTTGCCTGTATCACAGAAATGTTCCTATTTTAAAGTTATAAATATTTCATTCATTAAAATAACTGCCTGATTACCAAACAAATTGGTTTTGACATGTTGAAAGAATGGAGATATACAGACTCCACATTTAATTATATCAATACAGACTCGAGGCAGAAGAGACTATGGAGTTAACAGAGACAATGGATCAACCGTTCTAGGAATTCTTGCAGACAGACGAAACCGTCTATTAATAAGGCCAATTCGCTATAATGATGAAACATGTAATTATAATGGAAGAAAACAATAAGAGATACACATTGACGTAATATTGTGTGCTTTGTAGGCCTACGTATATAATCGCGCAAAATATTTTTTAGAGCCCCGATACTACAAAAACAAAAACTAAGCATCATGGTCCTCAGATACGATACCTGGTCAGTCGACCTACGTCATATATTACTTGTGAAAGTAAAAATAAAACAGACATTCCGGCAAAAATTCTACTAGCTGGTGTGACATTCTTTATGCCTCGTGTAGAAGAAACGTAAATAAAACAAAATAAAGAGAGACGTGTTCGAGAAAAATGATGAGCTGCGTAGTGATGAGAAATACAAGGAATGAATTGCGTTGTATTCCTTGAATCGTGGCAAACTTGGCGTCGTAGAAGGTCAGAACCCAGTTCAGTCACCCCGTGCACGGAAAGATGTTGCTCTGCCTTTCTTGAAATAGTAATATTCTTTCTCCCTGACCATGACTTCGCACACGCTCGAAGGTCTATTGACTCCCTTATACTCAGAAGCAAGAGGTCTGCGTGCTGCATATTTTATTTTGGCGCGCTTTATAAAGCGTATTTTTCTTGGCGGTTACTTATATGGATGTCTAGGAATATGGATGAACAATAAGGACTTCCACATTACACACAAAAAATGAGATTAGCATCACCGTTAGAAGTAACTACACTTGCAGTTCGTGTCTAATGTATATTTGGTAAAGAGAAAACTTGATTCTGTTATGTCATGACACAATATAATTATAATTCCTGCGTAAATTCTTTCAATAAATTCGTTAAAATAGAATGAAATTGTGATGTGTCCTATTCGATATTTATGTCATTGATGTATTTTCAAAATCTATGATGGAATTAACATCATATAAGGGACCAACTCAATGTCTGCAGTTTTGGATAAATAGTAATTAAAATAGATGTCACAGATGTGCCAGCATCGAGCAACATTTCCAAAAAAAAAAAAAAAAAAAAAAAAAAAACTTACAATATCAATGAGTCAGAGAAGAAACAGGTATTGGAAAATAAAGAGAGAGGACTGTCTTCATAAATAACAGAACAACCCTAGCTAACCGCAGATCGTAATATAATTGTTATTCTTTAATGATACTAACTAAAAAATAAGAAAATATATATTAGCGAAATCAATACTTTTATTTTCTCTTATCTTCCCTGGTAGAGGGGAAGAAAAGGCCTGATGACCTTATCTCTAGCAAGTTAACTAAATAAATAAATAAATAAATAAATAAATAAATAAATACTAAATATTTACAGTAGAGCTCGTCAGTTGAATAAGAAATTGAAATATTTTAACAAAAATCATCATCATTTTTATTATTATTATTATTATTATTATTATTATTATTATTATTATTATTATTATTATTTACTACAATGATCATACCGCAGTTATTAACTTCAGGTAAAAATATTTGATGAAGGATGGGTGGTGTGGAGAAAAATTCTCTCCGGCACCGGGACTCGAACCCGGGTTTTCAGTTCTATGTGCTGACACTTTATCCACTAAGCCACACCGGATTCCAGTTCCGATGCCGGACTGAATCCTCTCAGTTTCAGTTCCACCTCTTAGTTTCCCTTTAGTTGGAGAGAATACTTTGGTGGTCAGGGTATTATATGTAAAATTAATCAGTGATGACAATATAATCATTTATTCCCTTAATATCAGCTAATACAAACGTATACACAACGGAAGCTTCAATGAAATATTTCATTGTATAAGCTTTCACAGATGTGTAAGAGTGGCACAATGTCCAACACACTATGTGCAGAGGTGCACTCATTACGAGTGACTAAGTGGCCGGGATCCCATGGAATGAGCGCCGTCTTGAATCACTAAGTGATTATTTACGTATATCATGTTATTGTGGTGTACCGAAGTACGTATGATATTTCCGTGCATGAATTCTGCATTTTCAGAAACTAAGAGGTGGAACTTAAACTGAGAGGATTCAATCCGACATCGGAACTGGAATCCGGTGTGGCTTAGTGGCTAATGTGTCAGCACGTAGTGTTGAAAACCCGGGTTCGAGTCCCGGTGCCGGAGAGAATTTTTCTCCGCTCCACCCATCCTTCATTATACAGTATGATAATACAGAATTTTTGCACGGTACATCACAATAATTCAGATAAACACGTATCGGATGTAGCTTCAATATTTCTTTTAAATCTCTTTGATAATGCTTATTTGCTTTAAATATTATTTAGATAATATTATACTCAAATAATTCATTTGTAATTAAAACGTAAACTGTACTTATTAATTCAAATTAAATTTCTGTTTGTGTTAAGAAAAAATATTTTTGTACACCAATGGATAACAGACCTAAGGTTCTTCATTCTCTTTAACAAATGCAAGTTTTCGACTATTATTTTTATTTAACATTACTCACGTAACGCTGGACCAGTTTTGTACAATTATCATTTTAGTATGAAACAGCTTACAATAAATATAAATATCTATCCCCAAAATACTGTATCGTCAACCTTATTTCTTATATGTACTTCTTACTTACACAAAAAGATGTAATTTTTGCTTATGAATTACAATTTTTTCCTCAAAGTTTCGTAACATCATGTGAATAATTGTTAACCAACCCACAACATGTAAATGTATTGATATTTTAATTCCTGAAATGTAGGTTTATTTTGTTGCATTTCATTAAGTCTTGTTATCATCATCGTGTAGTCCCACTGAGCAGTTTCGACTTCGCAAAACTGAGATTGGTTTAATATTTTGTTATCCCAGCGTCTCTCTTCACTTTCCCCTTTATTTATAATTACATTATGTTCTATTACCTGAAAAGGCTTCTGTTGTGGCTTATTTCCAGTAATACTGATGTCATTTTGATCTGAATTCTGTTTGTTTCAATTATTGCACGTTTTATTTTTACTTTTTGTGTGTTTTATCTTCTCTAATTTGTATTTTTTTTTTTTTTTTTT
Source organism: Periplaneta americana (assembly GCF_040183065.1). Classification (NCBI taxonomy): domain Eukaryota; kingdom Metazoa; phylum Arthropoda; class Insecta; order Blattodea; family Blattidae; genus Periplaneta; species Periplaneta americana. The sequence goes on from NC_091121.1 coordinate 156,699,420, forward strand.
GCAATTCAATAAAATGTATATAGATGTAGTAGCCTATGTTTAAAAGTTTACAAAAAGGATAATTCATTAACTTCAACACAAAAACAAAGTTAATAGACACGTCAACACAATATTTAGGACATAACTAATCTTTTTAAATTACTTTTGGAAACTGCGTTGGTAGTTAGAAGTTACTTCATGGTGTTTATAAAAATTGTGCATTCTATAATTCTCGAATTTGTTTTTCTTTTGTGATTGACATGCCGCATGTGTGCTACATTTTCGGCACGATGGTACCGTAAAATCTTCTCTCTTCTGACTTAACTCGGTCAGCGTGTTTGTAAATAAATTGCATGAAATCTTAAAGCCTTGTTCTTGTTTCTATTTCCTTCGACGGAGACTCGCCTTGAAATCTCTGGATAAACTTCAGTCTTGTTCCAAAATCGCTCGTCATGTGTATAATGCTCTAAGTGATAACGCAGTTCGCCTTGATGTGTAATGTTGCATGTTGGGAAATACTGTCTGTAGAGTGTGCACGCGTCGTGGTCGATAACGACGATGCATCTCTTCTGAAAACTTACTGCGTCACATTCGACCGGAAACCCACATATATTAACGTATACTCACCACGTCGCCATACTTCTATGAAACAATCAGTAATTTTGACTCTAGTAAGTACGAGTAGACGTTATGAATATCATTATTATTTTTACGGAAGTAAAATGCGCTACACTTTGCACATAATAGTACATTATGCAACGAGCCTATAATGGTAGTAATTAAGACGCGAGGATGTTTATGAAACTCGCTTGCGCTCGTTTCATAATTTTCATATGAGCGTCTTAATTACCATTATAGGCAAGTTTCATACCACTTTTTATGCTCGAACATATTTCTAACTTGAAATTATTCATAAGTATTCATGTTATTGTTATGTGCGTGAGTGCAATAGCCTAGATCATAAATTGTGAGATGTGCGCAGACGCGAAAGTACTGATTTTTTCCGGGAAACGAATGTCGACGACCTTGATATAATCTAGAGAGTAAGATAAACATTAGTCTTGATATAACCTTGAAATTGAATTCGACATTGAAAAACCGACATGACAAATTGAATTTATTTGAATATTATTTACAATTAACGCTAATTATTATAGTAACAGAACATAACCTTCTGCGACAGTATTGGATTTCCAGCCTCCGTGACGTTTCGATACTTATCTTTCGATTGCATATCCGAGAATAATCGAAAATCTGAACTTTAATGAATAGGTGTACTTTAATGGCATGCATTAAAGGACTGCTACCAGGTGTATAAATACTATATTTCGGCATGGTCGAGCATAAACGCACTATGAGTTTCGTGCTGTTACGCAAATTGTACAGCCCTGTATTTGTTGTTTATGTCCTTGAATTATCGATCTTTAATTTAATTAGAGTATGGGATCAGATCTGACGACCTCAATATGACAACTACAATATCAGCGGAACACCTACTTGAGCAAATTTGTGCTGATATCGTACAATCTGATCTTGTTTACAATGCACATTGCGAAATATTGCTGCTATGAGTAGGATAAACTATAAAAATTACACTACTACTGTTCGTGCATCATCATAATCTACAAGTACATACGATTAATACTTTTCGTAAGTCACTTTAAGACACCGAAAAATTGTAGAAAAATGAAGTAAAGAAACGACTATTGTGAAGTTTAAGAAAATGTCTAACTTATTTAATTTTAATGTGAACTCCTTACTTTAAACCAGCCGTGGCGAAAATGTGACTCGCGAGTACATTGTGGCTCGCAATGATAGCTATGCATTTCTCTTGCTTCCTATCTTCCCCAACCCCACCCTCAAACTCCGTTCCATTTGTATTTGTCTCTGAACTGCGAGTGGCGTATCGTCGCAAGTCTCTCTCGAAACCATGTACCTCTACAAAAACGAAAGTTTCAAGTAGGATGGAAGGACGCATTTTTTGGCTGCAATATGATGAGAATATTAAATGTATGGTTTGTTCACAAGTATTACGAGGAAAACGGTTGTACTGTGTAACATAAAACTGCATTATGCTACATGTTACTCATGAAACATTAAAAAAGGTTAAGTATTATTATTATTATTATTATTATCATCATCATCATCATCATCATTATTACTATCATCATCTCTGTACATCGATCCTTTTTCAGCAGATGTACGAATAATACGGTTAGCTCACAGATTTATAACGTGATGTTAAATGAAAGCTACATGTAAGGACTTGACAAATGTAAAACTTTTCAAATCTTTGCCAAAAAATAAATATCCGAAGCTTCGTTTTTTCGCTTGCTCTGTTGAAGCTATGTTCGCTACAACTTACATTTGTGAAAAATTATTTTCAACAATGAAAATAGTAAAAACCAAATTTAGATCACGACTGACAGACAAATAACCTTCGTGATCAACTACGACTAGCAGTAAGTGACATAATTCCTGATTTTGAGCAGAGACATTCTGAAGACAGTTAATTTTAGGTTGTGGTAATGTGTCCTATGTTTTCTTATTCATTTCTTTCTTCGTTGCACGTACTTTGTAACCTTATACTGTATAAAATTACATTTAAGTGCTTGACGTAAGGAAAATGAAAATCCGTTAATAAGTCAGGCAGTTGCTTCACTTCCCCTTCGGGTGTCCGCCTCCCTCCATAGGTGCTATGCACGTTGCAGGTTACACAGTGACTCGGCTCACGATCACATTTTCGCCACGGCTGCTTTAAACTAAGGTTATTGGAATATGAAGCGAGAGTGCGGGTATCTAAACCATGATACTGGTTCCGGAATGATGTAAGACAATTTACTTTTTACACGTTAGATTTTATAAATTAGGCCTAATTTTTGCAGAGTCGATTGTTTGAGAACACTCAGGAAGAAATGCACTGACATTTATTAAAACTTTACTTACTATTCAATAAATCATGGAGGTAATCTACAGAACTTCAAAATTGTATTTCATGAATAGCTATGCATTTTATTAAGTTCGAGCTTAGAGGGACCAAATCTCGCTATAAATGATGGATTTTCAAGGGAGACAAAATTCCTTAGCATGTCTTCCATCGGAAGGAAGTCGTCATCTGATTTATTACGAGTTTCGACGCCTTTCGGTTCTCAATTTCCTTTAGCGATTGTTTTGAAAGTATTTTCCCTGCCAATCCCGTTTCCTCCATCACGCTCTGCGTATCACTATGATAGTTTCCTTGAGGTCTTCCTCTTTCCGGAGATTTCCAGTTCATTAATCTCTCGGGCAGTCTCTTTCTTTCTCTTGCACATGACTGAACCACGCCATTTCCTCTCTTTCAGTTTCATGGATTGTGTCGTCTGCTTTTATTATTTTCCTAATTATTTAATTTATTATAGGCATATTTTCTCTTCTGGATACGTCTGTGAACATTCTTCAATAAATCATTTTACGCCGCTAATATTGAGTTTTTAACATACTGTACTTCGAAATCATATGTTGATAGCATACTTTTAATTATTACGTCGTAGGTTTATGGTACGTAACAAGGAATCTGTCACAGAATAAATTAGGGCCTCATGACGGAACTTCACATAAAACCTGCAATGAACTACATTTGGCAGTATGTACAAAATTGGACAAAACATGTAGACAGAATGACCAACAGTAGATTCCCATTTACCGCCTTGTTGGGAAAAGATACTTCGGCTACCTCAGAAGAAATAGATGGAAAATACAGGACTGTAACAGGCCTGATGGTCTAATATGGTAAAAGATTTACTACTACTACCACCACCACCACCACCACCACCACCACCACCACCACCACCACTAGTGCAGTAATTCTGCGTTTCCATATGGTGAAGAATCGGTAGAACGGAGAAAAATTCTCTCCGGCACCGGGATTCGAACCCGCTTTACGTGTTGGCGCTTTATCCACTAAGCCACACCCGATTCAAGTTCCGATACCGGATTGAATCCCCCTCATTTTTAAGTTCTACCTACTGTGTTCTCCTTTGTTGGCCTACCCTCGTTTACCGGTACAGTGTCACAGTATGTGTGACAGTAGACACAATGTCCAACCACAAGTACAGAGATGCACTCATTACGAGTGACGAAGTGGCCGGGGTCCAACGGAACATGGCGCCGTCTTCACCATATGGAAACGCAGAATTACTGCACTGAAACTCCATATGTACTTCGCTACATCATAGTAATACGATAAAAAATGTAAGTAATCACTTTGTGATTCAAGACGGCGCCATGTTCCATCGGATCCCGGCCACTTCGTCACTCGTAATGAGTGCACCTCTGTACCTGTGGTTGGACATTGTGTCTCCTGTCACATATACTATGACATGATGCACGAGTGTAAGCCAACAAAAGGGAACACAGTAGGTAGAACTTAAAAATGAGAAGGATTCAATCAGGCATCGGAACTTGAATCCGGTGTGGCTTAGTGGATAAAGCGCCAGCACGTAAACCTGGAAACGCGAGTTCGAGTCCCGGTGTCGGGGAGAATTTTTCTCCGTTCTACCGATTCTTCACGTTATTATTATTATTATTATTATTATTATTATTATTATTATTATTATTATAGTAGTGATGGTGGTAGTAGTAGTAGTAGTAGTAGTAGTAGTAGTAGTAGTAGTAGTAGTAGTAGTAGTAGTAGTAGTAGTAGTAAGATTAACAGTAGTAATAATAGCAGCACTGTGAAAGAAACTTCAAATTAAAAGTTGTATTAAATGTGAATTTTTCTCTCTTCTTTTTATTATTATTTTTTGCTCCTGTGTGTTATTTATTGATTTGAATTAAGTTACTTACTGTATTTAGTAATCTGTCCTTGTAAATTTTATGTTATGTTATTGACTAAGACCACACCGTACACGAGCCTGGCTCTTACGGTAGTGGCTAGAAACATTTTTGTTTTATAAATTTAATTTGTATTCACTAGCTAACAAACCAAACAAAACAAACCAAACCAAACAAAACAAAACAAGCCAAACAAACCAAACCAAACAACCAAACCAAACCAAACCAAACAAAACAAAACCAAACCAAACCAAACAAAACAAAACAAAACAAACCAAACAAAACAAAACAACCAAACCAAACAAAACAAACCAAACCAAACCAAACAAACCAAACCAAACCAAACAAAACAAAACAAACAAACCAAACAAACAAACAAACCAAACAAATAAACGAACAAACCAACCAAACAAACAAATAAATAAATAAATAAATAAACAAGTTTTTATAGGCCTGCGTATGAGACAAATATTGTTAAATATATTTGCATTAATATTAACTACGACAGTGTTACACGTCAGTACATACTAGTACTGGTATAGGCCAGTCTGCAGTTTTATTTTAATAGCCTAATTATTTTCAGATACACCGATAATGGAGCAATAATTTCTTTAAAAAGGCAAGAAAATGCAATTGCAAATCTCTCGAAGAAAACATGCTTTATTGTACCGTTACTTTCAGTGGTTTGTCGAAGATAAAATATTTCGATAATTCAAGACGAACAAAATACAACAGCTTCGAGGTCACACGTCTAGGGTTTAATATACTGATAAGTCTCAGTGAGAGTAGGTTCTTTGCATAGGTTGTATTACTTGCTAGTATCATACAATGGTAAAAACATTTAATTCCACGTGTACTGTATGATAGACTATGTCAAGTCATGTTTCAGACTTAAGGTCATGCGAAATGAAGAGCTATGCTAGGTCATGAAATAATTTTACCTTGATCCAAATTAAGCGTGACTGACATTTGCAAATTAAACTGAAACAATGCCGGATTGCGAATATTGGTCGGCAGAGATGGTTACGCTTATAAAATTTAATATGTAAACGCTCCAGACGTTGTGATTAAAATAAAATTGTTTGTCAGTCGAATTAGTAGGCCTACTAAAGGAATCGGTACAAAACACAGTTTAAAAGTTACGTCCATACGAATACATTAACTGAACAAATATGTTTCTTTTATGAAATCGTAAGATTGAAAACCACCAATCGACTATAATACCAATTCTATTATTACAATAAAAGTATCAGCTCAAACTAATTGTACTATATGAATTGCGTGTGTTTCTTCTAGAGTCAACGGCAATTCGGAAGGCGGTAGTCTGCTAGCGTTTGCGTCGAGAGAGACAGATAGAGAGAGAAAGACAGTGTACAACATTGCCACATCGTACTTCACGCGCACGTGCAATACAAATAGCGCAGGAGAGAATTTAAATTAGCAAAAGACAATAATGACCTTAGCCGTTGATTACTGTAAGCATGACACCAAACAAACCCTCTTTCCTTCACTAACAATATTCTTTGCACGGTTCTCAATCCCACACCACATGCTTCTGCAGTCGTTTCTTGTGCATTGGCAACGTTGCAGCCAGCATCAAGATGGCCGGCAGCGTTCTGCTCGTAACGTTTTTGAAATAATTATACACCTTAAACACTATTTTCCGCGCTCGATTGTGTAATACTTATCTTTCTACTGTCTCTTCTTCGATTTAGGCCTATTTATCTCACATACATACACACACACACGGAGTAAATGTTAGTTTTACTTATTCAATGTATTGAAACATTCACACGTGAACAAACGAACTCGGGAAGTACTTGTTATAGACTGATTCTGATTGGTTCTACTGTACAAGCTTGTGATGTCACATACCAGAAATGCTACGGCGCATATAGTAGCTGACCGCCTTCCGAAATGCCGTCTAGTCTAGTATATTTTAACACTACAATCCACTTTCTCAAATTGTTTATTAAATGTCCTTGACCAAGAAAAATGAGCACTATTACCTAAGAAAATGTAAACTTCGTCAATAAAATGATCTAGCGAATACCTAAACTGACTATTAAATACATGACAAACTTATTCTGCCGACGAATTTGATATAGAGCCTCCTAATGTCTTTCGAAATAATAATTTGTTTATTTATTTACTTATGGGCTAACAAACAGCGATTAGAGATGGATTAGCACAATACATACAATAATAATTGTTTATTTATTTATTTATTTATGCCTATAACAGGGCAAGCCCCAATTATAATAGACAGTACAGATATTCGTTTACAAAAAATAAAAAACATAGATAACATGGAAAAAAAAAAAAGAGATGAAACAGATACAAGTGTAAATACAAATTAAAATGGAAAATGAGAAAAAGAAAGAAAAAAAAAGAACAGACAAATAGATACTACCTAAATAAGAGATACAGATATAGATACAAAATGAAAAATACAAAATAAAATACATGAAAAATAGTTAAATATAGATATCATAGCCAAAAATGTAAAATGTAGTTATAATTGGTAAATTACAGAGTAACAAATAGCAATATTATATAAAATCAACAACCTTCAGTATATTAATAAGAAAATGTTTGTATTCCATGTAAGAAATGCAGAAATCTAGATCCCATGTTTTACATATTTCATTGAAATTTGAACACATTTTTAACAGTGGTGAATTTTTATGTGTTGAAGTGTTTGGTTTTTTATAATATAACAATTGACGATTTCTTAAATGTGATGTTCTAGCGTTAAGCTGGATTTGTGATCATATTTCCCTATTATCCAGTAGACCGTTGAATATTTTATACAATAAAAGTTGCTCAGCAAGTAATCTACGACTGGCAAGAGACATTAAATTAAATTCAGCAAGTAGATTGTTGTACGAAATTTTGTTATGGAGGACTGAACAATGATATCTTCTAAAATACAGATATCTAGATAATCGTTTTTTAATTTTTTCAATTTGATTACTATGTGATTTGCAAGTGGGTGACCAAATTACAGAGGCATATTCCAATTTAGCGCGAACGTGACAATTAAAAAGAAGTGTCAAAGTCGAAGTGTTCTGTAAAGTTTTTGAATTTCTAATAATAAAACCCAGATTTTTGAAAGCATTATTTGTTATATTAAATATGACTAATAACTAGAGCCCGGATGTTTGGTAAATTGCCTTTTTTACTGGGTGAAAGTAAATCATTATTCGTAGAGATATAAATGTGATTTGAAGTAAATCAAAGTGATAGGGCCAATTTTCATTTTGCCATACTTAAGGTGTTTCTTACTAATAAATGCCTTTTTTTGTAACTTTAAAGCGACATTTCTTGTTTATTTGCAATTTTCTAATTAATTGTAATGTAATGTGTATGACATTTAAATATTTGAAACAATTACTAACTTTACGAACAAGAGTAAATAAAAGTAATTTATTTCGCTACTTAATCTGCTCATAATCGCGCTTTAACACTATTGGTGTAATATGAATAATGATCGACAATCCACAGTTACAAATATAATATTGTCTTGTCTTCACGGTACCAACAATCAGCTTTATAATTTTAAATATTAAGCTCGTTCTCATAGAAATTGTCACGTAGCATTTTCAATGGTTAATTTCATATTTTCAAATCTTACTGTTACAATTTTGTGCTACACGTGTTCATTATTGTAGGAGAAAGAAATTTGAGTGAGGAACAGTCAGTTATTCTCGGGTGACAGAAGGTATAAGATCGGTTAGCTAGAATGCCTAAATTCAGTAAACCATTGAAAAGTAAACTTCATGCTTACGTTAGTGAATTTGGTGCCCATGTATTTTCAAGCGATGGAACAGTTTTGTTATGTAAGGTTTGTGAAAACAAGTTAATCACAAAAAAAGTATTTTATAAGTCTCCAGGTATCGCTCAAATTCCAGCAGAATTAATACAAGAGGGTGGAAGCGCATTATCTAACGAAATTTATAAGCTTGTACTTGCTATTTGGGAAAAGAAAATTGTACCAGAACAATGGAAGGAGTCCATAATCGAGCATATCTTTAAGAAGGGGGATAAGACTAACTGTAGTAACTTTCGAGGAATATCACTTTTATTGACGTCATGCAAAATTTTGTCCAATATTTTTTTGAGAAGATTAACTCCATATGTAGATGAAATTATTGGGGATCATCAGTGTGGTTTCAGGCGTAATAGATAAACTATTGACCAGATATTTTGTATTCGACTGATAATGGAGAAAAAATGGGAGTATAAGGGTACAGTGCATCAGTTATTCATAGATTTCAAAAAGGCATATGACTCAGTTAAGAGAGAAGTTTTATATGATATTCTTATTGAATTCGGTATCCCCAAGAAACTAGTTCGATTAATTAAAATGTGTATCAGTGAAACGTGCAGCAGAGTTCGTATAGGTCAGTTTCTGTCAGATATGTTTCCAATTCACTGTGGGCTAAAGCAAGGAGATGCACTATCACCTTTACTTTTTAACTTTGCTCTAGATTATGCCATTAGGAAAGTCCAGGATAACAGAGATTGTTTGGAATTGAACGGGTTACATCAGCTGCTTGTCTATGCGGATGACGTGAATATCTTAGGAGAAAATCCACAAACGATTAGGAAAAACACGGGAATTTTACTGGAAGCAAGTAAAGAGATAGGTTTGGAAGTAAATCCCGAAAAGACAAAGTATATGATTATGTCTCGTGACGACAATATTGTACGAAATGGAAATATAAAAATTGTAAATTTATCTTTTGAAGAGATCGAGAAGTTCAAATATCTGGGAGCAACAGTAACAAACATAAATGATACCCGGGAGGAAATTAAACACGGAATAAATATGGGAAATGCCTGTTATTATTCGGTTGAGAAACTTTTATCATCTAGTCTGCTGTCAAAAAATCTGAAAGTTAGGATTTATAAAACAGTTATATTACCGGTTGTTCTGTATGGTTGTGAAACTTTGACTCTCACTTTGAGAGAGGAACAGAGATTAAGGGTGTTTGAGAATAAGGCGCTTAGGAAAATATTTGGGTTTAAGAGGGATGAAGTTACATGAGAATGGAGAAAGTTACACAACACAGAACTGCACGCATTGTATTCTTCACCTGACATAATTAGGAACATTAAATCCAAACGTTTGAGATGGGCAGAGCATGTAGCACGTATGGGCGAATCCAGGAATGCATCTAGAGTATTAGTTGGGAGGCCGGAGGGAAAAAGACCTTTAGGGAGGCCGAGACGTAGATGGGAAGATAATATTAAAATGAATTTGAGGGTGGTGGGATATGATGATAGAGAATGGACTAATCTTGCTCAGGATAGGGACCAATGGCGGGCTTATGTGAGGGCAGCAATGAACCTCCGGGCTCCTTAAAAGCCAGCAAGTAAGTATAAGTCAACATGTGTCACCTACGAAGTAAATGTGAGTTATGTTGATATAATTTAAATTTATTGCTAGAATATAAAATCTATAATGCCTTTTTCAAAGATTATTATGCCTTTTCTTACGTTTTTATTGCCTTTATTGCCTGCCTATTTTAACTGTTATACAGTAAATGCCTAAATATCCGGGCTCTGATAATAACAGAGCAACACGAATATTAATAGAAGTTAAAAAGACAACAATAATGATTATAATTATGACTTAGTAAAAAATTTACCTTTTATTATGCATAATCTAGGTTTATAAATTAAACTGATCAAATTTATTACTGTACAAGTTGGCGGTTCTAATGCGTATAGAGACAGGGGAAAGATATTTTAGAATTGTATGTTCTGTTGTAGAGAAGTTTGAGAGTTCTCATATCTTTCATAGGAACACATAGGCAAAAAATCTACAGAAATATAGCAATATGAATTCGGTACTTTCTAATTTGACCGAGTCAATTGTAATTGAAATCCAGACTACAGATGCACATTCAAGTTTCGCCGTCACAAATCTAAATTCTTCTTCTTCTTCTTCTTCTTCTTCTTCTTCTTCTTCTTCTTCTTCTTCTTCTTCTTCTCCTCCTTCTCCTCCTCCTCCTCCTTCAAACTGTAGGCTTTAAGCCCGTTGCGGCTCCTTTATTTCTTGTATCCACCTTTTGCTGGTCGGCCGATACTGCTTTTGCCAATGGGTACATAGCGATTATTTTCGGGGTTCTGTCTCGGCTCGTGTTGTACGTGTTCCCACCATATCTGTTTATACTCATCTACAGTTTCTAACAGGCTGTTAACTTTTAGATTGTTTCATATTTCCTCATTTGTGATCTGATCCAGTCGAGTTGCTGTTGCTACACTTCGAAGAAATCGCATTTCAGCTGCCTGTAGTCGGCTTCTTTCTTTCTCTTTTAAGGTCCAAGTTTCACTCGCATATAAACCCGTTGGTATTGCCATAACTTTATATAGTTTAATCTGTGTATCTTTCCTAGTTTTATTACGGAGTGTTCTTCTAATGGTCCCACATATATTGTTAAATTTGTCAATTTTATAATCAATATCTCTTTCATGAGTATATGATAGATGGCAGCCAAGGAAGTTAAAAGTATTAACTTGTTCTAGGATATAGTCTTCCACTACTACCTTTGATCTCACCACCCTTTTGCCCATAAATGCCATTACTTTTGTTTTTTCTTTCGAAATAGTTAGATTCATATCTTTCGTAATTTTATATAATTCAAATAGTCCCCTTTGTAACGTATCCTCATCACTAGCTAATACGACTTGATCATCAGCAAAGAGGAGGTTTTTAAAATTTTTTTTGTTTTTGACGTTTTCTTATATGTTGAACTTGTGCAACTTCAAATCTAAATTAAAGCAGTTAACCCTTAAATTGGCAAAACTTCATTTCTCACACTAGTTTATTAAACCGTGTCGGACTGTAAAGAAAATAACTATCGCAATGTCTATATTTTATATATTGTGCAATGTTATAGTATTGTGAAATTTTAATTTTCCTACCAATTTTTTTCTATTGTTCTATTAAAATTATAGCATATAGCCTCTTAACCTGTTATATCCTGTAGGATACATTGCCAATTTAAGGGTTAAAGTGAATCAGACGATGAGAAATGATAAGTTATAGACCATATTAAATCCATAATACTAATTGCGTGATTAATTTAATGTACATTCTACTTTAGGCCTACAATGTAAAAATACTCCAAACTTTAAACACAATCTGTTCTCTTAATTTGATTTTTATTTAAGTCATAGCTGAGTGTAAGATTTTGTTTAAATTAACATTTCTTTGCATTCTGGATCCTAGTGGTCAGCCGTAGATGTCAGCAAGACGTCTCACTTGTGGATTAATTAAAAAATCTTCAAAAGATTACGGCATTAATCTTGGAAATATTAATTTTCATAGCAGCAGCAGTAGTAAAAGTGATTTCTGTGTTTCGTGAAACCTAAGACCTACGGTAAACGATTTTCGTTTGAAATATCTTTAAGACACAGTGTTCACGTGATGAACCCAGATAAATGTTCACAATCAGACCAATTTATAAAAATTATATATATTTTTCTTATTAACCTTGTCACACTTTTGAAAAGGAGTCTTTCGAAAGTTCATATAGATAAGACCATGTTATCTCAATAACTGTTACAGTGTGACACGGAAATTTAAGTTGCAAAAAGACACAATATTACTCGAGACACAAAAATTGTATGGTCTTTTATAGGAACTAATGCATCAAGAGTATTTAATAATTTGTGAATTAAGTAATGGGAGACGGGACCATTAAATGATTTCGTCAAAATTTTGAGTGACAACTTGTTAATAATTCTATACTATCTTCTTCTTCTTCGTCTTCGTCTTCTTCTTCTTCTTCTTCTTCTTCACTACTGTCGTCACCATTTTAATTTCCATTAATTTCTGCAAGTGACTAAACGATCTGTTTCTTATCTTGACATTCAGTTGGCATGTTGAAGCCGATACCGATGTAAACAGCCATATCCATGGTACAGGGCTATTAGACTACACTGCAGTATTCGTTAAGATCTGTGTTGTGTTCATTTCGTCAGAGATTTCTGATTCCACATTAATTTCGCCATAATTACTAGGAATATCAGCTTTCTACAAGTAACTCTGAATTTTTGCAGCTGAAATAGTTTCCAGAAAATTGCTTACATTGAGCTCTTTTTTTACAATTTTAAATTACGTGCCATTTTTCTCCAGTCTTCAAAAACAATATATTTACGTGTAACACATTATGTTCGAATATATTTATATCAATATTTTTTCTCTACGTTCGATGTCTGTTAAGAGAAAATTTGGAGTGTTAGTTCCAGTTGATTGTTTTGTGTCCGTGTCCGTAATAGAGAGTGTCTTCCTTAGAGAAGTTAGTTACGAGAGTATGTTAAAAAGTAACACCTATTTTTTTTTGTCGCTGAGAATATAGTTAAAAATATTAGTGATAGTACTTTGTATTCATTGAACTTTCTACTTTAATCACAATACATAACATAGGTTTTCTATTCATTTGAGCATACCCTAACGTCCCTTTCAATCTGCAAGGTTATTTCATTTCCACCCTGTACAGTGGTGATGGTAGTGGTGGTGGTGATGGTGGTGGTGGCGGTGGCGGTGGTGGTGGTGGTGAATATAACTTCTGAGTAATGATTCAATACATTTAAAGTTAGAGTTGAATTTCCTGTTTTTTTTATTAAATTAGAATATTTTACATGTATAAACGGAATAATACCGTTATAGGTGAGAATAAATGCCGTATAGTAACTATTCTGGCAAGAAATTTCATTACTGAAACCTTTTACGATGTAAGTATCATCTGTTTAAAAACAAAACGCATTAAGTAAAAAATATTACTTCTGATAAATAGACGTCTGAAAATCTTCACGTAACTGAATCCTCATATTACTTTTAGCAAGTTATTTCTCTTTATGTGTATTTCATTTTCCAATTCTATGTTTATACATATACATTATGTACATTATATAAGTCTTTTTTTCTCAGAAGTTATATTTTGAATTAATGTGTTTCGCTTGTAAACCGACGATGCAATAATATAACTGACCGTAAAGAGCTTGGAATTGCTGCACATTTATGGGATTAGTCCGAAAAGCATTTCTACTCGAATAACGACAGATTATTAACGGTATACTCTCTGCATTCGAAACTCAGCCAACTCTGACCACGTCCATAATTCTGTGATAATCAGCTGCAATAGAGGCAAGTTATGAGTTCTTAAAATACAACAAATATATTTCTAACTGTGTTAAGTTCTAATGGCACGAACTCTTTGCTCGTAAACAAAGTGGAGATAGCAAGTAACAAAAACATGACAAAACACAACGGACTCAATTTAATTCTAGCTACCAACTTAAATGGACAAATATGCCCTTAAAGTTGTAGTAGATCCACTCTATTGCAGCGGTTCTTAACCTTTTTTCAATGACGTATCACTATTTTTAATTTGGGATATCAGCTGTAATACCAGGGGCAGGTATTTATGGAGATTAATTTTATCATTTGTGTTTTTTAATATTGGTGTCGGCGGAGATTGTTGGAGATTGATTTGTACTCTTGGTGGACATTAATGGAAAATTTGGAAAAGAAAATTATTTTGGAATTGGAGTATTAACTCAGTATGAATATTACTTTCCAAATAATTAACATTAGACCTAAAGGTTCGTTGGATTCTGGTAAAGGTGCGGCATGGTCAATAGAAAATATTAGTAGAATTGAGACTATTTAACACACATTCATTAAAAAAAAAAAAAAAACTTGCAGTTTTCAAATTAACACTTTCAAATTATTAGTGAAATATTGAGTTCTCCGTCTTTTGAGTTCCCTAATGTAATCAGAACACCTGGAATACCATGTAGGCTCCTACTTGGATTTGTAACAAAATCAAGTGAAAAAGAAATCCGAAAAAACTCAGAATATGAAATTCACTATAGAACGACACAATAGTAATAATTCGCGAATGTGTTCATATTTCGATATTAGAACTCTATTTCGCGATTTGTCGCGATTGTTTCATCCGCATATTATTAATCAGAATCACTTAATTCGTAAAGATTAGTAAAAATCTATTGTATATCTATTATGTCGTGATTTCCATGATCTCCATAAATACCCGGCCCTGTGTACCACTAATAATAAATCGTCAAGTGTCTGTCCCAGAGCCATAACAAAAGTTTCTATGCTCCAGTGTCAATAATTGAATCGCTTATTTCAGAAACAAGTCAAACGCCAAAACAAGAAAAAAATGGGTTAATGGCGGCATAATGTTTTATGAGGGTATTCATACATTTTATTTCTGAAAACAGTCAGATGCCGTCCAGTAATGGCCAGGCATTATGTTGAATTTCGTGTTTAGGTCAGAAACCAGTCGAGCGACAGGGCTTGGCTAGTTTCTGCAGTAAACTGCGGGTACATTTTGTGTTCATAGTTTTGTGACCAATTGATTGAAAAAGTGTTTTGTGGTTAGCATAGTGTTTTTTAATAATAACAATAGATCTATATCGTAGTGAAATGTCTCTAAGTTCAGAAGACGAACCTGTATCTAAAAGAAAACTAGGAGTGGTAAACGAAAACACTTATAAACGTAATACTATTCGCAATGCAAGGGTAAAAAGAGAAAGCTATGTTTCTTATTCTGGCAGGGAAGTACCTCAGAAAATCAAGCCCGACATTCTCACTTGTAAGCGCAATGAGAAATGTTATTTAAACATTAATGAGGAAGTGATAAAATAAACATGAAGGTATTTTCATTCTCTTGAAAATAAAAAGTCTCAAGCCTACGTATATTCAGACTTTGGTTGAGGCCCAGATCACATATAGATTGCTCATTCCTATATTAAAATCGGTTGCAACTTTGAAGAGAACAACCGCCAGGATCGCCACCCGTCCGCCGTAAACGAACAAGAGCTGGCAGTACATTCGCTAATGGAATTCAAATGGGAGTTATACGTAACTCCTTAGGTAATAACTAGATAGCAGCATAGTAAACCTGACAAAAGCTGTTACCGTCAAAACCTATAACGCCGAGCAATCTGATATATATAATCTAGGGTTGAAGTTAAGTCAAGCGTATACGTAAGGAACAAGGTCCAGAGCAAGAGTTAGGCAATGAAAATGTTTATTAAGACACCTTTAAAAGATCTCATTCTTACAATTATAATTTAAGGACTGGTGGTGTACTGAAATATGTTTGCAAGAATGTGTTTATGAAAATCCATGGTATTTCACATAACAGATTAGGGAGAATTTGTCTGTTATTGCTTGAAAATACTACCCCTAAAGATATTACATATTTCCTTTAAAAGATATGGATTTTATAACAAAATCCTAAAATTTCTAGAATTATGCCATAAAAATAAGTTTCCACCACCCGTTTATTGCAGAAACCAGTTAAGTGAAAAACTGTTTCGTATTTTTTACAGCTAAGTTAACCCGTAATTGGTGAGGTGGTGACTGTGAGTACCCCAGCCATTGTAAGAAAAGAAGCCTGCGCCAGGTGGATGTGCGGACATATTTTTTTTTCTTTTTTCATTGTCTGCTTCCCCAATTTTGAAGAAAACCTAGTTAAAACAAATAAAAGTACTTGATTATATAAATTAAAAATTCAGTTTGATTATCTGAGTGCTAAGACACAAGTTTCTAAGTTGGGGTAAGTGCAATCCCCACCTCACCAGTTACGTGACTAGAAAAATACCTCACCACTTACGGGTTAAAACGCACAAAATAATTTTCCTTATATATAAAAAAAATTTAAATATACACTACTAGTGGCTTGTGCAGCAAATACTGCAAACTAAGTTCATTAGACGTTCAAATAAACATTTTTCAGATTTATTTTCAACGAAGAATACCAGACATTCGGAGAGTTATTGCTTCCATAACAATGTAAGATACTCTCTCTCTCTCTCGAGCCAATATTGAAGAGAACCACGCATATAAATATCTACACCACACCGCCATTAAATATATGAAAAAGACCCAACCCCACTTGATTGATAACTATAAAAATATTTGATTTTTAATAATATTATTATCTTACGTAAGTTTTATAGCTTTCAGTAACATATACTGTATATACTATATAGCCGCCACTCAGTAAAATATAGAAATCAATATCTAATTTAAGTTATTCTCTACATCTACTTATATAACCCCAAAACGTTTCACTTTCATATCATCAATATAGCATTAATATGTATAATTATTGAAAAAATAGTCACATCATGGCATTAACTACAATAATATTTCATTTCTAATGATAATAATGTCATCAAACCACCTCAAGTTTTGTAGTTTTTAATATCCAATACACAGCTGTACCCAGAAAATTACACACCACAGAATCGAACCTGTAAATTATTTTTAGTAAGTTAAGTTTTTAATAACCAATTTAATTTGAGCTCTAAATATATCAGCATTCTTGCAGATCATGGCCTTCGTGTAATATTGTTTACTGTAGTGTGTGTTTTGTCTTATTCTGAAATGCAACACGGCCGACTTGATGCCCGCTTCGCTTCTCCGTTACAAAAAAGCGAAAGGTATATCAAGTCGGCCGTGAATGCTATTAGCTAGTTCTCAAAACTGACGACAGATGGATTTTGGGAAATAGGAAAATTATGTTTAAAAATTGACATTTCACTGAAAACTACTATTTTTCCGAAAAACTTTGAGTTTCAAGCTTCAAAATGCGGGGTCATTTATTAAAATCCGTCCAGCCATTTTCCCGTAATTTCCATTACCAGTTCAGCAAAAAATATTAAAACACTACCAAACCATTTAGTCTGATGCTGACAGTTTTGCTTATTTTCCCACAATTGGCTTTCTTGGCGCTCGATTGATTTCTGAAATAAACTATTCAATTGATCTCTTTATTTAGGCGTGCTTAATTATAAATAACAATTACTATTTGAATTTATTTAATGCAGAGTTCTATAATACACATTATATAGGCCCTATGTTTATATTTGAGTCGCCTAGAATCAAACTGCACTTTATCAAAAAATATAATATGTCAGAATTCACGCGCTCGCTAATCCCAACTTCACATAACACAACACGAATTGGCAAGAACAGTCATTCACGTTCTAGGCCAGATTCACATACAAGATTGCTACCAAAACAATAAAAACAAGAGCCGTGTGAAATAATCATAGTTGGCGCCTCTAACCGCAGGGCACGACGCCTGTGTCTCGTTATTGAACTGTCAGCGCTCGCACGTCTTGCAGAATGAGTCTGAATTGAATCAGTGAGGCCAAACAAACAACGCAGAAGGAAAACCCACACTTGGAGAACTGCGCCTCTCGCGGGAGTGACGCACTGAGACTTGTGATTCTCATGACGAGGACCCTGGCAACAGTTTTATCAGTCAGCCGCTACGCTATGTGAGGAAATATTATTAGATTCTGGAGCCGACGCGCCAAATGAATTTTTAATCCTTGTAATATTAAAAGCGTGAGACGGCACTTATTCTGCGAATAGGTTCATTTGCAATGCTTCCTGTTGAACTCCGAATGGTTCAAATTTCTTTCGGATAATGGATTAAGCTAGGAACCCTCATTTGACTGAAATACTAAATCAATTCCTGCTGACCCATTACTTTCAGGGCTTTGTGTCATATGTACTGGTAAGAAATAGTTCAATCTCCGCATTTTTACTGGTCATGCGCCAATTCATGTTAGTAATTTATAAAAAAACTTAATTTGTTGTGGATAAAATTACAAGCCTCGGAAGTTTGAACTCGTAGTGAAGAAGGCGGTCCATAGTGTTACATTTTCGCGGGTACTCCCGTTTCTCCTACCGCCATTCCATCACTTCTCCATTAGTTATTATCATAATATGGTGCGCAGAGAGCAACTCTAAAGTCGCGGCAAAAAACTAAAACTTCGGCGCATCACTTCTATATGGAGAACGACGCAGAGTTAAGTATCTGCCATTGGGTAAAAATTTTACTATTACTTACTTACTTACTTACAATTGGCTTTTAAGGAACTCGAAAGTTCATTGCCGCCCTCACTTAAGCCCGCCATCGGTCCCTATCCTGTGCAAGATTAATCCAGTCTCTATCATCATACCCCACCTCCCTCAAATCCATTTTAATATTATCCTTCCATCCACGTCTCGGCCTCCCTAAAGGTCTTTTTCCCTCCGGTCTCCCAACTAACACTCTATATGCATTTCTGGATTCGCCCATACGTGCTACATGCCCTGCCCATCTCAAACGTCTGGATTTTAAGTTCCTAATTATGTCAGGTGAAGAATACAATGCGTGCATTTCTGTGTTGTGTAACTTTCTCCATTCTCCTGTAACTTCATCCCGCTTAGCCCCAAATATTTTCCTAAGCACCTTATTCTCAAACACCCTTAACCTATGTTCCTCTCTCAGAGTGAGAGTCCAAGTTTCACAACCATACAGAAGAACCGGTAACATAACTGTTTTATAAATTCTAACTTTCAGATTTTTGGACAGCAGACTGGATGATAAGAGCTTCTCAACCGAATAATAATACGCATTTCCCATACTTATTCTGCGTTTAATTTCTTCCCTAGTGTCATTCACATTTGTTACTGTTGCTCCAAGATATTTGAATTTTTCCACCTCTTCGAAGGATGAATCTCCAATTTTTATATTTCCATTTAGTATAATATTCTGGTCACGAGACATAATCATATACTTTGTCTTTTCGGGATTTACTTCCAAACCGATCGCTTTACTTGCTTCAAGTAAAATTTCCGTGTTTTCCCTAACCGTTTGTGTATTTTCTCCTAACATATTCACGTCATCTGCATAGACAAGAAGCTGATGTAACCCGTTCAATTCCAAACCCTGCCGGTTATCCTGAACTTTCCTAATGGCATATTCCAGAGCGAAGTTAAAAATTAGAGGTGATAGTGCATCTCCCTGCTTTAGCCCGCAGTGAATTGGAAAAGGATGAGATTGAAACTGACCTATAAAAAATTCTATTAATAATAATAATAATAATAATAATAATAATAATAATAATAATAATAGTAATAATATTAATGTACTTTCATTTTTCACAAGAAATGCCTACAATGTAGCTCACACTGTTAACTAAACATGTAAAAGTCCACATAATTCACATTATACTTAGAGGCCGTTTATATTCAATTCGTTGTGAGAATCAATATGTACTCCACTCGACCTATCATGGTACTATACGCTATGTGTATTCAACTCCCCATATCATGAAGCTATACGTCAATAGGCATTCGACTCATCCTGTCATAAAACTATGCAATACATATGTACTAAAATCGTCCTTTCATGAAGTACACGCCAAGAGGTATTCGACTCATCCTGTCATGAAACTATACAATATGTACTAAAATCGTCCTGTCTTGAAGCTATACTCAATAGGTGTTCAACTCATCCTGTCATGCAACTATATACAATATGTACCAAAATCGTCTTTCAATGAAGCTATACATCAATAGGTATTCAACTCATCCTGTCAGGAAACTATGCAATATGTACCAAAACCGTCCTTTCATGAAGCTATACATCAATAGGTGTTCAACTCATCCTGTCATTAAACTATACAATATGTACTAAAATCGTCCTGTCATGAAGCTATACATCAATAGGCGTTCAACTCATCCTGTCATTAAACTATACAATATGTACTATAATCGTCCTGTCTTGAAGCTATACATCAATAGGTGTTCAACTCATCCTGTCATTAAACTATACAATATGTACTAAAATCGTCCTGTCATGAAGCTATACATCAATAGGTGTTCAATTCATCCTGTCATTAAACTATACAATATGTACTATAATCGTCCTGTCATGAAGCTATACATCAATAGGTGTTCAACTCATCCTGTCATTAAACTATACAATATGTACTAAAATCGTCCTGTCTTGAAGCTATACATCAAAAAGTATTCAACTCATCCTGTCATGCAACTATACAATTTGTACCAAAATCGTCCTGTCTTGAAGCTATACATCAATAGGTGTTCAACTCATCCTGTCATACAACTATACAATATGTACTAAAATCGTCCTGTCATGAAACTATACATCAATAGGTATTCAACTCATCCTGTCATGAAACTATACCATATGTACTAAAATCATTCTTTCATGAAGCTATACATCAATAGGTATTCAACTCATCCTGTCAGGAAACTATGCAATATGTACCAAAATCGCCCTGTCATGAAGCTATACATCAATAGGTATTCAACTCATCGTCAGGAAACTATACAATATGTACCAAAATCGTCCTGTCTTGAAGCTATATATCAATAGGTATTCAACTCATCGTCAGGAAACTATACAATATGTACCAAAATCGTCCTGTCTTGAAGCTATACATCAATAGGTATTCAACTCATCCTGTCAGGAAACTATACAACATGTACTAAAATCGTCCTGTCTTGAAGCTATATATCAATAGGCGTTCAATTCATCCTGTCATGCAACTATACAATATGTACCAAAATCGTCCTTTCATGAAGTACACGCCAATAGGTATTCGACTCATCCTGTCGTGAAACTATACAATATATCCTAAAATCGTCCTGTCTTGAAGCTATACATCAATAGGTATTCAACTCATCCTGTCAGGAAACTATACAATATGTACTAAAATCGTTCTGTCATGAAGCTATATGTCAATAGGTATTCAACTCATCCTGTCATGAAGCTATACAATGTGTACTAAAATCATCCTTTCATAAAGATATACGTCAATATGTATTCAACTCATCCTGTCATGAAACTATACAATATGTACTAAAATCATCCTTTCATGAAGCTATATGCCAATAGGTATTCAACTCATTCTGTCATGAAGCTATACAATATGTACTAAAATCGTTCTGTCATGAAGCTATACGTCAGTAGGTATTCAACTCATCCTGTCATGAAGCTATACAATGTGTACTAAAATCATCCTTTCATAAAGATATACGTCAATATGTATTCAACTCATCCTGTCATGAAACTATACAATATGTACTAAAATCATCCTTTCATGAAGCTATATGCCAATAGGTATTCAACTCATCCTTTCATGAAGCTATATGCCAATAGGTATTCAACTCATTCTGTCATGAAGCTATACAATATGTACTAAAATCGTTCTGTCATGAAGCTATATGCCAATAGGTATTCAACTCATTCTGTTATGAAACTATACAATATGTACTAAAATCGTTCTGTCATGAAGCTATATGTCAATAGGTATTCAACTCATCCTGTCATGAAGCTATACAATGTGTACTAAAATCATCCTTTCATAAAGATATACGTCAATATGTATTCAACCCATCCTGTCATGAAACTATACAATATGTACTAAAATCATCCTTTCATGAAGCTATATGCCAATAGGTATTCAACTCATTCTGTCACGAAGCTATACAATATGTACTAAAATCGTTCTGTCATGAAGCTATACGTCAGTAGGTATTCAACTCATCCTGTCATGAAGCTATACAATGTGTACTAAAATCATCCTTTCATAAAGATATACGTCAATATGTATTCAACTCATCCTGTCATGAAACTATACAATATGTACTAAAATCATCCTTTCATGAAGCTATATGCCAATAGGTATTCAACTCATCCTTTCATGAAGCTATATGCCAATAGGTATTCAACTCATTCTGTCATGAAGCTATACAATATGTACTAGAATCGTTCTGTCAAGAAGCTATATGCCAATAGGTATTCAACTCATTCTGTTATGAAACTATACAATATGTACTAAAATAATCCTTTCATGAAGCTATATGCCAATAGGTATTCAACTCATTCTGTCATGAAACTATACAATATGTAGACTACTAAAATCATCCTTTCATGAAGCTATATGCCAATAGGTATTCAACTCATCCTGTCATGAAACTATACCATATATACTAAAATCATCCTTTCATGAAGCTATATGCCAATAGGTATTTAACTCATCCTGTCATGAAACTATACAATATGTACTAAAGTCGTCCTGTCATGAATCTATACGTCAATAGGTATTCAATTCATTCAGTCAAGAAGCTATACGTCAGTTACATAAATCATCAAGAACATTGATGTCTATGGCGCAAGCCATCTTTCATCAACAGGAGGAGAATGCACACATTTGTGAGCAAAGCTATAGGCTTACTGTTCATATCACGGGCACCGTCAGCCACATCATAAGTTATCCCATCCCATAGTGCAGTGTAACGATGCATTTCAATTTATAGAATATCAGCGAGATACATTTCCATCAGTTATTTAGGACTTAGGCCTATTATTATTATTATTATTATTATTATTATTATTATTATTATTCAGATCGTACAATGCTATCACATCTTCCTGCGTCAATTAGGTTATCTTCTTCATCTAGTTATCGAGGAACAGTTACAATGAAAGAAGGTGAGTATGGGGATGTTCGGTGAAAGGATATGTATAGTATTGAGGAGTGCTGTGATCGTGTCTAGGTTATGGTGGGTGGAAAAATTTTGGCAACAGGACGTGAGATAAACAGGAGTGGAGAAATGCAATGTATGAAAGAGAGGGAAAGACAGTGGATTTTTCTACGATCTATACTTACGTAATGTACGATCTAATACTGTATGTTGGAAATGAAGGACAACATAAAGAATAATTCGTAAATTCATTATATATTTCATTGCATAAATGTATAATTCTAAAAGAAGACGTATTTATGTCAAAATCTTAGGAATCAAGGTTTCACTAACAACATTTTTATAAGTCTATATAGATTAAACGGAAGCTTTAAGATGTTAAGAGTTTCAGGATTTTGTACAGAAAGGACGAACGGCAATGCAATCTTTGAACCACCACGTGGGTTCAAAAAGGAGATAGCACGACTTTATGAAGAACAGCGCATCACAGTTGCCATATGCCATTAAGTGTCAGAAATATTTTAAGAGTAAAGGAAGCTAAAACCGCAACAAACCTCGTATCTTTCCAAGGCAGGAAGTCGCATGTTCCAGGCGTCTGGGGATGCAGGAGAGCGAAGACTGGTTGAGTGCCTCATCCCAGAGGAGTCGTAATTTATTAATTGCTTAATTTGTTAAACATTCAGAGGCCTTCTTGAGCTCTAGTCGATTTCAAATATTGCGATCTCTTTTCTGGCCGTTACTAGTGAGAGATTTTGAGCTATGCGAAAATTATCTTAAGGTACTTAGCTACATGACTGAAATATGCAATGATTATTTCAATTCTCATAATTGCTATGAGCTAATGAATTGACGTCTAAATGGGATGGCGATCACAAAGAGAAAAAGAGCTGATGATGAGACGATAATGATGTTTTGATGATGATGATGATGACGAAGATGACAGAATAAATCTGGGAGAGAATGACAACTTGTAGAGTTAAGTAAAAAAATACATATTTTACTTGAACGGCCTCAGTTTCATTTTAATCACATTACATTAAATAATTCTTAAAGGCGATTGGTGTAACCTATTATTGAAAATCACACTTGTACTGTGTTTAATTTTATTTCGGCAAATATCTATTACATTATTTCAAAAAGAAGAAAAGAGGGAGGAGGAGGAGGAGGAGGAGGAAGAGGAGAAGAAGAAGAAGAAGAAGAAGAAGACGAAGAAGATGGATATGACAACAAGGATGATTTTACAAACATATAGAAATGTGGGAGAAAATGGCAATGACCTGCATATTTGATTGACACTTAGGCCCTATAGGCCTACAGCTTAAGTTTCGCTTGCTCAATATTTGCCAAATATTGTTCATTGTACTCGTATTATTGAAATAGTTCTTTTTCCAATGCAAACCTTCGCTTACATCGTTTACCGACATTTTACTTATTAACGAGTAAACGCCTGGAAACAGGTTTCGCTCAGTACGGTGTAGTTCGAATAGTGACATAGGCAAAAGAATCATACACAACCGGTTACGAAAAATATAAATTATATATTGCTATTCAACGCCTGGCGTTGTAGTCAATATGCAAAGCTCTTCCGTCTCGCGGAGTGTGTTTAACGAATATTCGAGTTGTTTCTCTCTGTGGATGGACGGCAAAGCCAGACCACATGTAGACATGCAGGAGTTCCAAGAGCCCTTGCAAGGACGAGATTATCATCGTGTAAGCCTACTATTTAATTGGTAATTCTTCTCTCACTACAAACAATCAATCAATTATCCATCTATCCATCGACTCATTGATTCATTCTTCCATGAATTCATTGTTTGATATATTAACTCATTCAGTGATTCACTGATTGGTTCATTCATTAATTGATTCAATGATTGATTCATTAGTTGATTAATTCATTTAGGTATTACCACAGTCTATTATATATAGTGGCAAAGCTTGAGTTGTTGAGGGTGCTAGGAACAATAGACTGTGCCGGTACTATTTCGCATTGTCTGTAATGAGGCGATAGTAGTGATCCTAGTGGTTAGCAACTATCTATTGATGCATATTTAGTACGTATTAAGCTTCGTGACAGAATACTCGTATACTAGACTTTGGTATTACAGTTGGTATCGTCAAGGTCAAGAGCAAAACATATCTTCTTAAAAATGATTTATTAATGAAATAATGCATTGCTTAGAATTTTTAGAGATATGCATTTTGAGTTTGAAGTGTAAACGTTAACAATAGAATGTATGTACTTATTTTCTCTTCTATTTAGTAAGTAATTATAATTTATTCTGTTCTTGCATTCCTTTACACACCAGATTTTATATTATGCATTACACTTATTTCCTTTGTTGTTACCGGTGCCCATTTGTTCATTATTTATGTTATGAAAATAAGTGTAATAAAGTATGCAATCAATTATAGGGCTATATTAAGCAAATACATTTTTTAAATTACACATGGTAAATTTCCTTCAATTGTTACTCCGTTTGTGTACCCAGAAAATGTCAGTGTTGTGTCTAGCCTGCAAAGCATCAGGGGCAACCGGTTGAAATTCGAACAATCGGGCGTATGATCTACCTTCATGAATGTTCTCTGACCTGTGGAATGAAAACCGGTTGTAAGCCCAATTCTGCATAAGAAGATATCAGATGATAGAGGCATTACAAACATATAGAAATGTGGGAGAAAATGGCAATGACCTGCATATTTGATTAAGGACACTTATAGGCCTACATCTTAAGTTTCTTAAGTGCTAAAACTGCTATATATGAAAAAACATTCATGTTACAACATATTCCAATCTTATGATTCCATGCTGGTTGAATTTAATGTAGGCTACCATCTCTCAGTAGTCGCAGGACTACAAATGTATTTGTTGAAAACCATAAATGGTTTAATAGACAACCCTGATCTTCTACAGCTAATTAGTTTCAATATTGGTAAATCAAATTTGAGAAAGCGATCTCTCTTTTATTTACAGACATCAAGAACACAATCTCATAAAATGTCTCCACTTTTATTAATGCTTCGAACTTACAATCATCTATCAAATAAACAGGATTTAGATTTCTCGTTATCGTACAATATGTACAAGAAAAAGTTATATACAGCAATGGTTTCATGATATGTTGGATTCTAGTTGCATGTTGGTTGTAGTTGTAGTCAGGTATCATGCTGGTTGGAACACGTGTTCTGTAGTGCTGCATTTCTTAAATAAATAAATTAAGCCTATTAGTCCTACTATATAATACTGTATACTGAATTTATTAACATAGTATTATATTTATTCTGTAATTTGCCAATTATACCTACATTTTACATTTTTGGCTATGATATCTATACTTAACTCTTTTTAATTTGTTTTTATTTGGTATTTTTCATTTATATCTATATCTGTGTTTTTTTTATTTAGGTAGTATCTATTTGTTTTTTTTTTATTTTTAATTTGTAATTACACTTGTATCTTGCATTTGTTTCTGTTTTATCTCTTTTTTATGTTATATGTAATTCTGTGAGATAGGTTTGGAAGTAAATCCCGAAAAGACCAAGTATATGATTATGTCTCGTGACCAGAATATTGTATGAAATGGAAATATAAGAATTGGAAATTTATCTTTTGAAGAGGTGGGGAAGTTCAAATATCTTGGAGCAACAATAACAAATATAAATGACACTCGGGAGGAATTTAAACACAGAATAAATATGGGAAATGCCCGTTATTATTCGGTTGAAAAGCTTTTATCATCCAGTCTGCTGTCAAAAAATCTAAAAGTTAGAATTTATAAAACAGTTATATTACCGGTTGTTCTGTATGGTTGTGAAACTTGGACTCTCACTTTGAGAGAGGAATATAGGTTAAGGGTGTTTGAGAATAAAGTGCTTAGGAAAATATTTGGGGCTAAGAGGGATGAAGTTACAGGAGAATGGAGAAAGTTACATAACACAGAACTGCACGCATTGTATTCTTCACCTGACGCAATTAGGAACATTAAATCCAGACGTTTGAGATGGGTAGGGCATGTAGCACGTATGGGCGAATCCAGAAATGCATATAGGGTGTTAGTTGGGAGGCCGGAGGGAAAAAGACCTTTAGGGAGGCCGAGACATAGGTGGGAAGATAATATTAAAATGGATTTGAGGGAGGTGGGATATGATGATAGAGAATGGATTAATCTTGCTCAGGATAGGGACCAATGGCGGGCTTATATGAGGGCGGCAATGAACCTCCGGGTTCCTTAAAAGCCAGTAAGTAAGTAAGTAAGTAAGTAAGTAAGTAAGTAAGTAAGTAAGTAAGTAAGTAAGTAAGTAAGTAAGTATATGCAATTCTGTGTTTTTTTAAACAAATCTGTACTGTCTATTGTAATTGGGGCTTTGCCCGGTTATACAAATAAATAAATAAATTACGTTATACGGATCATAAGCGAGGCAAAGAGAAAGGCAGAAAATAGGAAAGACTGGAGAATGCTGGATTTGCAGTGAAAGACCCGCCCTTGGGCTGAACATAATGAACAATGAATGAATTCATTAATTATTAATTAATGACTCTATCTGAAGAGGATGAAGGCGAAAAGAATCCATAAAGGGAAACTTAATTATTTTAAAACAGTCTCGGCTGCCCTTGAACGCGAAAAATAAAAAGCCTTAACAACCGCAATGTCGAAAGCCGGCCAGTAAGCCGCAACATCGTTCCGACCGCCATATTTCTGGTCCGAAGAGCTGAACAAAACCTGTGTCATCCCGCTATGTTAGTGTTAAGAACAAAGAGCTTAAATCATTCCATAGACCAACTTCATTAGGTTAACTAAGTAAATTACACGTCCAGGCCAGAGCAAAGTGCTGGATAATTACACAGCCTGCGCAGTATTCGTACCAAATCACGGCGACTGGCGTCTGCTTTTTGCTGCAGCAGACAATTTTCGTCACAGCCCAGTTGATGTGTTGGCTTCTTCATTAGAGAACTCTGCCAACTAGGATCCTTGTAGTTTCGTCCCAGACCTTCATGGTAACTCATACAAACAAATGAAGGGGCGGACAAGTCATAGAAACAAAAGATTTGAAGGTTCGACACACAAGAGCTGTCAATCTCTGATCTTAAAATATACACTGAATAGACATCCATTAGGATTTTTCTCCTGTGTGATTCCAAGAACGGCGACAGAGAGAGAGAGAGAGAGAGAGAGAGAGAGAGAGAGAGAGAGAGAAACTGAAGGATGAACTTCTATTTACTGTTTAAATATGTCAAAGGACTACAGTATGACATTTTCGCAATAACGCTACTAGACCTTGGATATTTAGATCTAAGAACACACATTTAGACCTATAATAAGGTCCATAATAATCAAATAAGCATACTTGGGTTAAAGTCGCTCCAAGCAATCAGCGTAATCAAGGTAAGCGAGCGGAACTAATTCTACCAGTAATTTACAATTAATGTTGAGAAATAGTCAGCTAAGTCTCTTGTTAATAACATAATATAATTAATTATTTATTTATTCCGTCATATGGCTTAAGCATTGATTACATATGAAAGAAAAACATTGATGTGTTACATCTTATTTAGTCTTAATACTAACGTTTTCGCCCTTTGTAGGGCATCTTCAGGTACGAGATATAACAGATATCATCTAAAATCAATTACAAAAACTTTGCTTTACATTTGGAAATGACATAACTAGAGTAAAAAATATGACATAGTGATAATATTGATCATCCAAAACAACATTAAAAGATCATGTCAAATATTAAAAACAAATTAAAACGACGTAAGTTTGCATAGCTATGAAGTAATACTGAATACGTGATGTTGGCATACAAAGTAGATCTCAACAGTACAATATATTTAGGACACCAATGTATTGAGATCTATTTTGTATGCTAACATCAAGTATTCAGTATTACTTCATAGCT
This sequence comes from Periplaneta americana, assembly GCF_040183065.1. Lineage (NCBI taxonomy): Eukaryota > Metazoa > Arthropoda > Insecta > Blattodea > Blattidae > Periplaneta > Periplaneta americana. The sequence continues at coordinate 156,728,464 of NC_091121.1, forward strand.
ATGCAAATTTACGTTGTTTTAATTTGTTTATGCTCGACCATGCCGAAATGTAGTAATTATACACCTGGCAGCAGTCCTTTAATGCATGTCATTAAAGTACACCTACTCATTGAAGTACAGGTGTTCAGCCAATGCCAAGTCAGCTTTATACCGATATAAAACCGCAAGTATCGATTATTCTCGGATATGCAATCGAAAGAGAATTAGTGAAAAGTCACGGAGGCTGGAAATCCAATACTGTCGCAGAGGGTTATGTTCTGTTACTATAATAATTAGCGTTAATTGTAAATAATATTCAAATAAATTCAATTTGTCATCTCGTTTTTCAATGTCTAATTTAATTTCAATGTTATATCAAAGTTAATATTTAGTTTACTCTGTAGGTTCTTATAGGCTACCAAGGTCAATGTGGACATCTGTTCCTCGGAAAAAATCAATACTTTCGCGTCTGCGCACATCTCACAATATACGAGGTATTGCTCAAGGTCAGTTAGATACGAATAAAGTGAATAATTTCAAGTTAGAAATATGGTCGAGCATAAAAAGTCGTATGAAACTCGCCTATAATGGTAATTAAGAAGCTCGTATGAAAATTATGAAACGAGCTTGCGCTCGTTTCATAAACATCCATACTCGCTTCTTAATTACCTTCATTATAGGCTCGTTGCATAATGTACTATTTTAATATTTGACATGATCTTTTAATGTTGTTTTGGATGATCAATATTGTCACTATGTCATATTTTTTTACTCTAGTTATGTCATTTCCAAATGTAAAGTAAAGTTTTTGTAATTGATTTTAGATGATAGGCCTATCTGTTATATCTCGTACCTGAAGATGCCTTACAAAGGGCGAAAACGTTAGTATTAAGACTAAATAAGCTGTAATACATCAATGTTTTTCTTTCATATGTAATCAATGCTTACGCCATAAGACGGAATAAATAATTAATTATATTTTGATATATGTTATTAATTCTACTAGATTGAGCTCGGACGTGGGTTTGAATCCTTGTTGGGCTATTCACCTACCTGACGAATGTCAGTTCCATGGCGAATACTATGACTCTTGCTGATATTAATTTATTGCTAGTAGATAATAGAGCACTTGATACAGAACTAATTACATTTAATAATCGTTATAGGGAAGCGAGACATGGTTGTAGAGACTGGATTAATTTTGCTCAGGATAAGGACGATGGCGGGCTTATGTGAGAAAGGCAATGAACCTCCGGGTTCTTTAAAAGCCATGAGTAAGTAAGTATAGTACCTCTGACTTAAGTTCTGGCTGATACAACTATTATCATGCAGTATATGTCACTTGCCGATATGTATCAGGGGAAGAACAATGATGTTGTATACATCTTAAGTCTGATTATTGAAATGTGTTACTAGTCAGCGATGTATGCAATGCAGGGGGAAAGGAATGGCCATCCTACCATTATCTCCTGGCTTAGTTGTCTCATGAGTGATGCATCAGTCTTCGGATTGTTGACTGAACATACAGAAACAGTCAATGTATTATCGGCTAGATGTCTGCCGTATCAGCAAGGATGAACACATTGAGCATTTGTGAGATATGTAAAAACTTGGACAGTTAACCTACATTTCTGTGTAATAAAATGTAGTATCCGTTGCTTAGTTTGTGGTGAATTTCTAAAATGTTTCACGGACATGTGAAAGACTACCGGTATATTGAAAATAGAGCACATTTTACATTAACAAAGCATCAGAGGTTGTATCGGACGTTTTCGCTCGAGCCCCAAGTAGTTCATAGCATAATCCGATAGGTAGCGCACATGCATGATGGGTAAAATTGTCACGAGCGATAAATCCTCGAACGGTATAAGCCGAGCGTTAGACATTCGTTCTTGTTACAGCGATGAACTGTGTAGTAACATCATAGATGTTTATCATTTCAAAACTTCGCAGTGTTTAACTAACCTCTCCATAATACAACTCCAAACTTGCTTTAAAATGTAGACTAATATAAATATTCTAGGTAAATGTTCCCCCCCCCCCCACAAGGGACTGATTTTGTTTTTGCCTGCCACATCTGATAGATGTTACTGGATGTAAATGTAATTATTATAAACGGAGAACACAATCACGATAATGCAAAAACTGTATCAAGTTTTCTAGTAGTAATAATAATAATAATAATAATAATAATAATAATAATAATAAACTCTAATAACTAGTGTATCAATCTTTGCGTCTGTAACAGTTGTGCAGCATGATTATTAGTTTTATTATATTTTTTGTGACGTTATCTCTGTACTAATATTGTTATTAATCTACTGCTATATCAATAATATTTTGTAAAACGTTTCTACATTGTCGCAGTATATAGGCGGAACACTATGTATGGACCTATCATAGCTTATTATATATGTGGTAAATCAAATATTGAATAATTATTAATTAGCAATAATAACCATATATCGAAGTTTTTCATACTAATTTTATTTATAACTTCATGTTCCTGTTTTGGTACGTTCCATTGACTGTTCCATAAACGTTTGTCACAAACGCAGAAAATAAAGCCTTATTTTTACCGTGTGAGCAAAACATACGTGTATCTTATCTGTCGCCTTCCATACAAGATAAGGCATGTCGGTGAGATAACCTTGTACTGTGCTTCTATTTATTACGAGCGTATTACGACCGATCATATCTCACTCGAGGGTGCGACACTCGATCGAGTTCAAGCGAGCGATTTAACTCCAATGCAGCACTCTGCAATGCATAGTCAAAGGTGATAATTAGAGCAACATTTTATTGATATTATCTTGTCTAATTATTATAGTAAATTTGAACCTCTGTTTAACAATCTGTCCAATATGTTGTACTACAATTTAAACTTCCTGGATAAATATCTGCGATAAGATTTAGTATGTATTTCCTCTCACTCCCCCAATGGCAGAGTCCATAAACTTGTCATTATTCGCCCCGAATCTATGGGTGGGCTCATAGATGCCGCTAGTGTCGAGAATCGTAGACCACTTGGTTTGTCAGATTTCGCACAATATGAAATTAGCAGATCTACTGTCTGATTCTGAAAATTTTAAGAAACAAAAGATCTAGTGTTAACCATTTATTCGATGCATTATTATTATTATTATTATTATTATTATTATTATTATTATTATTATGATTATTATTATTATTGCTATTCGTCTTACAAGCCAACATATTATAAAGTACATTATATTATTCATTATAAACTAAAAGTTTAAGTCATGACATTCTTTAAGAAGCTACATCGTGATATATGGCAGAGAGAATTTATATAATTTATTTCCAAACATATTCCTTCTACTTGTAGCACAGTCTAGTATATACAGTCACGAAGCTCAATACGTAGTAAATATGCATCCATAGATAGTTGCTAACCACTAGGATCGCTAATATCGCCTCATTACAGACAATGCGAAATAGTATCGTCACAGTCAATTGTTCCTAGCACCCTCACAACTCAAGCTTCGTGACTGTATACTAGACTGTGCTTGTAGCTTGACATTTTTTAACTGAGTATATGTAGCTTTTCATCTTTTTAGAGGCATATAAATATTAATCAGCAAAATGAACCAAGTTTAACAGTATCACGTAGTGATATATTGCGTTCATTCCATCAACCGTGTCAAGGACAAGGCTCATAAACCCGGTAATTTTCTCATTTCTTGGGCTACATTAAGAACATTCTTAATTTTAATTACAAATGTCCGTGAAGTTCTGAGTAATGACGTCATAAAGGAAGCTCTTATTACCAAAAGATGAATATAGATGAATATTAATTATCTGTCCTTGTCTCTCGTATCATTCACGTAGGCCTACTACATTTATTTGTATGATACTAGTACTCCCCTGAAAGAGAATGTTCTCGTGCTCAGGAAAGGATTCGATGCACAAATTTACGTGCATAAATACAATAAAACGACATCTAAAACTTAATAATTATTCATAACAAACCTGTGGTGTTCGGGTAAAGGGGGATGTCATTTTTTGTGCAGATGGAATTTTGTCCCCCAGATGAACACACAAGTTAAATTATACAAATGAGTGTGCAAAAATCAAAGAATACTAGCAGTTGATGTGCTTTATTTGTATAGAAAATTATTTGCAATAAGGGTTCGAAGTTTAATTTTCATTTATATCCAAACTCATTTTTATGACTTATCTCCCTTTACCCAAACGCCACAGAAATATTACTTACATACATTTTTAAATTTCAAACTGTTCGAGGCAAATAGATGTGTGTATTTCTTTATTAATTTGTTATAAATTCTAGGGCCGATATTAGTACTATGGTTGAAAGCAGTGTTCGTTAAATATTTGGGTTCTAACAAACATACTGTATCCATGCCTTTGGTTTTGTATTTTTGAGAGTATATGATCAGAAATCAGATCTTTTATGTATATCTTTTAATAATGCATTGATATAAATTTGATGTGTTATAAACAAATATTAAATTTTTCATAACATTTAATTCCGCTCTTCAAATTGTCACATTTCATTACTTCCGAATAACTTTTCTTACAGAATGAGTAGTGTAAGATCTATGGAAAATATTTTGAATGAATGTGGCTCAAATTTAAAATAGTTTTGATCCATCTACTGTACTTATTTCGTAACGAACACAATATGAATAACATCTTATCATAAATTATATACATGAATTTGTTTTAGCGTTGTTATCGTTTTTGTTCACTCATTTCGAAGAAACACTTATTTTTAATAACAGAAAGAAGTTTATTTCAGATTATTTTAGTATGTGCTGATCCAACCGGCCCATTTGCTAAAGTTAAAGATATTAGAATATATTTCGAGTCTTCATTTATGTGCTAAAATTCACACAACTTTCTTAAACATAATAAAAGTAAGCAATTGTGCTCTGATCGACAATTCTGCACAGAATTAATTTTTAATATAATGTAATATATTTGCGTATTTTCTTACTTATACAAGATAAAGAATGCTTTACTAACAAATTCTTTTTAAAATAAAAAATTATCAGTAGTAAGCATACGTGTTATGGCTACTGGTAGAAAAATACGTAACTATTTTAGAATTCCATGTTACGTAAACTTAGTGGCAAACACTTCCATCGTCTGACGCATTCTTCGGCGATAGACAAACAAAGTTGACCTAGAAAAATCTCGAAATGTCCTTCAATACACATTACAATATATGTATAATTATTGTTTTAATTGTAGTTTCACACTTGTAGGACATAATATGTTAATATTTCCTAAATATTTGCACGCATATTTCTGTATCCGGTATTACATAAATAATATAGTCTAGTTACATTACGATTACTCTATCAAAGTTATACAATATCTTATTTCAACTACTTTCGGATTTCAGTATTCAACAAAAACTATAAAAATAGAATTCTATTAGCAAATCACAGACAAATACAGGAATAATGATTTAGAATCTTTGAGATATATTACGCGTTCACCGACTAAAGTAGTAGACGTCTATAACACTGAACAACAATTTTTTTTCACTTTTTGTCTTGCTCCGAAATAAAACTAGGTGAATATTACTAATATGTGTGCCCTAAATCTGAATTTACAATCCAAATTGCCCCATCATATACCATTTTCCGGGGAAAGTGAATTGAATTTTTTTATGAAAAACTACTCTTTTGTTATTTTTCACTGTTACTGATAAAATTACAACCGATTATGAATTAAAAATGCCTCAAAATATTTGAAAAAAAAAAATGTGTACTGGATACATAAATTATGTTACATAGTTTAAAACACAACAACAATATAAATACTTCATGTGTAAGTATAATGAGAAAAATTTCGGAATTTCAACTTACCATTTAAAAGGATTTTCTGGATGACTTCCGTTTATAACTAGACCCGGGATTGTCTTTTACAAGGAACCAACAATAATCTGCAGCATGCTGGATGATAATCTTCCTTTATATCGCCTTTCCATTTCAGATATTTATTGATGAAATCTTTCCCCATGCTCGTCGCTTACCGCTCCAAGGTTAGGAGGAAAGAAATCCAAATGAGAATTTAAAAAGTGAATTTGAGATATATATTACATCCTAGTTTCTTATGCGTACTTAACATGGTTTCCACAAGTTCGATGTAGTTGTCTGTCCTAGAATTTCCAAGGAAATTTGAGCACCATGCCATTTTTCTGTAATGGAAAATTTTTCCTCAAAGAAAGAGTGAGGTATAACTTTGCAAATTTTTGGACAGATGAAAATGCCTTCTTTTAATTTGCCTTCACTCAAACTAGTAAACTTTTCTTTTAAATATTGAAAATCACGCCTTGTTTGTTTATTGCGTAGACCTCACTGAACTGTTATGAAATTTACTGAATAGGAGGGACCAATATGTTTATTATAAGTACAATAGAACATACCAACAACCATAGGAAACCGGAAATAGGTCATTAACTCATAAAATGCATTAGCTTTTGTTTTGGTTTACAACCCCCAACCCGTGCCAGATGTTTCCTAGGAGAGCTTTTACCGAAAAGTGAAATCATAATGTATCTTTAAAACCGTAAGTAATATGAAGAAAAGAGATGTATTTTCGGATTTAGCGCACACGAAACCATGAGAGACACATTATTTTAAGTCGGAGGAAAATTATTGTTGTTCAGTGTAATCACTGATATAGTATACCTACAATAACTTCAGCGATGAAAACCAAACTACGTGTTTGTATGCCGGGTCGATGTGTTGTTTACTTCCTATTGCTGGAACTCGTCAGCACAACACTTTATCTTATACTGCGACACAAAACTACTCAATACGATATTTTAAAGGTAAATAACATGAAAAGAAAAAAAAAAACAGGTCATATCACTACTTCATGGTTAGTGACGACCAGTGTAAAAATTTCTGAATCCGAATGGGAGAGGATGGTATTTTTTGGTGAAAAATGAGTAAATTTTCAAAAAAAAAAAAAAAAAAAAAAATTTCTTTAAAATACCCTGTGACATGTGTGGAATGCATAGATTAATATGTTGTGGGTATTTATCAGATGTTGAGACGCCATTGTTAAACTTCCTGCATTATGGATTTTTAAATCACTCGCCCCCTTTTATTGTTGTTTCCAGTAAACTGAATTTTCAAAAAAGAAAAAACAAAACAAAACAAAAAAAAAATCTTTAAAATACTCTTTGATATGTGTGGAATGCATTGCATAACATTTCGTGGGTATTTGTGTCCTTATCGGATGTTGAGACGCCATTTTTAAACTTCCTGCGCTATGGATTTTTAAATCACTCGCGCCCCTTTTATCGGTTTACGATAACTTCATTTTTTTGCTACTTTGCCAGAAAAAAAGGGATATAATTTCTGAACTATTAAAGATACATGCATGAAATTTAGAACACATTCTTTAGATTATTAGGAAATTTTCTCTGTAACAGAATTTTGTTAATTGATTTCATTTTAGAACTACATCCGTTTGTTTGCAAGAAAGGGATTCAGAAAAGAGTTATTAAATTATAATTGTTTATTTTACAAACGTAGGGACTAATATCAAAATTCTATTACAGACAGAATATAGAGCATGCGTTTGCAAGTACATTGCAAAAAACTGGATTAATCTACCTTTAAAAATGGTTTAGATATATCGGTTTTAGTAAAATCCTGCATTGGATATATTTTTTCAAATCTGGGCCCCCAAATAATTTTTTTTTTATATTTATTTTTGGTTGAGTTGCTACAGCTATGAGCTCTCTACATACAAAAAATTAATATTTTACATCAAATAGGAAAAAAGTTTTAAAAAGTACCATCCTTTCCCCTTAAACGCGCCTCCACATGAAAAAGTTAGAAGAGTGCCAAGCATTATGATCTGTTCTGCGAAATCATGACGTGAGTGAGGGAAATAAAACGTTGACGGCATGGAGAAGACGTCAGGATACCGTTGTAAACCTGAAACAATCGTTCACCTTCGCACTAATATTAGACAAGCCTCAAGCCTGCAATATATAAAACTAAATTCAGTTTCATTCTGAATTCCGCGTCTTGAGAATGAAGCCAGTTCACGGAATTGTGCGTGGGATCTCCTCCGATTTGCTTTGGACAGGAATACTGCTTCCTAGTACCGAGACATGGGAGTGATTTTCCACAGACAGCTCTGCTAGTATAAATGATCTATTACGAGAACATAGACCTTATAATCTTATACCGACAGATTGTTCTTTTACGTGTATAGTAATTTGAAGCATTCAAATTATTTCTGAGGAACAAACTGTTTTCTCAGACTAATTTTCTCTGATTATTAATTAAATTAATTTGCAATCATTTGTGTTTTATAATTAACAATTTCAATTTGTACGCTGATTCCGTATTTAGGCACATGTTACAGGAATTACAAACAATTCATACATCGTTACTCAACGTTATAAATATCAAGAATATACGGTTATTATTTTTGTGTGTACAAGGTTTTCATAAATAATTGATTAAATGGCGATCTTACTCGTGTTAATTGTGTAAGCATGTGCGGCTTACAGCTGTTTCGGTGCTTCTTCACACCATTCTCAGAGCCTACTAGATCTCGGTGTCATCTCGAACTTCGCTGCCTGTTGTGTGGGTGCGTTCGATTGTTGAAAAGTGTTGAAATGTGGTGTCAAATAGTGTGTGTGTTCTGAAATTGATCTGTGTGTTGAGAATTTGATTGGGGTGTATTTTAGTGTGTCTGTATATTTCATATTGTTCTAGTGTGTTGAGTTCTTGGTTTTTGGGTTGTATGTGTAGGATTTCCATGTCTGTATTTATGTTATTGTATGTGTGGTTAGCATTAGTTATGTGTTCGGCATATGTAGATGTATTGTGTCCTCTGGTTATTGCTTTAATGTGTTCTTTGTATCGAGTTTGGAATGATCTGCCTGTCTGTCCAATGTAGAAACTGTCGCAACTATTGCATGTGAGTTTGTATACGCCTGTGTGCATGTATTTATTTGTTTGTGTGTTGAGATGTCTTTGTAGTGTGTTTTCTGTTCTGTATGCTATGTTGTATTTCGGTTTTCTGAACGAGGAGGCGATCTTGTGTGTGTTTTTGTTTTCGCATACAGAAATACAACATAGCATTCAGAACAGAAAACACACTACAAAAACATCTCAACACACAAACAACACAAACAAATAAATACAACCACACAGGTGTATACAAACTCGCATGCAATAGTTGCGACAGTTTCTACATTGGACAGACAGGCAGATCATTCCAAACTCGATATAAAGAACACATTAAAGCAATAACCAGAGGACACAATACATCTACATACGCCGAACACATAACTAATGCTAACCACACATACAGTAACATAAATACAGACATGGAAATCCTACACATACAACCCAAAAACCGAAAATTCAACACACTAGAACAATATGAAATATACAGACACACTAAAACACACCCCAATCAAATTCTCAACACACAGATCAATTTCAGAACACACACACTATTTGACACCACATTTCAACACTTTTCAACAATCGAACGCACCCACACGACAAGCAGCGAAGTTCGAGATGACGTCGAGATCTAGTAGGCTCTGAGGATGATGTGAAGAAGCACCGAAACAGCTGTAAGCCGCACATGCTTACACAATTAACACGAGTAAGATCGCCATTTAATCAATTATTTATATTCAAGTGTTAAAAGTAGTGTACGAAAGATTCAACATGGAAGTTTTCATATTTAAGTACAGTTCCTACCAAACGTTTAAGGACCTACCTTCAAACGTGATGTTTAAATTTTTAAATTAAAGAGTTTTGGCTTATGCAAACCTTATTTTAAACAATATAAAATTCTAACATTTCCATCCATTTGTATTTAAAGATGCCTAATTTTCTTAAAACAGAATGAGAATAAATACAATAAGAACTTAGATTATCATAATTATAACACACGAAATGCACATCTGTTTTCAATAAAAAATCATAGACTTGTGAAATATGAAAAATCGTCTCCCTATACTGGCATTGTGTTTTTTTAATAAATTAACATTGCAGATACAAGCTTTAACTTTCACTTCAAATTTTGCATAAGTTAAACAGTTTTTAAATGATCAAAGTTTTTATTCAGTAAAAGAATTCTTAAATTACAAATTTTGATAATTGCAATACTACTTGATTATATTATTTATTTTAAATGTATTTTAATTGGTAGTGTTTTTTAACCTTATTGTGTTTCTTATTTATTATGTACAGTGAAAGCTCTTAAGTTCGACATCCTATAGTTCGAGTGCTTACATAGAGGAATTAGGCACGCCTCTATACGGGCACTAAGAAATCAATCAATCAATCACGCCTGTTCTTACACTTATGTGAAAATCCTTATCTTTATACAGGTACAAAATACATGTAGTTTTCTACTGCAACCCCAATCTCTCTGTTTTTCAAATTGAAAGTCTTATTGTGCAATTATTACTTTTTGTTTAAAAATTGTGACATCTTGTTCACTCATTGTAAGCCAGATCTTTTTTTTCTTTTATTTAGGAGAATTTGTCATTTCTGAAAGTGTATAATTCGCTGCAAATTAACCCGGAACCGCCACTGCCACTTACATATAACATTGGGAGTTGCTATCATTAGTCAATCAGCATATTTCCTCCATTTTTAGTGAACAGTTGTGGATTTCTCTATAAATATGGAAAGGTTAGATTTCTTTCTTGAAAAAAAAAAACAGTGAAAATGAATCTGAATTCAGTGAGTGTGAACTTGAAGTGGCAGATTATTGCGATGTGGAAGAATGACTTTAGATAATGTCTAACTCTATCCTAAAATTCATTAATCCAAGTCTAAGTACATTCATTCTGGGTAATTAAATCTTTTTTTCCCCGCTGTTATTTATACTCGCTTTAACATCTTTGGCCATATCGCGAAATAATCTTTCAGTTGCAATCCGATTGCCTGTGTACTATTGTTGAGACTGGTTCTGTTGTTGTGAACTAGATGGCGACTGTATATGTATTACTGATTTATTATGAATATAATTTCGGTGATGAATGAGGCCGGTGATATTCAGGGATGTTATGGCCCGAATTTCCTGGATTTGCCTTACGGTTGAGGAGAAACCCCGAAAAACCTCAACCAGGAAATTAAGCCTGTCCGGGAATCGAACCCGGGTCCTCTGCGTAAGAGACCAGCATGCTGACCTCTACACCACAGAGGTGGTTTAATTAATTTTGTCCCTAGAAAAATGTAATTTTTCAATAAGTAATCACCATAGAAAAATTGTTACATACTCCACAATTTGTAGTTAAAAAAACCTTCATTTTTTTACAGGCATTTGGTCCGTGTATAAAAATCAGTGGGTTTCACATAAGTATAAGAAGAGGAGTGAAACATCTATTTTGAAAGGGTGTCCTTAAACTTTTGGCACAAGCTACATGTTCGTGATTTAACTTTAACAGAATTAAATTATTGGACTTCTCCGACTCGACAATAGACATAAGGTGTGACTTTCGTAATATGGATCAAAACGACAAATGGCCTCTACTTAAGACAATACAGATCAATAGTTCATTACATTTGCACTGGCCACACTTCATACCTTATGCGGAATTCGAACCTAGAACGTGGTTTTCACGCAACGTTGTAGTTGCGAAGCTTGACCGTTGCGTACACTGCGGTGGACGGTTCATCTTCATCCCTGGGAGATATCCTACCTATAACGAAAGTGCAACTGTTTGAGGTCGTGCAGAATTTTGATGACATATTTGGACAAATAAATGTCTTAGGTCTTTCGTCCATGGAAGCGAATAAAACCCTTCGACTAAACGCCTACAACCAAGCTCCTGTTCCATAAACGTGCATAAACCTACACATGATTACTACACGGTATGCCCTTAGCTTAGCCAACTTCTGACTCTTATCGTTTACAAGCACGTTTGTTTACGTAGTATCACAACCTAAACAGCTCACCGGGGATCGAATCCGGGCCACCTAGATGGAAGGTCAGCGCGCTAGCACTTGTCACAGACGCAGAGTTCCAAATTTTCCATAAAAAAAGTTCCATCTCAAAACGCTACAAAATGCTAAATTCTAATACTATAAGTGCTATAAAATGCTATATTGGATTTTTAAAGGGCAAAATTTTAAATTTTAAGTTGTTAAATATACCATAGCTAAAGATACGGTATGTCGGCGCGAAGCAAGTATGCCGAGTACATTGGCGAATATATTACAATATTTAATACAAATACATTACACAACGTTGTGCAACCGTAACTTGGGAACCGGGGTTCATTGTATGTATGTATGTATGTATGTATGTATGTATGTATGTATGTATGTATGTATGTATGTATGTATGTATGTATGTATGTATGTATGCATGTATTTATTTATTCACACTGCAAATGGGTATATACCCGGTGGCAGTGGTAACTAATTACACTCAATAATGACAATTAATGATAAACACAACTAATAAAAAAACAATAATAATAATAATAATAATAATAATAATAATAATAATAATAATAATAATAATAATAATAATAATTGCAAGGAGCATCCTAAATTAAAAGAAGCATGATCACTTTAAATAACATTTAAAGTAAATCTAATTTTTATCTTAACCCTAAGTTCGAACTTAAGACCCATGAGTGTGACAGGTTTATACCTGCACAAGTACCTTTCGGCACTACACTTATTTCGCTGTCAACTCACTCACTACACTCATTCTATCCTGATTTCACTAACACTTCTAACCATTTCACTGTTCAAATACTTTGCACAGCCACTTCACTGACACAAACACACTTCACCTACACAATAGACTTCACTGACACTACACACTTCCTCACTGATAAAACACTTCAAATAAGAAAATATCAATTACACCCTTTAAACAGTGTGTATAATATACTTCCGTCTATTACTAAAGTCCTTAAGCCTATTTTTAAAGTACATTTTTGGTTATTGGTCTGCAAGTAAAGCATTCCAGTCTCTGATAGTACGATTGAGAAAAGAAAACTTTCCAGTGTCTGTCGTCTGTCTTCTTTCCCTCAATTTATATGAGTGGTCGTTCCTTGAAGAGTAATTTGGCGGCTGCAACCTATTTTTTATTTCTCTCCAGACAGGCTCACCTCTGTATGTTTTGAACATTGCGCATAATCGAATTCGCGCTCTCCGGTCATTGGCGAATATATTGCAATATTTAAGACAAATACATTACACAACGTTGTGCAACAGTAACTTGGGAACCGGGGTTCCTCTTCTCTTTTTTATAACTGTGTTCTTGAATTCTTGATCTTCAAAATGTTCCCTTGGACTAACAGATTTTAAATTTTTATTTTTTTTTAACAGTATACTGCTCGCTGTATATCTTTTGCGATAGCACGACAGTTAGATTGGAAGGAGGTGGATTCTATTGCGCATGCACTGATATCTATGTCCTAGCTACAATGTATCATTAGTAGAGACCGGATTTTAAAGGGAAAGTTTTCATCAAAAAAGGACAAAAAAAGGGGGGGGGAGTTATAACCGGAAAAAAAGGACTTCAAAAAGGACTATTACTCCCCAAAACACACTTCAGTACATTCATGCATACACATGGCACATACAATCTTACATTTATCTCTTCACAACATGAGGAAAGTGTTGTATTTGATATAATAAAAATAGGACTTCAAAAAGGACTATATTACCCCCTCAAAAGGGTGCTATTTTAATTGAAAACACACTTCAGCACATTCATGGATACACATGGCACATAAGGACTTCAAAAAAGACTATATTACTCCCTCAAAAGGGTGCTATTTTAATTGAAAACATACTTAGCACATTCATGGATACACATAGCACACATAAGCATTTATTTATCGCTTCACAATATAAGGAAAGTGTTGTATTTAATCACATTCAACATTTCAATATGTTTCAGTATGATTCTGCCTCTTTGAATGCAGAATGTCTTTATAAACAGAAAATGACCGCTCAACATCAACTGAACCAGAGGTGAAAATTTTCCTTTTTATCCTGAATTTTAAATCAGCACACTTTATTAGTTTTTCAATATCTGGAACCAGAAGAAGAACGATATTTATTTTCGCTTGCTCAGGAAGTTATAGGTCTACCGGAAAAAATAAAGGAAAATTATTTAAATGCTTGCGATATTCTGTCAAAAAGGACCAAAATAAGATATATTAAAAAAGGGGGGAAATGGACTAAAAAAGGGTAAAAAAAGGGAAGTCAAAACCACATAATTTAGTCGGTGGAAGATAGTTTTTAACATCGTAATTAATTATTTCATGTTTCGTATTGAAATAAAAAAGGGATTCCCTTTAAAATCTGGTCTCTATTACTGTACTCCAACCACGAGAAAGTCTTTGCGGAATGAGAGGTAGCGGGGTGATGCTGTGAATGAATGTTGATGTCATAAGATGTCATAAGGTCACACACGTGGGTACTCATATCTCTATTGGCTAACTCTCACAGCACAAACAATAACACTGATACACATATTTAATACTACCCTAGTTACAAAATTAGATCACTGTTAATCTCCTGGTCTTTTAATCCTTCCATACAGGAAATAACATATGCAGGAGAGCGCATGGTTTTTGAACTGACGTTATAACGGTAATATTATCTATCTACTTCGCTCCAATAGATGACGCAATAATAAGCACATTCCTTTCACGGTTGATCTCCTGGTTGGAGAACAGTAGCATCAAATGAAGTATAAAAATATGTGATCAATGTTTGTACTTTGCCGTATATAAAATCCGAACGCAAGTTCTTTCTTTAATTCTAACGTCCACTGACGTCACCCAGAGCTCAAGATTTATACTGTAGGATGTATTGCAATCCGATCTTCAGACTTTGGCTCAGAAAAGTATTGATTTTATCAACCACCTACGTAACGAAAGGCAACAATTCTCTTCCTTCGACCACAGTCCTAAACATTTCACAACGTAGAAATTAAACACGAAACAAATCCTGGAAATACACAATCGACCAGTCAATCAATGTCACATTGAGTGACTTGAAAGTATTTCATTTTATTACAACTTAGTTACCTGGTCACAAATTGCATCAGCATATCTCAAGGATTGGAAGTTGTTTCTGCAATGTAAACAAAGCAAGCAGTGTCTGTGTTCTGATATAAATACACCACGGGCCGAGCTGGAATGTGTTCATCATTGCCATTATTACAAGCAACTCTGTTTAATTGAGCAAGGCCATCACGTGTTTTTTGTACTACATCTCGTCACGCGATCTATTCTTGTAGGACATCGCAGCTTGTAACGGACATGCTGCAACTAGGAAGAGCAAAGCCGTTTGGTGTGGAATCTGAAAAGCACGCTGCTTTTACTACTACCGCTATGAGTTGTAGTAGTAGCGCTTTGTGTAAGAAGCATTGACCGGTAATTGCAACCAGGATTCCGAGATACAGTTACGGAATGTATCCTTCAAGAACTCGAATAAAACACAGTTTCTTTCTTTAAAATTATTTTAGAACACAAAGTTAACGCACTTTCGAAGTGTTTAATCATGTTAAGACACTATCAGAATAGTTTAAATGAAAGAATGTAAGAAAATATCAGAAACTAATACATTTTACAAATTAACCACATCAGAAGCACCAAATGAGCATTGGAATGTGAACGAGAAGGATGACTTTGTAAGTTCGGAAGACCAGACGATAAGAAAAAGTTGCTCTGAGATGGAACGGGCCATGAAGATATAAATTGAAGAATAATAGAAGAAGAAGAAGAAGAAGAAGAAGAAGAAGAATAAGAAGAAGAAGAAGATGATTATGATTGTGATGGTGATGGTGGTAATGGTGAACATGATCTTTACTGCGCAAATTACTGTGATGTTCTGTTAACTTACAGCTGAATTTTATTGCTCACTACTCGTCAATTACGCAACCTGAGAACAAGGTTATATTTGCAATGAGATTAACTTAAGAGCGATGCTAATAATGTTTTGTTCTTCACTACAGTCTTTTCCTTCTCTTTCACATATTGCATTTCTCCACTCCTGTCTATCTTGCGTCTCGTTTTCAAAATTTATCCACCCATCATAACCTACACACACGATCACAACACTCCTCAATATTATCCATTCCCTCCCACCGAACACCCTCATATTCATCTTCTTTCACTGTGGCTGTTCCTCGACCTTGGAATTCCCTACCGAGTAATGTCAGGGACTGTCAGATATCAAACCAATTTAAGAAACGGATAACGAAATATTTTTCTAACAATTCTTGTTAACAATAATAGCTGTTTCAGGTTTCTCAATGTTTAATGGTTATATATATCACAGATAAATATCTAAATTATCTCAATAATAATAATAATAATAATAATAATAATAATAATAATTATTATTATTATTATTATTATTATTATTATTATTATTATTATTATTATTATAACTACTGGGTGTTCAGTTCAAAATGTCATGGCTCGCTGTATGCCGACATGTGGCTAGCCGATGAGCCTAGAGAATTCAATCTTCCTACACTTCCGCAGAGCTGTATAACCTAAGAGGCAGAGAAGTTGCCTAGCAAGTACGGCGTTCATTCTGAAGAGTGCGTACCGATACGTACGGTAACGCCGGTAGTGGCAGGAATGTGAACTGTTTGGAAATACGTACTGTCGGGATATGGGGAGAGGGTTAAGACGATTACTTACGTATTTGTTGACCTTAACTTCGACGGTCAACATGGACACGGAGCATTTGATTTGTGTTGTGGAATGTTACCGTACGCAACCGATGATAACAAATACCCTGCGTACGACTTGCCGGCGCAAAACGCAGTTCGAAAGAGGTTATGGTAGCACACAGACCGTACAGACCCCCATCTGTTGCTACGACGTTCAAGTTATACCGTACACGTTCTCAAGTTCAGATTGAAGAACGCCTTAAATAATAGGCAACTTCTCTAACATATAAGATGAAACTCGCTTCAAATCGGTCACCCAACAACAGTGACGTCATGACACACTTTGAAATGAACACCCAGTATTTCTTACCAATGTTTATTATTGTCACACTAACATTAGTTATCCAACTTTCATTATTTACTTTCATGTTGTTTTATGATCTAAATATTAATGTAATAACTATGTAAGCAATTGTATTCAATTAGAATTAGAGTCTGGCTGGGCGGAAGAGAAGACCTACTGGCCTTAGCTCTGCCAGATTAAATAAATAAATTATTATTATTATTATTATTATTATTATTATTATTATTATAGCAGTAAGATCTTGCTTGTGCCATATAAACTACATAGTACAGAGAATAGCTATGGTTCCAAATTCTCACAAAAGTGAGAGAATGGGCCAAAGTAAAGTAAATGAGGACTATAGCAGCAGTTACAGGATATTTTTTATTATTATTTTGTAACTCTATAGCATCTATTAGATGCTTTATGGTTGTGCTAACAGATTGAGTTATTTGTCAACAATGTGAAGCTGAAACGTGTATTCAGGTTGCTGCCCAGCGACAGTCCTGATGTATTTTTATATTGTGATTTTTGGTTAATTAATATTAACCCGGCACACTCACATACATATAAATTTTCAGACTCTAGACACTCAGGTAATTTTTCTTCTTCAAGAAAAATTCACCGAGAGCCGAGCCCGGGAATCGAACCCGGGACCTCCGGATCTGCAAGCCAGCATGCTGACCAACAGACCACGGAGGCAGTCACAGAATATTTACATCACAATTGACTCGGAGAAGGAACAATATTAATTCCTAACACGATATTATTGGATTTGCTTGTTTTAGTAGTTTTAATATCAATATTTTTAACGATAGCCGCACATGTTTGACTTTGTGGGATGACATAGTAGACCGAAATAAACAATTTCACATAAGAAAGTAAGGATAGAAAACGCTTAGTTACTTCTCGAGGAGCCCACATTCTTTGATATTGTAACACCCGACAGACAGGCAATTGCAAATCTAGTCTTTCAGGTAAAGCTCCCTGTAAAGCTGGTACGTTCAACCAGAGGTCCCGGGATCGATACTCGGCCCCGAGACAATTTTTCCCTTGAAATTATTCAGACAGGTAATTGTTCATCATTTGTGCGATTTGGGTTTTTTCAATGCAGGAGACTCCTATCTATCCTTCTGACGGTGTTTCCTTCAAAGTACGCTCAGTCACACGGCTCTCACCAGAGAACAGGAATTGTTACTGTTTACATCAGGCCTGCACAAGGTTTGCGCTCTCAGAGCCGGCTCACAGCTCATGAGCTGAATGCAGATATTAGCTGCGCTCTGTATAAGGGTGGACTGGAAGAAGGGGTGAGTCAAAACCTATGGAGTAACGGTTAGCGCGTATGGCCGCGAAACCAGGTGGCCCGCATTCGATTCCCGGTCGGGGCAAGTTACCTGGTTAAGGTTTTTTCCGGGGTTTTCCCCTCAACCCAATATGAGCAAATGCTGGGTAACAGTGCTGGACCCCGGACTCATTTCACCGACATTATCACATTCATCTCATTCAGACGCTAAATAACCTGAGATGTTGGTAAAGCGTCGTAAAATAACCTACTAAAAAAAAGAAGGGGTGATCTCGTACAAAATATACACAAAAGGGAATACTATTACGAGTGTTTATGAAATGAATTCCCGTTCAGTGTTTGCAAAACTATCTACAGAAATAATAGAAATTCTATAGCTACTTAAATGTACAATATCATTCGGTTATATTTTTATTTATCAGTACATCACAACGAGGTTTCATGCTGTTGGCACCTGAAAGGAACAGTAGCCTACTGATCGTAATGAAACATCAGTTACAGATGTTCGATGTCTGCCTTTATTAAAGTTGATTATAGAAAACAGTTGCTCACAAATATAAATGTTGAGTCAAACATAGCAATCATTTTCACAGCCAGCCTGTGTAGTCGTGGTTATTATTGCTAATGTTTAGTCTTGTAAAACTCAACCAGGCTAGTAGTATTATTCAAACGATCTTTAGCCCTTAGGTCACATTGAAGATCAATAAGTTCGTGCTGTAAATCGTTAAATGTTAAATGATACGTTCCGTCTTTTAGATTCCTCCATACTGTACTGTAGCAGTAGGTAAGCAACGTGAAACATTTACTGAGAATTGGCCTACACACTACACTCCACTCGAGCCCCTACAGCCGAGGCTGCGCAGAAGTTTAGAGTAGGGACAAATTGAAGCTTGCGTCCGCCGCCATGTTTTGGGAGAAGCACCGGCTAGCAGACGGCTGCACTATACAATGCTGAATGTTTAATATATATGTTTGGTGTCTCTTATAAATCAATCTGAATGGATAAATGAAAAAAAAAATCTTATTAACATTTAAAGCGACCACGTTAAAGACATAATCAAGCTTAGTTACTGTTAGTTTGACATGAAACGTAAGAAAACTGTAACAATTTGATAACGTAACTAAAGATGTTGTATAGTTATTTGACAACATATAGAGCGAACAGAAATACAAATGCATATTGTAGTAATAGTTCAGACGAAAAGAAAATTATTAGTATTAACTATTATTAACAAAACACTGCCTGTGCAAGACGTTACATTATGCCTATATTGTAAACACGTTTGCTTTGATGTGGACGAGAAATGAACAATTATTATTTATTCGCTTCCATATCGCATAATATAGGCCTACACCTGTAAAATAGAAACACGTACCTAATGTTTTAGTTAGAAATATAAGTAGGTCTACCGTGCAATAGCTTATTATCACGGCTGTAGTATGAAATAAACGCCACATGCATGAATTAGTCAATTAGTCATATAATAGAACTCCAGCCTAGTGTACAGAACATCTTGCCTATTGATTCATTATCATTATTATTATTATTATTATTATTATTATTGACTCCGTTAAATATTGTCTTACAACTTTGGTAAAGTCTTGTTGTACTGGTAACCTTATGCTGTGTGCGAATATCTGCTCTTTATGTAGTACTTTATTTTATTTGGTTATTTAATGACGCTGTATCAACTACTAGATTATTTAGCATCGATGGTATTGATGATAGACAGATGATATTTGGCGAGACGAGGCCCAGGATCCGCCATAGATTACCTGACATTCACCTTATGGTTGGGGATATAAGAAAAATCCGACCAGGAAATCAGCGGGAATAGAACCCGCAACTCCGGACCGACAGTCCTTAGCCCACTGAGCTACGTCAGTAGAACTTTATGTACTTTTATGGTCAGTTTAACAAGTTTAAAATATGATTCTCGGGAGGAATCTGGGATCCATTTTCTAAAATACGTTCCTATAAGTGTAGAAAGACTGTACAAGTGTTCTACTTCTAGAGCACATTGTTTTCACCCAAGTAAAAATATTCCATGTATTCGGTCATAGGAAATAGAAATACACTAATAAGTCTATTTATGAGCAATATAAGGCGTTTATATTTAAAACAATGCTTAGTTACAATATTTAGATTTACTTAGGTTATTTTATATTATACGTTAGAAAATACGTAAATAAGTTTAGTTATATTACAGTGAAGGAGGAAATCCACTAAGAAAACGCCTATATATTCAATGGTATTTTCTAAACTCCAAATGCTTTATAGAAACAATCATTCGTGCTCCCCAAACATGGCGTCGCGCGAACCTGCGCGAGAGGTTTCAAATTTGTACACGACACCAGCGCCAATTATGTGTCTAGATATATAACTACAACGTCTTTGACTCCACTAGATAACTGAGTGGTCGTTTCCCTCTCCTCTACCTATAGCAAGTCTGTCATTCTGACGTATCTTCCTCTCCGTTTCGGCGAGCGGAAAACACGGCTCTCCCGCTCCGAAGGAGCGCGCGCGCTCGTTGAGCGCTGTTTGTGTAGGTATGGTTTACATTATTTTCAAGTACAACACCTGTTTTTCGTGTTATCCAAGAACACTGTTTTGAGGTCATCGCCAAATTGAACATGAAATCTTTGAGCGAATTCGCCTGTCCCTTCACAACAGATGCACCCTTCGAATGTTTAAGGTGGAAACATTGAGTCAATGTTGTTATGATTATCAATGTTTTCAAATAAGTGAAGTTGTGTGCTGTACTCAGAAAGCTGCCACTAATAATTAATTGACTTTGACATTTAGAAATTAGGCTCATAGAGAAATAACTAACAGTTCCAATCCTTACTTTCTTATCTGAAGTTGTTTATTTTGGTCCATTTTATTTTATTTAGTTGGTTATTTTACGGCGCTTTATCAACTACTATGATTGTATAGCGTATGAGTAAAAATGAAGATGAGTCCAGGGTCCAATGCCGAAAGTTACCTAGTTTGCTCTTAATGAGTTGAGGGGAAACCCCAGAAAAACTTCAACCAGGTAACTTGTCCCACCAGGATTTGAACCCGGGCCCTCTCGTTTCACGGCCAGACGTGCTATCCGTTACTCCACAGCGGTGGACTCCATTCTATCCTATTTCAAAATTTATAAGAGTTACGATGAAAGAGTAATGGAACGGAGAAAAATTCTCTCCGGCGCCGGGATTTGAACCCGGGATTTCAGCTCTACGTGCTGACGCTTTATCCACTAAGCCACACCGGATTCCACCCCGACGTCGGAAGAATCGTCTCAGTTTTAAGTTCCAACTCTTAGGTTCCCTCTAGTGGCTGCCCTCTGCACTACGTCATAGATATCTATGAACCTAGGACCGAAGTCCACACATGTGCTGAGGTGCACTCGTAATGAGTGACTAGTTGGCCGGGATTCGATGGAATAAGCGTATGATGACGCAGAATATCTGCATGGAAATATCATATGTACTTCGGTACATTAAAATAATATATATTTATGAGTTGTTTTTCAGCACCTGGTATAATTGTTTCATTTCCAGCTCGCAGATAAACTTCTTGAGATGTTTGCAAGGTAAAGTACTCAAATACGAGTAAGTAGCAACTTCAAAATAAGGTTATTTTCTTCCCGTACAGATGTTACAAATTTTTAATAAAAAAAATCTTAGTTTCTTTCGCATCAAAGCATCTTAATAAGCGGCAATTTCATACATTTACTAGAACCTTGACAGTGTTGCGACTCCAGGATGAGCTACATACGTAACAGCAGTTGTCAAGAACAGGGTCATCATGACTAGTAAGTATTTAATGACAGATGATAACACTCTATGTCTTAATACATTTTGAGGTCATGAATGTATCAAATGTTTTGACGCCCACATCACTTTTTAAGTAGCCTAGAAATAGCCTTGGCGACTATTGTTGGCATAGCTTCGTCCGTGCTCAGTCAAGTTACAGAGTAAATTTGTACAACAGATGAACGTGTCCTCTATTTATAGTTAAACAATAAGCTATTCTTTTCACATCGTATGTCTGCATAAACACAAGGCGTCTGACAATAGGAAAACTGCTCAACAATGACAACAAAGAACTGAATGCTTCGGCTATTTTTACATTTTGGAAGATTTTATGCCTTTATGTTCTGGTCGGGTTGGATGTTGAATTCCAGAATTTTCTTGGCAGTAATAGTGCTCCATTTAATGCACATGACCTTTTCTAAACAGTCCTAAACTTAAATTGTTAAGGTCATCTCAACTTACAATATATTCTGATCACTATAACCAGAATTTTTATGCAAGATTTAGTATATATATATATATATATATATATATATATATATATATATATATATATATATATATATATATTAGTATTTAGTATTTACGTATTTATTTAACCTGGTAGAGATAATGCTCCATGATGCAAAGCAAGGAACAAAATAATGCATAGGTTATGTCACGGTCTTCTTGCTACAAAATATACGACGACAAAATAGCTTTTAAATGGCAATAGAATGAATCTAGTGGGCTGTGATCGGAAACGTGAACGCCGAAGTTGAAACTTGGCCAACTCTCCGTTCCCGATCCCGGGCTCCGGCAAGTTTTTCGTTAATTGTGAATGCTCATATTTAAATGTACACATTTTAACAATTTTACCGTTTTCGTTTTCGTTCCGATTCTCGTTTCCGGTTTATTGTGAACCAGCCTTCAGAGGGCCCAATAGTACGACAAAGGCTATGGTTAAAACACTTCGTATTGATGTAAAATACTACGTATTAACATACTGATAATTTTCTTCCTCCCAATTTAGGGGTTTTAAAATAATGAATAAGTAAGAAAACACTGTCAATTATTGCTCATTATCTCAAGAAAATTGTTTATTTCTTTAATTCTAAATTATTAATGTAAGATATTTTGTAAACAGTTAAAATAAAACACATTATCAACTCCAGATCTTGTAAAATTGTAATATTATGTTTATTATCATTGTATTTTCAGCATCAAACCTGCCCTTACATTTGTACAGTAGATATAGAGTTCAATGAATTATTGCTTAGAAAGTTTTCAGGACATCTGAGAACCGAATACCGTAGCAATATTTATGGTTTTTCCATGAAGTTTCAAGAACTATATGTCTCTGTACAGAACAGCTGTAACTGTCGAAGTTTGACTCGTCCGCCATAAAGATTTAATGATTTATGTGATCCTCCTTTGCTTGTGCAATATACACACCTTTCTTAACCTTCATGTACTCCTGTCATACATTCACATTCGCTCTTCCATTTGCCGTTCTAAAAGAATTTTCAACTCACGTGTACACAAAGGTTGTTCTTCGGCGAATGAATTGCTATTATTCAGAAATGGAAGAAGTTTAAATTTGTAGAATTTATTTGTGTTTAATGAGCGCTGTAGCTGCAGATGCTGTTCAACATGATGATCATGTCGCACACCCAGGAAAGTACTGTCGTCAATCGAAAATCACGTATTACTTTCGTACATTTTTCCCAAAGCTCTTTTACTGGTTGGAGGTATGAAATGCTAATAATAAAATAGCGAATTACCCCAGGTTTTGGTACCTATTTATTAAAATATTTTTACTCTCGTATTTTACTGACTATTACACTCTTACTACGTCATACTACTTCTGACCAATAAAACGGTACGAAAGGACGTATTTCAACCAATCATGGCTGCTTATCGCACAATTTTATCGCGTCCCTAGCATTTGTTTAATTTTATCGCGTCCCTAGCATTTGTTTCTTTGTTTGCCAACATTTGAAACTGCGCTGGTCTGGACGTCAAAATATATATATATATATATATATATATATATATATATATATAATTACAAACCACTCCAGTCGATGCACAGCAGTTTCAAATATGACTCGCATTGGCATTCAAGAACAAGAATTAATCAAAAATCACTGATCATACCTATGCATCTTCTGAAATCCGATTTACAAATAAATGAAGAGCACCATTCGGAAATCCTGAATAAGTTGAATACATCATGTAGGCCTAAATCAACGAGTTCCACTTCTATTACGCACACGTCCAATATAACATCGATTGAACCACCAACCACATTCAAATTTGAAAATTGTACATTCAATAATTATTCCTTTTAAAATTATTCATTCGGAAATCCTGAATAAGTTGAATACACCATGTAGGCCTAAATCAACGAGTTCCACTTCTATTACGCACACGTCCAATATAACATCAATTGAACCACCAACCACATTCAAATTTGAAAATTGTACATTCAATAATTATTCCTTTTAAAATTATTCATGTTTATTTTTTATGTCATCGTCGTTAATTAAAACTTTTCTAACACTTGTGTATATTAGTTAGGTTATGTTATAGCTTCTGCTATATGATATTATGGATAGTCACGTATCAGACATTGTTTAATATTAAGATTTATTCAAAATCATCTGTCAAGTGACGTTGATGACTGGGATTCGGATAATTGAAGTGGAATGTTGCATTTTAATAAAAATGAAACTGAATCAACAAAGCCTTCTTGACTAGTAACATTGCCATCGTGTATAATAGATCGAGAACTTCTCGACGAGAAGGCATTGCTCACTACTGCCATCTAGCATGCATCTAGCGTAATATTTGTAATGTTGAGATGGTACAATAATACATTTGAAGACAGTTGTATTTTCGTAAGTCAATTAATATTTTATTGTATTGGAGTACTTCGTTACTTCTAATCTTTATATACTTTCTTCTAATCGTGTAATAGTCAATTAAATCCCACTCGAATTTTGATTTTCTCTAGATAAATCAAAACGTCTTTACAAATCACAACTTCCAAGTTACGACATTATTTTACTTGGAGTGCGATGTGCTGACAATTAGACAAGTGATTTCAAAGTAGTCATTGCGGATTTTAAGGTATCCCCAATTCTATGAATAATTTTGTATTTCATGTAGGCCTATATTATTCTAATTAATATTTGAGGAGAAAAATTCGCTCCGGCGCCGGGAATCGAACCCGGGTCCTTGGTTCTACGTAACAAGCGCTCTGACCACTGAGCTACGCCGAATTCAATCCACAGCACAGGATGAACCTTCCTCCTTCAATGTTTCCCTTTGTGGCCTGACCCCAAGTTAGGCATATAGACGTATATGTCCAATGTCAACTGTCATTATTCTATCCGGTGCTGTGGATTAAATTCGGCGTAGCTCAGTGGTCAAAGCGCTTGGTACGTAGAACCAAGGACCCGGGTTCGATTCCCGGCGCCGGAGCGAATTTTTCTCCTCAAATATTAATTG
The DNA here is from genome assembly GCF_040183065.1 of Periplaneta americana. Taxonomy (NCBI): domain Eukaryota; kingdom Metazoa; phylum Arthropoda; class Insecta; order Blattodea; family Blattidae; genus Periplaneta; species Periplaneta americana. Next base: position 156,754,044 of record NC_091121.1, read on the forward strand.
TCAATATTACAGATATTATTCTGTAGGACAAATTAATTAATCTATAATATACTATATTATTCTAACCTGGTTGAGTGGAGTGATTATGTCTCGTGACCAGAATATTGTACGAAATGGAACTATAAAAATTGGAGATTTATCCTTCGAAGACGTGGAAAAATTCAAATACCTTGGAGCAACAGTAACAAATATAAATGACACTCGGGAGGAAATTAAACACAGAATAAATATGGGAATGCCTGTTATTATTCGGTTGAGAAACTTTTGTCATCCTGTCTGCTGTCAAAAAATCTGAAAGTTAGAATTTATAAAACAGTTATATTACCGGTTGTTCTGTATGGTTGTGAAACTTGGACTCTCACTTTTAGAGAGGAACAGAGATTAAGGGTATTTGAGAATAAAGTTCTTAGAAAAATATTTGAGGCTAAGACGGATGAAGTTACAGGAAAATGGAGAAAGTTACACAACGCAGAGCTGCACGCATTGTATTCTTCACCTGACATAATTAGGAACATTAAATCCAGACGTTTGAGGTGGACAGGACATGTAGTACGTATGGGCCAATCCAGAAATGCATATAGAGTGTTAGTTGGGAGGCCGGAGGGAAAAAGACCTTTGGGGAGGCCGAGACGTAGATGGGAGAATAATATTAAAATGGATTTGAGGGAGGTAGGATATGATGGTAGAGACTGGATTAATCTTGCTTAGGGTAGGGACCAATGGCGGGCTTATGTGAGGGCGGCAATGAACCTCCGGGTTCCTTAAACGTCAGTAAGTAAATAAGTAAGTAAGTAAGGTTGAGTGGAAGAGAAGGCCTTAACTCTGTCAGGCAAACTCCTACTTCTACACCTACTCCTAGTCCTCTTGTTTTCAGGATGATGAATTTTCAGAAAAAATACAGCTATATTCGTTTTAAGTGATCGGCCTGTTTGAAATTCAGAACACAGAGTCTGAACGAATGTATTTAAAAGTAATTGGTCTGATTAGCATACGGGTAGATATTCCATAAAAATCTTCTTATTCGCTATTTCAGCTTAAACCCGTTCCGACTTAAATATTAAAATGAACTTGGCACGGTCTGCCACACATTTTTTGTCGCTGTTTTATAGTTCTATTTTTTTTAGTGGATTATTTTACGACACTGTATCAATATCTCAGATTATTTAGCGTCTGAATGAAATGAAGGTGATAATGCCGGTGGCATGAGTCCGGGGTCCAGCACCGATATTTACCCAGCATTTGCTCATATTGGGTTGAGGGAAAAACCCGGAAGAAAACCTCAACCAGGTAACTTGCCCCGACTGGGATTCGAACCCAGGCTGTCTGGTTTCCGGTCACACGCGCTAACCGTTACTCCACAGGTGTGGGTTTTTATAGTTCACTACTTGTTTCAGAATGCGTATATGACATTCGTCCACATGTAATCTCCAATTTTTTGTATTTTCTTTTATTCTGTCTACACTATAGTACTTCTTTCCTTATATCATCATTGCATATGAGATGGCTTCTCAAGCTCATACATTCCTTATAGCTCTTAATATCCTTACACTATAAACCTGTATTTAAATATTTTTTTCTAAAGAGCCTGTGTTTCGTTTCCGTGCATTAAGGTTGGTACGGCCACGACATTCAGCTATGTTTCTCTCAGTGACATTTTCTTTAAAATTCTTTCAATTGTTCCACATGTGTAATTATATTTAATATCTTATTCGGTATCTTGATCTTTCTTAGGATATGTAGGCTAACATCACAGCCTAGATAATTATTGAAGTGTGTTACCCGTTCCATAATTTTATCTTCTATCGCAATAAAATTGTTGTTCGGTATTTTTCTCTGGAAAAGCCATTATTTTAGTTTTTGTTTTTGACATTTTAAAGTTATGTTCCTAGCACATTGTATTTAATTTATAAATATGCTTCAGTAATTTATTCTCATTTTATTCTTTATTACTTTATCAGCATGTACTAATGACGGATGAGTGTTAAGAGTTTAGATTCGCTCCCGATGCCCAGCCCTGCACTAGATTGTAAATGTGATAAATCCGAGCAGGAATACTGACTGATATAAAATATTCCTTCGTAAAGTGATCAAATCAATGTGAAGGAAACGTTTGGAAACAATACTGTAATAATACTCATAAAGTGTGATTCCATTGTTTTGGTTATGTTTAGATTTTAAGAAACCTCATCCCCCCCCCCCATACTTAAAAGTACTGGGATATACAAGAAAACACACAAGTTCTATTTTCTTAGATCGTGTAGTGTATACTTAATTTGTATTGTGGAAATAAACTTCAACTCAAACTATTTTATGTTTGTCTATTACATTTTAACCCATATTACATTTAGCAACCTTAGAAAGAATATGCAATGTTCTCATGGATATGAGAAATTGTATCGTATGACTGCAATAACAAAGCAAGTTATATCTTGTGCCTGCAGTAACAAGGCAAGTTGTACCTCATGACTGCAATAACAAGGCAAGTTGTATCTTATGTCTGCAGTAACAAGGCAAGTTGTATCTTATGTCTGCAATAACAAGGCAAGTTGTATCTTACGACTACAATAACAAGGCAAGTTGTATCTTATGTCTGCAATAACAAGGCAAGTTGTATCTTATGACTGCAATAACAAGGCAAGTTGTATTATATAACTGCAATTACAAGGCAAGTTGTATCGTATGACTACAATAACAAGGCAAGTTGTATCGTATGACTGCAATAACAAGGCAAGTTGTATCTTATGTCTGCAATAAGAAGACAAGTTGTATCTTACGACTGCAATAACAAGGCAAGTTGTATATTATGTCTGCAATTACAAGGCAAGTTGTATCTTATGTCTGCAATTACAATGCAAGTTGTATCTTATGACTGCAATAACAAGGCAAGTTGTATCTTATGTCTGCAATAACAAGGCAAGTTGTATCTTATGACTGCAATAACAAGGCAAGTTGTATCTTATGTCTGCAATAACAAGGCAAGTTGTATCTTTTGTCTGCAATTACAAGGCAAGTTGTATGTTATGACTGCAATAACAAGGCAAGTTGTATCTTATGTCTGCAATAACAAGGCAAGTTGTATCTTATGTCTGCAATAACAAGGCAAGTTGTATCTTATGTCTGCAATAACAAGGCAAGTTGTATCTTATGTCTGCAATAACAAGGCAAGTTGTATCTTATGACTGCAATAACAAGGCAAGTTGTATCTTATGTCTGCAATAACAAGGCAAGTTGTATCTTATGTCTGCAATAACAAGGCAAGTTGTATCTTATGACTGCAATAACAAGGCAAGTTGTATCTTATGTCTGCAATAACAAGGCAAGTTGTATCTTATGTCTGCAATAACAAGGCAAGTTGTATCTTTTGTCTGCAATTACAAGGCAAGTTGTATGTTATGACTGCAATAACAAGGCAAGTTGTATCTTATGTGTGCAATAACAAGGCAAGTTGTATCTTATGTCTGCAATAACAAGGCAAGTTGTATCTTATGTCTGCAATAACAAGGCAAGTTGTATCTTATGTCTGCAATAACAAGGCAAGTTGTATCTTTTGTCTGCAATTACAAGGCAAGTTGTATGTTATGACTGCAATAACAAGGCAAGTTGTATCTTATGTCTGCAATAACAAGGCAAGTTGTATCTTATGTCTGCAATAACAAGGCAAGTTGTATCTTATGTCTGCAATAACAAGGCAAGTTGTATCTTATGTCTGCAATAACAAGGCAAGTTGTATGTTATGTCTGCAATAACAAGGCAAGTTGTATCTTATGTCTGCAATAACAAGGCAAGTTGTATCTTATGACTGCAATAACAAGGCAAGTTGTATCTTATGTCTGCAATAACAAGGCAAGTTGTATCTTGTGACTGCAATAACAAGGCAAGTTGTATGTTATGTCTGCAATAACAAGGCAAGTTGTATCTTACGACTGCAATAACAAGGCAAGTTGTATCTTACGACTGCAATAACAAGGCAAGTTGTATCTTATGACTGCAATAACAAGGCAAGTTGTATCTTATGTCTGCAATAACAAGGCAAGTTGTATCTTATGTCTGCAATAACAAGGCAAGTTGTATCTTACGACTGCAATAACAAGGCAAGTTGTATCTTACGACTGCAATAACAAGGGACGTTGTATCTTGCGACTGCAATAACGAGGCAAGTTGTGTCTTACGTCTACAATAACAAGGCAAGTTGTATCTTACGTCTACAATAACAAGGCAAGTTGTATCTTATGTCTGCAATAACAAGGCAAGTTGTATCTTACGACTGCAATAACAAGGGACGTTGTATCTTGCGACTGCAATAACGAGGCAAGTTGTGTCTTACGTCTACAATAACAAGGCAAGTTGTATCTTACGTCTACAATAACAAGGCAAGTTGTATCTTACGTCTACAATAACAAGGTAAATCGGAATACTTTACTGTTAATGTATCAAAATAATAATAAATTCAGTAACGAGATTCTGACGAATAATACATGAAACTTATACATACATCTAAACTCTTAATAATACTAACTCAAAACGCAGATTCGCAAAGGCCTTTCTTTGTTAACGAAATCAATGTTACCTTTACATCCTGTCAAAAACCCACTTTTTACACATAACTTGTTAATGCAAAGCATTCCTAATTGCTTGTGTCGGAAATAAAACTCAGCGCATTCATTGAAACATATTTCGTTTTTTACGCAATACTTCTGTGCACCTAAGACGTTGTTACTGGCAGATCGGAAATGTGATGTTTAGAACATTGTTGCAGTAAGCGATCCTCCGCGGCGTAGTAAGAGCACATGGCGCCCCCCTCCCCTTTTCAGAACGGTGCCAACGGGCGGTGTGACTGAACCTTGCACCACAACACATTAATTCATTAGCTACTACGCTGTGAGTAGAGAGCTGTGAAGGGATGGCGAAGAGCGCATGATGCAGGAAGAGCGACACAATGCAAGCTGACAGGTGCTTCCTCTACCAGAGATATGCCGAAATTTCTTTATTTCGAAGAATCGAACACATTAATATCATTCAACATATGCACCACTTTTGCCTTAAATAATAATAAAGAAAACAAACACAACAAAACAAATAAGTATCAACAAAGAACATTTCAATATCATATCCCGTTTTACTTCTTCTAGTGACTGGATTTTTTCTAGTTAGAACGGCCCCGAGGTTCACTCAGCCTCCTATAAAATTGAGTACCGGGTCTTTCCCGGGGGTAAAAAGCGGTCAGAGCGTGGTGCCGACCACCTCATTCTATAATCTTTTCGTTGTAAGAAAAATCCTAATGTAAACAATAGCACGTGACTGAAGTGAGGCTTCATTGGCCGCTGTTTGGCGCCATAGATTCTCAGTACATGTTCCCGCCTACTGTTGTACATTCTGTTTCATGTTAAACATTTCCCGTTACTCGTCAAGTAGGCCTAACCTCACTACTATGCATTCGTTTGCTTACAAAACATTTAATTTATAATTACTGTAACTCACTTAAGTTATTACATACATTTAAGACTATTTGTTTTTCTTCGCTTTTGGGAGGGTTTCCACTCTTATGTTGAATAACCACACACACTGAGAATGCAGAAGCCATACTTCAGTACCATGTGCTTACGTGAACAACTACGAGCTCAAGTGACGCCAGCTTGTTACAAGAACAGACTACCTCGGTATTACTGTTGGTATTCATCCGCGTTCATAGTACATAACAAAATATAAAAGTAGCTTTTCTTTTACATAGCGTTTTACATATGTTTGAAGTTATGTATTTAATCGTATTTAACAACTATATTTCAATTTCTTATTTTCAAATAATACAAGATTATGGTTTCCAAATACGAACTATATTTTCCTGCGTCATGTGAGTGTATCCACTGGGAGCCAATCACGGTTATGACAGCTACGTGCTTATGTTTACATTAGGATTTTTCTTACAGCGAAAACAGTATAGTGCCGAAGTCATGGAAAGCATGGGGCTCTACCTCCATGGCCCCCAAGTGCCTTCATGGCGTATTACGGTGATACCTTTACCCTTTTTTTTTACCTTTTAGTATAGGCCTACATTCCACAAAATGGTTATACAGGTTGTTAAAAAATAACGTTTACAACGTTTCAGGGATAATACAGGAGGTAAAAACAAATATCTTTTGTGACAACTTTGGCAGATGCGCCGTTTATTGTGTACGTAAGTGTTAGTATAATCCATAAAGAACGAGACCAATTGTCGTTTTAGAGGTGGTGTTCAAACTGGCGTCCATTGAAAGCATTGCACAACTGGTATTTTCGTACTATGGAGTGTCTGCAACGCTCAAAAAGGCCAGCATTGTCTCTAATAACATGTGCAGCTTCAACAACGCGAGTAACTAAGTCTTCTGCCGTATCAATCGGTGTCTCACACACAAAACGTTTCACGTCTCCCCATAAAAAGAAATGCAGTGGGGTTAGGTCCGGTGATCGAGGTGGCCACAGTACCGGCTCAACCCTGCCAATCCAACGATCGGGGAATGTAGCATTTAGGTGGTTCCTGACACGACGATCAAAGTGTGGAGGGGCGCCGTCATGCTGAAACCATATTCGTTCTCTGATGTTCAATAGAATATTTTATAAAAGTTCTGTAGGACGTCGCGTAGAAAAACAAAATAATTACCACCAGGGAGACTGTTAGGCAACAGATAAGGCCCTACAAGATGGTCGTGCACAAACAGAACTAACCAGTGTGTGTTGTGACGGAAGTCAAGCCCTCTATCCTTCAAGCCATCTAGCGGCAAAACCCACGCATCTGCTAAAGTTTTGTCACTTAAAACAGATGTTTGTTTTTACCTCCTCTATCATCCCTGAAACGTTGTAAACGTTATTTTTAACACTCTGTATAATTATGTGCTTCGCCTTACAATGGACTTTCAAACAAAATGCAACATTAAATGAGTTACATACATTTTTACACTTTTATTTAACGACGTTGTACTAATACGCTAATTAACGCCAATATAACTGGTGATAGCGAGATAGTATTTGGCGAGATGATTCCCAGTAGATTGCCTGACATTCGCCTTACAGTTGGGGAAACTCTCGGAAAGGACCAAACTAGGTAATCAGCCCAAGCGGGAATCGAAGCCACGTCAAGCGCATCCCCTGAACAGCAGGCAAAGCTTAGCGATAGCCATTATACCATGGTTGGGAGATACGTCATGGCAACTATTTTTTTTTTTCAAAGTTAAGCGACGGTATCACGAGATTTCGTATGGCATCCATATGGTCGCAACACTAGATGCCAGTGTGATGTATGATTATAGCTCGGAGACAACTGTGAATTCTGTTGTGAGTCGACCGCCGTAGCCGTTCATGCATAGTTCGAGTATGTGGTCGCATCACTACGCGGGTGGGCGACAGTATGATATGCTTTTCACGCAGAGAGCATGTTGCTGGCTGGTTGGTGGCTTGACGAGGGCTGGACCCTGGATGGTCAGTACCATTAGGCACGATTTGACCCATTGTACGCCTATATATATGCGATGATTGTCCTAGGCCGACAGGTGGACTGGGTGGCATTCGTCAATCCGAGGCTGAAAAATGGGCGATCATGCCTCGGCCCCTTATAGGGCCAGGTCCCGTCCGCATGCGAATAGTCTGATGAGCCGAAGCCCCAAGCCCTTCCTATATCAGCATCGAAAACTCGTACTATTCCCAGACTTTACTCCACCCTATTTTCACTATTGCAAATGGTATATGAAATGCGGGGGAAGATGGAGTGTTGGTGGAATGATAGAGAGAAACGGAAGTACCCCGAGAAATAAATATGTAAATAGGATTACGTCCTGTACATAGTAAAGACTTTATAGTAGTAAGACAAATGAGGGGCTTAGAACAAAAAGCAGGTAAGTGACATTATTAAAAAAATGAGGTAAGTGCGTGTTGTGATAGCCCAAAAGGATGTTTCTTTGGGATAAAATCAGGTAAGTGACCACACTGTGCAGTGCTGCTATATGGGCATCATTTCACCAAACTAGTGTATAATATTTCATTGCATGTAGAACTTTAACTGTAATTTCCTCAAAACTAGGTTTCCGTCACTTACCTGCTTTTTGTTCTAAGCCCCTCAAATATCTTTGGACTAGGAGCTGAGATAAATATTGAGACGAATCTCAAGAAACCTTTAAAGGCGAACAATCGTGTTCCTTCTTAAATTTACTTTCCCTCCTTTCTCCCATACTGATTTATTTATTTATTTATTTACATACTTATCTAGCTAACTGTCCGTCCATCAATCCATCCGCCCGTCCATCTATCCGTTCGTCCGTCCGTCCATCCATCTATTAATTTTTATTAATTTATTTGTTTATTTATTTATTGATATTAATTTTTTTGATTTCCTTGCTTTATTTATTTCTTTCTTTGCTTATTTCTTTATTTCCGTTTATTTGTTCGGTTTTTTGTTTGCTCGTTTCTGTCGTGTGTCGGTCTGTCTGTCTGTTTTTTCTTTCTTTATTTATTTATGTATGCATTCATTTATGTACCAGTATTTACTGTTTCAGGTCTCCTTTCTACCGTACTGATTTATTTATTTATTTATTTATTTATTTATTTATTTATTTATTTATCTACATACCTATCTAACTGTCCGTCCATCGATCCATCCGCCCGTCTATCTATCCGTTCGTTCGTTCGTCCATCCATCCATCCATCCATCCATGTATTTATTTATTTGTTTACTTACTTATTGACCTTAATTTTTTGCTTTCCTTGCTTTATTTATTTCTTTCTTTGCTCTCTATCTTTCTTTGCTTGTTTCTTTATTTGTTTGTTTGTTCGGTTTTTGTTTGCTTGTTTCTGTCGTCTGTAGGTCTGTCAGTGTCTTTGTTTTTTCTTTATTTATTCATGTACCGGTATTTATTTTCAGATCTCCTTTCTCCCATATTTATTTATTTACATACCTATCTAACTGTCCGTCCATCGAACCATCCGCTCTTCCATCTATCCGTTCGTCCGTCCGTCCATTCATCCATCCATCCATGCATTTATTTATTATTTATTTGTTTATTTATTTATTGTCCTTAATTTTTTGCTTTCCTTGGTTTATTTATTTCTTTCTTGGCTTTCTTTGCTTGCTTGCTTTTTTTTTTGTTTGCTTGTTTCTTTGTTTTTGTTTGCTTGTGTCTTACTTCCGTTTGATGTTTCTTTATTCCTGTTTGCTTTTGTTTTGTTTGTTCCGTTTTTTGTTTGTTTTGTTTACTTGTTTCTGTCGTTTGTCCGTCGGTCGATCTGTCTGTCTTTTAGTCTCTTTGCTTTTTCTTTGTTTATTTATTTATGTACCGGTAATTAGTGTTTCAGGCCCTTCAACACAAATAAAAATGACTAAAATGAGTGTAACATACACTTGTAAACACTTGTTTTCGTTCGTGTTTTCTTTTCAATTAGGCTATATTACGCGGATATCAGAGACGTCGAGGACCGTGATGGTGAAGACATGGGGAGATCTATCCTAGAGGAGAGGATTTTAACCAGCAATTATTTGACTTCGCGAGTCGCGACATTCTCTGAACTATGTAACTGGCATCTTCATTGCTCTGCCTAAAAAGCAGACTCTTTTAACAACTGTAAAGATATAAGATGAGATTTAATAAATGACTATTACACTCTTACTACGTCATACTACTTTTGACCAATAAAACGGTACGAAAGGACGTATTTCAACCAATCATGGCTGCTTATCGCACAATTTTATCGCGTCCCTAGCATTTGTTTAATTTTATCGAGTCCCTAGCATTTGTTTCTTTGTTTGCCAACATTTGAAACTGCGCTTGTCTGGACGTCAAAATATATATATATATGTATATATATATATATATATATATATATATATATATATATATATATAATTACAAACCACTCCAGTCGATGCACAGCAGTTTGAAATATGACTCGCATTGGCATTCAAGAACAAGAATTAATAAAAATCACTGCTCATACCTATGCACCTTCTGAAATCCGATTTATAAATAAATGAAGAGCACCATTCGGAAATCCTGAATAAGTTGAATACACCATGTAGGCCTAAATCAACGAGTTTCACTTCTATTACGCACACGTCCAATATAACATCAATTGAACCACCAACCACATTCAAATTTGAAAATTGTACATTCAATAATTATTCCTTTTAAAATTATTCATTCGGAAAACCTGAATAAGTTGAATACACCATGTAGGCCTAAATCAAAGAGTTCCACTTCTATTACGCACACGTCCAATATAACATCAATTGAACCACCAACCACATTCAAATTTGAAAATTGTACATTCAATAATTATTCCTTTTAAAATTATTCATTCGGAAATCCTGAATAAGTTGAATACACCATGTAGGCCTAAATCAAAGAGTTCCACTTCTATTACGCACACGTCCAATAAAACATCAATTGAACCAACAACCACATTCAAATTTGACAATTGTACATTCAATAATTATTCCTTTTAAAATTATTCATGTTTATTTTTTATGTCATCGTCGTTAATTAAAACTTTTTTAACACTTGTGTATATTAGTTAGGTTATGCTATAGCTTCTGCTATATGATATTATGGATAGTCACGTATCAGAGATTGTTTAATATTAAGATTTATTGAAAATTATCTGTCAAGTGACGTTGATTACTGGGATTCGGATAATTGAAGTGGAATGTTGCATTTTAATAAAAAATAAAAACTGAATCAACAAAGCCTTCTTGACTAGTAACATTATCATCGTGTATAATAGATCGAGAACTTCTCGACGAGAAGGCATTGCTCACTACTGCCATCTAGCATGCATCTAGCGTAATATTTGTAATATTGAGATGATACAATAATACATTTTAAGACAGTTGTATTTTCGTAAGTCAATTAATAATTTATTGTATTGGAGTACTTCGTTACTTCTAATCTTTATATACTTTCTTCTAATCGTGTAATAGTCAATTAAATCCCACTCGAGCTTTGATTTTCTCTAGATAAATCAAAACGTCTAGTGAGATTACTGTTGATAAAATTTAATGGTTTGTAGTACGTGGTCTGTGAAAACAAAGTATTGGAATCGAGTGTTGTTTCACTGTTACGCGGAGTGTGAGATACTCAACTGAAACAGGAGATGTGAGCGTGATATCTGCGCTGTTCTCATAATTCTGAAGATTAAACTTACTGGTCGTAGTCACACGACATGCTTTACTTTCTGTGACTCGAATGGAACAATTTTCCCGCCCTATTAAAGAGTTGCGTCTCTGCTGTAAATTGAACTGTGAAGACATTAAAATGGTATGAAGTTTTAACGACCATGAAGAATTCAAAGTGTAGCTTTAAACCTTCGCGGAAGTCACTCTGTGGGTTCGGACCTCGCCTACAACATGAATATTCTTTGTCAGTGTTTTGTTTTGTTTCCAGGTGCAAGACCGTTGCAATGCATTTGTGCGTCATGAAAGACTGATCTATAGCTGCAGCATCTAGATTCTAGAGTTATATCCTATTTGAAAAAAGAACGAAATTGAAGGGAATTCCGACAAGAAAACATTTATTTAAATTTCAGTGTGTATATTAACAAAATTGGTCGGCGAAGGAGCTTGCCTGTCGATCCGGAGTTGCGCTCGGGAGCGGGTTCGATTCCCGCTTGGGCTGATTAACTAGTTGGGTTTTTTCCGAGGTTTTCCCCAATCGTAAGGCGAATGTCAGGTAATCTATGGCGAATCATCGATCTCATCTCGCCAAATACCATCTCGCTATCACCAATCCCATCGACGCTAAATATCCTAGTAATTAATACAGCGTCGTTAAATAATCAAATAAAAAATATCAACATGCTGACTGTGGTGCTATTCTGAGCTGTTTTAGTGTAGACTCCACGTCATGCTGGCCACATGTCATGGAAGTTTCACCTTATATCCATCTACGTAGAAAAGAAAGAAACGAACACAAAATTTTGGCCTTAGCATAAATCTCGCAACTTGTGAAACTTGGACTCTCACTTTGAGAGAGGAACATTGATTAAGGGTGTTTTAGAATAACGTGCTTAGGAAAATATCAGGGGCTAAGAGGGATAAGTTATAGAAGAATGGAGAAATTTACACAACACAGAACTGCACGCATTGTATTCTTCACCTGACATAATTAGGAACATTAAATCGAGACGTTTGAGATGGGCAGGGCATGTAGCACATATCGTCCCTCCTCTGGCAAACTAGCGAAAGTGACAAATTAGCGACCCTGTACTTAAGGTCTATATTATACTATTAAATAGCACAATATAGACCTTAAGTACATTTAATTATTTTCTCTCTCTCTTTCTTTTTTATTATTATTTTTTACAGTGAAATTTGTTTTTAAATCACTTGTTGGTAAATCTCTTCTAAAGTTTGTTCTTGAACACCTTGTGGAAGTCGAATATTGTTTGTTATCGTATTGTCGCGGTAGCGGCGAGAGTAAAAGGAAAGTGTGCAGCTGCATAATTGTATGGTATCACGTTATTATACTATGAAACTGATTAAATTTAATTGCTCGTATAAACAAGAATGCATTGTTGATCATCGAATTGGATGTGTGTTTATTATTTATCTCTATAAATCGTAACTACAACTCTCAGTTACATATCCAATATAATAATATATATCGTCAATAATACTATTTAATCACTTTCCAGCATGTGCACTATGTAATTCGATATGTAAGGTTTATTCCGCAAAGAGTTGTAGTTTATTTTCCAATTTACTTTATACTTCTTATCGAAGTAAGAAATACTCGTAACGATACTACATCACCAACAAGGCCGATGTTTAAAATTAAACCATAGCTTGCCTTTCACAAATCAATTTTGTTTCAACAATGAATAAGTTTGAATATGTTTCCTTGCATCCAGTCTGATCTGATGTGCTTCGTCAGATAGACTTGATGACATCATCAATGCTTTCTCTGTGAAGAAAGTGCGAAGGAAATCTTTATAATTCACGAGTAAAAAGCATGTATTTTGATTCCAATAATTTATAATTGTTTTCTGCAATGTAACATTTCATTTAAGACTAATTTAAACTAAACATAACTTGTATAATAGCTGTTCATAAACTGTTTGTGGAAGTTGAGGGGGAGGCAAATTTTAGGACTGCCTAGGGACTGCCTAAATCCGGCCCTGCTCGCAAGAGCTGTGAATGTTATGTTTTATTTAACGACGCTCGCAACTGCAGAGGTTATATCAGCGTCGCCGGATGTGCCGGAATTTTGTCCCGGAGGAGTTCTTTTACACGCCAGTAAATCTACTGACATGAGCCTGTCGCATTTAAGCATACTTAAATGCCATCGACCTGACCCGGGATCGAACCCGCAACCTTGGGCAACCAGGGCTGTGAAAATCCCTCGTAAGGTTAAGGGGTTAGGTACAGCTTACAGCAGTAAAATTTTGTAAATATTCAACATTTTTTCCTGCATTACTGTATCTTATACAATAATGAAAATTAGTATGTGTAAAACACTGTCCTTCTGCTAAACGAAAAAACAAATAATTTTACGATTTAAAAAAATGATTTATACATTTTTCTCAAAATTCAAAATGGTGGTAGTTCACTGTGCAGTGATGAAGCGTTTCCCTCATAACTCAAAAACTATCCAACATTCTGGGATGAATTTTTTGTGTGCATTTATGCATGTCATATCTGCAATATGATGCAAAATCACTTCTCTACCTTTGATAGATTGATAAAAAAATAAATTCATTTAAAAAATGGTCAAATAAACATTTTCTTCTAACACATAATGAAAAAAAATATTATTTATTAAGGAATGTAGTTGAAAGAGCATGATATTGTAAACATGAGTTTCAGCAATAAAATAAAAGAGAGAGAGAACACGAAAAAGTTAACAAGTTTTTGAATTATGAGGGAAAAGCATCATCACTGCACAGTGAACTGCCATCATATTGAATTTTATATATATATATATATATATATATATATATATATATATATATATATTGTTTTAATCGTAAAAAAAAAAACTTTTTTTTTTCACATAGCAGAAAGACAGTGTTTTATACATACCCATTTTCATTATTTTACAAGATACAGTAATGGAGGAAAAATGTTTGACATTTCCAAAAATTTTACTGCTGTAAGCTGTATCTAACCCCTTAATGGAATAGTAATTTCCCTGTCACAACGAAATTTTAAACTCTCCTTAACTTGTTGAAACTGAACCATTGCTACAATCTAATCTTAATGCTTTATTTTAACGTGTTTTTATCAGTGCACGAGGTGAACGAAGTACATTCAGCACGTTTATATCTAAAACTGTACAGCACGTATAACAGATATTGATCGGGCGGTTTATTTTACAGCGTTTAACGTGAACTGTTTGCAATTTCTGGACGTGAGAAGCATAACAATAGGCTAATAATTGACACAAGGCAGTTGTGCGGGAAAATTATGCAAAAAAGAAACAGTATGCCAGGTGTCCACGTGTGGCAATGACCTCGGTACGTTAACCGAAGTCTTTAAAACTTTCAAAGCAACCGTTAACATATGAATGTTTTCCGCCACGAAGTATGAAAACCAAACCAGCGGCTGGACACGTGAACGAGCAGCTCTGGTCAAGGTTGCCGTATACTTCGTTACAATTCGGAGTCTCTGGAAATAGAAACCGGTCATCGGCTTGCGTTATTTATAAACTAGCGACAAGTCTGGTCTTTGCTTTGCTCCTGCTTCATTCTGGCCCTGTGTCTGTGTGAAGCGGAGAAAGATTATGTTCGTCCTATTTTTGTATGGGAACATTAGCGAAAAGAAGAAAAAACAAAGGAGGCAAGAAGGAAAATAAATTTAAAAATAGCAAGGAACTATGGAAAGAAAAATAATGGTGGATGTAATATACAAGAAAAAGAAAGAGCTAGGGATAGAAATACAGCTATGCATAAAGAATCATACGAAAATAAATAAATAGATAAAATAATAAAAGAACCAAACCTCAAATATAACGGTGGAGGAAATGAAAAACTAAATCTATACTAATAATAAATCTGTAGCCGAAATTTTTCTGGTAATTTTCGATTTTCCAAAAATAATGGGTCCTAACATATATAATTAACCACCCTGAAACCGAAAATCGCTTTTTTGAAATTTTTGTTTGTATGTCTGTCTGTCTGTCTGTCTCTCTGTCTGTATGTTTGTTACCTTTTCACGCGATAATGGCTGAAAGGATTTCGGTGAAAATTGGAATATAAATTAAGTTCGTTGTAACTTAGATTTTAGGCTATATGGCATTCAAAATACATTATTTAAAAGTGGGGTTATAAGGGGGCCTGAATTAAATAAATCGAAATATCTCGCTTATTATGGATTTTTGTGAAAAATGTTACATAACAAAAGTTTCTTTAAAAATAATTTTCGATACGTTTTATTCCTTGAAAAATTTTGATAGGACTGATATTTAATGAGATAAATCAGTTTTAAAATTAAAATAACTGCCATCTAAGGCCGTGTAATGAATTAAAAAACAAATGACTTCGTCTATAAGGGGCCTTGGACAGCAACAATCGAAAGCTATGAAAGATAGCCCTACAGAGAATGTTTCTGTCTTTGTATGAAGTAATATCGGAAGCTAAATTAACCGATTTGTATAATTAATTATTAATTCACCATTGGAAAGTGTAGTTTTTCTAGATGGACATAATGCTATAATGTTATTACAGTAACTTCTGAGTGAATCGAGGACAAGTAATATTAAAATAGCTTCTTATGCACAGAAAACTTGATAGACATTCGTTTCCTGTATTTCCTAAAATAATTTTTATGACTGGATCAAAATGATCGCATTTTAATTTTTTAAATACAATTTAAATTAAGTAACATATTAAACAATTTATCCTTCCATCAAACACGAATGTTGCCTGGATCAAATGTCCTATTTTAATTATGTAATTACTTTATATTTATTTGTAACGGGTGCAGCGGAGCGCACGGGTACGGCTAGTAAATAAATAAAAAAGAAGATACTCAGAGGTGGAAAGACAATTGAGAAGGAAGAAGATACATAAACAAATAAATAAGAAAAAAGAAAAGGAAAATGAAGTAACGGAAATAAAAGGATACATAAAAAGTGAGAAGACAAATTAAAACACAAGAGAGTATATATACAGTAACAAGAAAGAGAGTAAGGGAAAAAAAATGAACTAATTACATATTAAGAATGGGATTAGGCACAGCTTACAGCAGTAAAATTTAGGAAATATTCAACATTTTTTCCTCCATTACTGTATCTTGTACAATAATGAAAATTAGTATGTGCAAAACACTAATCTTCTGCTATATGAAAAAAAAAAAAAAAATACTTTTACGATTTAAAAAAAATGAAGAGTTTGCGGGAAAAACGATGAATCTCACAGTTTTCTTAAGGTTGGTGTCATTATCTAATTCAATGGATGACTGCGAAATTTAATGTTGTTCTTATGAAAAATGGTAAAAAGGAGAATTATCACCACGAATACAGTAATCCTTTCCTTTATTTTCTATAGAAACAGCACTACATCTTGCAGTTATAGACTCAATTAGATCATTATGTAATCCTTAATAGAAATGTGACATTCGTTTTTCCCACAAGCTCTTCATAATTATTTACATGTTTATTTTTTTAACATAATTTTACGATTTAAAAAAATTATTTATATATATTTTTTTTCAAAATTCAAAATGGCGGCAGTTCACTGTGCAGTGATGAAGCGTTTCCGACGTAACTAATGATGAAATTTTTTAATGTATATTTATGCATGTCATATCTACAATATGATACAAGATCACTTCTCTAACTTTGATAGATTGTCCGATAAAAATAAATTAATTTAAAAAATGGTCAAATAAATTATTTTCTTCTAACATATAATGAAAAAATATATATTTGTTAAGGAATGCAGTTGAAAGAGCATGATATTGTAAACATGAGTTTCAGCAATAAAATAAAAGAGAGAGAACATGATAAAGTTAATAATTTTATGAGTTATGAAGGAGACGCTTCATCACTGCACAGTAAATTGCCACCATTTTGAATGTTGAAAAATATATATAAATAATTTTTTTTAATAGTAAAAATATTTCTTCATATAGCAGAAGGACAGTGTTTTACACATACCAATTTTCATTATTGTACAAGATACAGTAATGGAAGGAAAAAATGTTGAATATTTCCAAAAAATTTACTGCTGTAAGCTGTACCTAACCCCTTAATTTAAAGGGAGAAGTAAAAAATATGGATGGAAGAAGATCAAAAAAGAATGAAAGATAAACAATACAGCTATGAAACATACGGTTAAGTTGACGAAAAGAGAAATAAAGAAAAAAGAACATAAGCAGGCTATTTAAGTGCACTACAATTTATTGTCTAATGAGAAAGTACAGCACACAAACATGAAGCAACAAGAGTTTTCAAGTTCCACTTCTTCATCCACCTTGTACAGTAAGATCCGAAAGTCTTATCATTCCCCCCCCGCCCCCCGTTTGTGTGTTGATGTGCAGACTTCGTTGAATTGCCACACGTAGCATGCAATCAGGTTGCCGATGTACGGTAGTATAGAGGAGGTGAGCGGCCGCCCGGTCTCGTAGTATAAGCAGTTCATGTTAAGAGTTGTGACCGGTCCAAATAGATAGAGCAGCTACAGCTAATGCATACCTATGTAAGCACTTGTTTTTGCATTACTGTGGTTGGAATAGTCTAACCTTAACATTTGTTCAGTGCAAACAAGAATTCAATCAAACATACTACAATTAGAGTGTTGCTGTTCCAAATAATTGCCTCTGGAATACCCTTACCCCCGCAGCCAGTCTTGACCCGTTGGGGAACGTGGTTGGATGCTGTTAATTATTATGCAGAACATTATGGCAAAATAATGGAGGTAACTGATGCATTGGATAGCATAGACAGTTCCGCTGTTGCAACTGTAAAATCATTGCCTTCTGAACAGCTATTGGAAGATATTCTGTTCATTGATTCTAATTTTTAAATCATGTCCAAATGCATCATCCTGTTAGAATCGTCTAAACTACAACTCTCAGAAGCCTTTAATATAATGGATAAAGTATCACAAACCGTTATCCAAAATAACAATTCATTAATTTCAGAAAAAGTGAAATGTAAGTTGAGAAACATTATTGCTAAAAATTCGGCCTATTCACAACTTCGTATTATAAATGATGTACCATCAGGTCACGACAAAACATCTGAAGTTGGTGTACTAAAAAGTAGTGACTTTCCGTTCTTCAAATATGTACTGTACGTATTACATCGCGTGATGTTGAACGTACATTTTCTCAAAATAAAAACTGTTTAAGTGACCATCGGAGGAGGTTACTTTGCAGTCGCTCAATTTTTTTTTATTTTATTGGGTTATTTTACGACGCTGCATCAACATCTAGGTTATTTAGCGTCTGAATGAAATGAAGGTGATAATGCCGGTGAAATGAGTCCGGGGTCCAGCACCGTAAGTTACCCAGCATTTGCTCTTATTGGGTTGAGGGAAAACCCCGGAAAAAACCTCAACCAGGTAACTTGCCCCGACAGGGATTCGAACCCGGGCCACCTGGTTTCGCAGCCAGAAGCGCTGACCGTTATTCCACAGGTGTGGACCAGTCGCTCAAGGATGATGTGAGTACCTTGCATTAAATTTTAAGAGTTAATATATCTCACTATAAAATAAATGTGTATTTACATGTTTAGACATTTCCTACTTCAATGATCATTCATTATATTTCTTGAATGCAGGATACAGGTTTTATTGTAACCGCAGTATACTGCTCAGTGTTTACATCAGAGACATACTCCATTCTTTGCACGCCCCCTTCTCATACAGTCTATATCGCGTGCGCAGTAAACCTTGCGATTCTCGTTGCAATTCCACGAAATCTATTGATGTGCATCCATTTTGAACATGTCATAGCAGATGTGTGACAATGGTAGATACTTTACGTTCCAGCTTGTTTAGTGATCCAGAACATCAGTATGGCACCATCATTGTCGCGGCACAAAATGATGCGGCGCCATGTCCTGTGTGGAATTTTCCGCAGCAAAAGCGGTGTGATTTCCCTGAATGCTCCCTAACAGATTGCTTCAAATCTTCAATTGTCTGGTATCGGTGTTTCGAGACATGCCGCTTAATTATTCTCCACAGGGAAATCACACCGCCTTTGCTGCAGAAAATTTCACACAGGACGTGGTGAAATTTGTTCAGAATTGCATATCACTGGAGCGCCTAATCTTTTGACCTTTGTTTTTTCGCTTAAAAGGCATTTATATTCTGTTTCCGTCTACACCATTTAAATCACTTGCTATTACTTCCCATGTCGTTATTTATATCTAGACTTTCACATACTGAATGTGCTGCATCATGAAAGACTAAGTACAATCTCATGCCACTTACTATTAATGAATTTCTCGCTTAACATACATTAATTCGAGCTTATCCTCGATCCATCAGAAATGTGAATAATGTATATAAAGGTTTCTAAAGTTTCTATTATACAAAAACAAACCGAAAAAGTAACTCATTATTCTGTAACAGGTTCAGTGACTTAATTCCACTGTAAATTGTTACAATTTACCACAAAAAGTGCCATCCTGTCCTCTCGTCCCAACATTGCACAGTTCCAAATACTTTGTATAAACTGAATTCCTGTTTTTCCGATTACAATCTCTCTCTTCATCATGAATTTTGAGCGTTACACAATGTGCAGGCTTACATTGAAGATTTCAACTGAAACAGTTTCAATAATTCTTTATAATCCGTTTAATAAGCGATCTGTCAGTTATCCTGGCTTTAGCATTAGCATGAAGAGCGTTACAATTTGTGATGAGGGTACTAAGAAAAGCTCTGACAAATCCAAAGAAATTGCATACAAATCACTAGTTCGTCTAGTAATGGAATAAGGTGCTGCATGTTGGAATCCTTACAGATTAGGATATATTAAGACACTGGAAAAGATTAAAAAAAGGGTTCTCAAGCGTTGTCGTAATAATTCACTATTAAAATGGGACACACTCACGGACCGGAGAACGCAAATTCGATTATGCATAAATTATTGAATTATATGAAACTTATCATCGGTCTCACACGAGTATAGTCCGGGTCAGCTTACTTAATACCGTAAGGGTGAAACCCAACCATTTTTTCCCCTATTACTACATATGCTAGTGGATTATAGTGATTTTCTAGCTCTCAGGTTGAATTTTCTTTTACCAACTTCGTTTCGAATTACGGGTACTGACAAATACTACAACTGGCAGTTATTTTGTAACTGTAATGTTGGCAGCAATAACTTCGGTTTGCAGTAAAGTAAACTAATGAAAATGGAAGTACCTACGCTTGTGAATTAACAATTAATTAGTAATGCCGGTATTAATATTAATATCAATACACAATTCAGTTCTGTTGCGTTGTGATTCCAATTCAACTCTATATTCAGGTAACTATAATTAAATAAGAAATAACTTATAGACCTACTTCGTATGAAACATGCACGTAAATATATTTGACATTTTAATGAAATTCGTTCGTGTTTAGATTTTTATTAAAATGTCCAAGAGAGGAAATAGCATGGTAGCGACTTCTCCAAGAAAGAAAGTGCTTGTAAGTATTTTAAGTAAGCTATACATTTCAAAGTGTTGTTCTGTTTTCGGAATTCGTACTAATCATTTCACGTGATCAAACTACATTTTTAGGTTAGGTGTCGCGAATCGTGAACTGTTTAGTTACAACAATGAATTTCGTGTTGCCAGACAAAATAAATTTTAATATTAGATCATACTAATCCTAATTATCAACATAATATGCGAGAAGTCCAGGAGGAAAATATACTATTTCATAATTTATTGAACCATTTAGAAAACACCTCGCAACGTAAAGATGAGGTGTGGTAAGTAAGTAAGACACTGTTATTGTTAATTACTATATTATTATTATTATTATTATTATTATTATTATTATTATTATTATTTCAGTAGTAGCATTGTGATTTTTCCCTCTTTGGGGATAACTGGTATTAGTTGGCAACACTGAAGAGACGAACAAATTAGACTTTTAAGAACTATACTTACGTGATCCTCACTATACATATGCGTGATTTGCCACTTTTTTGCAGAATTATTGCACACGCTTCTATCCACGCTGGGTGCAAATTCTAAACAAGTTCCGAACACTGCTTACATTCTACCACGTTGTAAAGTGCTCATTTTGAATCTGACTGACCATGCAAGTAAAAACAAAACTGTATTCACAAATATTATATCCTCCTTAACCTTTCATTCATAAATCTAGAAATTTCCGACAAAAAATTGTAAGCATCATTTTGGACATGTTTTCTCCCATCTACAGTAGATATTTAACGTCTAATAACTAAATTGTATGAATTAACGACTGCAATTATTACTGGAGCACAAGAAAGTACGAAAGAGCACTATTATAAAATATACTTGTACCCGTTTCTTTGACTGGCTAACTTGTAACGTTACCATAGTAAACAATAATGTAGGCCTACTCATTACAACTGTCGTTCACCTTCCTGTTCTTTTAATTAATGTTCAGCTCTACCAATTAGTAGTTCATAAGCTCCAATTAACATGCCGGCTTTCATATACCTTAATTGGTAGAGTACACAGGAAAGTCCCGGGTGACGGCAGAAATTTTCTCGCTGTCACAACGTCCACAACGGCCCCGGGGTCCATTCAGCGTGTTGTGAAATTGAGTAGCCTATCTGGTAGTTAAAGGGGGTAAAAGGCGGTCGGAGCTTGCTGCCGACCACAGCACCTCATTAGTGTCGAGTCATGATAGTGCTTTTTGCACCCATGCACCTTCATGGCGTCTGGGATAGGGCAGACCAGGGTAATTGTAAACACGGGGTAATTGTAAACAAATGCTGTGAGAAATACAAAACTGTCAATATAAAAATTTTCGGAATATGTATGATAAGAACTTTCTTGTGTTAAAATATTAACGTACCTTGTTAACATGTTTCGACCTATTTTCGGTCATCTTCGGAACTGGTCTTTGTTGGTCTTGGTGCCTCTTATTTCCTGTGTGGGTGCTTTCGTAGTGTAGAGTCAAAGAGTGTATGTGTTTTGAAATTGAGTTGTGTGTTGAGAATATCGTTGGGGTGTGTATTTGTGTGTCTGTATATTTCACATTGTTCCAGTGTGTTGAGTTTCTGGCTTTTTGGTGCAGAACACATCACAAATGCCAACCACACCTACAGAGACATCAACACAGATATGGAAATACTCCACATCCAATTAAAAAGCCAGAAACTCAACACACTAGAACAATATGAAATATACAGACACACAAAAACACACCCTAACGATATTCTCAACACACAACTCAATTTCAAAACACATACACTCTTTGACTCTACACTACGAACGCACCCACACAGGAAACAAGAGGCACCAAGACCAACAACGACCAGTTCCGAAGATGACCGAAAATAGGTCGAAACATGTTAACAAGGTACGTTAATATTTAACACAAGAAAGTTCTTATCATACATATTCCGAAGTGATACAGTGTTAAAAGTTGTGTAATCAAGATGTATAAAAATTTTATTTCGGAGAATATTTAAATTAACATGTTGGCTAACCTACAACGCAGTTTGGCGCCAAATAGGAGTAATTGCTTAGTTGTAAACTAATGTTTTGTAAGAGTCTACAAAAAAAGTGTAGAATGAATTTTGCTTCACCTTCATTTTTGGCATTGTAAGTAAACGCACAGTGCTATTTTTTAAGAACATGTTGTTTTATGAGTAACGTATAGTAGTTAACATTTATTACAATGGTTTTGAGATCTCCCATAACCTCAGTTCATTAAATAATGACGTATTTATATTTTCCCCATAGTTTTAATTGCTTGGGGTAATTGTAAGCATGTTTTACTATTAATAATTAATAATTATATGTAATAAATAAATTTTCAGTCAAATACACTTTTCAGTTTGTGAGGTCAGATAATCTGTTACATCACAATATTTAATACAAAGTCACTAATATTAGTGACTTTGTATTAAATATTGTGATGTAACAGATTACTAATATTAGTGACTTTGTATTAAATATTGTGATGTAACAGATTACTAATATTAGTGACTTTGTATTAAATATTGTGATGTAACAGATTACTAATATTAGTGACTTTGTATTAAATATTGTGATGTAACAGATTACTAATATTAGTGACTTTGTATTAAATATTGTGATGTAACAGATTATCTGACCTCACAAACTGAAAAGTGTATTTGACTGAAAATTTATTTATTATATATAATTATTAATTGTATTCACACTTTTCTGAACCAACATGTCTTTTAAATTCATGTTTTACTATGGTTACATTTCGTACTTTTCAGTAATCAAAGAGACCCCCACCCAACTACGCTGTAGAGGATTTAGAGAGGGTTGTCACAGTTGTGAAAAATAGTAACTACTGTTATCGTGAAGCTCAGGAGAGGTACGGAGTTCCTATATCCGTCATATATCATAGGTTAAAGGTACGAAATGTGCCAGTGACCAAAATTGGAGTTGGAAGGAGTACAGCTCTTTCTTCTGAAACAGAACAAAAAATGTTCAGTGTCTTATAGCCCGTGCAAAAATTTGTGTTTACAATTACCCCCTCTCAAAAGGGTAAATGTGAACAGGTGGGGCAAATGTAAACTAGCAATTAAAAGATGAAAAAACTCAACCTTATTATTTTCAGGGAAAAGAAAGATCTGAAAATAGCACAATGTTTCTTTTTCATGCTTACCGTTACTGAGGGTTGTGTAATGTTGAAATATATTTTAAATCAGTGAAAAGTGTTTACAATTACCCTGGTCTACCCTACATGTCCTATCTATTTGACTGATGCTACATTTTTGCACCCAACAATCCCACTGCCTTTCTCAGTATAAATGACGCGATGGTAGTTCAAATGAAGACAATGACAAATAGTTAAAAAGATTGCATTCCAGAATTTCGTGGAATATTTCTTCCAGTATATACTCTCAAATTCATGAGTCATTCGGACATCGACATTGGCAATTCCTCAGGGTCACCGGCATGATGTCCATTTTGTTACTGAGCATAATGAAAAGTAACAATTATAAATTATTGTAGAGCTGTTGGCTTGGCAGCGGTGAGCAGTGCGGGATGAAGATAAATGCAAACAAGATGAAGACTGTGGTCGTAGAAAGAAAAACAAAGAAGGTGAACTTGAGAGTAGAGAGAGTAGGTGAGACAGTAGAGCAAGTTGACAGCTTCAAATACTTGGGGTGTACTATAAGCAGTAACATGAGTTGCTGCTATTAAGTCAAAAGGGGGATAGCAATGGCCAAGGAAGCTTTTAATAGAAAAAGGAGCATCTCCTGCGGACTTCGAAAAATAACTGAGGAAGAGACTAATGAAGTGTTTTGTATGGAGTGTGGCATTGTATGAGGCAGAAACATGGATATTATGAGGAAGTGAAGAGAAACGAATAGAAGCATTTGAAATGTGGATATGGAGAAGAATGGAACGTGTGAAGTGGACAGACAGAATAAGAAGTGAAGCTGTGTTGGAAAGAGTGAGTGAAGAAAGAATGATGCTGAAACTGATCAGGAAGAGGAAAAGAAATTGGTTGTGTCACTGGCTGAGAAGAATCTGTCTACTGAAGGATGCACTGGAAGGAATGGTGAACGGGAGAAAAATTCGGAGCAGAAGAAGATATCAGATGACAGACGACATTAGGATATGAAGAGTCCACTGCAAGAATGATGGATGTCACTTTCTTGTCGAAAATGAACCAAGACTGTCAATGCATAGCTTAAGACATATAGAATGTACATAGAGAGTTATATGGCATTAACACTGATAGTCATTGTCCAGTAATGATCGGAAAATCTCAGTTAAGCTTTGAGCGCTAAGCATTTCAAACTTTCAATTGCTTCTCCTGCAAAATGTATTCCAAATGACATCCATCATTCTTGTAGTGGACTCTTCATATATGGATCATATGCGGAGACTAAGAGGAAGGCAGAAAATAGTAAAGACTTGAGAATGTTGGGTTTGCAGTGCAAGATCTACTCTTCGACAGAACACTATGAATGTATGAATGAATGAATCGTGGAAACTAACAAGCAAACATTCTGATGGGGGCAGATAAAAGTGTTAAATTTTTTTCTTCCATCATGTTAATAATGTCAAAAGAGGTGCTTATACAAATTTTGGCCGCTCGAGCGCAATAATTATTACGTAATTATTACGAGGCCGTCCAGAAAGTGATTTTCCCTGGGGCTGTTTACAGAAAAAAAAAGCACAATGCATACAGCAATTGTTGAGCTATTTGTAAACATATCCCCCACTTGAACCGAGACATCTGTCACACCATAGGATGAAGTTTTGTATCCTTGTGTCGTAGAAGTCAGTCGCCTAGGTTCGGAACCAGCGTTTGACATCCGTCTGCACCTCTCTGTCGATCCCATGACATGACAGATGTCTCAATTCCGGTGAAGAATATGTTGAAAAATAGCTAAATAATTGCTGTGTCCGTTTCAATGAATTTTTGCAATTAAATTGTGTTTTCTTCCCTTTAACGGCCCCTGACGAACTTATTTTTACGGCCCTCGAAATTGCAGTCGAGTGGCCAAAATTTGTATAAGCACTTCTTTTGACATTATTAACATGGTGAAAGAAAAAGAATAACTTTTTTTATCTGTCCCCATCAGAATGTTTGCTTGTACGTCTTTCGAAAGGAAACGTAAAATTCGCGAAAATTCGAGTGAAAAATATTGTCACAGATGAACTATATTTAACACTAATCGTATACATTCCTCTAATCACAACTAAAAATTATTTTGTGCGAGATCGTGCGTATTTGCTTGCTTTCCGCACAAAACCAATCCGCGGTAAGCCTAAAATTCCACATTCAGTATTCCCAACCTACTGTAACACACATAACAATTTCCCTCTTCTTACCGCTTAAGTGACATATTGATTTTACTGCTTTAGGCTTTTAACATATTATTTTTAGAGACGTTCAATATAGTAATAATCATAAATTGGAAACTTACCACTGCAATTTCACCTAAATTGCACTGTTAATTATTGTTTTTAAATATTTGCAAAAATTAAGTAAACTCTACAACTCCACTAAAGTTACTGCATTCGTGATGCATGTAACATTAAGGAAGCCGTTTAGGTTCGCATTTATAGACTGGGGGGAAAAAAAGACAGACGTATATCACGGCCTGCTGGAGTATAGTAAACACAGAAAACATTTTAAAGCAACAATGTTGAAGATAGATATTTTTGTTTTGCAAATTTGCCGTCATTGAACAGAAACCAAGATGGAGATTCCATTGCAACTAATTAGAAATTCCTCTTTCAGGTATGTAATAAACGATCTTCGCACAAAATAATGTACGATACACGAGCGGTATGTTTTCTTTCAATTCTCGGAAATTAAAAAAGCTCAACTACGTTTCGCTTTTTCAAACTTTTCCTCGAACATGAAAACTTCAACATACCGCTCTTGTAACGCATATTACTATTTCGCGTTTATTGCTAATATAAAAGAAGTATGATCCCAGGTTTCGAGCTTCTGATCTCCAGAATACGTTTCTGCGCGGTATGGAAAGGGATCCCGTTAAGATGGATGCCTTATGCCACTGGTGTTCGCAGCCGCGTGTGTGCACAGTTCAACGACCACGACGCACAATATGGGTCGGCCGCCGCCTCAGCGTACTCTTTGGCAATGCGCGGAGGTCAAAACTCGCTCAAAGAGCATCCGCTTCGCGAACAGGCTTCCGCATCCTACTGTATGTTTACACACTTTACTGTGTATTGTCTGTACTCTCAAGGTTAGCATGTCTGTTCAGGTACACAGTAGCTTGATGAGCTATTGCTGGCACACGGAGCAATTAATTATGTTATTTAATCTGGGGTTGCCTTTCGAACCCTAATAACGCTCTCGCCTCTAACTGCTTTCGCATCAAATACCAACTCATTGGCGTATGCCAGTGGTATAAATTAATCAAGGTATCATTACAGAGGTGGGAATGCAAGTCTCTGTTACCGTTATACAGAACGTTCGCCAGGAAACAGGTTCCGTTCAGGTTAATGCCGTCGGCGTTTTACTGTTACAGATCGAACGCGACTTCCGCGGAAATAGTGTGTACACTTCCCCTGGATCGAGCGTGGGAAGATTTGTGTTGCTTGCTATGGACAGAAAAAACAGGCTGAAGAGACTTCAATGTTAGAGCATTAGTATACAGCTGACTTCCATCCCTTTCTTTAACTTTAGTTCGTAGTAATATAGTACAAATTTCAACAGCGAATCTTCATGTACAGTACACACCGATTATTTAGTCCTGACAGCTCAGCGACGCGAAAGAGTAGTGGGCAGAGTACCGGAGCAGAGATAAGGGTTAGCGGTCGGTAAAGGAATGCAGTACGGGAGACTCAGCTAATTCCGCAATATTAAGAAGTAAATCTATCATATTTTTATCAAACTATTTATTGAATAAAATATTATCAAGGTATGTAGACATGGACGAAAACTTTCATTACCAAATGAAATAAAGAGACCTATTGAAATGCTAATATATTTAGTTGTACATACATTACAGTTGAAAAAGAACAACTCGGGTAATTCCGCAACATTGCGGATAAATCCGCAGTAGGACTTTGCTAATTCCGCAGTCGTAAATAATTATGAAATACATTATGAAAGTAACATAAAAGGGACAATTTATATGTAACAATGCTCACTTTCTTCACAGCTGTGTAGCAAAAACGAAAAACAGCCAGCTTTCGATGTTTCACTGTATTGTCGACAGAGGTGTCGACCAATATTCTTGATTTTTTTCTATAGCACTGCAGAGGACATGCCTCCTGTTGACAGCCTCTAAAAACTTACATTCACGCTATTGTAAAGCCGCAGTAAAATCATATGTACTATTGCGGAATTACCCGTACTGCGGAATTAGCAGAATTTCCCCTACAGCTTAACTACTGGAAACATAACGCTATACTGCATGCGTGACATCCGATCGCTCTGACTGCAGACAACAGACTAACCTGAACATCCCTTAGCGTAACTTAATGGACTCGCCTGACCCAGGCGCAGATTGCCGGCGACTGTCAGGACTAAATAATCGTACTGTACCTATAATACGTAGCCTATATTACTAAGAAATCGTACCTGGCAAAAGTATCTTTATACTATATTGCTACAAAAGTATCATGGCGTTCAACAATCATGTGATTCAATAATAAAAACTAAAGCCTTGAAAGATAAGGGTTGTTCATATATTGAAGAAAGGACCATTTTCCTAAAGGTTGTGTCATGAATCTTGTCTCACTGTGAAAAGAGAGAGAAAGGTGATATGTCTTAATTCGTCTGTGTCGTTATGGCGATGGGGGAGTGGAGCGCTGCTGTCTATCTATCCAGTGGCGGAAGGGACTAGTTGATACATTCTGTAGCGCAAAATAAAATTACAAAATCTCTCTCTTCGCACTGTGTAGTTCCGTCACTGAGCTTGTCTTTCAAGAAACTGAGTTCCCGGTAGCCTGTACAATAACAAGGTTTTGAAAGGAATCCTGAAAATTTACAACCCTCCTATAATCTCCACCCTCATTTGAAGGGACTTGGTTTTATTGCTACTGAGACAAGATAAACCTTACCAGGTATAGTGTTCAATTTTATCTATAAAGACTAAATTCGTGTGCTTACAACTGTTTTCAAGAGATGTGAAATGTGCACTCCTGAAGGTAGTCGACAGTTCCAGCATTTATTATAAAGTGAACCAATAAATCACATCTGTAATATGATGTACTCTATTGCCGAAAGCTATTACGCTGAATCACCGCTAGGATTGCTGTTACTTATCCATGTTACTTTTCGAATAGTTCCTTACTTCCAGGCGTACACCCGTTGATATTTCCATGCAGGATTTCTGCGTTATCATATGATGAAGGATCGGATTCGCAGGCGGCCCGATTTCGAGTCCCGGTCAGGTCTGGAATCTTTCATCCAAAAATGCATATCGACACGTGTGACGGACAAGGTTGCAGTTGGAGTTTTTCTCGAGGTTCTCTCATTTTTCCCCATATTAGGCAGCTACATCATTCCGCCACCATTTCTCCATTGCGTCATAATTTCTTAGCATTTCCCGATCACTGGCTGGCGACGTACGGAGGGAACTGACGTAGGAACGAGGAGGGTTACTTGCTCGAAACCAGGGTACGCAGCTAACCTTAGTATAGTCAGCCGGTGTGGGTTTGGAATGCGTCTAGCTTGAGGGTTAGCGCATTAGATAGCAAGTGCAGTCGCAGTTCTGAGCCATAGTAAATTTCATTCCATATCCTTACCTTTATCAGATTACACTTCCCGCTCTCCGAAGAAACAACTGCCACTTTGCTATACAGTGAAACCTCTCATTTACGGACATCGAAAGGACGTAACAATCTGTCCGCATCTGGGAGATGTCCTGTATTGGGGGAAGGCTCCCCAATCTAACAGTAAATTTATAATATGCATAATGTATCCCTTCACACTTTAAATGAACAGTCTTACTAATAAACCGTGTATAGTTTTTATACTAGACTTATGCAGAGTTGAGACAGAAAACTTTACTAATAAACCATGCAGAAGCGATGGACGTATAAACAGCCTGTAACTATACAATGGGAATTGCTTTGCAGTAGTTATACACACGAAACCC
This sequence comes from Periplaneta americana, assembly GCF_040183065.1. Classification (NCBI taxonomy): domain Eukaryota; kingdom Metazoa; phylum Arthropoda; class Insecta; order Blattodea; family Blattidae; genus Periplaneta; species Periplaneta americana. Next base: position 156,783,739 of record NC_091121.1, read on the forward strand.
CTTGTTTAAGTGTTGTATATAGAGAAAAAATGGCCGCCCCTCTAACAGCTGATCGTATCGACTGTCATTTTATGATGATGGTTCCTAGTAACCAAAGAGCACATAATAATTAGAATAATATTACTGTAGCTTGTACTCTTTGACCAAAATATAGTATGGTAATCGATTAGAGCCAGTTGTACTATCGATACTTAACACGCCACACTAGAGCGCTCTACCGGATGCAATGCAGAACCTCAGATATTCTATTATCTTTCGTAACGAAGTAATGACGAAACTATGACGTAGCTGTGTAACAGTTATACTGTTATACACGACGTATGTAGTGATTATTAGCAAGGAATTTACACACGACGTATAAATGAGCTACTCATTGTATAAATATAAGACAGTTAAATGTCTGTATATAGAGTTTTTATTAGTAAGACCGGAAATGTATTACTGTAGTTTAATTCTAAATACAGTATACTGTACTACAGTAAATTCTTTGCTACTTTGAACTACAGCAGAGAAGACCGAAAAAGGAAAATACAGTACTGTGTCATGCAATTTTATTCTAGGTCTACAGTTATGCAGTAATGTAATCTACAGTTTTGAAATTAACCTTTACGTTCAGGTGCCATATCTCTCGAAAAAGTATAACTGATTGAAGTGAAGAGAATAATCCTATTAACCCTATCATGTGTCGAATATAATTTCACGATCGCGGAAACCTTGGACCCATCAGACAGGTTAAATTTAATGACTTTGTTTATCCAACCGCTTCCATCTAACAAGGGGTAGCCGGCTGGGCTAGTGATAGTCTACGAGACTCTTATTGTCTTCTTTCATGTTAAAGAATTTCTGTACAGTTCTAGAAACCAAATTTTCCATTTCTATAACACATTAGGTTTTGAAATCCAAATTCTGTCCGCAGTCAGAAGGTAAAGCATGCTTTAGGACTGTGAAACAGCTGTCCGTGCCTGAGAGTGTCCGTAAACGAGAGTTAAATTTATCATTATCTGTATATTATTTCAGTTGGGACATAAAAACTGTCCGTATATGAGGAGTGTCCGTATCTTGCGGGTGTCCTTAAGGAGAGGTTTCCCTGTACTTGTATTTACTATTATTTATTTGTTTTCTTCCACAGCGGGGAGTGTTGCCACGTAATGGCTCAAGATTCAAAGATTGTTGAGCGTCTCACGATCGTCCCAGTGCAATTAAGGTACGAGTATTACGGAATATTTCGGTATAATTTAACAGTGGTAACGGTAGTAGAATTAACAACTAGAGATGAGCTTAAACGATATTTTCAAGTATCTGTGACAACTGTGACTGTGACAATTAAATATCTGTGACTTTTATCGGTGATTTTGTCACAACGATATTTTATATCGATACGTAGCATGAATTACACCGATATTTTGACACACCGATAAAAATTAGCAGGAAATATTGAAGAGCAGTGTAATATGAATACGATTTCTCTATGCACACCACTCATCAGTGATTTATATGGGAAAATCCAACAAAGAAATTATGTACATGTACCATTAACAAATAAATACTTAGCTAACTGAACAGTAACATGTCAAAAGTTAACCTCATGTACCAAGAGGTTATATTATAGATACTGAACCAGTTGATCATTTTTAAATGTAGTTGGGTATGGAGAAATTGAGGTTATATAATTATCCTAATCGTTTTAAAAATTGATCCTTTTTATTGCATATAATATAATGGATAAATTATTTTAAGTCGTGCATTAACATTATAATATTGAGTCACAGAATAAAAATTAATAAAACATAAGTATTCGGAAAAACATTGGAAAATAATTACAAAACAAAACAGTTGTTCAGACAGGATTTTACACAAGATTAAGTACTGGTAACCAATGGTGTTATTATTTAAATCGTGTAATAACTACATCATTTTTAATAAGATGGGAAAAACTACCGCCAGATTGCTGTTATTGTATCATGCGCACGCGCAAACCTACGACGTAGAGAAAATATCAGTCGCAGAGACTGAATACGGAGCAGATTTCGATAGCGATATTTTGTCACAGATATTTCGCGTCATCAGTCACAGGTTTATCTGTGACAAAAAAATACCTGTGACAAAATATCGGTTTGTGAAATATCGGCCATCTCTATTAACAACACATCAACCAATTACCGTCCACAAACGACATATAACGCACGTGGTATAGCAAAAAAGAAGTAGGTACTGACGCAATGTTTCCGAGAACTTATTGCCGTTTTATCGCTAGCCGAAGGCATATTTTCTGTTGCAAGAAATCCCAGTGAATTGATTCGTTCTCATTCAGTGTGTCAAGAGCTGCACTCTAAACCCCTCCAGCCGGGACTTCCCTCTCGCACATCAAAACTAATTGATATTTCGTCGGTTCAGAAACTAGAAACCAGTATACAGTACTAGTAGTAGAAGTGATATCACACTCAATTAGTTATCAAAGTTGATCGTGCTAGAAACAAAACACAAATGATCGTTTTTATATACGTGTTGGACGTTTTGCCTAGGGTGATGCAGTAAATACGTGTGAAAAAAATCAGATCATGCTTTCATCGATATTCGAGTTTGCTTTGGATACGAAATTCGCAGTTACAATTCGGGCATGGAAGATAGATTTTAAAGGACTATCACACCTTTACTACTTCATCTATTTTTAAGCAATAAAACGGTATACAAGAACATGTTTCAACTAATCATGGCTGTTTATCGCTACAATTTTGTCATTTCCCTAGAATTTGTTTATTTTTATCATTTTCCTAGCATTTGTTTGTTTTTATCAGTTCCCTAGCATTTGTTTCTTTTTTTGCCAACATTTCAAAATGCAGGTTCTTTACGGTACTATAAAACATGCTTTGCGATCGTCATTTGTTTCCCGCATAGATAGGCAACTGGAAATGGCAGCTCCGTTCAAACGTTTTCGTGAGGCTAACATTAATGAATAGAATTTTAGTAAGTGAATTAATACCAATTTTATTGTATTAGGCTACTTTATTTCTTCTAATCTTCATACACTTTCTTCTGTTTTTATCACCTACCTACCATTTGTTTCTTTGTTTGCCAACAAATAATGCCCATGGCTTGTCAGTATATCTTTTCATTAATAGTCTTCCTCGTATGTAATCGTGAAAACTTTGTAACTAATTCAACAGTTCATAGCATAAATACACGTCAAAAAAATGACTTTCATCCTCCATCGGCAAGTCTATCGTGCTATCAAAAAGGATTGCGTTATATGGCAGTAAAAATTTTTAATAGCCTCCCTATCGATATAAAAAAATGAAACTCAAAACATAAAATTATTTAGGGCCAAATTAAAGAAGTACCTAATTTCTCACGCCTTCTATTCTGTAGGTGAATTCATGACATTCAATAACACTTCATGAATATGATGCTAAAACTATATGTTGTACTAGTAGACTATATTGTAAATCTCGTCTGTATATATTTCATCTAGACTGTGACTATAAATTAAGATTTTATAATAGTATTAAGTTTTTTGACTTGTTCCATATTCTAGCTGTAAGCATGTATGAATACCATGGAATGTTAATAAATACAATACAATACAATACAATACAATACAATACAATACAATACAACATTTCAAACTGCAAATTTTTTACGGTACTATAAAACATGCTTTGCGATCGTAATTTATTTACCGCATAGTCAACTGAAAATCGCGTCTTGTTCAAACGTTTTGGTGAAACTAATATTAGTGAAATACAATTTTAGTAAGTCAATTAGTATTTTATTGTATTACAGTGCTTTATTTCTTCTAATTTTTATATACTTTCTTCTAATCGTCTCTAGACAAACCAAAACCTCTAGTAAGTTTACTGTTGATAAACACATGTTTTTTTTTTTTTTTTTTCAGGAAGAAAGTAAACACGAAGATACAGAGAAAACGCCCTGTCAATTGCTCCTCGCCCCACCAAGTTCCTGGATTTGGAGAAGATATCGTTACGGACAAAGGCTAAGACTGGAATTGCAAATGTCTCTGCAGACAACGTGTAGTCTGAGTCATTTCTATACACTGACTCTGGGTTTCGTGAAACTGCAGAGGCGTCTAGTGAATAAAACAGAACAAAAAAATAGATAACATGAGGGCGGGAATAGCATGTCAATAAGCTGTAGTGTATATGATGGGTCTGGACAAAGAACAATGCGTAGTTTAAAAACCGCAGTGGTTCTTCTCACATACGTGAGTATGCAGGGATAAAAAATCACCATATCCTTAATGGCAGCCAAGTTCGACTTTGGAAATAACACAAATACAAAATAAAATGTTATCTTTGATAATATTTACTTAACCGTTACAGGTCTACTCAAAACCAATGAAATGAAGCAGCATCTGGCAACAGGACTTACCTGAAACAAAAAGAAGGATAAAAATCAGAATTTTCCTAATTCAAAACAGTGAATTTAAAAAATATTATCCTTTACTTACATCCGTAAATCACTTCTTGGAACATCAGATAATAGTTATATGTTTAAGGGCCGATTGTATAAACCATTTAATCTTAGATCAGAGGTTAAATTGATCCTTGTTTCAGCTGAACTTGGAATTTTGTGTTGTATAAAGTCTAATCTGAGATTAATTTGTCTCAAACTAAAGTCAACTTTGACTGAAGAAATTTCTCCGATTAAGTTGGATGATCCAAGTTCAGTTATTTCTTTTCTGTTTGAAATTACGAGTGACAGATAGTGCAAATAAAATATCCATTATTATTAATATTAATAGATATGTTAGGTACATTTATTTATATATATATATATATATATATATATATATATATATTTTTTTTTCTTTCAATTTCCTGCCTTAATACACAAACATTCTTATATTTTATAAGGCTCTATCGTGTTCAGCAGTAACAAATAACATAACCTATAATTATATTATGTTTATAACAACCAATGGATATGATAGGTACATTCATAAATGTTCAATTAACTGTATTACTAAACGAAAATTGTCGTTTTATAAAGCTTTATTATGTTTAGCAGTATCAAACATCATAACATAACAACTTGGAGAACAGTCAACCTTCTTCTTATTGTCCGCCATTATTTACATTGCACAAAAAATCAGTGTCTCCAACAGAGTGTAATATGGAAAGTCGCCAAAAAGTAGTTGTAAAGTCGCTAGATTTCTCATTATCAACAAAGAAAGATTAAATTTTGTCACTATGGGGTGCTAAAAAGGTCACTAAATCCCTATTTAAGCAATATAAAAGTTAAAAGAAATTGTTGGTGAAAAAGAGTTAAAGTCGATAGACTGGCAACACTGAACAAACCTGTATAACATGGTCCGCGCATCACTTATTTCAGCTGTTTATGCGATGTTGCCAAATCCTTTTCACGTGAACTTAGATTGCATTTGAACCAAGGTAATTTGATCGCAGAAAAGTTTTATGCAATAGAAGAAGTGTCTGAACTCGGTTCACTTTTCGATCTTCGATCAAAGTTGATCTTTAGTCAGGGAGTTTTATACAATTGGGCCTAAGTATTTAACTATAATACAATGTATGGAGTAACAGCCTACATGGGAGCTTTTTCTTCACAGGACTATCAAACAGTTACATTTCATAAGAGTTGGCTGAGACGGTAGCGTTTGAGACGCTGGTATTCTGGAGCTTCCGGGTTCAAACCCCGTGGCCGACAAATCTGACTGGGGTTTTTCATGGTTTCCCTTAGTCACAAAGGCAAATGCTGGATTGGAAATTTACATGCCATGATTCATCGCCGCCTCAATCACCAATATCATAAACATTAATCAAAATCTATAATCAGTCACATGAACACAATGTCACTACAACACACAATAGAAATAGGAACTCAACAATAGTGAAAAACGGCCTACTGGTATACCCACAGATTGTAAACACGCGTTATGACCACAGATGTTAAAGTGTGTGTGTGTGTGTTTGTGTGTGTGTGTGTGTGTGTGTGTGTGTGTGTGTGTGTGTGTGTGTGTGTGTGTGTGTGTGTGTGGTGTGTGCGTATCACACATATGCATACAGGGTATTTCAGAAATACTTTGACAAACCTTGGGGGCATGTTCCTCACACCAAAACAAGAAATAAGTTCATATAAATATATGTCCCAAATCCTTAGTTTTTTAGTTATTAATGAAAGAACATAGGCCTAATGAAATATCTGTTAGATACTGTCAGCTTGGCAGCAAGTGTTGCAACTTTAATCAATTCAGAAACTCGTAACTTTCTTTCTTTTTCTTTCTCTCAGTTTAACCTCTCCCTTCTAGGTGCATTTACACGACCCACGCCACCCGGGCCTTACAGGGCCGCGATCTGTCGGGAGAGGAATTAATCTATGGATCACATACATACTTTTTTGACCACACAAGGACATGGAGGGCCTCCCCGGATGAGGGATCAGCTCAATTCCAGGGCCACCTCCGATACAACACAAACATTTAAGACATTACACATCATTCACTCACACATATGAAAGGATTAAGGGAAGGATCGCCGTCCATGGCCGGACTTTCAAGAGGTACAATCCCTGCATTTGCCTGGAAATAACTGAGGAAACCATGAAAAACCTCAGTTAGGATTGCCGGCTCCTGGGATCGAACCCCGGACCTCCCGAATGCGAGGCCAGCCCTCTACCACTCCGCTAGCCCGCTCGGTGAAACTCGTAACAAATGTTCAAAATGTTCTCCTCTTGCTTCCACTTTCATTGTTATGAGTTTCTGAATTGATTAAAGTTTCTACACTTGCTACCAATATCTAACAGACGTTACATTATGTTCTTTCATTAATAACTAAAAAACTAAGGATTTTCGGACATATGTTTACATGAATTTTATTTCTTGTTTTGTTGTGAGGAACATGCCTCCAAGGTTTGTCAAAGTATTTCTGAAACACCCTGTATATAAACTCTTACGACTATTAGAATGCATTTTGCAGTTTCCTTTTGCAATGTGATCTAAAAAACGCGACTTATTCACATTGCTGAAAAACATTTTCGGTTCGGGAGTTAAAACTTCTTCTTCAAACAAGTTCATGTTTCAATTCACTTCTTCCTGCTTTTAGTTTATGATTTCGTCACGTGCATATCATAATAACAACCGCAGTTGGCATGCACGTCGTGTAAATGTATCATACCAAAGGAAACAAATAAAGAACGCAGGCATTTTGATTATAATTCTCGGAATCACCAACGCGAATGATTTAGCACGTGAAGCTTGCGTCTTATTTCTCTAATTCTAGCAGGGTGCAATAAACCCTTCACTTGATCCGCGAGATGCCTAGAAATGCGAGTTCTGTAGTTGCTGCAGTCTCGTTCGTATGCAAGGAGTGCATTCCAGTTCCAGGAGAATGACATTTACTTCCGTCGAATATTATTACACAGTCGAGAGAGGCACGTACAGGAAATAGAAAATTACGAGCATTCTTACAAACAGTAAGAACATGTAAATTTTTCTTCTTCAATTTACTGAGTGAAATTTTATTTATGCGTTCGTAGAAAACGAATTCAGTATTGTGCTCAAAGTAATAACTTCATATTTCTCAGCAATTTTCATATATTTCAGCTACAACATTCTCCACCATTTTTATTCAAGCATACAAACATGATGTCAGAGTAAGAGTACAGAAATCCTACAGTACTAAGAGAAAGGTTTTACAGCTTCGAAGAGTAAGCAATTTAACTTCTTGTGAATTTAAGCACAATCAATCCTCATTTCTTTGTAAAAAGGAATATATGATAGGCTTCCATTTATTTTGCTTATACAGGCTGGAAGTGAAATAACCCTGCAGATTTGCAGAGCGAATTGGTCATACTGAGTATAACAAAAAAAGTCTAATATCATATCTATATTAAGTATTTAATTACATAATTCTGATTTTTGTCTTATACAGTGTAAATGTCCGATTATTAAAGAGTCCTCTGAAGTTAAGTATTAGGCATAATTTTCGATAATCATTTAAAATGGAACCAACACATTAATTATCTTTGTAATAAATGACGTAAAATAGTATATTATTTTGTTTTATTGAGGAATTACTTGACAATAAGTTTATTACGCACAGTATATTTAACTTTATTTCAATCGGTAATTATGTATGGAATTAAGGGATGGGGTAGATCATTTAAATCCAATTTTAATCCACTTTATTTATTACAGAAGAAAATAATTAAAATATATCTTCACAAACCTATTGATTTTCCACCTCAAAATTTCTTTTTAGACTTTAATGTACTTAACTTAAGACAAATTTATTATATTGTATTAATGAAATTCATACATAAAAATCGAAATAATTTTGAATTGTATTCTTATAGTTATGAAACAAAAGGTATGAATTCTTTAAGATTGTTTGAACCAAAATGCAACACTGTTACAGTATTTAATCATAGTAGTAATTTAGGCCCAAGAATATATAACAAATTTATATTTAAATATCCTAATATTGTCAATTCTATTAGTTCTAGTATTAAATTTAAAAAGTTATGTATGGATTTTATAAAAATTGAGAAATTGTAAATTTAAATTTATGTACTATAACTGCACAGTAGACATAAGACAAATTGTATTGTATAATTATTAATTTCCATTCAGGAATCCGCCCCTGAGCACGAGTTCTACTCTTTCAGGGGCGAGCTAAAGTTTTTCTGTATATATTATATTTTATGTTACAATTATTAGCAAAATAATAAATAAATAAATGAATAAATATCGATGGGAAGTTTACTTAACGTCGTCGTTGTAGATAGGCTAATTACTATTCATAGGATCTTGATTTATATCAATACCAATAGAGAGTGTAATAGAGAATATTTTTTTTCCCTTGTCGTATTCCGATAGAATGGACGGTTTTTGTGTGAATTAAATAAAAAGCACTGCAAATTTGTTGTCTGACTAACAAGACTAGATATGGCAACACGATCTAGCTGTTCTCGACTTTCTTTCGATAGCGGTAGGGGACAATTTCTAGTCTGATCGTCTTTTGTGCGATTATCTAGTGGAAGTGGGTGTTTGAGTCTTCCCATCTTAAGTGAAGCTTGTATATCATGAGCATATATATCATGAAAGATTTATTTTGGCTTGACTGAGTTAATAAAGGGAATATTGCGGTTTTTCAACTCTAAACATAGTGGACAAAATGAAGTTAGTATTGCTGATGGAGTTTTAGAAATAATCAATTGCCACCTAGAAAATACAATGTTACAATGTTATGTTTTATTTAACGACGCTCGCAACTGCAGAGGTTATATCAGCGTCGCAGATGTGCCGGAATTTGTCCCGCAGGAGTTCTTTTACATGCCAGTAAATCTACTGACATGAGCCTGTCGCATTTAAGCACACTCAAATGCCATCGACCTGGCCCGGGATCGAACCCGCAACCTTGGGCATAGAAGGCCAGCGCTATACCAACTTGCCAACCAGACCTAGAAAATATCAGGATACAGTTTTCTTAATACTTTCGAGAAACTGAGAAAGAAGGTAACACAAGACTGGATTATAAATCAGTTTTCCAACACACCATAAATGATAGTTCACTACAATAAAGTTCGAAACCTGACCAACGTGTGACTTTTGGTGTTAGCCTATGCTTGCAAAGGGTTTATTGAACTTAATGACACTGCCATTTCACACCTTCTGCCATTCCCCATTACTTGTTTGTGTGAGGGAGGTTTTTCTGCATTGACATCAATCGAAACGAAACAGAAATCGAATGAATCCAAATTCACTTCCGACATTCGCATTGACGAAGATCCGGCCAAGAATCGAGGACTTAAGTTAATAATGTAAGATAATTTTTATATTCTATATCTGTAACATTGTTTCTTTAATTATTTATTTAATAGCATGTTATAGTATAAAACAGTGATTTAATAATTGATAAATAGTTGAGTATAATTTAATTTAGATATAGTTGTGTATAATTTGAAATAAGCATAACAACTTAGGGGGTATAATCTTGAGTGTAAAAATGTCTCTAGGAGTGCGGGGAGAAAAAAATGATTGAATACCACTGAATTAGATCTCAAACACTCTGTAGGTCTATACATTTGACTTTTTTTATCCCACGATGCAATTTCACATTAAAAAAAACTAGCGTCTTCTGCTGTGCCTCAAGTGGAAACGCTTTCAGCTAAAAATCCAGCTAATCCGGATTCCTGGCATTTTATCTACCTTTTCTAAAACTGGCCTTGTATTTCTTATTTGTGTTTGTGCTACGTTGTCTCAAACGCTGGCCTTCTCTCTCTCTCTCTCTCTCTCTCTCTCTCTCTCTCTCTCTCTCTCTCTCTCTTGTACGGTGGGGGTGGCAAAAGGCTTGCACTGCAGCCTGTGGCTTATTGTGCTTACCACTCCTATCCTGTGAATTATTGGGTAGTCTAACGGCCGCGCTCTTGTACAAGTGCAGCACACCGCACCGTAAATTTCACCCGGGCTATGGTATGGATGATATGTGAATTAATGGTGGCGAAATGAGTCCGAGGTCCAACGGCGAAAGTTGCCCAACAATTCTGCTTCAATTGGTTGAGGAAAAACCCCGAAAACATACCCAACCAGGTAACTTGTCTCAACCAGGATTTGAACCCGGGTCCGCTCATTCACGGTCAGACGTGCTAGCCGTTACTCCAAAGCTGTGGACTAACGCTGGTAAATTCGAAACTACATGTAGGTGGGATTTTTTGTGACTTGGCTAAAGCATTTGATTGTGTAGACCATAGTATATTAGTAAAAAAATTGAAGTTTTATGGTATTAAAGATGAGATGTTGGGTTGGTTTACATCGTACTTATCAAATAGAAAACAAAAAGTAGAAGTAAATGTACCAAATAGTCATAAAGTTACTTATTCAGAATTTAGAAATATTAAACATGGTGTTCCGCAGGGGTCAATTTTAGGTCCATTGTTGTTTCTAGTTCATATTAATGATTTAGCCTTGACCATAAACAATTCATCCCATGTAATTTTATTTGCAGATGATACAAGTGTAATTATTTCAAGCAAACAATACGATCATTTTATAAACACTTCTAATACAGTGCTGAATCTAATGAATGAATGGTTCCATGCAAATAAACTAGCACTTAATGTTGATAAAACCAGTGCAGTCAAATTTAGTACACACAATAGTGCTCAGGTTTCCTACAGTATTCGATTAAATGGAACTCATCTCAAAGAATCTATAAGCACAAAGTTTCTTGGTTTAGAATTGGATAATCACTTGAACTGGAAAACGCATATAGAATGTATTACTCGTAAATTGACCTCTGCCTGTTATGCATTAAGATCCTTATCTACTATTGGTGATATAAACTTACTTAAAATGTCATACTTTGCATATTTTCACTCTGTAATGAAATATGGATTAATATTCTGGGGTAACTCGTCTGAAGCTAAACACGTTTTTGTTTTACAAAAGAAAGCTATAAGAATAATGGCCGGTGTGCATAAAAGGACCTCATGTAAAAATATTTTCCGAAACTTAGAAATCTTGACTTTACCTTGTGAATACATTCTTTCCCTAATGATGCTGTATATTAAGAACCAAGATAAATTCAGTACTAATCAAGACATTCATCATTTTAATACAAGACATAAATCAGATCTTCATCTACCCTCTGTTAGTCTAAGCTTTTTTAAAAAAGGAGTTCGCTATTCATGTATAACAGTCTTCAATGCACTGCCTAATTATCTTAAAGATTTGAAGAACAACGAGAAAAGGTTCAGAAAAGAATTAACCAAATTTCTACATACTCATACCTTCTACACAATTGATGAATTGTTTATGCTTGTGAATTGAATTATTCTACTTAAATGACATGTACAATTTTATATAGCTCAACTAAAATATGTTTTTATATTGACTTAATCTGTTTACTATGTATTGTATTTTTTGTTTAGCATAACTGATGAATTGTATGTACTGTAAATTGAATAGTATACTGTATAGGTCAACTGATGAATTGTTTAAGCTTATAAATTGGATAAATCTACTTCATATGAATTGTATAGCTTAACGAAAATAAGTTTGTAAATTGAACTAATTTGATTGTATATGTTTGTATAGTTTGGCTGATGAATTGTATATGTTCTTAAAATGATTACTAGTCTGTGTAGCTCTACTGATGAATTGTATATAGACCTACTGTAAATTGAATGGTAATATGTATAGCTCAACTGATGAATTGTTTATGATTATAAATTGAATTAATCTACTTGATATTAATTGCACAAATTTGTATAGCTTAATGAAAGTATGCTACTTTGTATTGTATATATTTGTATAGTTTTGGCCGATGAATTGTATATGCTTTAAATTGAATAGTAATCTATATAGCTCTATGATAAATTGTTTGTGTTTGTAATTTGAAGTAGTTTGCATGATATGTATTATCAATTTCTGTATATCACAACTGGTTGAATTGTTTATGCCTTAAATTTAATTAAATTGTTTTGTATTATAATATAGCTCAACTTATGAATGATCGTTTGCGTTTGTAAATTTAATAATCTGATTGGCTATGTATTGTATACTTTTAGTAGAGCCATCGATGTAGCTCAGTCGGCAGACTCGCCGGGCCGCTGATCCGGAGCTGCGTTCGGGCTTGGGTTGGATCCCCCTTTGGACTTTGGTTTCTTCGGAGATTTTCCCCAACCGTGGGACTGAAGCCGGATGGTCTATGGCGAGTCCTTGGCATCAACCCCTTTGATTTGATTACCCCCTTTGATTTGATTACCTGGTTGGGTTTTTCCGAGGTTTCCCCCACCGAAAAGGCAAATGCCGGGTAATATTTTGGCGAATCCTCGGACCTCATCTCATCTCACTACATCTCGCCAAAATGTAAAAAAAATTGTACAAAATTGTAAAAATTGTAGAAAATTACTAAATTGTAAAACTATAAAAATTTGTAAAAATTGTAATTGTAATATTGTAAAATGTTGACATGTTCCACATCTTAAAGCTTCATTGCTCATGTAAGATCTATGGAATAAAATAAATGAATGAGAATGAATGAATGAGCAAGACACTAGGAAGCCTCACTACTTGATAGAATTTTTAATCAAAATTTGTCATTCACAAAAGAGAAAACTGAAAGCTTTAAAGGGCTCAATATTTGAAAGTTCATGAACAGTAACAGTAAGCACGCCTCGTAAATTAGTTGATTACTTCTCTTGCTTTCAGGATATTTTGATAGTCATTGACCATAAGTCAGCCATTTTCACATGGATAATAATCTCAACTTCACATGGATAATAATCTCAAATGGGACATGCAAATCACAGAAACCTGCAGAAAAGTATACTCTATTATCCATGTGCTAAAAAGGATAAATGTTCATCTCCCCTCTTGCTTAAAAAAGTCCCTTGTGCAGACGCTTCTATTTCCCTATTTTGACTATGCTGACATTTTACTGACTGACCGCTCCAGCGACAACAAAACGAAACTTCAACGTGCTCATAACTTGTGTGTACGTTTTGTAACCAATGTTCGTAAATACGATCTTATTACCCCATCCCTGGAAGCATTTGGTTGGCTTAAACTAGATGAGAAAAGAAATTTACATTCACTTCTCTTTCTCTTCGAAATCTTGAACTCTTCTATTCCTTCGTACCTGTCGTCTCGCTTCACTTACCTTTCTTCCCACCACAATCTGAACACACGCTCTCGCCATGAAACAATACTAACAATACCATCCCATCGCACCTCCTCATTTTCATCCTCTTTCACAATAGCCCTGCCAAGACTCTGGAATTCGCTACCTGCTAGCATGAGGGACTGTCGAAATGAAATTGAATTCAAACGCAAACTTACTAGGCACTTGGTCAGTAATTGAGGCTCGTTCACGCATGGTTTCTTGTAAATAGTTCTCTTAATCTATCACAAAATATTTCAATATTCCGGTAATTTCATCACTGTAGAATTTTCTTATTCTAGGTTTTATTTGTAATTCAGTAAATACAAAAAATATTCCTTCTTCTCAACTTCTATGATAAATTGTCTAGCTTTCATTTATCAGGTAATCCTTTCATACTTTGATTTTCATTGTAATTGTAAATTTAATATTAATTGCATTTTTTTTCTTCATATTGTAGTTATAATCCCCTGTTAGAGGGGCAGAGAAGGCCTGATGGCCTTATCTCTACACGGTTAAATAAATAAAATACTAAATAGTAAATACTAATACTAAATTTCACCCGTAATGAGAAGCTGTCTCCGGCGTGATCAGATTTCATCGCATTCTATTCTTATCTATTTTATGAAAAGTAACTGTAAAGAGCTGAAAGGTTTGAAGTCCTTTTCGCGAAGTAGTAGGAAGGACTAGTCAAAAGCAAGATTCACTAGCACGCAGGAGACCCGAATGCTACATTCCTTGCTCTGCGTCAGTCCATAGTTAGGTGAGAACGGAAAGATTAATACCTCAAAAATAATTGAGTGTTGAAATGTGAGGCAACGAAGAAAAAGGAAGACATAATTTATTACATTTATTCTTATAGTGCACCGTGTAATTTGGAGTGAGGCCGAATTTAGCCGTCGGGCAACTTAGATTTATTTGCACTGGCCGTCAGAGGAGCCGGGCAGAACTAGATTGGACTGCCAAGAAAAACAAAGGAAGTCGTGTTTAACTTTTGAGTGCAACTATACTACGCACACACGTGCTTTTGTTTTTACGCCTCAGGAAGTGAAGACGTTTCCCAGACGGTCTCATTGTTCAGTGGGGCGAGTCTCAACAAAATCTGAAAGAACTAATAAAATAACGATCATATACACAGATTCGAAACTTCTTTCATGCCAAGCAACTTGTCTTCCCTTTAGTACTGAAACTCGACCCAGTGGCGTGCAGTACTAAAAGGGGAAGACATTTCGTTGAAGATTTTGTACTCTAACTTAAAAGTACTTTAATAAAAATACATAATTTTCACATTAATTTTCTTCGTAGTAATTACTTGCAAAGTTCAAGTGCTTAACATTGCTGCTTGACTATTACTTTATTTTTTAGAATGGTGGGAGGCTACTCATAATATTTCTTCACTTCACATATCCAGAATGTTAAAAAAAAAATAGGTCCCCAATATTTTAGGGGGTGATAGTATGCACCAAAACAGGAAAAAAAAAGTCTAATAAACATGGGTCCTACTACATATACTTTCTGAGAGCTGAACATTTGTTCATAGGAGGTGCTCAATGTAACGTCCATTTATAGCAATGTATTTTTCTGCTCTACAATACAGCGGGCTACCAGATAATCATACCGTAGTTGACACCCCTGGCATGGAATACTGATACGTCGCAAGGAATACTGAAAACAAAAGTTTGGTTGCGGATATGAGCGGGGTTCAGCAGAGATGGTGTTGTGAATTTTCGTAATCAGCATGTGTGGGGTGATGAAAATTTCCATGCAGTTGAAGAAACAAGGCATCAGCACCGATTCTCAATCAACGTATGGGCAGGCGTTAAGGGCCATACGTGCTACCACAGAGATTAACTGGGGCCCGTTATCAGTACTTTCTTATTAACGTGTCGCCTACCTTGCTGAGTATGTGCCATGTTACCAAAGACTACAGATGTGGTTCATGCATGATGTCACATCAGGACATTTTTCCACAATAAGCGTGAACACCTGACGCTGACATTTCAGGATCGCTGGATTGACTGGGGAAGCCCAACATCTTGGCCTGCTCGTTCCTCAAATCTAAATCCCTACACTTTTGGTTATCAAGAACGAGGTCAATTTCAAAGAGTGCGTGATTCCTTACGCCGAAGGGCAGAGAAATGCAATGCCATGAATGGACGTCGATCACGATAAGCACCATATGCTTAGATTTGCTTCTTTAAATAATATTTTGCTAGACGTAATAAGGCCACTGTGAGGCGAAAACCGAAGAAGAGATTCTGGCGAAATTTTACTTTAAAGAGATTTGTTTTTGTATAACAGTATTTCTATTATGACGACAATGATGTAATACTCCAGCAGTTTCGAATGTTGTATACGTGAACACTATTTTTAAATTATTCAATCAGTATTGCAATGTACGAGGAGTATTTTGTTATTCAAAATCGTACATATATTATAACATCATCTGCTGTGAAATAATTGCATTGCATTTATTAAAGATGTGTAAACAAAAGTACATACAGTACAAACAGTTACTGCAACTCGACTTCATAATGTTAATTTTGTTCACCCTTGTCTTTTGAATCCGCCTATATGTAGGCATACACTGTATACTGCTGCCACGTAGCACGCCAAAGAATCGATCGTTCGTGCACTATTTCTTATACTAGTACGTACTTACTGGCCTTTAAGGAATCCGGAGGTTCATTGCCGCCCTCATATAAGCCCTCCTTCGGTTCCTATGCTGAGCAAGATTAATCCAGTCTCTACCATCATATCCCACCTCCCTCAAATCCATTTTAATATTATTGCTCCCATCTACGTCCCCATAGGTCTTTTTTCCTCCGGCCTCCCAACTAACATTCTATTGCATTTCTGGATTCGCCCATACGTGCTACATGCCCTGCCCATCTCAAACGTCTGGATTTAATGTCCCTAATTATGTCTGGTGAAGAATACAATGCCTGCAGTTCTACGTTGTGTAACTTCCTACATTCTCCTGTAACTTCATCCCTCTTAGCCCCAAATATTTTCCTAAGCACCTTATTCTCAAATACCCTTAACCTATGTTCCTCTCTCAAAGTGAGAGTCCAAGTTTCACAACCATAAAGAACAACCGGTAATATGACTGTTTTATAAATTCTAACTTTCAGATTTATTGACAGCAGACTGGATGATAAAAGCTTCTCAGGAATAATAACAGGTATTTTCCATATTTATTCTGTGTTTAATTTCCTCCCGAGTATCATTTACATTTGTTACTGTTGCTCCCAGGTATTTGAATTTTTCCACCTCTTCAAAGGAAAAATTTCCAATTTTTATATTTCCATTTCGTACAACATTCAGTCAGAAAGTATCGGAACTTCGGGTGGCAACGCCATGCTCTATAGGCAACTTCTCTGCCTTGTCCATGTGGTATGTGACCTACTCTTCAGGCGAATAGACTCTGTGTGAACATGAACCTTTGCTGCAGATGATAACCATTTACACAACACCGCCTTCAAAATACGCCCATTGGGCAGTGACACACTTCTGCCAGCGTCCATACCACTTCTCGAAACATTCCTGCAGCCCATCTTTGGTCATTTCCCGCAGAGCAATCCACAGTGATATTTGTTGTGATGGAGTATTTCTAAGATTCTCCCATCTTCCCATGTTAGGCATCAACATAATTCCGTCCGATCTTCTGACATGCATCTTAAGGGTATATGTACGTGAACGACCACAAATATTATCAGAAAATGCAGGCTCTAAATTTCTCAAAATTTATAAGGAAATGAATTCATAATTGGACAAAAATTACAAGGCACTACAACAAGACTTACCAGAACTTAAATAACTTATAAAAGTATAAAAAAGGTTGCTAATAATATTTTTTTAATTCGTTTTTTACTTTACATTAAATTTTCCAAAATTTTAAAATTGTCACACATATTATTTCATAACTCCACAACCATTAAAGAAAGAATTCTGAAATTTTGTACTCTAATTTAACATGTATTTATGCAAAAGGTAGACTACAATGTCCATTTTTTTTAAAAATAGAAAAATTAGGTCACATAACATTATGTAAATTTTAATATATTTTATATAGGACAAATATAAAATTAATTGTATTAAAAATAAACAACTCTACATGTCTAAGAGTAGTCTACTTTTCAGAAATAAGTGTTTATTACATGCAGGAAAAGTATTAAAAAAATGTCAGAGAGACCATAACAATGTTATGGTTACGAAATGATGCAGATTTTTTTGCTTTGTTTGTTTTTTTTTTCATACTTTGATAAAACTGGTTTGAAAAATATTATTAGTAACCTTTTGTATAGTTTTATCAGATATTTAAGTTCTAATAAGTCTTGTTGTGGTACCTGGTAATTTTTTTCCAATTGTGAGTTCATTTTCTTATAAAATTTTGGAAATTTAGTGCCTGCATTTTATGATAATATTAAATAATTTTGTGGTCGATTACGTACATATACCCTTAACGCCTTAGGGAAACCATGAGAAAACAGGCAGGATGAATTGTCTCAATTTAGAAGACCGAACCAATTGGCTCATTTATAGTGACTCTAATAAAACTGTCCCTTCGATGAAATCGGAGATTTTTAATTAAATGGGGAACCACCTATTAACATAACCAGGTTTAGAGCACGTTTGAGAGTAATGGCTGTGAGAAAGATTTGACATGCATACGATCGCTACCCTCGTGTTGACGATTAATTAGGTATTATATTAGTATCCTTAATACTGTACTGGACGCCGGGCGAGCCATGCACCGTATCCAGTGTCGTCAATCTCCCCAGTGAGTGAAGGAAAGGTTAAATTCTTGGCTATGTGGGAAATTAAAGATATGCATGATCGTTCTCTTTGCCCTGACTAATGAGTACAGTACATCAGTTGCTGACAACGTAAACCTTAATGTTGGACGCATGACAAGTCATGCGCAGAGTTCATCTCCTCAACGTCAATTTTATGTGGTTTGTAACTGCTTTTGCATATATTTAAAATTTTCAATTCGTAACCAAGGAGCAAAAGAATCCAGGTGAACCAAAATATACAGGGTGAGTCAAGTCCCTTACGGAGCTTATTTCCGAAGACATTCTGAGCAAAAAATGTGATATAAACATTTGTCCTAATCTCAGTATTTTCAGAATTACACTTATTTGAAGTTGTTTGTAAAGTACCATTATTCTTGAGTTTTAAGGGTAAAAGAACATTACAGATAAAGAATGAACTATTCAGGAGTATCATTTCTTTAATTAGCTAATATTCTGAAGCTACAAAAGTGTTGTGAATTCCATAGTTGCTTCGTACATAATTTTTTTCGAATTTTAACTACAAAATTATATTTTCTTATGCATTTATCATAACAATTGTTACAAATCACGTCACTCTTGTAAATTCCTTAAGACTGTACATTAGAATGTATAATTAAACTGTAAAGAATGCAGTACCTAAAGTCGTAGGATTTGTAACAATTTTCGTGATAAGTGCGTAAGAATGATGTAATTTTTAGTTAAAAATTGGAAAACAAAATCTGTACAAAGCAATTAATAATACATTTTTTCAGAATACTAGCCAATTGAAGAAATGATACTTCTGAATCGTTTATCCTCTATTTATAATATTTTTTACCCTTAAAACTAAAGAAAAAAAGGTATTTTACTAACAATTTTAAATTAGTGTAAATCTGAAGATATTGAGATTAGAACACATGTTTATGTGACTCTTTTGCTCAGAATGTCTTCAGAAATAAGCTCCGTAATACAATAAATCTTGGTAAGGTTCAACGTGGACTATCGATTAAGGGACAGATTCCTCTAAAAAGACTAAAATACCGCCAAATTCTTTAAGTTTCAAGATCGTAAATCCTCGCGACTCACTTTATAAATATATATTTTTAATAGCTGTTTTTTCCAATGGCCTACTCAATCGTAATACTTCGTGAATTATATTCGTACATGAAAATGTGGCCTGTTCTCTTAATTTGCCAAGTAAAGTTGTACATTATCCCTAGTGCAAAATTGATTAATTTTTTCCACGAGTGAAGAAAATCCAAACATATTTATTATTTCCTAAGAAAACAGCCATTCCTGAATTCTCATAATTTTATTTCAACACCGGCATAGTATTTGTGCCATTCTAATGAAAAATATAAAATTGTTTCTCATTAGACGTAAAGTTTGCCATTGTATCTTCACTAAAGGCTCGGACAGAGTTGCAATTTACTTGTGCATACACTATTTTGTGTTTAGTATCGTATGTATTCTAAACTGACGTCGTTAAAGTGAATAATTACGGTTTTCACGATTAGTGTTTGATTTCCCGTATGAATATCCCCCTGTTTCTGCCTTCATCTCTCTGGAGATGAATAAGGAAAGCAGCCCTTTGCACCAGAGTTTACCTGTAGATTAAAATTGGCAATATCGTGTACATTCATAATTTTCACTGTGACTATAAACATTATCGTAAGGAAATAAGTAATCGAAGTTAGTAACTGCTGTACACTGATCATGTTATTACGCGTGACACTTCTATGAAATGTTAATGCATATGGTCATGGATGGGCAACTCGTGCTCACGAAGTACTAAAAATCCTTGAAAGAAAGAAAGAAAGAAAGAAAGAAAGAAAGAAAGAAAGAAAGAAAGAAAGAAAGAAAGAAAAAAGAAAGAAAAAAGAAAGAAAGAAAGAAAAAAGAAAGAAAGAAAAAAGAAAGAAAGAAAGAAAGAAAAAAGAAAGAAAGAAAAAAGAAAGAAAGAAAGAAAGAAAGAAAAAGAAAAAAGAAAAAAAGAAAGACGCAGTCAGCCGCAGCAGTTACAAGTTGTTTGTAGTTTTGCTGCAGAAGCAGTTCACTGCCACGGTGCGCTCTGGCGGTTCATGCAGGTGGTCGTGATATCTAGTCCATGATTTGAATTTCAGAATGACGCATGGTACAATGATTATAGTAATTTTATACAAACCGTACCTAAAACACACACAACAAAATTACATTATTTCCTAGCTTCTGTAAATCAGTTTAGTACTGGAAACACAAACTGAATACAACCTTTTCAAGATACAATAAACATAGTTGCAACACTTATTTATTATTACACTATTTGTTAGTATTTCTTACTATACTGGGTGTTCATTTCAAAATGCGTAATGACGTCACTGTTGTGAGTCAGCGATTTGAAGCGAGTTTCAGCATTTATGTCAGAGAAGTTGCCTATTATTCAAGGCGTTCAATCTGAATTTGAGAACGTGTACGGTATAACTTGAACGTCGTAGCAACAGATGGCGGCCTGTACGGTCTGTGTGCTACCATAACCTCTTTTGAACTGTGTTTTGCGCGGGCAAGTCGTACGCAGGGTATTTGTTATCATCGGTACGTCCGGCAACATTCCACAATACAAATCAAATACTCCGTGTTCATGTTAACCGTCCAAGTTAATATCAACAAATACGTAAGTAATCGTCTTAACCCTCTCCCCATATCCCGACAGTAAGAAAAAACTCACCTCAGTACGTGTTTCCAAACAGTTCACATTTCTGCCACTACCGGCGTTACCGTACGTATCGGTACGTATTCTTCAGAATGAACGCCGTACTTGCTAGGCAACTTCTCTGGCACACAGGTAATACGCCTTTGCGGAAGTGTAGGAAAATTGAATTCTCTAGGCTCATCGGCTAGCCACATGACGACATGACACACTTTGAACTGAACACGCAGTATGTCTTATTTGAAACATAGAACGCGACAATTTACAAGTCTTTATGCATTAAAGAGTATTCCTCTGTTCTCAGAAAGGTAATAGTCTGTATTCGCGAACAATCACAAATTCGAGGACGTCATTTTTTACTTGTCACGGCAAATGAAAGAAACTTCCTGTACATTGAGAGCTTTTACACTTCTTTATTGTATCAAACTCTGCCTCAAGCACATAATGTGAAAGAAAAGAGTGTATTTGGAAATTCTAACTTACGCAGCATTAAGAATAGTTCAATTCCTACTTTCGCCGGAATCTGAGTGATGTTCTGTTCTGTAGATTTATCAATTCAAGCTATAAACTTTCAGAATCTTCTATCGGCTGTAAGCCAAAAGGACGTAAAAATCTCGATTCCATATCAATTGTCACCGTTTCTCCAAACTTACCAGTGAATTCTGCTTTAAGTCTTGAAGTAGGTTCTTTGATTTGATAAGCAGATTTTCTTATTCTTCGAGATAGTTCATAGTCAAGGAAAGTGAATATGTCTGTTCTACATGATACTGCCACATTTCAAATTTATCCGTAAATGCTCTTAGCTAGTCAATCATTTGTCGTCCAATTCTGTTAACGATATTTGATATTAGTCTCACCTTGTTGATATCCCATTTTTACCTTCAGCTGTTCTAAAGCAGTGTTTCATTACTAACTTTACATTTTAATCCAAAGTGTCGACTATGATTACCAGCTTAAAACCTTCACTGTGTTTATTTGTAACATAAAATGCCATGCGTAAGAAAGTGTAATAGAACATAATACAAGCTTTATGTCCTATCTTAATAAAAAAATCTCTCTCTTTTCACTCATCACTAAAGAGAAATGATCTGATCGGATTATATTGTTTTTCACTTAAAACGAGCTCTTATTACGAACTTCTGTCAGTAGACCCCCAAATCGTCACTTTCGTCACGTTGTGTCACGAGGGACGAATTGTACCTCTGAAAGAATAGACATTCCAGCGTCATCACAAATTGTCTTTGTGTGTGGCCTTGCGTTTCTCTATCTCTGTCAGGGTCTCTTTCTCTCTCTTTAACTGTGAACAAAATAAACAGTTCCCTAAGTCGCTGCGTCACAACACACTTCACCTATTAGCTGCGTACACTCATCATGACTGGATAACAATACTGTATTTATACAAAAGCTGCCATCAGAATAGATTTTTACTTACAGTAGCTGCAGGCAAGCAGCAAATCTGTCCTACAATCTACTGTATATTTTAGTTCTGAGAGCCAATAAGGTGAAGTGGGTTTTATATATACATAGGCGAAGTTGTACTTATATACAAAAACAACTAACGTACAGTACGTTGAAGCTGCGGTTTGTTTACGGCGATCATCGCCGAGCGCACATCGCTGGCGATTGTCGCCTGAAGTTGCCAGCAGTTAAAATGAATGCGCACTGATTCTTTACAGCGAGGATCGCCAACGTAGATCGTTAGACGCGACGCAGATCGCTGAAGGTTGCTTCTGAAGCAATTCAGGACGCACATCGCCGCATACATGTTCAATAATCGATATTTAAAGAAGGCCATGTAGAAATATTGAATAGAGTTAAGGCAGCAAAACAAATCAAGACTTTCTTTTAGTTTGTAGCAGTTAAAAATCATCATCATCATCATCATCATCATCATCAAGGTCTGGGCCATTTGGTCCGTTCCTTTTCAGAGAAATTGACCTTCCCATCTGTTATAAGGTCTACCAATACTCCGTCTTCCAACTGGGGTGTATTTCAAAAGTAATTTTGGGAACCTCTCTTCATGCATACGTTCAATATGTTCTTTCCAGTCTTCTTTACATTTTAATAATTTATCATTGAGTAGCAGTTAAATATGGGACACTTATTTTCGATGTTTTTGTAAGGAAATTTAAGTTAAAAGTTTCTGAAAAATGAGGCCTATTAAGATTTAATCAAGGGAATTAACATACAATGAACACTATTATATTGCCTTTAAGGGATTAGGTACAGCTTAAAGGAGTAAAATTTTGAAAATATTCAACATTTTTTTTTTTTTCCTCCATTACTCTTCTTGTACAATAATGAAAATTAGTATGTGTAAAACACTGTCCTTCTGCTATATGATAAACATATATTTACGATTTAAAAAAAATATATATATATTGTTGTTTGTTTGTTTTTTTTTTTTTTCCAAAATTCAAAGTTCACTGTGCAGTGATGAAGCGTTTCCCTCGTAACTCAAAAAGTATCCAACATTCTGTGATGAAATATTTTGTGTGTATTTATGCATGTCATATCTACAATATGATGCAAAATCACTTCTCTACCTTTTATAGATTGCCTGATAAAAAATAAATTCATTTTAAAAAATGGTCAAATATCTAACACAAAATAAAAAAAAAAATATTTTTTATTAAGGAATGTAGTTGAAACAGCATGATATTGTAAACACGAGTTTCAGCAATAAAATAAAAGAGAGACAACATGAAGAAGTTAACAAGTTTATGATTTCTGAGGGAAAAACTTCATCACTGCACAATGAACTTTGAATGTTGAAAAAAATATATAAATATTTTTCTTGATATAGCAGAAGGATAGTGTTTTACACATATCAATTTTCATTATTGTACAAGATACAGTAATGGAGGAAAAAATGTTGAATATTTCCAAAAAATTTACTGCTGTAAGCTGTACCTAACCCCTTAAACAGTATTTGTTCATAACAATTTATTTACTTTTGTTGACAGTACTTTGCACTGCACTTTCTAAACCTGATCAATTATTGATTTTTACATTTTGAAATAAAGCTTGATTAAAATGCGGAATTTTTGTGAGTCCCGACAAAAATTACGGGAACGTCGGACATCTAGGCCAGAAAGGGGACTGTACAGTTACAGCTTCTTCCCTTTATAATAGACATGCCGAATACAGATATAGTCTCATCTAGAATAAATGGTATCTTCAGAATCTTGGATTTATTCCTATTAATTTTTCTGTAAAGTCCTTGACCAATGTTAACTATTTTACATGACCATCTCTAGTAGATGAAACGGATGAAACAAAACAAATGAGAATTGACAGCGATGTACGCTGATAAAGAAACCTCTTCCTGGCGATCATCGCCAGCGTTTATAATCGCCGGCGATGTGCGTCCGGCGATGATCGCCATAAACAAACCGTAGCTTGAATCACACAAAGATTCTGTATAGCAGATAGAATTAATATGTTTTATAACACAGTATAATTCAGTTTAGTAGTGAATAATTTAGCTATCCTATTTTGTCCTATTACTATTTGGTCTTTGCATAACTGAAATACGAACAATATCATCTTAGACATGAACAAAAATTACTGGCTGTCATATGTGAAGTCCCCTTCGGAAGACTTCGGTTGATTTCGTGGCAGCTTAGGTTCACAAGTGAGCGAATTTCTTACGCAAGACTCCGCTCTGTTTTTCCTTTGCATTGGTTCTTTATTGCTTTTTCTCTCTGTTTTGTGTAGATCAAGTGTTATAAACAGGACTCAGAAGTTAATGATCTAAAAATCAAGGAAAAATGACCTATAAAATGACCTTAAATTTCTTAAAATATGACATTAAAATTTAAAAAAGGGCCATGAATTTAATAGTAAAATACAAACAAAATGGTATATTTTCATCTGTGTCAAACAAATTGCCACCAAACTCGACTATCGCAAAAAACTTTATCTGCTTTGTTTTACTTTCGGCATTTTTTACGTCTTCACTTGTGTGATACAGTATGCTGACTGCGGGCACTGCGGCTGCAGTATTTGTTCTGTTGCGTTAAATGGAGGGAAGAAAGTCAATCCTAGCATAAACAGATTAGACGAGAGTTTACAAATTAGTTTTCACGTCAAAGCACCCCCTTTATGCGAAATAAAACTAACCAATCAGCAATCAGGCTCTTTCACTGATAGAACTTGAGTCTTCAGTTCAGTAGCACACGTTGTCAGCAGCAGTTTTTTGTGAATAAATTTAATCTAAAATGAAATATTTACTAAAATTAAAATTATCAAATGATAATTTTATATAAATACTTAACAGTCCTAAATTATATGTTATAAAGTTCTAAATCTCACTTTTTTAGCACTTAGAAATCCGTTCACTAATCATAACAGACCTGCTTCCGAGCTTCGATTCTGCAAAGATTCGGCAAATATGAACCGAACATGCAGTCTCTTAACCGGTTTTCAAATATCTTATTTTAGTTTACATGCTTCACTTCTACGTATTCTTGGATACCTATGAAGTAAGGCGAAGTTTTTAATATCTTCATTTTTCTCCTCTTATGTTCGAACATTACACGACTCTAACTTATATAGTAAGTGGAATTAGTATTAGAAGCTCTTGATCGAAAAGTGTGGTTCGAAAAGTTTGGTCGCTGAGTGTAATATCGTAAAAAAAAAAAAAGCAGCTCCAAATTTACTGAGATAATACTAAAATATGATCACTGATCAGAGTGATCACAATAGGCCAGATACGTTTCCTGCAATGTTCGAACATGAGAGAGGAAACCAAGACATCACAAACTTCGTCTTAATTCATATGAAAATTAATCGCAAGATCTGTGCTAAAGTCCTTCAGCGCTTAAAACATAGAGGGGTGGGAATGCACGAGAGCGAATATTTTTATAACATGGTGGAACAAACGCCACAGGCTTTCTTCTGCAGCGCGAATATCGAACTTCGCCATTCACGACAAACTTGAACCGAACATAGCGCCTGTAATGCTCGAAGCTACTAGATACTATTATCTCGTGCAGACTCGAACGTTTCAGAACATTAAATTCACTCGGTAAACAATTGTTGCGCAGTGTATTTTCTGTCACATGAACTACTTGAGGTAACGACTATTCTTCTTGGCATTTCTATTTATTCCGTGCAGTTGTCACGAATATCTCGCTTGTCCTTCGAAAGAAGTTGGTATCTTCGACCACTTACTACGCTATTTACAGGATAGATAGCTGGTTTGTTGAGTAAGACGGTTAATGAAATAATATACGAAGTGTATGAAGATTAAACTAAACTGGTATCGATATAGGATTGGGTAGGTAGCAAGTCGTGGAGCTTTTCCAATTGGTACTATTCTGGATTGACTTGAGAAATCACAAAAACATTGAGTATAGCTAGTCGTTGGGATCGAACCTCTAGCGTCCCGAATACAAGAAGACATCCTAATCATGACAACATTGTGCTTGGTGTAACTCCTATTGGGAAATAATATTCGTGTTCAAATTCGATTATTGAAAATTTTCCTACAAAAAGCAAGTCTGAAGTACATAATTTGAATTAGGTAGACTATCGGTAAAGACATATGCATTTCTTATTTTAACTATAGTAATACGTAGGATTGTCATTTGATATAGACTAGTAGTTCGATGAAAATCGGTTTTATATCATATTTTGAAATAAACAGCTTTTAATGTTTTTATTCAAATTATGTTACATTCAACTTTACAATGCTTTTTTTTTTTATTAAAAACTGGGAATACAATTATTTCAAAACTTTTACTATCCTACGTTTTAATAGTTTTCAGAAAGTTTACATTCATTTTGTAAGGTATCCCTAGAATAAGAAAATTAAATGGTTATTCTAAAAGATCTTTATTAATTAAGTTTTAGGGCATTTTGTACACTCATGCTCAGAAATGGCCGGACTGTTTGATACAGAACACGCGCGAGGTTATGCTGATAAGTAAACACAATAGACCCAGTGGCGGACTGTAGGAAAGGAGCTAGTCTATGCGCATTACCTATTCTGTACGATAATACAATTTAAACCACAGAAATGACAAATTAATGATATTTCAGTTAATATACAGACACAGTGTTTTATACGACTATTATTAATGAAATGACATAAAAATGTGTTTGTTATAAGTGTGTTAAATAAACAAAGAAAACTTAACAAATGCCTTTTTAAAGCCACAAATCAGGAATGAATGAACAGAACAGAGATTTTAGTCCTGACACTTTTATTTCATTTAATAAGAAACAACAAGTTCTCCTCTTTCAGGGGCGAGCTAAAGTTTTTTCTATATATAATACGTTATAATTATTAGCAAAATAATAAATTAATTAATTAACTCCTCAATCCTCCCACACAAATATTAACTTATTTATTAATCATGTCGCCACTGCAGTCTATCACAGACCTCATGCGACGTGGCACAGAATTAATGAAATGTTTGAAGAGATCACGATAACGCTGAAGGTCTTTTCAAACGTGGTATCTTGTTAATGAATCGTAATTTTTGGCCTGTAATTCTGTTTCCTGTAGTTTTTCAGTCCAGCGTGGTCTTGTTCTTGCCATGCATTAATCAATCGAAATACGGCTTCATCCTTACAGAATATGCGCAAAGCCTCTCTTCAGGAGGAATAAGCCTCCAACATACCTATAATGCGTCCTCTATTAATCAATGAGAGATTTGGAGCTATTTTTACAATATACTTCATCCTGCTGCTTAGTTGACTTTAAATGTATATCCACCACTGCACAGATTACTCTACGTCATTCAATTTGATTAATTTGTTTTGTATAGTTTTAATTAATTATATTGTGGCACAGAACAGGTAATATATAGACTAACTCCTTTCCTACTGTCCGCCACTGCTCTTGAAGCGCAAGTGATCTGTTTACATTTTCCTGTCATTTCTGAGCATGAGTTTACAGTGAGGTCCGAAATTTTCCGCAGCAAAGGCGGTGTGAAATAATTAAGCAGCATGTCTCGAAACATCGATACCAGACAATTGAAGATTTGAAGCAAGCTGTTAGGGAGGCATTCAGGGAAATCACACCGCCTTTGCTGCGGAAAATTTCACTCAGGACATGGCGCCACAACATTTTGTACCGCGACAATGATGGTCCTATACTGATGTTCTGGATCACTAAACAAGCTGAAACGTATCACACATCTGCTATAATATGTTCAAAGCCACCGGCGTGGCTCAGTCGGTTAAGGCGCTTGCCTGCCGATCTGAAGTTGCGTTCGGGCGCGGGTTCGATTCCCGCTTGGGCTGATTACCTGGTTGGGCTTTTTCCGAGGTTTTCCCCAATCGTAATGTGAATGCAAGGTAATCTATGGCGAATCCTCGGCCTCATCTCGCCAAATATCATCTCATTATCACCAATCTCATCGACGCTAAATAACCTCGTAGTTGATACAGCGTCGTTAAATAACCAAATAAAATAAAAAAAATATGTTCAAAATGGACGCACATCAACATACAAATAAGGGAGGTGACAAGACTTTCGAACCTTACTGTACTTTGTATAAATACAAACGAAACCATCAGAATAACAACCACAGCACTGAAAGACAAATTATGCGTAGGTTTCTGCTTATGGTTCTTCCAATGATAGCCCCTAAAATTAAGTTATTATATCTGTATTTATATTAATTACTTAGTACGTATTAGAGGATTATTTTGGTGACTAAATCGTAACAACTTCATTGCTGTTACCGTACGCCACTGATCGTATCTCTGAGTTTGTCAAATGTAATGTACGATATTGTACCCTACATCAAACGCAAGCACTTTAGTGCAATAGCAAACATGACCCTGGTTTGAATCTTTTGGGTTAAGGTTTGAAGATTTACATAATGAATGTGTTACACTGGGACATGTTATTCGAAAATAGGTTACTATGTTACATGAATTTCCAGTTATTAGCACAGCCGATTTATGAACAGATTCAAGTTTTTAAGCAACTAAATCGTCAAAGGCTATTTTAAGAGTGCTGATACTTTTCCAACTTTTGCTATATGAAAAATAAAACTGTGAATGTAATTACGTCCGCGTGTAAAACGCATATGGAACAGACGAAAACAACAATGATTTTGTTGTAAGTCTGGAACATGTTAAAAATGTATAATTGAAAGAAAATAATATGGTAAATTATGATGAAGTACGAAAAAATCAAGATCAATTCAAAATTTGAAGTGGTTAGTAACAAATATCTTGCATGAATAAAAAACTACGTAAACTTATTTTTACATTTAGTTATTTTAACCAAAATAGCAATTATTACAGCTATAATCACGTGAAAAACGATTTCATTCTTTCAGATTTTCCTAAGTCTTCCTTTATTACACCTACATTGAGACCAAATATGAGTGCTTTTATTTACGACTAGAGCCCGGATGGTTAGGTATTTATAACAGTTAAAATAGGCAGGCAAAAAAAGGAAATAAAAACGTAAAAAGGCACAATAATCTTTGAAAAAGGCATTATAAATTTTAAAAAGTCATAACATATTTTAGCAATAAATTTACATTATATAAACATAACTCACATATTTACTTCGTAGGTGACACATGTTGACTTATAAAATACCTTTTCTTCATGATTAACTGTCTTTTCACAAAACTAATATAACAAAACTATTCCATCGGTTTAAAATACATGGGCACCAAATTCACTAACGTAAGCATGAAGTTTACCTTTCAGTGGTTTACTGAATTTAGGCATTCTAGCTAACCGATCTTATATCTTCTGTCACCCGACAATAACTGACTGTTCCTCATTGAAATTTCTTTCTCTTACAATAATAAACACGTGTAGAACAAAACTGTAACAGTAAGATTTGAAAATATGAACGCAAACAATTGAAAATGCTACGTGACAACTTCTATGAGAACGAGCTTAATATTTAAAATTATAAAGCTGATTGTTGGTATCATGAAGACATGACAATATTATATTTATAAGTGTGGATTGTCGATTATTATTCATATTAGACCAATAGTATTAAAACACGATTATTAGCAGATTAAGCACCGAAATAAATTACTTTTATGCTCGACCATGCCGAAACGTAGTAATTATACACCTGGTAGCAGACCTTTAATGCATGTCATTAAAGTACACCTACTCATTAAAGGTCAGGTCTTTCAGCCAATGACGACTCAGGTTACAACTGTTCAGCCAATGATAGGTCAGCTTTCTACCGTTATAAAACCGCAAGTATCGATTATTCTCGGATATGCAATCGAAAGAGAATTAGCGAAAAGTCACGGAGGCTGGAAATCCAATACTGTCGCAGAAGGTTATGTTCTGTTACTATAATAATTAGCGTTAATTGTAAATAATATTCAAATAAATTCAATTTGTCATTTCGTTTTTCAATGTCTAATTTAATTTCAATGTTATCTCTGTAGGTTCTTATGGCCTAGCAAGGTCAATGTGGATATCTGTTCCTCGGAAAAAATCAATACATTCGCGTCTGCGCACATCTCACAACATACGGAATATTGCTGAAGGTCAGATACAATTAAAATTAATAATATTAAGTTAGAAATATGGTCGAGCATAAAAAGTCGTATGAAACTCGCCTATAATGGTAATTAAGAAGCTGGTATGAAAATTATGAAACGAGCGCAAGCGAGTTTCATAAATATCCATACTCACTTAATTACCTTCATTATAGGCTCGTTGCATAATGTACAATTAATTACTATTGTTAGTAAAGTTAGTCATTGTTTCAAATATTTAAACTTCATACACATTGCATTACAATTAGTTAGAAAATTTGCAAATAAATAAGAAATATTGCTTTAAAATGACAAGAAAGGCATTTATTAGTAAGAAACACCTTAAAAAGGCAAAATAGACAGAATAAAAATTGGCCCTATCACTTTGATTTCATCCAAATCACACTATCCAAATAATGATTTACTTTCACCCAGTAAAAAAGGCATTTTGCCAAACATCCGGGCTCTATTTATGGCTATTTAAAAAACTTAAACCTGAATTTAAAATAGTTTTGCAACTATATTAGAACTTCCATATTATAATGTTTTACTATAATTCCTATTGTACGCTGCTGTTCACGGTAAGCTGCAAGGCTTAAAGCTAAGCGGCTCAGGTTTGATTTCAGACAGCATTAATTAAAAGTTAACTATTTTCCAGAAAACATGTTCTTCAAAAGAATACACAAACCGTGAATGTGTAACGGTAATGCACAATCTCCATGATGGCGGCGACAAACTTACCAAAAAGTTCTAATTCTTGAAACGATATAGGCCTAACGATAATTTTAAGCTGTCAACTATGAGGTTCATTTAGCCGCGTCTGTGATTACAGAAGGCGTGGGTCTGGCCTCCGGTTAGATCTGGGGAAATTTATGATGGACAAAACAGGCGTTTCAAAGGGTTTTTTCCTCAGGGTACTCCCGTTTCCTTCTTTCATTCCACCAACACACTCAATTTCCCTCTAATTTCTGAGGGTAGTACGGGTTTCCGATGCTGATGTAGGTTCTAAGGGCTTGGGGCTTTGGGTTTAGACTCATCAATAGATGATTGATTGATTCTCAGGATTGATTCCTCTCAGAAACTACAGCGCGTTCATAACGCGTGCGTCCGCTTCATTTGTAATGTTCGATACTATGATTATATCCCACCTCCTTTCGAGAAGTTATCATGGTTTAGGTTATATGAAAGGAGAAATCTGCACTCGCTTTCTCTCTTATATCCAGTTATGCACACTTCATCCCCCTCTTATTTATTCGCCCGTTTTCATACTCTCTCTCGCTATCATAATATTATTACTCAATCACAACGAGATAACACGCTAGAAATTCCACTTCACACATCATCTCTGTATTCCTCATCTTTCACTGTTGCTACCTGTCGTCACTGGAACTCTCTGCCGCCCGATGTCAAGGACTGCCGAACCTTGAAATATTTCTACTCCAAGTTAGAAAATTATCTTATGACGAGTTTCCAAACCAACTTACTGTTATGACAAGTGTTGTATTGCATGTTTCACGTATGCACTAATTTATATATATATATATATATATATATATATATATATATATTTATATTCTAGTGATATTTAACTTATTTCATCTTTTTGTTTTCAACCTATTTACCGATAATTGTATATATCTATAATGCGATATCTTGAGCTATGTATAATCATAATTTTCCTTACTGTAGGTACCTAAAAATATTGTGTTCATTGTATGCTTTGTACCTTCACTATTTTTATTATTATTATTATTATTATTATTACTATTACTATTATTATCATCATTATTATTATTATTATTATTACCATCATAATCATTACTATTGTCTTATATCTCTATACTTTGTATGTGTCATTTATTTTGACCTACTGTTCACATTTTATTTTGCATTTTCCTTTCATTCTATATATTATATATTAAGTCTGATTTCCACTGACTTCTTGTTTACATTATACAGTATTATGATTATCTACTTCAGTTTTGTGTGTAAAATTGTAGTGTACTTTACTTTGTAAATTTGTAGTGTTTTATAGCAGTTTTACTCCTGGTTGAGTGTTAGAGAAGGCCGCATGGTTTTAACTCTGCCAGGTTAAATAAACCATTATTATTACGTGCAGGATCCAGGATCCAGGACGCCTGTCAGCGTCGGATTCACAAATGTCACCCGGATTTATACAATAATCGCTTATAGAGCCTAAGTGTAAGCATCCATCCCGGATCCAGCCCTCATTAAATCAATCAACCAATCACGTTCGTTTCGAGCAGGAAAGTGTCTTCCTTCCATAGAGACTGAGTGCGCCTCTTCTGTCTTATATGTTATCCCACTTTATGGATTTTTGCCACGCTGTCAGTGTCTCGGACTGAGACTACAAATGAGCACGGATCGCGTGGTGACAAGGAGCCATTAGGCTGTAGTGTATTCAGGGCTAAATAGAGAATGGACTCTCGAAGAAATAAAATCATAAAACCAGGTTTCTAGCGTGAAAAAGAGACAAGTTAGCAAATGGGTAGCAATAAAATAACAGTTGTAAATATATCAGAAAATCAAGTTTACTTTCCCTTCTCTTACTTACTTACTTACTTACTTACTTACTTACTTACTTACTGGCTTTTAAGAAACCCGGAGGTTCATTGCCGCCCTCACATAAGCCCGCCATTGGTCCCTATCCTGAGCAAGATTAATCCATTCTCTATCATATCCCACCTCCCTCAAATCCATTTTAATATTATGTTCCCATCTACGTCTCGGCCTCCCTAAAGGTCTTTTTCCCTCAGGCCTCCTAACTGACACTCTATATGCATTTCTGGATTCGCCCATACGTGCTACATAGCCTGGCCATTTCAAACGTCTGGATTTAATGTTCCTAATTAAGTCAGGTGAAGAATACAATGCGTGCAGTTCTGTGTTGTGTAACTTTCTCCATTCTCCTGTAACTTCATCCCTCTTAGCCCCAAATATTTCCCTAAGCACCTTATTCTCAAACACCCTTAATCTTTGTTCCTCTCTCAAAGTGAGAGTCCAAGTTTCACAACCATACAGAACAACCGGTAATATAACTGTTTTATAAATTCTAACTTTCAGATTTTTAGACAGCAGACTGGATGATAAAAGTTTCTCAACCGAACTTTCCTTTCTCTACGACATAATATTTGCCAATGCTTACAATCCAATTGAAATCTTTAGCAAACTCCCATACCAGACATCAATTTCCTTTTGAGACAACCTGTAGCAGCCAAGACCGAGCTGTATACGGAAATGGAAGCAGAGCTAGCAGTTCAATGAACCGATAACAATCGACTCTTTATGTCCGTTGATAAAGGGTTTATATAGGATGTTTATGTTTACTTACTTTCGTGTAACAGTAGAGCCTAGAGGCAACACAACATCAGACTGTAATTTAAACCGAGCTATTACTGAATTACACGCCAAGACGTGAAGTTATATCGGAGGAAAACAATATTGGCGAGTTAGCTGTTTGGAAATGGCTGCGTTTCATCCTCGTTAAGAAAGAAAGCAAAAAGGAAAGTGCTGCAGTTTGAATAGCAAATAAAACCGCACTCAAGTGCTGCTTTGAACGAGGCCTCTGGACTAAAACGTACTGTGCCTGCTCACACAGCTCTCGTTTCCAACACATTTGACATGGGCATATTTGGAATTTCGACATGGAGTTTCTAAACAACTTCACAAAAGAGAAATTACACTTCGTTTCATCTAGAAAGAATACTCGTATCGATAATCTGTAGAGTATAGCACCAAATTAGTACCGTATAAGCCACCGGCGTGGCTCAGTCGGTTAAGGCGCTTGCCTGCCGGTCTGAACTCGGCGCCCCGCTTGGGCTGATTACCTGGTTGGGTTTTTTTCCGAGGTTTTCCCCCCATAGGTGAATGCCATAGTATTATTCAAATAACTAATTTAATATCCGAAAATAGACAATGTCATGGATGGGCAACTCGTGCTCACAAAGTGCTAAAAATCCTTAAAAGAGAGAAAGGCAGACGGAGCCAGCCGCAGCAGTTACAAGTTGTTTGTAATTTCGCTACAAAAGAAGTTCATTGCCAAGGTGCGCTCTGGCGGCTCATGCAGGTGATCGTGATATCTACTCCATGATTTGAATTTCAGAATAGCGCATGGTACAATAATTATAATAATTTAGGCAGACTGTACGTAACCACACATATCAAAATTATATTATTTCCTAGCTTTGTAAATTAGTTTAGTACTGGAAAAACAAGCTGAATACAACTTTTTCAAGATACAAGAAACATATTTATTATTACACTATTTATTAATATTTATTATTATACGTCTTATTTAAAACATAGAACGCGAGAATTTACAAGTCTTTATACATTAAAGAGTATTCCTCTGTTCTCAGAAAGGTAATAGTCTGTATTCGCAAGCAATCATAAATTCAAGGAAGTATTTTTTTAATGTCATGGCAGATGAAATAAACTTACATACTTCTAAGCTCTTTCTGTATATTAAGAGCTTTTTACACTTCTTTCTTATATTAAGCTCTGACTTAAGCACATACAGTATATATGGAAGTAAAGAGTATATTTGGAAATTCTGACTTAGGCACCATTACGAATAGTTCGATTCCTGATTTCGCTGGAATCTGAGTGGCGTGCTGTTCTGTAGATTTATCAATTCAAGCTATAAACATTCAGGATTTTCTATCGGCTGTAAGCCAAAAGGATTTCAGAAAAATCTCGATTCTTTGTGAATTGTCACCATTTCTCCAAATTTACCAGCGAGTTCTGCTGCAGGTCTTGAAATAGGGTCTTATATTTGATAAGAAAATTTTCTTATCACTCTTCAAGATAGTTTATAATCAAAGAAAGTGAAGTTATCTATGTTCTACATGATACTGCCACATTTCAAATTTATCCATAAATGCTCTTAGCTAGTCGATTATATGTCGTGCAATTCTGTAACTCGCACGCACAACGTGCTAACGATATTTGATATCAGTCTCGCCTTGTTGACATTACATTTTTACCTTTAGCTATTCTAAAACAGATCTAGGCGG
Source organism: Periplaneta americana (assembly GCF_040183065.1). NCBI lineage: Eukaryota > Metazoa > Arthropoda > Insecta > Blattodea > Blattidae > Periplaneta > Periplaneta americana. The sequence continues at coordinate 156,819,367 of NC_091121.1, forward strand.
TATTTATTTACTAAAACCTTCACTGTGTTTATTTGTAACATAAAATGTCATGCGTAAGAAAGTGTAATAGAACATAAGACAAGCTTTACCTCCTTTCGTAATATTTTTTTTTTCTCTTTCGACCCATCAAGGAATGGAAATGTTCTGGGGATTATATTGTTTTTCACTTAAAACGAGCCGCCACTTACTGCAGACGCGAGCAACTTGCATACAGACACTACAGTACAGAGTCCGTTCTACCTGCACTGAGGTTGTGTTCACACTTCGAGAGCACGAGTTGCCCACCCATGGACAATGTGGTGAAAAGAACGCAACCAGTAACAAAAGCTGACAGCGTATTCCGAATCTCACCGGTGAGCAATCCGATGACATCACGGTGTTCCGAATTCCACCGATGATGTCATTGATGCTCCACCGGTGTCCCACCGGTGCCATCAACTTGCAGAGGTGGTGGCAGTCTCCATCAGCCGCCATCAGTGAATCTGATTGGTTCTTGTATAGGGCTGGAATTAGCAGACGAATAACATCGTGCACTGTTGTGTCATGGCGGTGTGTTCTGCTTTAGTTCTGCTGTATTGTTTGTAATGAGCACAACGTAAAAACAATATGTTAATGGCTTATGAGCGAACATGTCAACGGACCCGTTATTACTACCGGTTCAAGAAATAAATTGTTTATGCTCTCTTTTCTTTGAACGAGATGGGAGTACGAAAATTTCGCAAAATTTTGCTAGCGTAGCACAGACAACAACTTGTACAGTCGCCATGACAGCCATCGATCCTTCCAGCAGTTTTGTTCCTTATTTCGCTGCAACGTGACGTCATTGATGCCACCGGACCGGTGAGATTCGGAATACGCTGTGACGGTACCTAAGAGTTGTATAACAAGACATCTCCTCTTAGCTGTGACGGTACCTAAGGGTTGTAAACAAGACATCTCCTCTAAATGGCCTATCAATCACAGTCATCTGTGTAGAAGTGGTGTGGGAGCAGTGTTCTTTACTTGTGGAACTGAGAGTAAATTGCATTGCACTGTTTATTTTTATTTATTAAAGGTTCTTTAATATAAGAAAAGAAGAGAAGAATTAACATTTATATCAAGCCTTAGCTCAGCGATTTTCAACTGGATGCTCTATGAGGTTAGAGATCTCGTCTCTCGTTTTCACTAACAAAGATGGAGAGCACAGAATGTACAATCACACGCATGTCCTACTATCTATCCATCCAGTGCCAAGTCGAAGAAAATCATGAACATGGACATCTGGTACAAAACCCATAACAGATGGACAATACACTAAAAGGTAGGAAGGTGTGGCATGAAGACTCTAACTTCAGTTTCCGTGAATAGTGTCAAAAATACGCAATGATTCTCGTTTTGCTATCTTTGTTTACTCCACTTCGTTCGCCTCAGAGAACAAGGGTTCATAGCAAGTTCTTTATGTACATTCTGTACGCATCTCAAGTGCACGCACAACAAACAAACAAAAATCTTTTATAAATATTTACATCGATAAAGTTCACTGAACTTTTGATGCTAACGCTCGCAGGGAAAATTCGCTGAAGTATAATGCTTTATAACACTGTTCAGTAGAAATCACGAAGACTTGTATATAAAGATTGCTCAAAACACTCCTTTAAATTTTCTGTAACTACTTTGAGGAAAAAACGCATCAACTATTATTCCAAATACGGCAAATTGTTGTTTAACTATACTATGTTTTAATTAGTTTATATTATCAAATTCTTTGTTACAGAGAATGTTAAACATGAACGTAAAACCATACACGTACAATTTACCACCTAATTGATAGGCCTACTCATCATTTTCTTTTATAAGACTCAAGCAGTAATGTCTCTAGTTGCGAGTCAGCGAACTCGGGTTCGATTTCCGGCAGGCAAGTGGAAATCGATTTCCCCACGAGGCATGAGTGGGGTATGTGTCTTATGCTCATAACGGTTGGAAACTGCGACAGAAACAAACCTAAAAAAAAAAAAACTTAAGTCACTCTTAATGAGTGCACCTCTGCACATAGTGTGTTGGACATTGTGCCACTGTCACACATCTGTGACACAGTGCATGAGGGTTGGCCACTAAAGGGAAACTAAGAGGTGGAACTTAAAACTGAGAGGATACAATCCGGCATCGGAAGTGAAATCCGGTATAGCTTAGTGGATAAAGCGTCAGCACGTAGAGCTGATAAGCCGGGTTCGAGTTCCGGTGCCGGAGAGAATTTTTCTCTGCTTCACTCATCCTTCATCAAACATAAAAAAGTCCTAATTGTTAATCACACTTGCCAACCATTTGTCATTCTCGTCGAAGTTCAACCCTCCTACAATAGACGGCAGTTCGGAAGGCGGTCGGCTGCTATATGCGCCGTAGCGTTTCTGGTATGTGACGTCACTAGCTTGTACAGTAGAACCAATCGGAATCATTCTATAACAAATACTTCCGGAGTTCGTTTGTTCACGTGTGAGTGTTTAAATACATTGAATAAGTAAAACTAACATTTACTGTATGTGTGTAAAATAAATAAATGGAAGAAGAGACTGTAAAAGGACAAGTATTGCACAGGCAGGCGCGGAAAATAGTTTTTAAGGTGTATTATTATTTTAAAAACGTTGACGAGCAGAACGCTGCCGGCCATCTTGATGCTGGCTGCAATGTTGCCAACGTGCAAGAAACAACTGTAGAAGCATGTGGTGTGGGATTGAGAACAGTGCAAAGAATATTGTTAGTGAAGGAAAGAGGATTTGTTTGGTGTCATGCTTACAGTAATCAACGGCTAAGGTCATTATTGTCTTTTGATAATTTAAATTCTCTTCTGCGCTATTTGTGTTGCACGTGCGCGTGAAGTGCGATGTTGTACGCTGCCTTGCTCTCTCTATCTGTCTCTCTCGACGCAAACCCTAGCAGACTACCGCCTTCCGAACTGCTGTCGACTCTAGTAACTATTACATGTTTAACTTTATCATCAACCGAGGTAACGAATTCGGTCATCCAGGTACTCCTACCTCAGAAACATAATCCAACACATATATATTTTTTTAATGTACCGAAGTACATATGATATTTCCATGCAGATATTCTGCGTCATCATGCGATGAAAGAGTAATGGAACGGAAAAATTCTCTCCGGCGCCGGGATTTGAACCCGGGTTTTCAGCTCTACGTGCTGATACGTGGGTATCCGGTGTGGCTTAGTGGATAAAGCATCAGCATGTAGAGCTGAAAACCCGGGTTCAAATCCCGGCGCCGGAGAGAATTTTTCTCTGTTCCATTACTCTTTCATCGTAGAATCCAACACAACTAATAAGGCCAGAAGAGTCCCATACTCATCCACCAAACAACCAGCACATTAAATAGACAAATCAATTTTGTAGAGAAGAGACTATGACTGTTACAGGCTATTTCCAAGAGAGACAGTCTTATTGATTCATCACAGCATCCGATGTGGCAGAAGCTGCGAAGAAACTCCTCCTGCCGAGGGTCAGAATGTATCCCCCTCAGTTTCAAGTTTCTTCTAATTTGATACGTCACAAGAATACAAAATTGCTTCCTCGTCCTGCTCTGGAGATGTCGGAGAAGGGTTTGTCACAAAGTCGTAGTCTATACAACGAGCACTCAAGTTTTTCTGCGCTGTCAGTAATGGCTTTTGTAACGAAAAATTAGTTTTTATGTTATGAAATACTTAAAGCTTAGTTTACGAAACGTTTGAGCGTTGCCTCAAAATGACGTTTAATTTTATCTTCAAAGGAAATAAAAATCTTTTAATTTAATATTTCCTTACAAGACCACACCATTATATACTTTTCCTAAATTGCTACTCTCAAATGTTACATATAAAAACGCGCATATACACGTTCGCGAAATTTATTATTAAACTCCAGAATGCCAGAATAGATATTTTAGATTTTGGATTTTATTATGCTATTATTTTTTTTGTAATATGTTAGTATTTTGTTCTTTAGCTTTTTGTTAAATTTTCACTGCTTGTATACTTTGTGACCTGGTAGAATGTAAGAGAAGGCCTTATGGCCTTAACTCTGCCAGTATAAATAATAATAATAATAATAATAATAATAATAATAATAATAATAACAATAATAATAATAACAATAATAATAATAACAATAATAATAATAACAATAATAATATTATTATTATTATTATTATTATTATTATTATTATTATTATTATTAATGTAAAAACAAATGCTAATAAAAATTTTAGCCACTCTAGCGCAATTACGAGGGCCGTCCGGAAAGTAAGTTTGCCGTTTACAAAATGAAAACACAATTTCATGGAAAGATTTATTGGAACAGAAACAACAAACTGTTGAGCTATTTCTAAATATATTTCCCACTGGAATGGAGACATTTGCCATACCTTGGGATCAACTTTTGTATCGCTGTGTCGTAGAAGTTTGCCGCCTGGAATCGGAACCAGTGTGTAAAAGCCTTTTGCATCTATCTGTTATATATAACCCCATTAGTTTCGAACGACGGCTAGTGATCTCGTAAAGGGATAATCACAGCGGATTCTCGGTAGGGTGAAATCTATCTAAATGTAACCTAAACCTAAGGGCAACAACACAAACATCCAGGCCATACATACCAAAGAACAATCCCTAAAGAAGGAAAAATCCCTTCGCAGGGTCTAGAATCCAACCCAAAACCTCCTGGTTAGCAGCCAGCGTCGCTAACCACTAAACCAGGGTTGCCAGATTGATATAACTAAAAGTAGCGAAAGTTCCCTGGAAAAGTAGCCAAAATTCAGAAAAAGTAGCCCAATATAAATGGCAAATTTATATTTCGCGGATTATATATGTTTAACTGAATCGGAATGTTTTTTTTTTTTCAAGTCTCCTTTATGAGCACTAATTTGAACTTTATAAACTTTACAATCTGCTTTATTGCTGTCTTCTTTGTATTGTATTATATTGTATTGTATTGTATTGTATTGTATTTATTAACATTCCATGGTATTCATACATGCTTACAGCTAGAATATGGAACGAGTCAAAAAACTTAATACTATTATAAAATCTTAATTTATAGTCACAGTCTAGATGAAATATATACAGAAGAGATTTACAATATAGTCTACTAGTACAACACATAGTTTTAGTATCAATTTCATGAAGTGTTATTGAATGTCATGAATTCACCTACAGAATAGAAGGCGTGAGAAATTAGGTACTTCTTTAATTTGGCCCTAAATAATTTTATGTTTTGAGTTTCATTTTCACATCCTGAAGCCAGTTTGAGAATGAAGTAGCGTTTAACCACTGCCTATTAAACGTTTTGGTATACTTCTCCCACTTTCCCATTTTCAGCATTACAGAACGAAATAATAAATATTTCCATTTTCAGTATAATCACAAAACAAAATAAATGTATAAAAAAGTTATTCACTATCACAATTTAAAAATGTTACTGTATGTCACTTCTATAACACAGTTCTCTTAAAATTATTTCACTATAGGACTTAGAACTCAATAATTAGTTTCATTATAATTAGGATATAAAAAAGTAAAAAAATTAATTCTGTAATACAGGGACATCATTTTATTTTTACTAACATTTTTAATATTAACCTGGCTATACCTTTGGATCAACACCGTTTGCTACCCCTTCCACGACTGAAGTTCGATGATACTGGCGTAATATACAAACAAATCACTTTGCTAGGTATAGGAGGGAAGAAAAGTAGTTCATCCACTTACGTAAACTAGGAGATATCGCGCTTTTGAGTTTGATCATTTTCATTAGGTTTCTGTTTAATCAAAATACAGTACAGTAGTAACAATGAGTGTTTTTACTCACGAACTGAGCTGTCTATGTGGACGTATTCATTATGCAGTGTATATTATACTGTCTACAGCACATTAGCGTACACTATAGAGAATGAAGTTAAATTGAAAAATAATCATAATATGGATATTTAAACACATTTTTAAAATGGTGGCCGTTCATTTCGATACAGGCTTCAGTTATAATGTGCATATCATCGCTATAGACTATTGTACCTAATCCCAATTACCAGTTTCGTTCTTCGTACTAGTAACTCATGCTGAAATAATTCTGTACCGTCCACACCTGTGGAGTAACGGTTAGCAAGTCTGGCCGTGAAACCAGGTGGCCCGGGTTCGATTCTCGGTCGGAGCAAGTTACCTGATTGAGGTTTTTTCCGGGGTTTTCCCTCAACCCAATATGAGCAAATGCTGGGTAACTTTCGGTGTTGGACCCCGGACTCATTTCACCGGCACCGGCACCATCACCTTCATCTCATTCAGACGCTAAATAACCTAAGCTGTTGATAAAGCGTCGTAAAATAACCTACTAAAATAAAGAAAAAAATTCTGTACCTACTCTATAAAAGAGTACCTTACGTACTGTAAATTCAATCTTCACTTCTGCTCGATCCGAAAAGATAAAATTACTCAGATATACTATCTACTGTCCGTCCAAGTGGTTATATCGTAGGGTCGTAGAAAGGGAAGAAATCACGTGACAGTTAATTACTTAAGGAGGCCCTTTTATTTAAGTTATTTTAAACGCTTGTATAATATTACGTAGACGTCCAATTCCTAACAGAAATTAATGTTTTCAGAAAAGAGCTAAGATAGCTCAGCTACTAGACTTAACAGAGGGGCGAACAGAAGCAGGTGGGGGAAACAGGGATGCGACATAGGGAAACGGACGACAGTACCCGTACGAAAATATGATTCAATATTGAAAGCTCTTTCGTCACTGGAAAACGTGAACATATTTCTGAAACGTACTATACTCAGTAACTCAGTACTGCTTACGCGCCCTCGGTTCTGTGTCGTGAACGGTTGGAAGTTTACTAGTAGAAGGGGTGGGAGTGAAGTACATTCCAAAACTCAGGTACAATAAAAATTGAAGTAAAAATAAAATGATGTCCCTGTATAACTTAAAAACTGTATATCACTTTTACAAAAGATCCTAGTTCCTAATTTAAGATTATTGTAATAAACTACATCGGCATTCACAAAAATACTAACGCTTGAATTGGAGAGAAAACAGCAACTGATTATTATGTGCCTGCAGGCTGCACTTCGCCACTGCATTTCTGCTGGCACTGGTCATGGTAAAACGAGAAAACCCCCTTACACTGGCTTGGTCATGTGACATGTACAATAAATATATATATTTCGCATAGGTACGTCGTTTCTCGTGGTTAAGGTGGTTGTGGAATAAAGCGAGACATACACTGTAACAGGTTTTTTCACGGAGAGGAAGACTGTTACTACACCTATTATTATTAATTTTCCACAAATCCAAATCAGAAAAAAATAGCCCAAAAATAACCCCGAAAATTTTGAGTAGCCCAAAAAGTCGCAAGTAGCCCAATGGTAAAAATCAATAGCCAATTAAAATTTTAAGTAGCCCAATCTGGCAACCCTGCACTAAACCAAGAGACTAAACGTGAACTATGTAGGCTATAGGCCTACATATATACAGTAAATTATACCGTTTTGCCACTTACACAGTACCGTTTATTTCAATTATCTCAACTTTCAAATTAAGACAGTCTACACGTAGTTAGTGTAATTTCAGTTGACAACAAGAAAATTTGAACCAAGGATAACGGTATGCATCGCCCACCTCCAAGATCTACACGACTCTCTCTCTCTCTAGATTAGAATAACAGACAGGAAACTGAAGTACGCGCCGACCTACAACGCAGAATGGAACGCCACACTACAGGAAGCAGAAAAACTATTTTACACGCCGCGCCAGCACACTTGTGCGCCATCTCTTATGTAAACCATGTAACAGGCGCCAATTTATTTGATAGGATAATTTAGGTATCACTCCGACCGTCACATCATCATTCCTCTCTTGTAAGCAAATAAAACAAGAATATCCGACGGATAACATAAGAAGATCTGAGGGCGAGGCTGAATTGTTCAACGGAAGGGAATCTCTTTATATGAATAAAACAAAACTGAATACGATTAGTATTCACGTCAAGAACCTCAACTTGTGCGGTCAAAACATGGAACGTCGAAAGACTTCCCTTTAGAAAAGGAAGACCACCCTCAAGGAATTTTATGACTATGATAGAGTTGAAACAATAAAATCTAATTAAAGCACACATCACTGTTTTATCCTATTTCAAATTGTATCACGTGCTTTCATTTAAGTGACAATTAAGTGTATTAAACTATGTGAGTAATATAACAGGACAGTGGATTCCTCCAGGGGTGACAAGCATGACTCGCGGTTCGAGACTGAGCTAGAGCGTTGTTCGAATCCCGTTTGGGCTGATAGCGTAGTTAGGTTTCTCCGAACTGTAAAGCGAATCTGAGGTAATTCCGTTATCTATTCTCGGTCCCATCTCCGATATCACCAATTTCATCGACACTCTACAGGTTGAACAGTAAGTAATGTCATTAATTTCAAGGGGTTATTCTTTGAGATATTTGAAACAAAAAAGTTTGAAAGAATTCTGCTTCTGCAGCACTAGTCTTGTTTTTTTTTTTTTTAAGTCATTTTAATCATTATCATAAGCATTATGAACAGGTCCTAAGGTAAATTTCATTAAAACTATGTCGATTTTGGCAGATTAGTCTTAAGTTTCACGTGTATTTTTTTAATGAGTGTGAATTTATCGATCTCATAACATACATACATACGCACATAAACACACATACATACATACATACATACATACATACATACACACACATACATACATACACACACACATACACACATACATACATTACAATATGTAAATAGTAAGAAAAGATAGCACATTAGCAGAAAAGAGAAATGAAGTGCGAATTTTGTAGTATTATTGCCAGCAGCCCACCTTATTTCTTGTGCCAAGACATCTATATTAAAATTTCGTTAATATATCAGCCTACTGTATATTGCAATTTAATAACTGCAGAGATATTTTTACACAACATAGAACAAGCATACATATTCAACAATGAACATAACAAATATGCAGACAACATAATATACTGGCACAGATACTCATAAGGAAACAAACGACAAATACACAAACTACACCAAAACATAAACAAAATACACTCAAAACTCCAATACACACTGGAACTTGAAAACAATAACTCCATAAACTTCCTAGACAGCACCATAACAAAAGTTGACAACAAACACACCTTCAAAATATACAGAAAACCAACTACCACCACCACACACACATACACAACACATCTAATCACCCCACACAACACAAACATGCTGCATTCAGGACAATGGTACACAGATTACTCAACATACCCATGAGCCAACAACACAACAATGAAGAAGTGAAAACAATCAAATACATAGCACAAGAAAATGGTTACAACCCAAACATAACAGACAACATCATAAGGAAGACAAAACAAAAACTCAACAAACACACAAAACAAACACAAGAATACAAGAAATACATCACACTGACATTCGAAAACAAAAACACACACAAGATCGCATCCTCATTTAGAAAACAGAAATACAACATAGCATACAGAACAGAAAACACACTACAAAGCAATCTCAAAATACAAACAACACAAACAAATATAAATAAACCACATAGGCGTATACAAACTCACATGCAATAGTTGCGACAGTTTCTACATTGGACAGACAGGCAGATTATTCCAAACTCGATACACAGAACACATTAAAGCAATAACCAGAGGACACAATACATCTACATATGCCGAACACATAACTAATGCTAATCACACATACAATAACATAAATACAGACATGGAAATCCTACACATACAACCCAAAAAAAAAACCTCACCACACTAGAACAAAATGAAATATACAGACACACTAAAACACACCCTAATCAAATTCTCAACACACAGATCAATTTCAGAACACACACACTATTTGACACAACTCTTCATCACATGAACGCACCCACACAACGGGCAGCGAAGTTAAGATGGCGCCGAGACACAGAAGGCTCTGAGGATGGTGTCAAGTAGCAGCGAAACAGATGTAAGCCGCACATGCTTACATAATTAACACAAGCAAGATCGCCATTTAATCAATTATTTATATTCGAGTGTTAAAAGTAGTGTACGAAAGATTCAACATGGATAATAATTGCCTATTAAAGGAATTCAGTAGAGCATTTGAAGGTCTAACTGTACATTTAATCCATTCCGTTGGCGTTAGAGTTACATGTAGCTAAACAGAAGAAGGAAGTTGTAGAGAATGAAATACGTAGCTGGTATCGAACACTTCTTGGCTAATGATGTTTCGGGGTGGAAGTGCACAGGGGTAGAGACGAGATGAATGACCGTAGTGGAAGGGCGTGGAATATGAGGGTGGTGGAGAAAGAGGATGCGACATCATTACGAGGAGAGTGACGACCCTGGAGTTACTTGACCCTGCGTGAGGCGTCTGGGTAATAACGAGTCTGGGAGAACTGATTCCTCTATTCTATGCTTTGTTTCCAGCCCTTCAAATGATAAATAAATTTAATTATTGACATTCACTTCTTCATTAGACTACTAAGATAGCCACTGTTTTACACGATTCCAAATTGACAAAACCAGATTCCTTCTTATATGCTTTCTTCTTGCTAATTTACATACACATTCTCTGGGGTAAAAAAAAAGCAGGGGATCTATCTAGTGAAAATGCGGAGTTGAATAGATACACTTTCTCAAGTTTACGCAATTGTTGTTTATAAATACAGTGGTCCCTAAGATTAAAGTTCTAAATCAAGTTAAGCCAGTGTTCCTATGGAGTGAGCGATAATGTGGTAATATTCTATGTTTTCTCCAGTAAATTTTAATAATTTGTTAAAGTTAATAATGTTCAGTTTTTCCTGCAACAAGTCTACAGCGATATAAGTCTTCCATATTAAATAAGTTTAAAATAACATTTGCAAGAAAGAATTAGTTAGTTTAGTTAGTTAGTTAGTTACTTAGAAGAGATGGAGTGAAGTTGAATGTGATTCTAATAGTAAGTATGAATAATTGTTAGGTGTAGAGGAGAATAAGAGAAGAGTAGTAAGGTAAGTGTTATAAATTAGAAGCAGTGATAAGTGAAAGTGATGGGACATGAAAGACATACTCAAGAACACCACGTAGGTCACTATACGTCAATGTATAAAGTTTGTAAATAGTGACTGCTGGCCTGAATACAGAAATGTGAAAGATCGGCAGGATCGAATATGTTGAAATATCATATCATATCATACCATATCATATATCATATCATATCATACCATACCATATATCATACGATACGATACCATATCATATCATATCATATCATATCATATCATATCATATCATATCATATCATATCATATCATATCATATCATATATCATATCATATCATATCATATATCATATCATATATCTTATCATATCATATCATATATATCTTATCATATCATATCATACCATATATTATATCACATATCTTATCATATCATATATCATATCATACCATATATCATATCATACCATATATAATTATATCGTACCGTATTGCATCATATATCATACCATATATATCACATCATATATATCATATCATACATCATATCATATATCATATATATCGTATCATACATATATATCATATCATATCATCATGTATCTATCATATCATCATGTATCACATCATATATCATCTATCATACTTACTGGCTTTTAAGGAACCCGGAGGTTCATTGCCGCCCTCACATAAGCCCGCCATTGGTCCCTATCCTGAGGAAGATTAATCAATTCTCTATCATCATATCCCACCTCCCTCAAATCCATTTTAATATTATCTTCCCATCTACGTCTCGGCCTCCCTAAAGGTCTTCTTCCCTCCAGCCTCCCAACTAACACACTTTATGCATTTCTGGATTCGCCCATACGTGCTACATGCCCTGCCCATCTCAAACGTCTGGATTTGATGTTCCTAATTATGCATATCATATCATATATCATATATATCATACCATATATAATTATCATATCGTATCGTATCGTATTGCATCATATATCATATATCATATCATATCATACCATATATATATCACATCATACATCATATCATATATATCGTATCATACATATATCATATCATATCATCATGTATCATATCATATCACATCACATCATATATCATATCACATCATATATATCATACCATATATAATTATCATATCATATCACATCATAGGCCTATCATATATATCATATCATCATGTATCATATCATACATCATATCATTTCACATCATATATCATACCATATCACGTCATATATCATACCATATCACATCATATATCATACCATATCTTATCATACACATTCTCTACGCTAATTTCATTAATTTCGCTATAACCCACAAAGTTCGAAATAAAAATCAGTCTTTCCTCTACTGTTGCCACTGACCACTGCTTACCTTCTAAGCGGAGTGTGGTTGCCAGTGTTCTTTGACCGAAGAGAATTAATTTTCTCTTAGTTTATTTCGTAGTAGTAGTAGTAATAGTAGTAGTAGTAGTAGTAGTAGTAGTAGTAGTAGTAGTAGTAGTAGTAGTACCGGTAGCACTGGTAGTAGTAGCAGTACCGGAAGCACTGGTAGTAGTAGCAGGAGTAATAATAGCAGTAACAGTTGTAGTAGAAGTAGTAGCAGCAGTAACAATACAGGTTGTAGTAGTGGTTGTAGCGGTACATGTCCCACCGAAATTCGAACATGGCACGTGTCGCACTCCCATGGAGTTCCGCCTATTAAAAGATGACCGTGTGTCAAACTGCAGTGGTTAATCTCCAATCGGTAAGTAAAACTTCACATCAAGACGCTCTTGTGGATCCTAAATTTTATATTTGGTTAAGTTTATGCTAGTTATCGCAAGTACCAATTTCTGAATTTATCTAGATAATTGTTTAATTTGGTGTGTAATTCCACACTTTCGTAATTATTACCCTGAACCAATTTTTATGAAGATAGCGTATGTAGTCTGTATTTTACAGCTGGAACTATTTCTGCTGTAAAACAAATACCAAGACATCAATTTCGAGTAAATCACCATTTTATGTAATTTTGGTATATACGGTGTTTAAAATATTTTAATATTATTTATAAAGTAAGTTATATTTTTCATTGTGGATTCACTCTTAGGCATCGACTATGAACAAATTTCGTCCAGAAGTTTAATACATGGACGAACGGTTAGATGGACAATCACTTTACGTTACTGAGTTGCTGATAACTTCATGCAGCATTGTAATACTTCACATGGCTATTTCGTTTATATGACGTCATTCCATTTTCGATCAATGAAGTGTAATGAAATTTTTGAATTCCAACCAATCACAGTCACACTTCGCGTTAATTTTTGCAGCTAGATTTATCGCTTTCAATTTATCGCATGGTCGTTCTTTTGTTTAGTCGTTGTCGCCAACTCTTTCCCCGTAAAATGATGATCATGAATACATTAAGATACAACTACACGGTTAAACTTTTCTTTCAACTTTAAAACAATGAATGCAAGATTGATATTTGGTATTAATTAATATATTTACGCAGTGAAAACGACGTTCAAAACGGCGCACCATGTAGACACAAAATCTTTATGATCTTAATCGAACGTACCTTTTAAACTTGATTCTTTCAATATTCTTCCCAGATTGCACGCATATGCGATTGGAATATTGAACTGTGTAGATGTAGCTTTAGTTCTGTTACACACTACAGAGAGAATGCGTTTGTCGAGCTATAAAAAAATGCTTTCCGTAGCACTGAGTAACGGTCGAAATAAGACACAGCTGATATTCTCCTGCTCCCACAGGTAACTTAACCTATAATTGTAGCCTATAAAATTTGTATTTTGTGAATTAAATAAAACAATTGGCATTACTGAATAATAACATCGAATTTCTTTATCGCAGTAAACGATATTCATCTATTTCAACTTCACAGTGTCTGAATAGGTTAAGTATTCGTAAATATACAATTATTAACATTTTGTCATAGAATTTTAGGAATATATTATTTACATTTTTTATTTTATTCACAAAACAGTCCTAATAAATGTCACTCGAGATCTGAGATTTCCCAGATAAATCCACTCGCTTCGTTCGTGGATTTATCGGCAAATCTCAGACCTCTCGTGACATTACTACAGACAATTTCAAGGGAAAAATTGTTCCGGGGCCGGGTATCGATCCCGGGACCTCTGGTTGAACGTACCAGCGCTCTTACCAACTGAGCTACCCGGGAACTTCACCCGACACCGTCTCTCACAGAGGTCCCGGGATCGATACCCGGCCCCGGAACAATTTTTCCCTTGAAATTATTCAAATATGCTTTACAGGGAGCTTCACCTGAAAGACTAGATTTGCATTACTACAGATAGTTTATATCATGAGTGCACGATAGAAGAGCCTGTGATTCAGACTATATAGGACCTCATCCGTTATTATAGTCCAAATAAGCACCGTAGGATTACTGTGTGTTTGTAGTGGATGCTCCAGAGAGGAAAAGAGAAGGAAACTGATTTATAAGTGACGTTGTAAGGGACGACCAATTTGGTGGTGAAGCGTAGAACGACAATGCGACGTCCTTGGGATGAGATAGCGCGGCACGTGTGCGCTAAGAAGTTGCTCCATGTGCGAAACCTGATAAAAGCAGACGTTAAATCACCTTCACGACTCTGTCTAGAGTCTAGGGTTCTAGGTGTTACACTGTGATCACTTCCTCCACGATACAAGCAACGCACAGTGCACAGTGGGACGAATTGCGATTCTAGCCGGAACAAAATCTAATATTGATAAATTCCTTTCGAATCGTTGAAAATAGCAAAACGAAGGTAAATTATTATGACATTTGATGAAATATTTGCATGAGAATTATTATTTTAGTATAGAATGCCTATTTATTATAAAGGAATCGTACAGTAATAGAAATTGCATACAGCTAATGCAAATAAAAATTAAAGTAAACAGAATAGTAATATACGTTACAAGAGCGGTATGTTGACGTTTTAATGTTCGAGGAAAAGATTGAAAAAGCGAAACGTAGTTGAGCTTTTTTAATTTCCGAGAACATGAAAACAAACATACCGCTCGTGTATCGTACATTATTTTGTGCGAAGATCGTTTATTACGTACCTGAAAGACGAATTTCTAATTAGTTGCAATGAAATCTCCATCTTGGTTTCTGTTTAATGACGGCAACTTTAAAAAACAAAAATATCTATACTCCAGCAGGCCGTGATATACGTCTGTCTTTTTTTTCCCCCCCAGTCTATAAATGCGAACTTAAAACAAACGGCAAGGTTATGTAATGATTTAATTTTCATTTTAATATTTGAACAATATTATTTATATAACATATTGCAGTAATAACATCGGCATCTGGAATCTCGTTGATTTTTTCACGGCTTCCTTAATGTTACTTGTATCAGGAATGCAATAAGTTTCGTGGAGTAGTAGACTTTACTTAATTTTTGCAAATATTTAAAAACAATAATTAACATTGCAATTTAGGCGAAATTGTAGTGGTAAGTTTCCAATTTATAATTATTACTATGTTAAACGTCTCTAAAAATAATATGTTAAAAGCCTAAAGCAGTAAAATGAATGTCGCGCTTAAGCGGTAAGAAGAGGGAAATTGTTATGTGTGTTACGTTGGGAATACTGAATGTGGTATTTCACACTTACCGCGTATTGGTTCTGTGCGGAAAACAAGCAAATACGCACGATCTCGCACAAATTATTTTACAGATTGCTATGAAGAGAAAAGTAATATATGTAGTAAATTTTGTGACTCATGTTTAGAAATCTGAAACGTCTGTTTTATCTCAGAAGTGGCGGACCCGCTAGCGCTACTGTCGTCTTCATCTTGGTGTTACACTTGAGCAGTGCTGTTGTTTGCATTCACAGCTGGTACTTGTAGTAGTTTAATTACCTCAAATTACATTTTTTATTTCCTTGTATTTGGATGTTGATTGATCTGGGATAGGCCTATGATGGGATCAGAAGATACTAACAACATATGTAGGACATCTAAGTTTCTCTCACGAGAACACTTCCTAGCGTGATCTAACCTGTACTTTTGTAAATGTTTGCGTCTTGCCTCTTGAGCATCTTCAGATAACATCCCAATAGGAAGTATAGCAGTTTCTGCAATTGTTCTTCCATGTATCAGTATTTTATACACCCTGGATGGCATGTAGTACCATGGATATAACTATTGTACATATAGATGGGCTGTATCATTTGTGTACTTCTCAAACGCCTCAATATACTGTATATTGAATATCCACATGAAATGGTGCATAAAATTACAGAAAATCTGTGAATGAAGTCTTACTAATGCCCATAATAATGGTTGTAATTTGTGGGTTTTCCAAAAACTGATGTGCTATATTGCCATCATTTGATGTCCCAGGGCCACCATATTTCGGTTTGTCATTAAGAAGACCTAATTGAGAGCGAAATCTAGAAATAATACCCTGTTTTCTAGCTTCAAAAATATCTTTGTTGTTGCCTCTAACCTGCCAAGAACAATGTTTTTTTAAGAAAATAATCCTTTTTACGGTGACACTGCATCCAACGTTTGTTAAAATTAGGCTACTTCGAATATTTTTCAAAATATTATGAATGCACTTCTCACTATTAGAATCACATGTTTCAATACATAATTTGTTCAAAACATATCTATATAGTTCACCTAAGTCGCCACTTTTATCGGCAAGTATTGGAAATAGATCACGGCGCGAAATCACCGGTAGCGGTTCCGAGTCTGAAAATAAAATTAACCACATGCAGAGCGGTCAGTAGGAGCAAATGAAACTAGGTTAGTCTTAAAGTGCACACTTAAATCTACATTCTGTCATAAAAATAAATGTGACTCTGTGTGACTCTCCTATTATAAGTCAACATTTACTTTGATAAATAGTTTTAAAAAATCGCATTTGCCACCCTTAAGTTAATATGCCGTTTCTAAAAATTCGAAGTTATTATGAACATAAAATTTATATAATAATTATCTACCAACCTCGTTCTTCATTTTCCATTTCAGAATCACAAAATGTTTCACTCCCAGAACACAGAAAACAAGCTTGCTTCTTACACTATTTCAGCGTGGCTGAGCAATAAAACTGGTCACGGAGGGGAATCCTTGTCAACATCATTGTGTGACATCCGTATGTTTAGTGTTAAAGCTTCTTTCTCATAGATAAGCATTCTGTGATTCATTAGCAACAACTTGAGATAGGAAACTCATAAAAATGAGAACATGTGAAAATTGATTTTGTTCCGGCTAGAATCGCGATCTGTCCCACTGTGCATTGGGTCAAATTACGAATCTGGCAGGACAAAAGTATTTTTCTTCATCATCAAAAAATCTTGATTTATTCCGTGTACATTATTCACAAGTAACTGTTCCTAAATTCCCTGCACTAGAAACGCATCTCAGTGTCAATACAGCACAGCTCCCAATCTGAGGCATCTCCGCACACGTTGTTTACACCATCTCGCAAAGTCGCTTAGAGGATGAATGTCTGTGGTTGGATTTATGTTATCTGAGTGTTTCTGCGGTATTTTTATATAGAGCATACAGCTGAAAGTCTGGACATTTATATTTTAAGTAGTTTCAGTAATTACACTGGTCAAAAAAAGTTAAGCATATTTCCAGTTTACCCAATAATACCTGATATTTATGTTTCTTTTGGTTTTATGTGGCACGTGTTATGTTTACCAATTCAAACTCTTTCATTTGTTTTAGTCTGCATCACTAGGTAACGTCCAAATCACGGCTAGTAAAGAAAAGCCTGTAATTCGAGCAAAGTTCAGTCAGTGTCATTTTGCTTCATAGTGCTTCATAGTGCAGTAAACAAAGTCTGTAATTCGAGCAAAGTTCAATCAGTGTCGTTTTGCTTCATAGTGCTTCATAGTGCAGTACAATGGCTCGGAACACCCTTACAATGGCAGACCGCATCAAAATCATCACTTTGATGGAACAAAACATGAGACAAGTTGATGTTGCTAACATCCTTCATGTGAATCAGAGTATTGTCTCCAGACTGTGGAGAAAGTTCCAGGAAACCCAGTCAATAGCAGATCGACCTCGCGAGGGCCGTCCACGCAAAACAACACCAGGTCAGGACCGGTATGTAAGATTATCTGCACGTAGGAACCCTATAGCCTCAGCTATAACTCTGCGCCATGACCTGCGCGAAGCCACTGGTGTTGTTGTAAGTAGCCAAACTGTGCGCAATAGACTTCATGACATAGGGTTGTATGCTCGAAGACCACTCAAGACTCCAGCACTCCGTCCACATCACAGGGGTGCTCGTGCAAGATGGGCTAGAGCACATGAGAATTGGACACGAGACCAATGGACCAGAACTTTATTCTTAGACGAAGTGAGAATGGGCCTACACCCTGACAACAACTCTATTCGCGTATGGAGACGAACAGGGGAACGAAATCATCCCTCAATGACCGTGGAACGTCACCAACAGTTTGGTGGTTCAATCTTGTTTTGGGCAGGTGTCATGTTTGGCCGCCGCACACCACTGGTTTCAATAGAGGGAAACATGACTGCTGCTGTGTATGAGAACAACATCCTCCAACCCATAGTAAGTGGTTTTGCAGAGACTGTAGGAGAAGGGTTCACTATACAGGACGATAATGCTCGGCCTCATCGTGCTCATAGTGTGCAGCGGTATCTTGTAGAACATGGGATCCGAAGAATGGATTGGCCAGCATGCTCACCGGATATGAACTGCATAGAGCATGCATGGAGCTTTCTCAGGAGAGCCATTTCCAATCGTCCACATCACCCATTAACGATTCAAGAACTCAGGAATGCTGCCTTGGAAGAATGGGACAATTTGCCTCAGGAGAGCTTAGATGCATTGGTACTGAGTATACCCCGTCGCATACAAGAGTGCCTCAGGGTTCGTGGAGGACCAACACGTTATTAAACAGGGTACTGAAAGCACCATCTCCTTTTCTTTGATGATGTACGAATTTCAACTTCCCTTATCTTTTCCGTTGTTTCCAAACAATGCAACTTTTTCATTTCATATTGAGTCCATTGTTAACAAATAGTGTATTTCTACTTTTAAGTTTATTCTGTGGAACCAAGAAACCCAATTATAATTTATCTATTTTATTTTAATTAATAAAAACAGTTATATGCCTAATTATGCTTAACTTTTTTTGACCAGTGTATTTACAATAGGCACTTAAAAACTTTAATAACATTACTTCTATAATAAATTTAAGAATTATTTTACATTTAGGCCTAATGTCTTTGACGAGACATTTAACCCTTAAATTGACAATGTATCCTATACGATACAACACGTTAATAGGCTATATGCTATAATTTTAATAGAATAGAAAAAAATTGGTAGGAAAATTAAAATTTCACAATACTATAATATTTTACAACATATAAAATATGGATATTGCGATAGTTGTTTTCTTTACAGTCCGACACGGTTTAATAAACTAGTGTGAGAAATTAAGTTTTGCCAATTTAAGGGTTAACATATCTTACTTAACTTCGCAATCCAAATTGAGCTAAATTGTAGTGCAAGATCTCTCCAGCGAATAGGGATTACAAAGAATAGACACTGAGCGAATTTTCCTGTGTTTTGTTTGTCTGTGCGCCGGCGTTTAGTTCCATTTTCAAGCGCTAGAGGTTAGTGTAATCGAGCACACGCTAAGATAATTGAGTATAGAGTTGAGACACGGTATCCAAACATCGCCTACCTTATTGCATAATCCAGTAACGCTTTGCTTCAAATAAATTCAAGTTAACAGCTTTTCCTTATTTCTCGCAAAGTCTAACTGTGATTGGTTGGAATTCAAAATTTCATTACACTTCATTGGTCGAAAATGGAATGACGTCATATAAACGGAATAGTCATTTTAATTTATGTCTTCCCAAACCGATTAGACTGTCCTATAACATATGATAGGCGAAATGAGGGACAGGTGGAAAGTGTTGGTGGACTGACAGAGGGAAACAGGAGTACCCAGAGAAAAATATCCACCGCTGAGCCACAGTGCCAGCTTTTGAAGTACGCAACCGATAAATGAAACATGTCTCGTCAAAAAAAAAATATATATATATCAATTTACACCCGGTGTATATGCCTGAAATGCAAACTATACAAGGTTTTTTTTGAAGCCCTCAATAGAGCGTTTGAGCAGTGCCGGAATTAAATGTATTTTTCAACAGTAATCTCACTAGACGTTTTGATTTATCTAGAGAAAATCAAAACTTGAGTGGGATTTAATTGACTATTACACGATTAGAAAAAAAGTATATAAAGATTAGAAGTAACGAAGTACTCCAATACAATAAAATATTGACTTACGAAAATACAACTGTCTTCAAATGTATTATTGTACCATCTCAACATTACAAATATTACGCTAGATGGCAGTAGTGTGTTATGATTAGCTGTCCTCGAACATAAAATATACTTTAATGCTCGAAGTTAGCTGTTCTCTTGCTATCAGTTGGGCCAACTATGGAATCATCATTGAACTCTGTAGACGATTATTATAGCAATGCCTTCTCGATCTAGATCACGATGGCAGTGTTACTAGTCAAGAAGGCTTTGTTGATCCAGTTTCATTTTTATTAAAACAATTGCATTCCACTTCAATTATCCGAATCCCAGTAATCAACGTCACTTGACAGATGATTTTCAATAAATCTTAATATCAAACAATCTCTGATACGTGACTATCCATAATATCATATAGCAGAAGCTATAACATAACCTAAATAATACATACAAATGTTAGTAAAGTTTTAATTAACGACGATGACACAAAAAATAAACGTGAATAATTTTAAAAGGAATAATTATTGAATGTACAATTTTCAAATTTGAATGTTTTAGTGTTTGGTGGTTCAGTTGATGTTATATTGGACGTGTGCGTAAAAGAAGTGGAACTCGTTGATGTAAGCCTACATGGTGTATTCAACTTATTCGGGATTTCCGAATGGTGCTCTTCATTTATTTGTAAATAAGATTTCAGGGAAGATGCATAGGTATGACCAGTGATCTTTGAAATGTTGGCAAACAAAGAAACAAATGCTAGGGACGCGATAAAATTAAACAAATGCTAGGGACGCGATAAACTTAAACAAATGCTAGGGATGCGACAAAATTGTGCGATAAGCAGCCATGATTGGTTGAAATATGTCCTTTCGTACCGTTTTATTGGTCAAAAGTAGTATGACGTAGTAAAAGTGTAATAGTCATTATAAATGTTATTGAGTGTGAAGTTTTGTAACAAAGAAGAAGTGATCGTTTGAGATGGGCAGGGCATGTAGTACGTACGGGCGAATTCAGAAATGCATATAGAGTGTTAGTTGGGAGGCCGAAGGGAAAAAGACCTTTAGAGATGCCAAAACGTAGGTGGGAGGATAATATTAAAATGGATTTGAGGGAGGTGGGTTATGATGATAGAGACTGGATTAATCTTGATCAGAATAGGGACCGATGACGGGGTTATGTGAGGGCGAAATGTGTTAAACTCCAGACAATAGAGTTTTTTCAACCAAAACCTGATTTGATATTGGTATTTAGTTTAGTTCAGTATTCTTTCCAGTGTTTGCCTTGTTTTTGTTTGTAACATAGCGGAGGCTATACTACGAAGATGATAAATTACTTGAACAGCTTGTGGTCCTATGCGTCACGTACTTACTGCACAATAACCTATCTCAACATTCTCATTCACTCTTCCAGTACTACATTTTTTGTTCGTGTTTTAATAAAATTGCGAATAGTAAAGCTACATACATATCAAGTCACTCTGAAGACGATTTCCCCAAAGACTTCTGCAATAGCAATGAATAGCCCTTGTACTCTCCGCTTATGATCCATATATCTTTATATCGTCTATCATCTTCTTCTGCCCCGAACTCGTCTCCCATTCACCATTTCTTCCAATGCATTCTTTAGTACACAGTTTCTTCTCAGCCAGTGACCCAACCAATTTCTTTTTCTCTTCCTGATCAGTTTCAGCATCATTCTTTGTTCACCCATTTTTTCCAAAACAGCTTCATTTCTTATTCTGTCTGTCCATTTCGCACGCTCCATCCTTCATCCTTCTCTATATCCACATTTCAAATGCTTCTAGTCGCTTCACTTCGTCGTAATATCCATGTTTCTGTCCCACATAAAGCACTTCACTAGTCTCTTCCTTAGTTCTTTTTCCAGAGGCCCGCACAAGATGTTGCTTTTTTGTTAAAAATGTCTTTTGTAATTGCTATCCTTCTTTTGACTTTCTGGCAGCAGCTCATGACACTGGACATTACATTCAATATAATAATTTTAGTAAAAAAAAATAATAATCGGCCTCTATTTTAAATCAAAATCGCATAATGGCACCCAAATTAAGGTCCTTGCTCTACGGCAGTCTTGCGATGGTGACTAATATTTGCGAGCGAGAGCTATTTTATGTCCGCTGCGCGCGCGCGGAGCTCTTTTACCTGTAAACATTGCTAAAGGATGTACAGATCTTAGAACACAGCGCATCATGTCGGACCGGAAGCGCTTAAAGCTTTCAAGGCAGAGTGGAAGATACAATATTTATGCTTCGAACATGGTGATGAAGTCCAGTGTTTGTTGTGTAAAAAAATATCATTTTCAAAAAAAGCAACATAAAACGACATTATGAGACGTAACATGAAAAAAATATAGGCATTATTCAACAGAAGAGAGAAAGAAATTCATTTCGGAATTGACATCGAAGGTAAATTAATTTACATTTGGGTCAGCAGATAGTATCTAGATTCCTTTTATTTCTTTATTTTAAATGTATTATTGACGTTTTATTTGTTGCTTGTTTCTGGATATTTACTTTTATTAAACTACGTGTTTGTTTAATTTAGAACTAATATTTTATCTTTGATTGCACTTTAACTTATACTATTACTAAATTCAAAATGCTAATTCACTTTTATTCCAATAACTATTTTCAGGATTTTTTATCAAATATGAACTAAACATTTTGAAAACTTTGATGCAAGGAGCTTTTTTAGTAACGTCAATATAAAATATACTTAAAAATATAATTTCAAAACTATTCGACCTAATTGCACAAAATTTTGTACAGATGATATTATTATAGATCTGTTTATATAGTTTAAATTTCACAAATTTTGGCCGAAATTGTGGAAGTTTTAAAAGTCATACATATCCCCTTAAATGATTGACCCCAAATATTACGATGGCTCTCAATATCTTAATTTAATCAATTTGTCTTTTTCGTGTTACGTGCATCTCACAAATCAGTCTAAGAAAACTCATTACATAATCACGACTGGAGAGTAAGGACTACATTTTCACAATCACACAATCAATCACCTCTATTTCAATCAATATTGCCATTATTATTTTTTCAACAAATAGCTACTCAAAAGTACTTAGAGATCACACACGTCGAGCAGGTAGACCCTATTAGTTTCTCCTAACCAATGAAGTGAAGTATTTACATAGTAAATCATTGCTTTTAACAATAAAATGGTTTACATACAATTAACTTTTCCTATTTCTCTTTTTGTTCCTAAAAACCCTTCCCTTTGCGATTTGTTTATATATGTACATGTATATTAAATAACTGAGTAATTAGCCCCATTACATAGCCAGAAATTTAGTAAAGCAAGTTACTGTAATAATTGCTGCCCTTATTCGCTGCATTTGCATGTACATCCCTGTTGTCTACGTTACAGTGAATGCGCTATGCGCTCGTGATCAAGGTCGAGCTCTTCTACCATGATAGGGAGCTAATATCGTCTCATCCCTGCTCTACGGTGTTCCAACTACATGTACTTATGTTTACATACAATAAGGATGTCCAAGAAATAGTAACTGAGAGAAACATTTTTAATCTATTTTAATAGTAATCACTTACCTTACTTTTTATAACTAAAGACACATGATTCCACTCTGCACAATAAACAAATACATTTTTGTGATCACAATAAATCGTTATTCAAACTAATTTTAAATGCGAAGAATGAGAACGTGTAAAAAATAAAATATCCATTGTATCCAGAGAAATACTCGTTTACTATTGATTCATCATTAACTCAAAGCATTCGTCAGAAAATAGATTTTGCTCATGTAAATGTCATCGGAATTTTACTGTTATAATTCAAACACGACTGTCGACGAAATTGCGTGTATATTTCCCACGTATCGGGCACGGAAATTTGTTTGTTTTTGTGTAATATGGGCTGATAAATAGACCAAAGGGGCATAACATTTAGAGCATTAGTATACAACTGTCTTCCATTCAGTGCAGTTCGGTTTAATTCTAGCAATGCAGTATCTAGCCTACAAATTACAACAGCGAATTTTCATTTTGGAATGCATATTACGAAGAAATGGTACGGAAATAATCTTAACAACATTTCTACTGAAATACTCTGTCGTTCAACAATCATCTGATTCAACAATCCAGGATTTAATGTTAGAAGTGAGAGAGATAGGCTATTTTAGATAAGGAAAAAAAAAGGTGCAAAAATCAAGTTCAAGGCGAGGGAAACAGAACTGGCGAGAGAGGGGTGGAAAGCTTGGGGAAAGCGTTGGTTCCCCGTCCACAGTCCACCGGCGTTGAATGACGTATCTGTGGTCCGTATGCAATCACACAAGACAGACACTGAATACAAATCCCCTCCCCTACCAAGTCAATGACGCGGGGGTGGAAGGAAGGGGTGAGTGACGTAACGCCACAATTGTCGCCCAGTTCTGCATGCCTGTTCTAGGCTATAGTCTATGTCATAATTTGTTGTGGAAACCTCTTGTGATCCATTCTTTTCAAGTGGCTTAACTAATATGTCCTACGTTGTCCATGTTAAGTCCTATAATTGCAATTTATTTTTAGTTTTAACCTAAACCTTAATTCCTCTATCTAAAACTTATATTAAATTATTTGTAAATACAGCGCTTCCGGTTATGACGTTGATTTACGAGGTAAACATAAGACTTTCCTTACCGCGCTATAACCGACGGCTACAAATTTTCTCACGCTAATTTATTTTCGCTTCCAACTGACTCCGAATATGAGGGACTCAAAGAACAACTGATGTAACTCCACTTTTCATGAAAATGGTGCTACTGTTTTTTTTTTTAACTAATGGCGAACACTTGACTTGCGTCATTCTTTCAAGCATTCTCATCTTGTGGCCGACGCGCGATGAGCCGAAGCTTGTAGCTCTTTCAGCCGCCATGAAGGCGTTGTCCATGGTACACCATACGAAGCGAACAATACGCGATTTTTTTCCAGCATTTTGTCTACTGGATGCTCACTAGACGTATTCACATTTACAAATAGTCACTTTTCACAGAAGTATCCTATATGGAGTTACACATCTCGAGCTCTGAGCCTTGTAGCCCGATCTCGTTCCCTGTGACTTTTTTATTCCCGTCACCAGGGCTGGGCAAAATACTGACATCCAAATATTTAAAAAACAAATACAAAATACTTCAAATAATTGTATCTAAAATACAAATACAAAATACTTTAAAAAAAATTAACCAAAATACATTTGTATTTCAAATACTCAAAATACATTTGTATTTCAAATACCTACTCGATACAATATATAGGCCTAAAGAAATAAGAATATTACCGTACTGAAAATCTAAAATATTACATTAACATTAAAAGTATTTTTACCTTGAAGTTTTATATAAACACTGTAACTGAACATTCTTCCTTTTCCCAGTCAGCAATAAAATTATGCTACATATAAATAATTACTGCTCCTTTAAAAAAAAAAACAGTTTCCTCAAATGTTTATAAGATAAGGATCGCCTTGCATGTGAATGAATAAATCCTGCAAAACAGAACAGTCTTTCTACAGGTGCAGAGGAACACAAACTTGTATCATATTTATAAAAGCTTGTTTCACTGTTGATAATTCTCTAGAGTGCACAGGGTTATCCCTTTGTCATTGAAGAATTGTATGAGCTCATACTCCACAGCAGACAAGCTCTTTTCTTTTTGCTCTTCAAAGTCTGTTTTACTTGAGTTGAAAACATAAAAATTGTTTTCATCGTCTGAAAGATGTAGCAGACAACTGCTCAGCTGATTTCACACACATATTCTGTGTCCTCTTCTTATCATTTAGTGAGGCAATGTCAGGTAGCCATCTCATCTTCAATGATGGGTGAAGCAAGCTGCCAAAATAGCTCAATTTCCTTCTGGGATCAGATCAAACATCGCTTTAAATCTTGATGAAAGTAAACTTATTAAGACTGGAGTTACTTGGAATAGATGGTTTAGATTATTAGGTAACAGAATATGTAATCTGTTTTTAAGGGAAATTAAAGTGGACAAAAGTTGGCCGTAATAGCACGTCTTCTCATTATGCATTAAATTAAGGGCTACGGCAATGGCTTTCAGAACTGAACAATATTCTTCAAGGTACTGAAACTCAACATCTTTGAAGGTTGGCAATCCCAGTTTTTCACATATACTGTTTATATAATGTTTGAATTGCAATATTTGAGAGATTGAGTCATAAGGAGAATTCCATCGAGTTGGGCAAGGAAACTGTAATGAATATTTCAACACGTCTGATATAATTTCTGAGGATTTGGGTCTCCTAGACGCATTCCATAATGCTGAACACTTAGCAAGTGTTAAGTGATGGATCCTTGATGCTGTTGGAGATTTCTTTATGGTATTAAGGAAATCAGTTGTGGCAAGAAAACTAAGTGTATGGCTAGCACATCTGAAATGGGTAGGCAAATAAGACAGAAGTTCATTCTTCAAATACAAATCCAAAACTTGAAGGACAAGGAGAAGAAAAAAGTATTTTGAGTATTTGAAATATAAAATACATCAATTTTATGTATTTAAATACAAAATACAAAATACTTTCGAAAATCCTTACAAATTACAAAATACAAATGTATTTCAAATACATGTATTTCAAATACTGCCCAGCCCTGCCCGTCACTAAAGGCAAAGCTCCAGGATATTCGATTTAACAAATATGAGGCGATTCTCAAGAACCTGACAAAGAATGATCTCCATCATGTGTTTGAGGGCTGGGAGAAACGCTATAACAAGTGCATTCAAGTAGAAGGGGACTACTTTGAGAAACGTCTTGTAAAAATTGAGGTAGAGTAATAAACACCTGTGAAAAAAAAAATCGGTCTGAGTCTTTCTTGATCAGTCCTCGTACATTCCAATAAATAAAATGTCGCAGCATGAAATTTTGCAGTACAAAGACGTCACTAAGGCACATCGATCCATTTCCATATTGCAGATTATCAGTAAAACATTAATTTTCTTTTACAGATATGAAATTATGAAATCAAAATAATTTTCGATATAAGTATGCATTTATGTGCCCAGTTGAAAGTATATAAAATTACTTGGTTGACTGGGTGGCGCAGTCGGTATAGTGCTGGCTTTCTGTGCCCGAGGTTGCGGGTTCGATTCCGATCCAGGTCGATGGCATTTAATTATGCTTAAATGCGACAGGCTCACGTCAGTAGATTTACTGGAATGTAAAAGAACTCCTCGGGACAAAATTCCGGCACACCGGCGACGCTGATATAACCTCGGAAGTTGCAAGCATCGTTAAACAAAACATAATTTAAAATTTGACAGAGTATTGCTTTCCCCCCACATTTCAGAACGTTAAGTTATATACTAATACAGTCCACACCTGTGGAGTAACAGCGCGTCTGGCCGCGAAACCAGGTCGCTCAGGTTCGAATCCCAGTCGGGGCAAGTTACCTGGTTGAGGTTTTTTCCGGGGTTTTCCCTCAACCCAATATAAGCGAGTGCTGGGTAACTATAGGTGCTGGACCTCGGACTCATTTCACTGGCATTATCACCTTCATCTTATTCAGACGCTAAATAACCTGATATGTTAATACAGCGTCCTAAAATAACCCAATAAAAATATATACTAATACATATCTTATTCATATAAATTCAAGATTTAATTACACGCATTATATAGGTGAATTACACTTAGCTGTCGACTCACAAGGAGTTGGCAGCTAATCTTATGACACGACATAAATGGCGTCATAAATGTCGTCATAAAGGCTAACCCTTCCTCTTTCATTTAACTTACACACAAGCACTCACATACTCATTCTTATTATTCACGCACGTAGGATGTGCAAAAATAGTTTATAATTAGTACACACTCTGACATTTGTGTATGAGTGACATCATTCTAAGAATTCAGAATAAGTTTGGCATGTCTACTTCAAATATCAGCATGCCAAACTAAATATTTGTGACTGCTCAAACAGTTGTACTTCGAAGATCTGAATGAGAATAGTCTAGTTGCATACGAACTCTCTATGTATAGGCTAGCAATGCAAAGTGCAAGATGAATGCTATCTCAGAATATAATTTTATACAGGGTGTTTCTAAATTATACCGACAAACTTTTGGATAGGATAGATAACTTTCTTTTAAACACTTTTCGTTGAGAAACCCATGAACTCGGACAGTACAAAGTGGTCACGTGGTCTGTTCTGACGAGAATCCAAGCCCCCGCAAACCGGTAAGGTATCTTGCCACAAACATGTTCACGTCTCAGTATTTCTGACAGAGTAAATATTTTTCAACGCCTAGAAAACGGCGACTATATTAAGAATATTGCTGGAGTGTTTAAGGTAATGTTTATTTATTTACTTCTTTACTATATATATATATTTTTTTTTTTCATTTATTCGTGTATTTATTTAATTTATTCGTTCGCTCGCTCATTTATTTATTTTTCTATTTTACAGATAGATATATTCTAGGACATAAAATTAATTTATATTAGTGTTGTATCAGATTCACTTTTCATAATGAATTAACAGCTCTTAAATGGCCATTCCCATATGATCAATGTTTCCTCTCCATAATATTCCTCGACTTCCATGCTCTAGCAGAATCCATGCAGTAGTCCGATCTTGGCTCTACCTAAACATGATGCTTGTATATTGCAAGGGACTTGTTCCTCGTGTAGATACAGAGTGTTTCCGAGTTAGTGTTACAAACTTTCAGGGATGATGACGAAGAGCACATGTATCACTTTGAGATAAGGAGCCCTGGTCCGGAAATGACCGAGTCAAAAGTTACAAGCAAAAATAGTTGTGTGGAAATGAAATAATTTTATTCCTCTGTACACCTTATTTATGCGCATTTACTTGTACATCTTACACATACTGTATTCATCTGACGTTGTTTACGTTGTCTACTTACAGTATTCCATTCAGTGCGCTGTCTGAGGGATGGGGACAGGAAACTACACTAAAGCAATGCAGATAGCGTAATGTGTAACGGACATGGTCGGTCCTGATATGCAAGTCTGTAGACAGCAGTGTATGTGTACAAGTTCCAGTGTCCAGTCGATCATTCCTAGTGAAATGGAGGAGTACACGAGAGCGGAATATGCAGACCTGATTTTCGAATACGGATGAGCCAATGGGAACAGTAAACAAGCTCACAGATTGTATCGGGGCAAGTACCCACGTAGGAGACATCCGGCCCATACCATCTTTCCACGACTGTTCCAAAGGTTAAGGGAAGGAGGGCACGTGGTGCAAATTACAATTCCATTTCCACACAACTATTTTTGCTTATAACTTTCGACTCAGTCATTTCCGGACCATGGTTCCTTATCTCAAATTGATACATGTGCCCTTCGCCATCATCCCTGAAAGTTTGTAACACCACCTCGGAAACACCCTGCATATCTAAGTAGCTGAACATTGACTTTCTCTTATATTGACAGAGCAGTATATTAGATCATGAACACAGTTTATTTTCAATCATTACATTCATCCAAAAACTGTGAGCTTTGGCCCTTTCATCCTCGAAGGATTAATCACCAACAGTAGCAATATAAACAAAATGTTTTAAAATACTCGTAGTAATGTTATAGCCCACCTGTAATGATAAAAACCACAACCACGGCTTTACCTGTCTTCTTATTTGGTATTTTTTAATCATTTCACCCTCCACACTCTATAGATTACGAACTATTTTTTTATTGGGTTATTTTACGACGCTGTATCAACATCTCGGTTATTTAGCGTCTGAATGATATGAAGGTGATAATGCCGGTGAAACGAGTCCGAGGTCCAGCACCGAAAGTTACCCAGCATTTGCTCGTATTGGGTTGAGGGAAAACCCCGGAAAAAACCTCAACCAGGTAACTTGCCCCACCTGGTTTCGCAGCCAGACGTGCTGACCGTTACTCCACAGGTGTGGACTAGATTACGAACTAATATTACATATTTACAAGTACTAGCGAAATTTCTTGATCACGTGATCAGAACTGTACATAATCACTGCTTAACACAACACAATGCAAAATATACAACGTCTATTTCGTTTATATGACGTCATTCCATTTTCGGTGTAATGAAATTTTGAATTCCAACCAATCACAGTCATACATCGCGATAATTTCTGCAGCTCGATTTATCACTATCAATTTATCGCATGGTCGTTCTTTTGTTTAGTCAGTGTCGTCAACTGTTTCCACGTAAATCGATGAGCATGAATCCATTGTACTAAAAGTGCGAAATTCTACTTCCACATCTACATTTTCATCTTTTAATTCCATGTCCATTGTATCTAAAGAAATTGACACTCCTTCATAACAATTCTTCATTTAATTAATGTATTAATCAGGTAACCACAGTCTAGTATACAGCCTACAGTCACGAAGCTCAATACGTAGCAAATATGCATCCATAGATAGTTGCTAACCACTAGGATCGCTACTATCGCCCCGTTACAGACAATACGAAATAGTATCGGCACAGTCTATTGTTCCTAGCACCCTCACAACTCAAGCTTCGTGACTATATATACTAGACTGTGATTATATATAGAATGTTTAAATTAAATTATGATTTCAGCAGATAATGAAAACGTATTTCTGTTATACGAGTAATAAGAGAAAAGCGCAAGTAGCTACATGTAATTAACATTTTTAAAACCTGTATTTCGCTTTTCTTAATTAGCATTTCTGAATAACATTCGTTTTCTTTATTGCAGTAACCGTTAATCATCTATTTCGACTTCACAATGTTTGAATTTCGTTCGTGGATTTATTTGCAAATCTCAGACCTCTTGTGACATTACTATAGAAAAACTCCTTTTTTTTTTAGATAAGTTACAGACAACATAATATGTCTTGGGATATTTCATAACATTACTAAAGTTTCAATCCCAAGATACGAGAGGAGATTTTGTGTATTTGCACAGACAGGAGCCGTCTGGAGAGCATAATAGAGATATTCTATTTATCTCATCGCATACATTATAATACCTTCACGTAAGCCATTTAAGCGTAGTTATAGGTTGTATTTCGAAATGACATTGACAACCATAATGGACGTGTCTCTTAATAACGTTTCAATCATACCAATGACTGAATTAAATATGTATGATGCAAGCTGCAAACTTGTTTAATTATTTCATTAGTATTTAATTGGCATCACATTACTGTTCACAAGCAGTGTGCAACACGCATAGCAAATAAATAATAGATTTAATCAACTCGGACATGCGCAGTAATTTCTCATACTTAGCAGTTCACAAAAGAAATGTAGCAAATGACTGCAGTATAAACTAACTATTCTAACAGTTTCATGACGATTTCAATTAATCATTTCCAATTTAAAATTGAGACAGTTGTGGGATCAACAGAGAGGTTCAGATGGCTGTCAAACACTGGTTCCGATCCCAGGCGGCAGACTTCTACGACACAGAAATAAAAAAGTTGATCCCACGGCGTGATAATTGCCTCATTTCCGGTGGGGGAATATGTTGAAAAATATTTCAACAATATCTGTATCTATACCAATAAATCTTTCCATGAATTTGTGTTTTCTTTCTGTAAAATGCCCCTGGGAAACTTAATTTCTGGAAGGGCCCTCGTAATTGTGCTGAGTAGCCAAAATTTGTATAGGCACTTGTTTTGACATTGTTAACATGGTGGAAGAAGAAAAATAACTTTTTATTTGCCCCCATGAGAATGTTTGCTTGTTAGACACAAGAGTCTGCGCGTTTTCCCCGTGTTTTATGTTGACTTACGTATGAGCAATGATCTTACTCAATGCTTAGTATATGACCAAGGAATCTAGTAGGCCTATTGCTCAGAATGCTGAAGAGATATCGGTGTAATGGACTTATCTTAAAGGATAAAGATGACGATGATGACGACAATGATAATCATGAAGCACTACAGAGAAATATCATATAGCCTACAGCCTACATATATTCGAATTATATATATATATATATATATATATATATATATATATATATATATATACACACACACACACACATACAGTAGCGTGCAAATTAATCCGAACACGACATATTTTTACATTTTCTGTCATTGTTGCCTCACAGCTGCTCATACCGCTTTAATTGACATCTGTAGTACGTGTAATTCCATTGTTGAAGGTCTGTCATTATTTTTTTTTATAATATGTGACATTTTGCCTGTCGTTTTGTACTTATAAGCATTTCAGTTGTGTTGAAGACTTAATACTGCAATACTGTGTACATTCTGTCGTCTTCACAAATGGATACAACTCCACGAAAACAGTCTAAAATTATAACATTAGCAGAGCATTCTTCTATGACACAGAGGTAAATTGCTGCAGAATGTCACATCTGTTTGGCTACTGTTAATTCGATCATAAAACGATACAGGGAGACTGGATCCATCACACCCCAGAAAAAAGGAAACTGTGGCCGGAAAAGGAAGACTTCACCTGCAGATGATCGTTTAATTGTCAGGAAAAGTAAATTAAATCCTAGACTAACTGCTGTCGACTTAACCCGCGAGTTAATGGATACCACTGGGGCGAATATTCACGTCACAACAGGGCGGCGTAGGCTTTTGGAAGCTGGACGAAGGGCTCGTAAGCCTATTAAGAAGCAACTGCTAACCCCTGTTATGTGCAAAAAACGCTTAATGTGGGCAAAATTACGTCAACACTGGACAATGAATGACTGGAAGAATGTACTTTTTTCCGATGAGTCTCATTTCGAGGTCCACGGCCACCGTGTTTCTTACGTACGGAAAGGATCCGAAAAAGTAACAGCTCATCTCCAACAAGCACCCAAATACCCCCCTAAAGTAACGTTTTGGGGTTGTTTTACACATGAAGGGCCTGGAGCATTAATACCTATCAAGGGAAAGATGAATTCTGACAAATATATTCACTTATTGGAAACCAGAATCGTACCCCAGCTGCAAAAATCATTTCCGGATGGCAGAGGTGTGTTCCAACAAGACCTGGCACCATGCCATACGTCTCGAAAAAACTACTGAATTCTTCAACAAGAAGAATATTCAGGTACTCTCCTGGCCAGGCAACTCACCCGACATCAACCCCATTGAGAACTTGTGGTCAATTTGCAAAAGAAGAATGCAAAAATGGATTGTTCTATAAAAGGAGATGATTTCTGCCCTCATTGGTGTATGGTTTCGCGATGAAGAAATCAAGAATATTTGTGGGAAATTAGTGGAATCCATGCGAAATCGTCTCAGAGCTGTTATTAGGAACAAGGGAGGCCACAAAGATTACTGAGGTATGTCTTAGATCCTTTTTTACCCCGTTTGAGTGTTTTTGCATAAGTAATTACGTTGTTCGGATTAATTTTCATAATTCGCACGCTACTGTATATATATATATATGCGTAGGGCACATAATACAGTGCGTTCGTAGCTCAGCCGGACCGTTCCGCGGCGGCAACACAATTTTACTCACAACATGCGCACAGACGTCTATCCCTCACGACAGATCCAACTCGACTGACTGGCGCGTCAGCGGTAGATACAGCGCTACTCTGGCGGCAGGCACGCCAATCTTCACCCAGTCCAAGGCCGCCGCGGAACGGTCCGGCCGAGCTACGAACGCAGTGTATAACCATTCTTTGAAAATAGGCACCAAACAAGAACAAAATATATTGGCAAATTTCTAGTATTTATCAAAGTATATGCACTTACTTACTTACTGGCTTTTAAGGAACTCGAAGATTCATTGTCGCCCTCACATAAGCCCGCCATAGGTCCCTATCCTGTGCAAGATTAATCCAGTCACTATCATCATATCCCACCTCCCTCAGATCCATTTTAATATTATCTTCCCACCTACGTCTCGGCCTCCCCAAAGGTCTTTTTCCCTCCGGCCTCCCAACTAACACTCTATATGCATTTCTGGAATCGCCCATACGTGCTATATGTCCTGCCCATC
Source organism: Periplaneta americana (assembly GCF_040183065.1). Classification (NCBI taxonomy): domain Eukaryota; kingdom Metazoa; phylum Arthropoda; class Insecta; order Blattodea; family Blattidae; genus Periplaneta; species Periplaneta americana. Next base: position 156,853,633 of record NC_091121.1, read on the forward strand.
TCAAACGTCTGGATTTAATGTTCCTAATTATGTCAGGTGAAGAATACAATGCGTGCAGTTCTGCGTTGTGTAACTTTCTCCATTCTCCTGTAACTTCATCCCTTTTACCCCCAAACATTTTCCTAAGCACCTTATTCTCAAACACCTTTAACCTATGTTCCTCTCTCAAAGAGAGAGTCCAAGTTTCACAACCATAAAGAACAACCGGTAATATAACTGTTTTATAAATTCTAACTTTCAAATTTTTTGACAGCAGACTGGATGATAAAAACTTCTCAACCGAATAATAACAAGCATTTCCCATCCATATTCTATGTTTAATTTCCTCCCGAGTATCATTTATATTTGTTACTGTTGCTCCCAGGTATTTGAATTTTTCCACCTCTTCAAAGGATAAACTTCCAATTTTTATATTTCCATTTCGTACAATATTCTCGTCACGAGACATAATCATATACTTTGTCTTTTTGGGATTTACTTCCAAACCTATCTCTTTGCTTGCTTCAAGTAAAATCCCGTGTTTTCCCTAATCGTTTGTGGATTTTCTCCTAACATATTCACGTCATCCGCAAACCTTCAAAGTATATGCACACAACTTCCAAAATAACAGAAATGGAAGTCGATAAAATAAGACATCTCCAAAAGCCACTGGCCACAGTCAGCTCCTTTTACACTGGGATATGGAGGAAATGAGATTTAACACTGCTCACAGTTGCCACACAAAAGCGCTGACAAAAATTTTAATCTTCTCCCAAATTTACCCTATATGACGCCGGAAGATTTAAACTTCAGTTTATACACAATCTTTCATTTCGTGCAACCTTCTGTTGCATAAACACAGAATGGTATCATAATCATCATCATCATCATCATCATCATCATCATCAGTAGGGTAAAGGTTGGTAATATCGTGATATGAGCAATATTGTGATACTTCTTTTTAAGAATTTATTACAATTTTACTGGGTGAGAGAAAGATCGGTTTTTTGGGTCAACGTATTAAGGGAATGAATAATTTCGAGGGAAAAATTGTTCTGGAGCCGGGTATCGAACCCGGGACCTTTGGTTTAACGTACCAACGTACCAAAGGTCCCGGGTTCGATACCCGGCTCCGGAACAATTTTCTCCTCGAAATTATTCAAATCAACTTTATAGGGAGTTATACCTGAAATCTTGATTTGTATTAAAGGAATGTTCGTGGACAAGTTTCTGCACAAAACCGGTCTTTCTCTCGCTCAGTAAAATTGTAATAAATCCTCAAAAGGAACTATCACAATATTACTCGTATCACAGTATTACCAACCTTTACCCATAATTACTAAAGAGACAAAAATAGAGAGATATTCTTTTTCAGTCACAGACGACTCATAATCCTGTCCTGTAGATTTTAAAAAATCGTGAAAAACTGCATGTAACACGTGCTGTTTCAGGATAGTCATAAAGTATATGTCTATTTTGAATGCACTTTTTTATAGTAGAATACGCCATAATTTTCCAAATACAAGCCATTTTCATCTACACCTTTGCAGCCTATATGATACTTCTCTTTCATAGGAAATGTAACCTAAATTTAAACGACGGACGTCCTGAAAACTTTAGGCAAGTATGAAAGTTTTCAATCGACGTCCCTCCAGCATACTCCGACATGAAACAAAATTATTAACAGGATTGGAGTTCACACTGTATTCCGTTGGGAGGCACTACGACCCAAGAAAGATCCAAACTACGACACTTTCCATCACAGAATTCACTATGAATTTGCAATGAAAATTCCAGGAATTATCCGGAAATAAATCCGAACCGCCTGCATGAGACGCCAATGGTTTGAGCCCTCAGCCACTCAAGGTGTCTAGAGATCACATATATACTATATGAGGATCGAGGAGGAGACAACACCCGTACATTTTAGATATTTGAGGGGCATAGTTAAAACAATTAATTTTTTGTAATTTCGAGATATTGTTTCTCACAGAATTTTGTGTGCTGAATTCGATTCTGGAACTGTTTAGATGAAAAAAACGAACAGAACAGAGCAAAAATAGCACTTATTTGTGCGCTTTTGCGTCAAAATGTAGAAAACTCCACTGTGGCTTGGTTTCAAATTAGGACAATTCCTTCAGTATCCAATGAAAAGCCCACATTCGTACCACCTTTTCCCATCACGCACCGCGAATCCATCATGGCTGAAGCCACCAGCGTGGCTCAGTCGGTTAAGGCGCTTGCCTACCGGTCTGAAGTTGCGCTCGGGCGCGGGTTCGATCCCCGCTTGGGCTGATTACCTGGTTGGGTTTTCCCGAGGTTTTCTCCAACCGTAAGGTGAATGCCAGGTAATATATGGCGAATCCTAGGCCTCATCTTGCCAAATATATCGCTATCACCAATCTCATCGACGCTAAATAACCTAGTAGTTGATACAGCGTCGTTAAATAACCAACCAAAAAAGTCATGGCTGATCATTTATATAATCAGTTTGTGGATTAATAAGTACTGTTTTACGAAAATTTATTTTGAAACCGAGTTAGAAAAGACTTAGATTCAAAAGTAGATCATTTCACTTTAAATATGGCTTTGTTTCGTTTCAAAAACAGACAACTTCACTTTAAATATGTCTTTATTTGGTTTCAAAAACAGACAATTCCATGACTTAGTTTCAGAGATGGACAACTCCACTTTTTAAACTTAAATTTCGACCTGAATATTAATTTTAATCACATTTTGAGATTGAGAAAATATTTCTATGACCCATGAGAATGTTAAAAAAATGTACGTATAACGGTGACATTGGTTTCCAAGGCTCTAGTTTTTCGCCTTCTGTAAAAAAAAGCAAAAGTGGAATTGTCGAACTTTGATGTCAAGCTCCTCATTTGTTCTTTCAACTTTCTCCCTATTATTTTTTATTCAAAATTTGTAGTATAACTTTACAAAATTTGCTATTGAAATGTTGCTTATGTTCAGAAAAAAGTAATATCTTGTTTACTTACTAAATCCCTTCATATAAAAATGAGATACTCGACGAATGTTAACCTATTGACAATTTAAGACAATTTATTATCATTAAGAGATTTTTCAAATTATAGTAATAATCTATAGGCTATAACACTATAACACTCCGGGCTAGTTCCGAATATTTTACATTTAAAGGAATTACATCATGACGTCCTATCTATCACCTTTACTTTTTAACTTTGCGGTAGAATATGCCATTAGGAAAGTTCAAGATAACAGACAGGGTTTGGAATTGAACGGATTACTTCAGATTCTTATCTATGCAGATGACGTGAATATGTTAGCAGAAAATCCACAAACGGTTAGGGAAAACACGAAAATTTTACTTGAAGCAAGAAAAGCGATAGGTTTGGAAGTAAATCCGAAAAGACAAAGTATATGATTATCTCTCGTGACGAGAATATTGTACGAAATAGAAATGTAAAAATTGGAGATTTATTCTTCGAAGAGATGGAGAAATTCAGATATCTTGGAGCAACAGTAACAAATATAAATGTGACTCGGGAGAAAATTAAACGCAGAATAAATATGGGAAATGTCTCTTATTATTCGGTTGAGAAGATTTTGTCATCTAGTCTGTTGTGAAAAAAATCTAAAAGTTAGAATTTATAAAACAGTTATATTGCCGGTTGTTCTTTATGGTTGTGAAACTTGGACTCTTACTTTGAGAGAGGAACAGAGATTAAGAGTGTTTGAGAATAAGGTTCTTAGGAAAATATTTGGGGCTAAGAGGGATGGAGTTACAGGAGATTGGAGAAAGTTACACAACGCAGAACTGCACGCATTGTATTCTTCACCTGACATAATTAGGAACATTAAATCCAGACGTTTGAGATGGGCGGGGCATGTAGCACGTATGGGCGAATCCAGAAATGCATATAGTGTGTGAGTTAGGAGGCCGGAGGGGAAAAAGACCTTTAGGGAGGCCGAGACGTAGATGAGAGGATAATATTAAAATGGATTTGAGGGCGGCGGGATATGATGATAGTGACTGGATTAATCTTGCACAGGATAGGTACCAATGGCGGGCTCATATGAGGGCGGCAATGAATCTCCGGGTTCCTTAAAAGCCATTTGTAAGTAAGTAAACATCATGAAGTCAATATTTTGAAATGTCTTTCAGCCCTCTTGCTTCAAGTATTACAAAAAGAAGATAAGTGAAATGTATTATAAATAATATATAAATATATATGTTTAATGGTTCTAACGTGTACTTATAATAAGTTGGAAGCATTCAAACATATCACGTAAGTTCAAGACATCAAGGTCGTCCGCTAAGGAAAAAATCTAGTACAGGCTTTGACCTCAGATAACGGGATTTACTTACTTCTACTCCAGAAAAAAAAGAATGTTAAAATACCGGATAATGGAGAGTGTTGATATAAATGCTTTACCTTGGAACAGAATATAAATATAGATTCGGCCCGTCATCCGATGTTTAGAAGGGTGAGCAGGACATAATTTTCGATAACACGTGAATTTAAATACAAATAAAATATTCTACTATTACCATTAATACGCTGGGATCTCCTGGGATCTTTTAAGATGCGAAGAAGAAAGTGGTGTGCGGAAAGCAACGGGAAGCTACCGCATTTAACTTTCCCCAAGAAAAATGCAAACATGGCGCGAAGCTGTATTGGAAAGAGAGGGTGAAGAAAGAATGATGTTGAAACTGATCAGGAAGAGAAAAAGGAATTGATTGGGTTACTGGCTGAGAAGAAACTGCCTACTGAAGGATGCACTGGAAGGAATGGTGAACGGAGAAGAGTTCGGGGCAGAAGACGATATTAGATGATAGACGCCATTAAGATATATGGATCATATGGAAGAGACAAAGAGAAAGGCAGAAAATAGGAAAGACTGGAGAATGTTGGATTTGTAGTGAAAGATCTGCCCTTGGGCAGAACACTATGAATGAAATGAATTGCCATTAAGTTCTGCATATGCTCAATTTAATTTTATTCATCAATTTTATATATTTCAATGAAGTAACTGAGAAATGAGGACAAGAATTCACTGGAATTAAAGTAACTGAAATCGTAAATTTAAACAACGTTATGTACAGATGAAGTAATTAGGCTATATGGGACAGAAAACAATTTGCAATTAATAATATACTGTATAAAATACAAATTGGTGGAAGAAGAGGCTCCAGGCTTGGAGACGGATGGAGAGGATTAAATTTTATGGTCTAACATCGCCCGGAACTTTGTTGAAGCTTTATTCTCCACCCCAGGGTTTAGAGATCTAATTGACCGATTGATTTTTTTAGTATGTTATTTTACGACGTTTATCAACATCTTAGGTTATTTAGCGTCTGAATGAGATGAAGGTGATTATGCCGGTAAATTGAGTCCGAGATCCAGCACCAAAAGTTACCCAGCATTTCTTCATATTGGGTTGAGGGGAAACCCCTCAACCAGGTAACTTGTCCCGACCGGGAATCGAACCCGGGCCACCTGGTTTCGTACCCAGACGCGCTAACCATTACTCCACAGGTGTGGACTGATTGAATATACAAACTGAATGAACTAATATACGAATATGGAATGAAAATTTCAAGCCATAAATAAAACCTATGGCTTTCAAGGGGCAAACTCCAATAAGGAGTAAAATAATAATAAACAATTAAATTATTGAATAAACCAGCTTCTTTAATTACGCAGAATGCCTACTATCCTTTGAAAATGAAAAACACATTATTCTCTATTAGATTTCAGTCTAACAGTAAAAAAAATTCATACAATATTTTATGCTCGACCATGCCGAAATGTAGTAATTATACACCCGGTAGTAGCCCTTTAATGCACCTCATTAAAGTACACCTATTCATTATAATTCAGTTGTTCAGCCAATGAAAAATCACCTTTCTACTGATTGTACCATTATAAAACCGCTGATTGTACCATTATAAAATCGCAAGTATCGATTATTCTCGGATATGCAATCGAAAGACAATTAGCGAAAAGTCACGGAGGCTGGAAATCCAATACTGTCGCGGAAGGTTATGTTCTGTTACTATAATAATTAGCGTTAATAATATTCAAATAAATTCAATTTGTCATCTCGTTTTTCAATTCTATATCAATTTCCAGGTTATATCAAGCCTAATGTTCATGTTATTCTCTACATTTTATCAAGGTCAATGACATTCGTGTTTCGGAAAAAAATCAATACTTTCGCGTCTGCGCACATCTCACAATTCAGGTCAGTTGCGCTCCTCACATAACCGTAACACGAATACTTACGAATAATTTCAAGTTAGAAATATAGTCGAGCATAAAAAGTCGCATGAAACTTGCCTATAATGGTAATTAAGACGCTCGTATGAAAATTATCAAACTCGCTTGCGCTCGTTTCATAAACAAACATACTCGCGTCTTAATTACTACTATTATAGTCTCGTTGCATAATGTACTAAAAAAGAATTATATTTCCTTAGATATTTAAATTATGAATAAGTGTAGTATGTATTTTACTCTAGTTTTAAAAATAATTTTGCATTATTATATTGACATTTGGCACTATATTAACTGCAATATTATATTCTAGCATCTATTATGTATCTTTCTTTCCTTCGTTTGTGTTGTTTGCTTTGTTTTTTTTATTATCTATTTTTTATATGTATTAATGTATGCCACCTATAATTGGAACCTTCTTTGGTGGTGAATTTAAAATAGAAATAAAATAAAATAAATAAATATTTCCGTCCTTGGTTGAAAAATAATCATATCCGGACTATTATACAAGCATAGGCAAATTTACAGATTTTATTCTCGCCAGTACCTACTTTCACTATATCACAACCGAACTCCTGACGAAAGATTTACTTTTTAAACACAAAATAGAGATGCTGTGTCGAAACAACAATACAAAATCCGCACCCATTAAACTCCGAATGAACAGTGCTCTCTTCGCGTGACGTCTTTCATTTTGCATACTAACCTGAAGGTACATCAGTAAAGTAAACAGCTAACGCTATCCTATAGTCAGTGTTCCTTAAACTTGTAGCCGCCTCTAGGAAATGTTTTGATGCCTCAACTTCGTTTCCTATTCATAACTAATCTAACCAACATACATATCTGTATACCGCTGGTTTTATAACTGTGTACAAAGCAGACAGGCAACGAGAATATTATAATTAAGCGCTTAGTATTAGCATAGTTTCTACAAGTTTTGTGTATTTGTTTTCAGACATGAAGTTATGTAGCCAAAATAATTAATTCTCCTGTAAACTCTAAGGCTTAATCAGTTTACTGTAAATGCCAGTAGACTAGGATGAAGAGACTATAAAAGGATTTCGCATGAAACAGGATATATAAAGAGTAAAATAATCCGGATAACCTTGTCCTTTTATTTCCAAGGCCTCTTGAATACCTATGCAGTATCATTACGAAACCTTTCTGCACTTCTAGGCACCGTAAGTGTAGTGAAACTTAACGAGGATAAGATAATAACGGGTAATAAAATTGTCACGTAATGCAACACGTTTCCTTACATATTTTATGTTGACAAATGAATAGCGTCTTATCAAGATCGAAGATGTAATAATTATTTCTACCTTCATAACTATAGCCCGGATGTTTAGGCATTTATAACACTTAAAATAGGCAGGGAAAAAAGTAAATGAAAACGTAAAATAAGGCACAATAATCTTTGAAAAAGGCATTATAAATTTTAAAAAGGTATACTATATTTCAGCAATAAATTTAAATTATATCAACATATCTCACATATTTACTTTGTAGGTAATAATATGTTGACTTATAAAATACTTTTTTTTTTATTAACTTTCTTTTCACAAACCTTGCATAACAAAACTGTACCATCGGTTGAAAACACATGGCCACCAAATTCACTAACGTAAGCATGAAGTTTATTTTTCAATGGTTTACTGAATTTAGGCATTCTAGCTAACCGATCTTATACCTTGTCACCCGACAATAACCGACTGTTTCACTCAAATTTCTTTCTCCTACAATAATAAACACGTGTAGCACAAAATTGTAACAGTAAGATTTGAAAATATGAAAGAAAACAATTGAAAATGCTACGTGATAACTCCTATGAGAACGAGCTTAACATTTAAAATTATAAAGCTGATTGTTGATATCGTGAAGACATGACAATATTATATTTGTAACTGTGAATTGTCGATCATTATTCACATTACACCAATAGTATTAAAACACGATTATTAGCAGATTAAGCACTGAAATAAATTACTTTTATTTACTATTGTTAGTAAAGTTAGTCATTGTTTCAAATATTTAAATTTCATACACATTGCATTACAATTATAAAATTGCAAATAAACAAGAAATATTGCTTTAAAATGACAAAAAGGATTTATTGGTAAGAAGCACCTTAAAAAGGCAAAATAAAAATTGGCTCTATCACATTTATTTACCCCAAATCACATTTATATCTATGAAAATAATGATTTACTTCCACTCAGTAAAAAAGGCATTTTGCCAAACATCTGGGCTCTATTCATAAGTAATTCAATCATACTGTGTTACAACAAAAGTAGGGAGCTTCAAGGAAGCTTACACGATTGGTTTCAAAATGTCACGGAGATAAAACATGGAAAGTTAAGAATTAATTGGAAGATTTGATAAAATTGAATTAGGACTGTGTATCATCCTCCGAATTCTAATTCTTTCCATCATTTCCTTATCTCGCTTCCCTTTTAGCCATTTTAAATTGCCAGTTCTGCTGTAACCCAATCTAAACCAATATTCTGATCATCTTCTCGATATTGTACAAGTTGCCCAATACATCAATATAGTTGAAACTTATTTCCTATGACTTCATTCCTTATTTTATTAAGTTTGTGCCGACTTACATTCCGTAAAAATGTCATCTTAACTGTTTGTAGCTCTGTTACATTCATTTTTAACAGGCAGGCTTCACAGCTATAAGACGTCTACAGTCAGATAATTTTACAGTATTTAGGCGTCTTTTCTGACTCACCTCTACATTTCCTACGAACTTCTCTACGGATGATTTGGAATCTCTGTAATAGAGTATTTTGTTTATAATATCAGTGTACTAAATTAATTTTATTAACTAATATTATACTCTTCATATTTAACTCGATGAAAACTCCAACGAGATTAAAAATTATATTGAAGATCAACTCTTGAATAACATCTCGAATTTTAATTATCTAACGTTGCGAAAGTAATATTAGGCTAATTCAGAAAACTTGAAGCGATAAATACAAAATTATCTAAATTACAGATTGTATATGACATTATCCCTGAACCACTAAGGAAGAGGCCTAAAAAACGTAGTTGCTACGCTATATTTGAAGGTCCATATTTAAAGATCCAGCACTGCAAGCCACCAACACCAAATGGAAGTAGGGAGGCCATGTTGCATGACTTAGAGACGGAAGATGGATGCAGAAAGTCACACTATGGGATCCCCGCATTGGCAATAGATCACGCGGAAGACCAAGAAGAAGATGGGCCGACCTCTTCAGTGAACGTGTAGGAAGCCATTGGTCAAGCAGAGCAAGAAGTAGGGAAGACGGGAAAAACCTGAGAAGACAAGTGAACAGCGACTAAAACCAGTGCGACAGAAACAAGCGAACAATACCAAACAGTGCAGAATGTGAACCAAGTGAACAATTCCACTCTTACGCGGAGTAGCTCATCGCGTGAGACAAATAGAGCTCTGCCTCTATAGGAGGAGGCCTTTGCCCTTAACGGGACACTTTTAGGCTAATCATTTCATTTCATTTCATTTCATTTCATTTCATTTGAAGGTGAGATATACATAGTTGACAACAAATCAAAACAAAATTAGAATTCAAAGCACAGAAATGTGTTTTCTCAGAACTGAATGGATAAAATTAGAAATGAAGAAATAAGAGAAGACTTACAGGTAACAAAAACATCATCACAACTGGTTACAAAATACAGATAGTAAATTAAAAGTAAAGGCATCCCTATTAGAGGCCATGAAGGCTCGCAGAATGGCAGGAGGTAAAGGCTTCAACCTGTACAGACATTAATGGCAGTAGGTAGCCTATGTCAGTTCTAAGTGCCAGCTTTCTTCGTTCCAAATAAATACACCTGGTACTCATTTCTGTAAGAGGCTTAGAAAAGACCATAGTGCGGCCAGAAAAATTAGTTCAATGGAGAATATCAATGAACCCATCAAGAATCTAACCCACGATCTTCCAGCTTGCTTCTTAACCGCAACGAATCCGTGCGTTCTCACAAAATATAGATAAGATAAATAATTAATTATTCAAGAATACATAATATACTGTACACACTTCAGGATACAGGCAGGCCAAGACAGCTTCATTTCTTATTCTGTCTGTCCATTTCACACGCTTCATCCTTCTCCAGTCGGCCTGGTTGGTGCATTTGGTATAGTGCTGGCCTTATATGCCCGAGGTTGCGGGTTCGATCGCGGGCCAGGTCAATGGCATTTAAGTGTGCTTAAATGCGACAGGCTCATGTCAGTAGATTTACTGGCATGTAAAACAACTCCTGCGGGACAAAATTCCGGCACACCGGCGACGCTGATATAACCTCGGCAATTGCGAGTATCGTTAAATAAAACAACATTTTTTTTAACATTCTTCTCCATATCCACATTTGTCCACACCTGTGGAGTAACGGTCAGCGCGTCTGGCTGCGAAACCAGGTGGCCCGGGTTCGAATCCCGATCGGGGCAAGTTACCTGGTTGAGGTTTTTCCGGAGTTTTCCCTCAACCCAATACGAGCAAATACTGGGTAACTTTCGGTGCTGGACCCCGGACTCATTTTCACCGGCATTATCACCTTCATATCATGCAGACGCTAAATAACCTAGATGTTGATACAGCGTCGTAAAATAATCTAATTAAAAAAACATATCCACATTTCAAATTCTTCTATTCGCTTCTATTCACTTCGTCGTAGTGTTCATGTTTTTGTCCCATACAAAGCACTTCACTAGTGTCTTCCTTAGTTATTTTTACAGAGGTCCGTAGAAGATGCTCCTTTTTCTATTAAAAAGCTTCCTTTGCCATTGCTATCCTTCTTTAGACTTCCTGGCAGCAGCTCATGTTTAACACAATAATACGAGTACATAAGTGTTTTCAATTAAAAATCTTCATGGAAACAGGATTAGTCTGAACACATTCCACCAGTATAAGATAATCGCCTTCATAAATGTTATTAGCCTGTAAACTGAATAATATATGAAACTGAATTGGGCAGAAGGTCTAATTGCTGATATTGATAATGATACTATTGATGACATCGATGATGATCCTATGAATAATGATGCTATTGATGATATCGATATTGATAATGATCACACTAATATTGGTAGTAATGATCATATTTCTCGTCCACATCTGTGGAGTAATGGTCAGCGCGTCTGGCCGCGAAACCAGGTGGCCCGGGTTCGATTCCCGGTTGGGGCAAGTTACCTAGTTGAGGTTTTTTCCGGGGTTTTCCCTCAACCCAACATGAGCAAATGCTCGGTAATTTTCGGCGCTGGACCCCGGACTCATTTCACCGGCATTATCACCATCTCATTCAGACGCTAAATAACCTAAGATGTTGATAAAGCGTCGTAAAATAACCTATAAATCATATTTCTCATGATACTAGTAGTGATATTCTTTATGAGATAGTATTGAGGACGATATTAATATGGTAGTGGTGGTAAACTTAAAGACGAAGACGAATAGACGAGGTATGAAGCAGTGGCGATTTCTCCATGAAAGATGTGAGGATGATTCTACAATTTAATTTCGTACCTTGAGGATAGAAAACTTTTTAATTACAGATTCTGATTTTCAATGCGTCCGGACGTAATAATTTCCTTTAAGCTTCCACTTTCTGTCGTGAGTTGTCGCTTCAGAAATAATTTCTAAGGAACCATTCAAATATCTTACAGCAAACGATTTTTTTTACTAGCAGTGAAGTTAGTGGACAGGGGAGGGTGCGGAGGGCGGGGTATGCATTGATTTTAACCGCGTTTGAGGATATGACCGCGTATCCTAATACTACGACACTTCTCTATGGGTGATGGAGAACCTGTCAGAGACTACGGTAAGAAGTTTCAAGTATCCTTATAGCCTCCTTAAATGCAGTTCATAGGTCATTTTAAAGGAAGAGAATAAACGAAATAATAAATAATTTAAAATTAAATATAAGAAATAAAATTAATAAAAATAAAATTACATAAAAATAAATAAAATAAGCTATAATAAATACAAGAATTAACCGGATTATCTGAAATTGTACAATATTTTATAATTTAGAAGAATTTAACTGTAGCAAGAAATTAATTGCCAAACGTACGACAGAGCATCGGTAATTATCGGTAATACAATGGCTTAGGAGCCATCTTCGCAACTAAAAAGGGGAGGACCATCGAACTCAACTACAAATAAATTGCTAGTTCCAGAATGGTGAGGCGATGACTAACACAGGCCTACTTGTATTGATTTTGCATGATCTATAATTATTATTATTACTTACTGGCTTTTAAGGAACCCGGAGGTTCATTGCCGTCCTCACATAAGCCCGCCATTGGTCCCTATCCTGAGCAAGATTAATTCAGTCTCTATCATCATATCCCACCGCCCTCAAATCCATTTTAATATTATCTTCCCATCTACGTCTCGGCCTCCCTAAAGGTCTTTTTCCCCTCCGGCCTTCCAACTAACACTCTATATGCGTTTCTGGATTCGCCCATACGTGCTACATGCCCTGCCCATCTCAAACGTCTGGATGTAATGTTCCTAATTATGTCAGGTGAAGAATACAATGCTTGCAGTTCTGTGTTGTGTAACTTTCTCCATTCTCCTGTAACTTTATCCCTCTTAGCCCCAAATATTTTCTTAAGAATCTTATTCTCAAACACCCTTAACATATGTTCCTCTCTCAACGTGAGAGTCCAAGTTTCACAACCATAAACAACAACCGGTAATATATCTGTTTTATAAATTCTAACTTTCTGATTTTTTGACAGCAGACTGGATGATAAAACCTTCTCAACCGAATAATAACAGGCATTTCCCATATTTATTCTGTGTTTAATTTCCTCCCGAGTATCATTTATATTTGTTACTGTTGCTTCGAGGTATTTGAATTTTTCCACCACTTCAGAAGATAAATTTCCAATTTTTATATTTCCATTTCGTACAATATCCTCGTCACGAGAGATAATCATATACTTTGTCTTTTCGGGATTTACTTCCAAACCTCTCTCTTTACTTGCTTCAAGTATTATTATTATTATTATTATTATTATATTATTATTATTATTATTATTATTATTATTATTATTATTATTATTATTATTATTATTATTATTATTATTATTATTAGAATCTCATATTCTATATACAAAGCGTACTTTACATACTTGTCTCTTGCCCCCTTCTATTCTGGCTATGAATTCGATATAACGTAGTTCATATAAATTGTCCATCAATAATTATATTGAAATACGCCACTGGTTTAAACTAGTTACTAAATTCTTTATTTTTATTTAAGTTGGCACCAACTTGTTGTCTCTGCAGCCAAGATGCAAGATGACCATGGCGGAGCCAAACAAGGAAAGGAGGGGGAGAGTTAAGATATTTCCGGTTCTCACAGCATCCACAGTTAAACTGTTGGCCTGGGGGCAGAGGGGACGTACAGATTACATAGACGATGACAAGTGTTCTGTGACGTCATAATGTCAGCTCCATCAATGCTAGCAGTGTGCATCAACCTGAATTGAAGAGATTAGTGCATTCTTTGGTCTTGCTATAGGCCTATTCTTTATATAATGTATAATACATAATATACTTTTTCAATTCAGATTCCTTTCAGGTATAAGCCCTTTTCTCTGCGATAGTTTTGTAAAAATATAGGCTATATATTTCTTTCCTTCCTTTCCCCTTTTTGTTCTCTTTATCAGCCGATGAATTCATTATCATAGCCTTTTTATTGTGAATTTTATTTAATATTCAAATTTCTTTTCTTTTTTATTATTATTTTATTACATTCCATTTTGTTATATTCTACCTTACGTTTTCCATATTAACCATTTGTACTAAATGAGTTGCTTTTGCTATATTCCAATGTATTTCACTTTCTTTTTTTCTATTATTGTATTATTTTCATGTTGTTTAGTGTCGATTTTATCCCATGCTATTATTATTATTATTATTATTATTATTATTATCATTATTATTATTAGTATTAGTAATATGTTAGTATTCTGTTCTTTAACTTTTTGTTAAATTTTAACTGCTTGTATACTTTGTGACCTGGTAGAGTGTAAGAGAAGGCCCTATGACCTTAACTCTGCCAGTATAAATAAAGAGTTATTATTATTATTATTATTATTATTATTATTATTATTATTATTATTATTATTATGTTAAAACTAAACTTAAGTAATGTTGGAAATGAATTAAATATGAAATGAAAATCAATAAAGAAAAAACTAAAATTATGACCTTCTGCGGAAAATACCCTGTGCCTAGCAAAATATGTTTAGATTAAAAAACATTAGAAAGAGTAAATTATTTTACTCACCTCGGATAAACATTATCTTTTTTCGATGAAGTAGACATTTCACAGAAAATTTCTAAATACACCAAAACAATGGGAATAATTAACAACATTATGAAACCTTCCCTACTAGAAAGGCATACTAGAATTCGCCTAAACAAGATCTTGGCGAGACCTGTACTTTGTTACGGCAGTGAGGCATGGACATTGAGGAAGAAAGACGAAAGCAGAATTACGGCTAATGAAATTAAATTTGTGATATACACAGCTGGATATACGAAATGGGTTATAAACACAATGAAGATGTAATGGAAGAATATTACAACTAGGACCTTTAATTAATCACGTAAAACATTATCGGAACAACTGGATAAATCATCTGCATCACATGCGTAGAGATACAACCCCAAAAGTCATGCTTCACTATCGTCCAAACGGGAAGAGATCTCTCGGTCGTCCAAAGAAGCGCTGGATTGAAAATTCAACTGTGAGATCGTAACAGGCCATATGGCCTAATACTTGAAGGGAAGAAGAAGAAGAAGAAGAAGAAGAAGAAGAAGAAAAAGAAGAAGAAGAAAATTGTGGTCGTTGCTAATTGAAGAGGTGGATTCCAAACTGGCATAAGTCAAAATAACAAATTATGATAAAATTGACAAAAACTGATCAAATAAATCTGATGCATTTAGAACCGTTTGGAAAAACATATGCAGACACAAAATCAAGACTTAGGACAGTCTGTTAAATAAATTTACACAGTTATATACAGGCTTGAAAACGATAAATTAAACGGTGAATAAAACAAGTTCAAATCTTTAAAAAAAGGACTTAGGACACTTTGGAATCAACCTCTTCAATTGCGAGTAGCTATTTCCTAATATCTTCCACTTCACTGTCAGTGAAGTCAGTTAGCTATCTCTACTACAGGGACATCATTTTATTTTTACTAACATTTCTAATATTAACCTGACCATATCTTTGGATTAACGGTTAAGAACCGGAAAAATTCCCTTCCACGACTGGAGTTCGATGATACTGGCGTAAAATACAAATCACTTTACTAGTTATAGAAGGGAAGAAAAGTAGTTCATCCATTTACGTAAACTAGGAAATATCGCGATTTTGAGTTTGATAAATTTCATTATGTTTTTCTTTAATCAAAACACAGTACTGTATTAACAATGAGTGTTTTTACTCACGAACTGAGCTATCCATTCGGACATAGTCATAATGTAGTGTATATTATACTGTCTACAGCACAATGTACAGAATGAAGTTAAGTTGAAAAATAATTATAGGCCTAATATGGATATTTAAAAACATTTTTTAAAATGATGGCCGTTCATTTCGTTACAGGCTTTAGTTCTTTTGTGCATATTATCGCACTATAGACTATTGTACCTAATTCCAATTACCAGTTTCGTCCTTCGTACTAGTAACTCATGTTGAAATAATTCTGTACCCACTCTATAAAAGAATACCTTACGTACTGTAAATTCAATCTTCCCGATCCGAAAAGATAAAATTACTCAGACATGCGATCTACTGTCCGTCCAAGTGGTTATGTCGCAGGTCGTAGAAAGGGCGAAATCAGGTGACAGTTAATTACTTAACGAAGTCCTTTTATTTAAGTTATTTTAAACAGTTGTATAATATTACGTAGACGTCCAATTCCTAACAGAAATTAATGTTTTCAGAAAAGAGCTAAGACAGCCCAGCTATTACAGAGGGGCGAGCAGAAGCAGGTGGGGGAAACCGGGATGCGACGTAGGCAAACGGAACGACAGTACCTGTGCGAAAATATGATTCAATATTGAAAGGTCTTTCGTCACTGGAAAACGCGAACATATTTCCGGAACGTACTATGGTCACTAACTCAGTACTGCTTACTATCATCGTAAGGAGACTTTAACTGCATACTCAGCCTTGGTTCTGTGTGGTGGACGGCTGTAAGTTTACTAGTAGAGGGGATGGAAGTGAAGTACTTAAAAAAACTCAGGTACAATAAAAATTGAAGTAAAAATAAAATGATGTCCCTGTACAAATCCAGCATGTTGTAAATGCCTACTGGACGCCATAATGCTCAGAGAAGTTGCGATTTCACCCTCCTTCATAGAGTAGGTCTACTGTGGACGCAAGCTGCCTGAAGTACAAATGGGAAACGATTTTTATTGTGGATTCTCTCTCTCTCTCTTTTATAAAGATGACATCTTAACGACCTTCGCAGCTGAGTTGCTGGCTGAATGTGATATGAACTAATCCTCTTACAAATATCGATTCTGTATGGTACTGTTTGGCTTTCAAATTTTTTTATGGCGAGGAACGAATACGAATCCCGAGACTTCTTTCCACCTACAAAAGGTAACCTTTTACAGAAAGTAACCTTTTTTATGCCTCCTAGTTTCGTAACGTATAGTATTATAATTATTATATATGGTGGAATACCCAAAAGCCTAATTCTGAGGATTATTTTACTTTAAAAAGCATTTCGTGTCCGTACAGTGAAACCTCTCCTTACGGACACCCCCAAGATACGGACACTCCTCATATACGGACAGATATTTATGTCCGAACTCAAACAATATACAGGGACATCATTTTATTTTACTAACATTTTTAATATTAACCTGTCTATACCTTTAGAGAACCGGAAACACCGCTTGCTCACCCCTCCAAGACTGGAGTTCGATGATACTGGCGTAAAACACAAATCACTCTACTAGGTATAGGATGGAAGAAAAGTAGTTCATCCATTTACGTAAACTAGGAAATATCGCGATTTTGAGTTTGATAATTTTCATTAGGTTTTTCTTTAATCAAAGTACAGTACTTTATTAAGAATAAGTGTTTTTACTCAAGAAGTGAGTTATCCATGCGAACGTATTCATTATGCAGTGTATACTGTCTACAGCACATTAGCGTACGATATAGAGAAAAAAGTTAAATTGAACAATAATCATAATGTGAATATTTAAACACAATTTTGAAAATGGTGGCCGTTCATTTCGATACAGGCTTCAGTTCTTTTGTGCATATTATCGCACTATAGACTATTTCATCTAATTCCAATTGCCAGTTTCGTCCTTCGTACTAGTAACTCATGTTGAAATAATTCTGTACCTACTCTACGTACTGTGAATTCAATCTTCACTTCTGCCCGACCCGAAAATATAAAATTACTCAGACATGCTATCTACTGTCCGTCCAAGTGGTAATGCCGCAGGATTGTAGAAAGGGAGGAAATCACGTGACAGTTAATTACTTAACGAGGCCCTTTTATTTAAGTTAAATTAAACAGCTGCATAATATTACGTAAACGTCCAATTCCTAAGAAAAATTAATGTTTTCAGAAAAGGGCTAAGACAGCCCAGCTTTTACAGAGGGGCGAGCAGAAGTAGGTGGGGGAAATCGGGATGCGACGTAGGCAAACGGACTGTACCTGTGCGAAAATATAATTCAATATTGAAAGCTCTTTCGTCACTGGAAAACGCGAACATATTTCTGGAACGTACTATACTCAGTAACTCAGTACTGCTTACTATCTGCGGTCTTGGTTCTGTGTGGAGTTGGAACTTCCTTAGTAGAAGGGGTGGGAGTGAAGTACATTCAAAAACTCAGGTACAATAAAAATTGAAGTAAAAATAAAATGATGTCCCTGTAGAAATAATAATCAATTTAACTCTCGTGTACGGACACTCTCAGGCACTGACACGGACATCTGTTTCACAGTCCTAAAGCTTGCTTTACCTCCTGACTGCGGACATAACTTTGATTTCAAGACCTAATATGTTAGAAAAATGGAAAATTTAGTACATAAATTCCTTAACATGAAAGAAGCCAATAAGGGTCTCGTAAGCTACCACTTGCCCAGCTGGCTACCCCTTGTTAGCTGGAAGCGGGTGGATAAACAAAGTCATTAAATTTAACCTCTCTAATGGGTACAAGATTTCCGCGATCGTGAAATTGTATTCGACACATGATAGGGTTAGTAAGATTATTCTCTTCACTTCAATCAGTTCTGTTTCGAGAGATATGACACCTGAACGTAAAGTTGAAAACTGTGACTTAAATTACAGTACTGCATAACTGTAGACTTAAAATAAAACTGCATGGCATAGTACTCTATTTTCCTTTTTCGGTCTTATCTACTGTAGGTCAAAGTTGTAAAGAATTTACTGTAACATACTGTTTTTAGAATTAAACTACAGTAATACATTTCATTTAAAACGTGAAGGGATATATAATGCATAGTATAAATTTACTGTTAGATTGGGGAGCCTCCCTCCCAATAAAGGACACCTCCCAGATGTGGACAGATTGTTACGTCCCTTCGTTGTCCGTAAATGAGAGGTTTCACTGTACTTTTAAACTATCTGAAGTAGTTTTCAATTTGACGCAGAATTCTGTAAATAATTTCTCTGAAACAATTCTTGGTCTAACTAAAGTTTGTTCAATGATGTAAACACATGCAGTTGGTCTCGAGATCTCTGAATTGGCAGTGATAGGAAAAGAAGACAGAGAGAGCCCATTTTCAATATTCGCCATCCCAAGTCACTGCTTTTTAAATAAATGTATTTTATTCTGCGAGTAAAGTTATTATACTTTCTGTGCATCACTTGGACTGAATTACCTCATAAATAATAAATATGAGTAAACCCGAAGCTATAATTCAGGCGAAATCACTGTGCATAGACAGATGTTATTCCAAAACCACTTACTTTCCATTAAAAATCCTGAAAATGTATAATTAATTTAAAATCTAAAAATCTATTTCTTTAGTAAAAATACATTTACGTTATACATCGCATAATTAGAAAACAAATTACCATGAAAATCCTGTGTTGTAGAAAATGGTGGAACTCTAAACGTGTGTTTATTTTATGTTAATTTTTTTGCTTCCTAAAATTTTGAAGTTGCCTGTAGACAAAACATACTAGATAATAATAAATTTATATAATAAATGTTCAGTTAAAGACAAAGTTTACAACAGTGAAAAATCCTGAAACGTCCAGTAATTAAGGTAAATAATAGCAATGGTTTTTTTAAATTTGTAAGGAACCCCTGATAGTGGCAATAATAATTTCTTTTAACATAGATGTTGGGAGGGAAAGAGATTTCCAAAATTTTGCTAAGAAGCCTGGAATTGTTCCTCTAGCGCCAATGAATATCCCACTACCTCTACATCGTCGAGTTCGTATTTTTCTTTATTATATGAAATGGTAGGTGTATAAATGCTCTGCCTTTTTGATGAACTTCTAAAGACTGGGACCGATGGCGCAAGCACGCGCACAGTATTATATGTACTGTGTATTACTGTCTTTGTAGTAAAGCGTACAGTCAGACAAACGGGTAGATTAGAATAGCTCATTTCTACACCGGAGACCTGGATTAAAATCTAGGTGAATTTGAACAGAGTTCGTAGTGGATAGACTAAAGATTGTGTTTGGAAAAGTTTAGCGAGTAATTTCGTTTCCCCTCACAACATTCCGCCATTTCTTCATTATCATCATCATCATCATCATCATCATCCTCATCCTGTTATATAAATTCACTTTCCATGGTGCAACGTAAATCCATCTTCCATTATGCATCATGGGCAACACTGAAGGTTCTTGAGATTTAAAAAAATCATAATATATTCCCCGCTTTTATCATTCAGTCTGCTGTCAAAAAATCTGAAAGTACCATTTATAAAACAGTTATATTACCGGTTGTTCTTTATGGTTGTGAAACTTGGACTCTCACTTTGAGAGAGGAACATAGATTAACGGTGTTTGAGAATAAGGTGCTTAGGATATTTGGGGCTAAGAGGGATGAAGTTACAGGAGAATGGAGAAAGTTACACAACACAGAACTGCACGCATTGTATTCTTCACCTAACATAATTAAGAACTTAAAATCCAGACGTTTGAGATGGGCAGGGCATGTAGCACGATGGGCGAATGCAGAAATGCATATAGAGTGTTAATTGGAAGGCCGGAGGAAAAAAGACCTTTAAGGAGGCAGAGACGTAGATGGGAGGATAATATTAAAATGGATTTGAGGGAGGTGGGATATGATGATATAGAATGGATTAATCTTGCTCAGGATAGGGACCAATTGGCGGGCTCATGTGAGGGCGGCAATGAACCTCCAGGTTACTTAAAAGCCAGTAAGTAAGTAATATATTCGCCGCAAAAATTGTAATGAATGAGCGTACACAAATTTTCTAAAAGCATATAAGTTTAAATTCCAGATAAGAAAAAATTGCTGAACGCCTGTCGCTGTAGTCAGTATGCAAAGCTCTTACGTCTCGAGGAGTGTCTGAGGTTCGGTTTAACGAATATTCGAGTTGTTTCTCACTCTTTGTGGGTGGACGGCAAAGGCAGACCACTTTGAGCCATGCAGGAGTTCCAAGAGCCCTTGTAAGACGTGATTATCATCGTGTAGGCCTACTATTTAATTGATAATCCTCCTTCTCTCACAACAAACAATCAATCATCTATCCATCGACTCTACTGCAAAAGTTGCATAATAGGTGTAACTCACGGTCAGTTATACTTACCGTGATGCAGGTGGTTTGTTCATCCCTGCGACCTTGCAGTAACAAAGCATTGGAATGAACTGTCATGGGAAATCTGTACGTGTGTTGTTTCCATACCTTATATAACAACGTTCTCAGTCCACCGCTTTGGAGTAATGGTCAGCGTATCTGGCTGCGAACCTAGCTGGCCTGGGATTGGCAAGTTGCTTGGTTGAGGTTTTTTTCTGGAGTTTTCCCCAACCCATTCAGAGAAAATGCTGGGTAACTTTCGGCGCCGAATGCTGGGTTTATTTCTCTTCGTCGTCATCATCATCATCTTCATCTTCATCTTCATCTTCATCTTCATACATCCTTCCTACTTCCATACTAATTTATGTCATCTTATCGTACGGGGCTAACAGAATTCCACATTAAGGGTGCCCCAATTTCAGAACAGGATTCTTAATCATAATCGCCAAAAACAGTCAGAGGCGCAAATGGTTACACGTCACTATTCGCGGCGTTTATATTGTAATAGTAGTAGTAGTAATAATAATAATAATAATAATAATAATAATAATAATAATAATAATACTTACTTATCGGCTTTTAAGGAACCCGGAGGTTCATTGCCACCCTCACGTAAGCCCGCCATTGGTCCCTATCCTGAGCAAGATTAATTCAGTCTCTATCATATCCCACCTCCCTCAAATCCATTTTATTTTAATATTATCTTCCCATCTACGTCTCGGCTTCCCCAAAGGTCTTTTCCTCTCCAACCTCCCAACTAACACTCTATATGCATTTCTGGATTCGCCCATACGTGCTACATGCCCTGCCCATCTCAAACGTCTGGATTTAATGTCAGGTGAAGAATACAATGCGTGCAGTTGTGTGTTGTGTAACGTTCTCAATAATAATAATAATAATAATAATAATAATAATAATAATAATAATAATAATGGGTGTTTGAGAATAAGGTGCTTAGGAAAATATTTGGGGCTAAGCGGGATGAAGTTACAGGAGAATGGAGAAAGTTACACAACACAGAACTGCACGCATTGTATTCTTCACCTAACATAATTAGGAACTTAAAATCCAGACGTTAGAGATGGGCAGGGCATGTAGCACGTATGGGCGAATCCAGAAATGCATATAGAATGTTAGTTGGGAGACCGGAGGGAAAAAGACCTTTAGGGAGGCCGAGACGTAGATGGGAGGATAATATTAAAATGGATTTGAGGGAGGTGGGGTATGATGATAGAGACTGGATTAATCTTGCACAGTATAGGGCCGATGGCGGGCTTATGTGAGGGCGGCAATGAACCTTCGGGTTCCTTAAAAGCCATTTGTAAGTAAGTAAAATAATAATAATAATAATAATAATAATAATAATAACAATAACAATAATAATAATAATAATAATAATAATAGTAATAATCTCACATTTATCCGCACCAAAGAACGAAATGTTCAGAGGCGTTTTTCAATGTCTCGATTCAGTCTGCAAGAGATTTCTTCTCCGTACAAGAAGTGGTAATATTCTGTCCACGACTCACTCTTCTTACAAAGTCACTCTATGATTATAGATGTGGTTAATCGCAAACCATGAGATTCATGTTGTCATTTCAAACACAAAATGTAATACTGAAATCCGGACATGTGTGCAAATATTAGTGCTGGAAGAAAAATAGGAATGTACACAAAATGTAGAAAAATATGCATTATAAATATGGAATTTTAATTAAATGATTATAATAGGAAAGAAATAACGCGATTCAGTTTTTTTATTATTATTTATTTTATTTTAGTAGGTTATATTACGGCGCTTTGTCAACGGTGATAATGGTGGGGGTCGTCTTCCACTCTCTCTCGACCATGATTAAATAGTGCCGCCTATTTTTTTCAATGTCGACAACGTTGTATTCTCCCATTGCAGCATCCATTTGTGCTTTAATTTCTGTCAGAGTCCTTTTTACGAAATATTTAATGACAACATGAAGCACGATATTTTCCATTTTTGTCAATCTGTTCGACGCACTAACTTCATAATTAATCTACACAAAATGTAGTCAACAGAAAAGTACGAGTTCTCGTTCTTGAACTAATGTAAAATGGCCGCTAAAAATGGCGACATTGTTGACACGTTTTCAATGCCATCTATGTGCCAGACCACCAACTTTTCAAACACACTTCGTATGTAACTACACGAATGTAGTCTATTTATTTTTAGCGACGACAATGATTCGGTCTGTATGTCTGTCTTCTTCTGCCTGCTTCTTTTACAATAATTAAATTTAGTTAAATTCATTAATGGATTGGATTGCTGAGATCAGGCGGTTCCACTTCATGTCAGCTGGGAAGGGCGAACACTTTCAGTAATTGAAGAATGGAAACGCCATCAATATCAGGTCAAGACGCCTACAATCAGAGTATTGCTCTGGGACATTCTTCCTCCCCTATAAACAAGTGTGAAGTATTCGAAACGTTGTAGACCCAAGGAGAAAACAGATGTGATAACAGCTTCATCGTTTAGAACTTCTTAATGGAGTCTATCACAAATCGATCAGCTTCCAGAAAACTTTTCGCAGATAGTGATAAAACAGGAAACAAAATCATGGAAGAATAGAGTACACAAATGACGCGAAATGCATTTAATTCAAGTGCATCTCCCGTCATGAAGAGCGCGCTAGTTCTGAAAATGGCCAGTTTGTTTGCAAAATTTGTGGAAAGCAAAAAAAGCAAAGGACAAAGAAATTTAATTTAATTTAATTTAACTTAACATTTTAGGACTACCTTGAATTAATCATAATGTGTTTCCTTCGTTTATTTAATGTTAATTACAGTATAACCATAGCCTAATATATACAGTCACGAAGCTCAATACGTAGTAAATAGGCATCCATAGATAGTTGCTAGCCACTAGGATTGCTAATATCGCCTCATTACAGACAATGCGAAATAGTACCTGCAAGTCTATTGTTCCTAGCACCCTCACAACTCAAGCTTCGTGACTTTATATACTAGACTTTGGTATAATCCCGATTATCCGTCACACTATTAACCGATTGGCGGATTATCCGACTGCCTTTCTCTCGCTCTTTTTATTTATTATTATTATTTTTTTTTTTGCTACAGAAACTTATGAAGTAGGCCCTAGAACTGTACGTTATTATTAGTATGTATTTTATCTAGGGAGTGTTATTAGAAGCCTTTACACTTCCACAGTTTGGTCTATTGTTCGAGTTGCCGCACTGTACAGGAGTGGCAAAAAAAAAACCGGACCGACCCTTGTAGCTGATTTCAGAGCCTTGTTCACTCCAGAGCACGATAGACTGGTAACTAAGACTTTCGTGGTTCGAATCCTGCCTGGGAAGGGAACATTTTTTTGTTCCTTATTCAAATTTATTCCTAATACTTTTCGATTGCAGCGATATTTTACTACTTAATTAACTTATTTTTACCAGCAATCAAAAAGTATTGGGAATAAATTTGAATAAGGAATAAAAAAAAATATATTCCCTTCCCAGGCAGAATTCGAACCACGAAAGTCTTAGTTACCAGTCTATCGTGCTCTGGAGTGAACAAGGCTCTGAAATCAGCTACAAGGGTCGGTCCGGTTTTTTTTTTTTTGCCACTACTGTACAACTTCTATATAAAATGTATTCCATAAGTGTCAAAAGAAAATGTGTTGTCCTATGTATCGAAAAAAGTGCAAATAATTGAGTGGTTTGGGGAAAGACAAACTGTGGCTCATCTCGCATCAGAATACGAAACTGATGTTACAACTACAGTATGCGCGATTTAATAAAAATCAAGGATAAAGTGTATAAAGTATGTAAATCTACGACATGAGACCTCTACTATTTCTACCTTTACGCTGACAGCCATTACAAGAAGTTTCTTTGCATCTTAAATCACGTCGTTGACAACCGAACTGAAATTAGTGAACTTCTGATTCACTACCTAGCGTGTTAAAGACAAGACTACGGAGGAAATTACGAATCAATTTACGAAAATATTTTATGGTACGGATTATCCGATTTTTTCGATCAACTGTTCAGTCCACCCCCTTCATTACCACAGATAATAAAGATTCTACTGTACTTCTTCTATTAATGTTGTACAGTATATATAGTGTCAGTAAGTAATGACTTCATAAATAATTTTAGATTCACTTGAGGCTGTGTCTAAAGATCAATAGTGTCTGAAAACTTGGATTGAGAGGGTATAGTGGACGCTGGATTACACTTTACCTGAACATGACGGTTGAAGTGGACCTTCCTTTCCATGTAAAAAGAAACAAAAACAATGAAAAATTTCACATATACAAGTAACATAACTGGTTTTTCATAGTCTAAATGCTAACGGTAATTAGTGCTATAAAAGAGCTGAAATATAAATTTCGAAATAGGGGTCCACATTACCCAAACTAATAATAATAATAATAATAATAATAATAATAATAATAATAATAATAATAATAATAATAATAATAATAATACTGTTATAAAAGTACTGAAAGAATTATAGAAACTTCGGGAAATCAAATAATGACAACAAACTATAGTTTAGACTCGATGCGCAAACGTTGAAGTCGTCGTGAGTCTGAAGAAAAAAAAAGATGAGCACATAATCTTTTCAATGTCATGGAACAATGGAGAATAATCATATGCATTCAGAATTCAAGGCAGAGACCCGATAAGAGTTATAATAATTATAATTGCAATATTTTGAATGTAATCACCAAGCCTCGGTCCTGGGCACAGAAACGCAGGAAGTTCAGAACGCACGGACGATAGTGTTCTGTTGGTCGAGTGGAGTAGGAGCTGGAGCGCGCCGTTACTTCGTGTCTCAACAGACCGTCACCGTCACCGTCACAGTACGGCACAAAATATATTTCACCCTGTACAGATGCAGTATATACAGTACATTCCTAGTGTATACAATAAATGTGTACCATTAAAGTATTAACGTGAGTTGTAACCTTCAATCAGGTGTCCCTACGCCGAAGCCTGTTACACGTACCGCAGCCAAGCAGCAATACACACAACGGTAATGCACATTACGGACCCACCTGTGCTGTTGCAGTCACCCCTCCACACGGGTCATGACGTCATTTATACTCCGTGTACTCTAAACCTCATACTGGTTACCCTGTGTCCCTAGACCGAAGCCTGGTAATCACCTCGTATGGTAATTACCTCTTTCTAGAAATAATTTAAAAAAAAACTATACGTATTCAGTATATATTACCTGAATATAAAAAAATTAAGCTGTAATACTTGGAACAAGAGAAAACATTCTATCTGTTTTTTATGAGGGGCTACCTTATATGCAACGTGCGAGTACGTGTAATGCATGTGGATCGCTGTGTAGTCCAGCCTCACAATAGCCAGCTGTCAGTGCCATCTGGTCCACAATTGCATGTCTGAATAACGTAATGTCACAAACAACAGAAGAAAGAGAACAGAGTCCTTAATTCGTGGGAATTGAGAGACGCATCAAGCCATGCTACACAAGCTTCCAATCGTCAGTCTACATGCAGTATCTCAGTAGGCATTCAAATTCACTGATGTAGAAAAAGGATCCGATTTTAACTGCAATTGTTTAAGAAAGAAATTAATTTAATTTCAATTCTGTAAGAGAAAGGGATAGTCTATTATTTGAACTAGAAGGGCCGTATTATAGACATTTTTAGCGCGGGCTTTCGGTGGATGATCAGCGTTTTTCGTATTCATAAACAAGTGTTAGCGATAGGATATGATTTGAATTCTGTACAAGTAACCAGTGGATAGCCGGGGCTAGCTTAGTACGCTCGTAACGCGTGCTGCGAAATGTCTATGAATAGCACCCAAATACTTTAAGAAAAAGGTATTAATTCAACTATTACCATAAAGAGAAAAAATACGTGTTTCCCTACAAAACTTGCAAGAAGATAAAACTTTAATTATAAGAAGTTACGAAAAATGAAGAGTGAACAGTTCAAGTGTTTGCCACCACCTGGCCTCCGTGTTGCCAGCAGACGCACGACTCAACCGATGAAGGGTAAATTCAACGTCCCTATTATAAACGAAACAGGGAGCCGTTTATACAGAATCTTTCAAAAATACGGGGCATAATTTCAGGTATGTATTTCCCACATGTAGACAATCAAAATAGTTCATTACAACATGTGTCCGGAAATGCTTCATTTCCGAGTTATGGCCTTCACAACATTGAAATTCACCGGAACGTTTTTCTTTCCGCAGGTAGTTGTCATTACAGAAGATGTTCAAAATGTCCACCTCCTGCTTGAATACAGACCTCACATCGATGTCTCATTGACCTGCGAACACGATCCCAAACTCCAGGAGTATTGCGTATGTCCTCAGATATAAGGATACAATTGATACTCTTTCCACAGTCTCCAGACAGTCGTATGAGGAACACTGACTTGCAACGCTACCCTTCGTGTGCTGATAGAAGGAGTCATGTTCACAGCCTCCAGAATCTCCTCCTGTACTTCTGGAGTTGTAGATCTTGGTCGTCCCCTTCCCAAACCAAGAGAGTTAAATTTTCCATACTCGCACAGACGGTAATGGACACGTACAAATGTCTTCCGATCTGGACATTGTCGCTGTGGGCACCTCTCCTGGTACAAACGACGAGTCAGCGCAGCATTGCCGTCCGCCTTACCGTACATGAAGTGTATCTCTGCCAGCTCTTGATTTGAATACATGTCGCACAGTCTAACGCCTACACAACACTGAATGTAACTTTCGCCTCGGAATGAACTGTGAGAGTGCCCTCTTAATGTCTCCTTTGACGGCAACGACCTGCGGAAAGAAAACCGTTCCGGTGAATTTCAATGTTGTGAAGGCCATAACTCGGAAATAAATTATTTCCGGACACATGTTGTAATGAACCATTTTGATTGTGTACATGTGGGAAATACATACCTGAAATTATGCCCCGTATTTTTAAACACCCTGTATACTATGTAATAATTTTCTAAAAATGAACACTAACAGAGTTACTTACTGGCCAGAAATTTGTCGAGGAGACGTTGAAAATGTCCGCGATCATTTTCAAAATATTTTTGCACGATCGTGTTTTTTTATTGTATTTACAGCTATTGGTGTTAGGCCTTGAAAGATAGAATTTCCACACAGAAACTTGTCACTAGGGAAACCATTCTTCAAAACATTAAACTATACTGAAATAGAGCCATTAAAGTGCAATTATTGTTACTTAGTTACCCATTACAGTAGCCTACAATTTTGCGAAGGCTTTGAAATAATAATGCTTCATATTTTCAATGAAAAATATATTGTATTTGCAATTTTAAAAATATGCTGGTGAAAATAGTGTTGTACAATACAGGTTTGTGAAGTGAATTACAAAATCTCGGAAACTGAAAAACTCGTTCTGCTCGTTTTTCAAACTTTTCCTCCATTTTGGGATAAACAAATAGATTTTATGTGTACAAGTATAAGACAGACAATTTATAAATTCATAATACTTCGAAATTTTATCACTAAGGAGGCATTGAGAATAATATTTTTAGCTTTAGTACAATCATTAATACAATATGGTATAATAAATTGAGCTAGAGTAGCATCATCTGTACTTAATCCATTAATTTTATTACACGGAAGATTAATAAAAATTTGTCTAATTTATACAGATTTTAAAGTATTAACTATTGAAGAAATTTATAAATATAGTTTACTAACTTATTACCACAGAAATCAAATAAAACCTAAATCTAATCGACATGAATATTATACTCGAAGACAAAAGTCTACTTTCCCATTGAGCCTAAATGTCATACAAGTGCAGCTCTTAAACATGGTGCTAGTTTCGGCCCAAGATTTTATAATAAAATTACAAACCATTTTCCAAATTTGAAATATTTTAAAATTGAACCTTTTAAAAAAGAAATTTATAAAATTATTCATGATATATAATATTAACAAATGTGTGTATATTTTACCTTTTATTTCTGTCGACTATATTCATGTTTTTATTGAATATCACTGACTTTTATCTGCTTGTCAATTTATATTAAATGTGTTTTTCTCTCTTTTTTCTTTTTTCTTTCTTCTTTTTTGTTTTTACAATTGTGTGTTATTTATTGGTTTGAAGTAAGCTGTTTACTATATTTAGTAAACTATCCTTGTAAATTTTGTGTTATATTATTGGCTAAGACCACACCGTACACGATTCTGGCTCTTACTCTAATGCCTAGAAACATTTTTGTTTTATAATTTTAATTTGTTCTTACTAACTAAAAAAAATGAATGAATGAATGAATAAATGAATAAATGAATGAATAAATGAATGAATGAATAAATGAATAAATGAATAAATTAATGAATGAAAGAAAGAATGAATGAATAAATGAATGAAGAAATGAATAAATGAATGAATAAATGAATAAATAAATGAATAAATAAATGAATAAATAAATAAATGAATAAATAAATGAATAAATAAATAAATGAATAAATAAATAAATGAATAAATAAATAAATGAATAAATAAATAAATAAATACATGAATAAATAAATACATGAATAAATGAATAAATAAATAAATGAATAAATGAATAAATAAATAAATTAATAAATAAATAAATGAATAAATAAATAAATGAATAAATAAATAAATGAATAAATGAATAAATGAATGAATGAATAAATAAATGAATGAATAAATAAATGAATGAATAAATAAATGAATAAATAAATAAATGAATAAATAAATAAATGAATAAATAAATAAATGAATAAACTAATAAATGAATGAATAAACTAATAAACGAATGAATAAACTAATAAACGAATGAATAAATGAATGAATAAACGAATAAATGAACAAACGAATAAATGAACAAACGAATAAATGAACAAACGAATAAATGAACAAACGAATAAATGAACAAACGAATAAATGAACAAACGAATAAATGAACAAACGAATAAATGAACAAACGAATAAATGAACAAACGAATAAATGAACAAACGAATAAATGAACAAACGAATAAATGAACAAACGAATAAATGAACAAACGAATAAATAAACAAACGAATAAATGAATAAACGAATAAATGAACAAACGAATAAATGAACAAACGAATAAATGAACAAACGAATAAATGAACAAACGAATAAATGAACAAACGAATAAATAAACAAACGAATAAATAAGTAAACAAGTAAGTAAATAAACAAGTAACTAAGTAAGTAAGTAAATAACTAAAAGTAAATAAGTAACTAAATAAGTAAATAACTAAGTAAAGAAGTAAATAAGTAAATAAGTAAATAAATAAATAAATAAGTAAATAAATAAATAACTAAGTAACTAAGTAAGTAAGTAACTAAGTAAATAAATAAATAAATAAGTAAATAAAAAAATAAGTAAATAAATAAATAAGTAAATAAGTAAGTAAATAAATAAATAAATAAATAAATAAATAAGTAAATAAATTTAGTAAAAAGTACTTCCCCACCTTCTACCGTAAAATATCATTTTCATCTCTTTCAGAAATTACATAATCATGAGATGGAACCAACCCTCGTTCAAAAATAGGAGCAGATTAAAATAAAATGTTCCGTCTTAAGATTGTAAATATAGGATCACAGAGAATTGGATGTAGTTCTTGCACCGCGGTAAAAATGTAACCTACGGTTTTATGCTTAATACTGTAATTCCCTAGTTATGCGTAAAAAGGCATAACAAATTTCCATTTCCTTGGAAATATTCCGAAACGTTCTTGTAGGAAAACTGCTTATCTCACGAAATTTATGCGCCAGGTTGTGAACAGTTCTGTGACCAGAAAATCTTTCTTGAAATCGCCTTTTAACATTCACATGTTCAGTGTGTTAGCACATATGAATCATATAAACATTCTTTATGGAATATAATTCTTTAACCGATTCATTTTATCCCTTGTGTTCACGCGGTAACACTATACGTAAGGAAAAACAGACGAGAGAAGAATTTATCCCGATGGCCTTGGTGCTAACATAGCTGTCTATGCGAAAGCAACCTTCAGATGAGACAACAGCTTAACTGTCCCATGTATATAGATATTACTAATTAAAATAATTAAAACTATGTCATTATTTACAATAATTTAATTACATACAATAGACTCAATTTAAAAGGAGAAGACATTATTTTAATTACAGTCATAGAAGAAAGAGATACGATTCTGACTACAGTAACTTAAGAAAAAGATACTATCTTAAAAATAATAAAAATAACTATTCTATGAGGGTTCTTTCTTAACGGGAAAATATGTTTCTGAAGGATATCAGTATAGAAATTCGTATTTGAAATCGGAATTTCGCTATCAAGCACAGATTTTCACTTATATGGACGTATAAACTTATTCACTGGTAATTCAGTGTTGATGACAAATTGGACAATTTTTTAAAGAGATATTTTATTTGACTTCTGTTTTAATACCCAGTGACTTTTATTTTCATATTTTTAATTGTTTATTTTTCGACGCTTTTTCAACTGCTATGGTTATATGGCTTCTAAATGAGATGAAGGTGATAATGCCATCGAAATGAATCCGAGGCCCAACGCCGAAAGTTATCCAGCATTTGCTCTTAATGGGATGAGAGAAAACTCCGGAAAAACCTCAACCAGGTAACTTGTTCCAAGCAGGATTTGAACATGGGCGCGGTCGTTTCACGGTGAGGAATGCTAACCGTTACGCACAGCGGTTGACTTATTTTCATATTCACACGTTGGTTTTCTTGTTGCTATATTTCTAGCATTGTAATATGATTATCAATCCAGTACTGAGTCTATACGCCTGGAGAATAGGTCACATACCATAAGGAGAAGGCAGAGAAGTTGCCTATCGAGCATGGCGTTGACACCCGAAGTTCCGGTACTTTCTGACTCTACTAGTACAAGTTTCAACAGAATCGGTTTGCAAATAAAGAAGTTTTAATCATTTAAAATGGAAAGTAACTTATCAGACACTTTGTACACTAAATACAAGATATAATTTACAAAATAAGTGCTCTATTTCTCGCTTTTCAATGATCTGGATATAGTACGAACATTAACCTCTAAAGTACATCGACTTATTGTGATTGTAGAGATATGGCCCCTTCTATGCAGGCAGCGTTTCAAGTATTATTGTTAAGCATTAAGCGTATGCACATTGCGATAGGCGTTGTTATTATGTGAAAGGCATTGAAGTTTTTCCCACTGAGAACTGGAGACTCAGAGGATTAAAAGTAAAAAAATATAATTAAACTATTCATTCACCATACCCCATTTTTCTGGCTTTGTTGCCTCATGAGTGGTGCCTTGTTGGTATCGCTTGAGAAGTTCAGACCTGTCTTCGGACAGTTGACTAACAACAACATTCACTCTGTCTTCGGACAGTTGACTAAGTAACAACATTCACTGTCTTCGGACAGTTGACTAAACAACAACATTCACTCTGTCTTCGGACAGTTGACTAAACAACAACATTCACTCTGTCTTCGGACAGTTGACTAAACAACAACATTCACTCTGTCTTCGGACAGTTAGCTAAACAACAACATTCACTCTGTTGCCTTGTTTTTAACAAAAAATATTTCATCTTATTGGGTGCTTCCCATGAAATACCACTTCACATGGTTGCCTAAGTAGTAAATCGTGTAACAAATGAGTGGTTATTTTCAGTTATTATTCTTCTCCTTCACGTGAATGGTCTAATTATCTGCAAACAGCCCCAATATAATTAATATTCATATGCTATTACTTGAGTCTTAAGACGAATAAAAAAAATGAAGTTATTAGAATTGCTTTCAACCAAGGCCTGGATCCCATAAAAACCAGTAAGCCTAACTAACTCAATGACCACAAGAAACTATAATTACGAACCTACAGAAATGGGTTCGAATACAGCTGCAGCGATGATGGAAATAGAGACGCCACTTCAACAAAGAATCTAGCCAAAGTTACACCCCGGTGGGGAGAAGAGGAATAAAAGAAGGGGTAAAAATGCGAAAAACCGGTTTCAAGTTGGCATTGAAAGTTTCCTGGGTATTTTTTATAACGTTGGCTTTGTTATGGCTGGCCTGTGTGACCGCTCCCATGCTGCAGCGTTGCACTGTGATGCCTCTCGTTTTTATGCGATTCAGCGGCCTCTGTTATGTTACCAAGGTCGATCGAGGCAGCGGCTTCTGTTGATGCTCAAGAATGCAGCCCGAGCCGATGATCTCTGCTAGCCGTGTTGTTGACCGAGGGTTGAACCAATTACCTTGCTCTGGCGAGTCTCCTTCCAAACAAAGGACTACCACCGTCTCGAAACAAAGAGACGCTCATGAAAGAAACATGTTGCTATTCACGGGCCTTCGAGTTAGAATTCATGGATACCGAGTACTGTATCATACACTCACAACATGTGACGTAAATTATATCCAAGTATATTAAATTTATCCATAGTGTCGACTATCAACCCAACGTACGTGTGTTAAGATTTCCCAAAGAGAAGTAGGCTACAGTACCTACATATTTATTTTCTTTCTTACAGAACTACCGGTACGTATGTGTATGACCCTTGTTTTGTTCATCTTTAGGTGCGTACACACGTAGCGAACGAATGATGAAGCAAAACTTCGTTGTTCGTTCGCTCTTCGGAGTAACGTACAAATCATCAGCAAATGGTCAGAGAACATTCTCGTTCGCTGATTATCCGCAGTAATAGCAGACAAAGATATAATTATTATAGCAAGTGTAGCCGTTGAAATTATTATACGCAGTAAAGAAGGGCAGCACTGCTACTTACAGACCTCTTACTAAATCTACGTATTACTCTGTGAAAAGATTTATTAAACCTACATACTTAGACTTCAACAAACAAAATTTGATAACACAATGTCAAGAGAAGAAATGGAACTCTCTGCATCATAATTCACAGTTAATTCCCGATTTACCACGCAAATCGTCTGTAGCTGAATTTAGATTGGCAACAGGCCACGTGTTTGGCAAATACCTGCATAGAATTGGAATATATCAGTTCCCTAACTGCCCATTGTGCAATTCAAACCAAGAAATGGATTCGGAACACCTCAAAATCTGTGCTTCGGTGGCTGACCATGATAATATTTTTAAAAAATATTGGCGTGCAAGAGGCCAAATAACTTTATTGTCAAACGTCTCGCATTAGAAAACAACAACAGAAGTTAAAAAAAGAAACAAAAGGCGATGGTAGAAGACGCCACTCTACGAAAGTCGCAATCGAAATAGAGGCACTGACTTGCTCCATGATTTACGTCGAATCGAATCAGTTTCACGACTTCTGTCGCATTTCAGAAACAGACTTAGAAATATTACTGTGTAAAATGTGGCCATAAAATTTCCTGTTCCCCATATACATAAATAAGTTTGATGATAGCTTTGTCAGTCCACTCGAGTTTCGACATCCTGTTGGTGAAATTAAACTAACCGCTGCGTTCTGCTACGTCTGCAAACAAGTGGCAAATCCCGTCCACAACAATACCAACTTCCTTCGATTTACCGATAAGGGACGGATCACTACCGAAGGCAAACCAAACGATCGGTTTGCCTTTGCTGCGTCGTCCACGCGTTATGATTTCAGTCAGCGAATGCATTCGTTTGTCGTTCGTTCGCTACGTGTGAACGCACTTCTAAGCGGGAAGCCTTATGGCATTGTGATCACATTTGTACTATTCCCAATCCTCACGAATTTGAGGACAGAACAAGCCAAAGATACCAATTATGATCCTCACGGACGTGATTCAGACAGTGTGATCGAGAAACAAATGTAAGCGACCATCCGGTTTTATCCGGTAACTTTTTATTCACGTTTAGACTGCGTAGAAGAGGAAAAGTAATCGGTAGAGGAGAAGAGGAGTTTACGAGGTCATTGCTAAATTTTTACGAGTGTGCGTGTCATCACTAAGTTCACTGAACCAAAACTAAGATTCTTGCTCAAGGATGTGTTAAATGTGGTGTCTGCCATCGATAATGTTATCCGCGATCACGACTTTTGTAGATGTACGACTTTTGCCACCTATTTCATTCTTTGAGTTATAGTAAGCGAAAAAGTACGAAGTTATGACAGGGGGAAAACAGGAGTACCTTGAAAAAATCGTACCTTAGGCTGAAGTATTTTTCCACTACAAATTTTAGTCAGATTCGCTAGGATTTGAACCCGTGTCTCCGGCGTCGCAAGCGGCCGATCTAGCTGCTAACTGCTCAATAATCGGTGCACATTTTCGTAGAATAAATTAGTTCACTGAAATATAGGCCTACAACTTTGAAAAAATATAATGCGTCGGTTTATAAGCAAAACACACAAAGTCAAAATTTTACTTCTGAGATAAAGGCGTTTTTCTTCTGGAAAAAACTGAATCCTCAAAATATTATTTTTAGTAAGTTTTTCTTTTAAGTGTATTTCATTTTCCAATTCTAAGTTCACACAACTTTTTCTCAAAAGTATCTATTATTTTATATTTTTGTTTTGCTTGTAAACGGACGAATGATGGAAAATTTGCAGGAATTTTGGAGAAATGGTTTTTTAATTTGGTAATAGTATAAAGGGCATGTTTTAATTATTTTAAATAATTGTAACTTGGTCTTCTCTCCGAGTTTATTTTCAATATAGATTCCTTCAAGCAACATCTGCAGTAGTCCTACCGAAGGTGGTGGTGGTGGTAGTGGTGGTGGTGGTGGTGGTAGTGGTGCTGGTAGTCGTCCACACCTGTGGAGTAAAGGTTAGCGCGTCTGGCCGCGAAACCAGGTGGCCCGGGTTCGATTCCCGGTCGGGGCAAGTTACCTGGTTGAGGTTTTTTTCCGGGGTTTTCCCCTCAACCCAGCATGAGCAAATGCTGCGTAACTATCGGTGCTGGACCCCGGACTCATTTCACCGGCATTATCACCTCCATCTCATTTAGACGCGTCGTAAAATAACCTACTAAAATAAAAGTATTAGTAAGTATCTAGGGGCGGATTTGAGCATATTTGCATATTTTATTCCTTAGTTGCAAATCATACGTCACAAGTATACTATATACATATATATATTTTTTTTTTCGTTGTTGGTAACTCTATAGCATCTATAGCTCGGACGGTCACTCTAACGTAGCAAACTCGGTCCGATTGTATCTTTTATTTTTATTGGGTTATTTTACGACGCTTTATCAACAGCTTAGGTTATTTAGAGTCTGAATGATATGAAGGTGATAATGCCGGTGAAATGAGTCCGGGGTCCAACACCGAAAGTTGCCCAGCATTTGCTCATATGGGGTTGAGGGAAAACCCCGGAAAAAAACCTCAACCAGGTAACTTGCCCCGACCGGGAATCGAATCCGGGCCACCTGGTTTCGCGGCCAGACGCGCTAACCGTTACTCCACAGGTGTGGACGAATGTATCTTATCGTGGCTTCATTCATGATATGAATTAAGTCCACAGATTTCAGATCATGTTCAATTCGCACCACAGTGTGACACACAATACAAATGTAACCAAATTTACTGTTAATAAAACAACAGGCAACATATACGAGTAACACGAATGCACTCTAACATCGACATCCGACACGATTCGAGGTGCTCCGTCAAATAAACTAATATTAGCCGAACATTTAGGAGTGGATCAGGACAGCACGTTTGCACATCTCCTTTTTATGTTAGGTTAGGTTCTTTTCAAACTGAAATGACGAGTGAAGCGTAGGACAGTTAAAATTACTCTAACCTAACCTAACCTTTTTATGTTAAGTTAGGTTAGGATAGGTTAGGTTAGGTTAGGTTAGGTTAGGTTAGAGTAATTTTAACTGTACCTTTCACTCGTCATTTCAGTTTGAAAAGAACCTAACCTAACATAAAAAGGAGATGTGCAAACGTGCTGTCCTGATCCACTCCTGAACATTTGACTTTCGAAGTATCGATAGTTGGTTTCTTTTATTTTGAAACGGTCTTTTAATTCCTAATTAATTTCCTGACCTGCATCACTACAGCATGGATGAGCACAACAGATACACGAGTCGCTGCACACTTCGGTCTACAGATTCTAAATTCAAACGTCAGTTCAGGGTCGTATGTTTATTTTCATCTTGTTTGGTTATATCGGCTGCGTACAATCACCCCTCGAACAGAACGCAGAGGACAATGTACGGCAATTGCAGGTTTGCTATGTTGGACTTGTTACAGCAGCGGCGATTGGAATGTACCCCGATGACTAACTGCAGATCCGATCTCCCATAAGAGGACAGAAACTCCAGCGTGTCTCGAGTAGGCAGGCACGGACTCTGGAAGGACATTGTACTCTTCTGCATCTATGTATGGCCTTATGAAATGAAGGAAATTCCTAGAAATGCAATAAGACGACAAAAGGTGCATATTCTATACAAGATAAATTAAAGCGTGAAGTTTTGCAACCTGCTATCCTGAAAGGAAACACGCAATCTTTTAGAGCCATAAATGGAAGAGTAGCGTTTAAACCAAATTATAAAATGGATCGCAAAAAAGTCATCGTGAAATACGTTAATACAACGTACAGAACACAAACTGATAACTACTGTAAACCACGAAACTTTATGCACTAAAAATCTGAAAATAGACATGCAACTATGCAGCAAAAATTATTGTTTAAATATGCAGTAAAAACTGAACTATAGGCCTATGCAGTAAAAAATAAACTTTACAGCTTTATTTGATTTAATAATGCGATGTAAATAAAAATAATTTTAAATGATCATCATTTTTATTAAACCTTTTTTTATAAATGTATTAATTTTACTTTTCATTTTACATATACAGAGTGTTTCCGAGGTGGTGTTACAAACTCTTCGAAACCGACATCGAGCACTTCTTTCTATCCCTCATCATAGAACGTCTTTATACTCATCTTCCTATACTGTAGAAATATCTCGCCTCTGGAATTCGTCACCTAATGACATCAGGGACTGCAGGACTTTATCACAATTCAAAATTAAATTGGAATATTTTGTCTTGGTTAATGTTTTTAGGTATTGCTAGAAGTATTGATGTGTTTTTTTTCCTTTTTCTTTTTTAATCTAGATTCAAATTGCAAGTTTCTTGTTTATGTTAGTTAATTAGTTAGGATACAATTAATTATGATACTTAATCACTCATTTAAAGTTTCTGTGACTGCAACCTGTGTATATTTTTGTGTGGCTTTACTTTGTTTATAGTGTTTTCTCTCTCTCTCTCTCTTTATTTATTGTGTAGCTTTACTTTGTATATAGTGTATTTTTTTCTCTGTTTACTTCTATTATTGTATTTGTATTCCTGGTGTTGTGGAAGAGAAAGTCTGATGGCCTTAACTACACCAGAATAAATAAATAATAAATAAATAAATAAATAAATAAATAAACTTTCAGGGATGATGGCGAAGGGCACATGTATCAATTTGAGATAAGGAACCATGGTCCGGAAATGTCCGAGTCGAAAGTTATAAGCAAAAATAGTTGTGTGGAAATGGAATTGTAATTTGGCACCAAGTGTCCTCCATCCCTTAACCTTCGGAACAGTCGTGGAAAGATGGTATGGGCCGGATGTCTCCTACGTGGGTACAAAGCCCGATACAATCTGTGAGCTTGTCTACTGTTCCCATTGGCTCATCCGTATTCGAAAATCAGGTCTGCTTATTCCGCTCTCGTGTACTCCTCCATTTCATTAGGACTGATCGACTGGACACTGCAACTTGTACACATACACAGCTGTCTACAGACGTGCATATCAGGAGCAACCATGTCCGTTACACATTACGCTATCTGCATTGCTTTAGTGTAGTTTCCTGTCTCCATCCCTCACACAGCGCACTGAATGGAATACTGTAAGTAGACAACGTAAACAACGTCAGATGAATACAGTATGTGTAAGATGTACAGATAAATATACATAAATAAAGTGTACAGAGGAATAAAATTATTTCATTTCCACAGAACTATTTCTGATTGTAACTTTCGACTCGGTAATTTCCGGACCAGGGTTCCTTATCGCAAATTGATATATGTGCCCTTCCCCATCATCCCTGAAAGTTTGTAACACCACCTCGGAAACACTCTGTATATTTTAATTGGAACATTTTAACTTTCTAACTTTCCAACTTTCTTTTAAACTTCCTTTGCATTTCACGTACAGTAGACTCTCCTAAGTTCGACTGAACAGAATTGAAAGTTCAGTTTAGTAAGAATAGTGAGTGTGGCAGGTGAAATGAATACAAATTCTTATTTGTTATCTATCAACGAATACAGTACTGTACTTGCATTTCCTGCCCGCCCCGAGACTTGTGTATGCGTTTCTAGTACCACAGTGGGTTTCGACAGTTCCGTCTCACAAACGGCACAATTCCCAAATAGAAAAAGAAGGTTCATTAACTTAAAATCAGTGATTAAATATGGATGTCCTAATCAATAAAATATTATGTTTTCCTTTAACAAAAGTTCACACAAGACACAGAACCAATTCCCATTCAAATGACAAACCCATTTCTTAATGTCCTTATAGGGGCGTGTCTAATTCTCGTACGTAAGCAGTCGAACTATAGGATGTCGAACTTAAGAGCTTCCACTGTAATTATTACGGCAGTAAACAACCAACGATTTCTTCAGGCTCTCTATTATGAAAATTCTCTTATATGTCAGATTTAGTTTAAATGCCGAGAACGATCTCTCGACATTACACGATGTGACAAGTGATTTCATTGTCGCAGCTGTTTAAATGCATTCAATTTTGATTCAATAAAATTAGAGCGCACCAGCAGCATTGTCGTCGCAGAAACTTCATGACCTCAATAATACGTGACTTTCTTGTCGCAAGTGTCTTAATACATTCATTTTTGGTTCTACGTGAAGTCGAATGACATCTAGGCGACGCGTATTTTCGCCCTGGTTTCTGAAACATTACACTGCTAGCATGTACACACAGGCTACAGTAGTCTCATGTTAAACTGTTAAACGACTCAACTTATACACTAGGGAGACGTATCCATTACCGTCGCAGCAATGCCATGTCCTCAATAGTATTTAACTAATTATTGGTTTTATTTCTCACACACTTTTTATATTTCTTGGAAATTATTCTTATTTTTATCAACAGTAATCTCACTAGAGGTTTTGATTTATCTAGAGAAAATCAAAACTCGAGTGGGATTTAATTGACTATTACACGATTAGAAGAAAGTATATAAAGATTAGAAGTAATGAAGTACTCTAGTACAATAAAATATTGACTTACGAAAATACTGAACTGTCTTCAAATGTATTATTGTACCATTGTATTCCGCTAGATGGCAATAGTGTGTTATGATTAGCTGTTTTCTTGTTATCAGTTGTGCCAACTATAGAATCTTCATTGAACTCTGTGGACGGTTACCAGTCAAGAAGGCTTTGTTATTGAAACAATTGCATTCCACTTCAATTATCCGGATCCCAGAAATCAACTTCACTTGACAGATGATTTTCAGTAAATCTTAACATTAAACAATCTCTGAAAGGTACGTGACTATCCATATCACACAGCAGAAGCTATAACATAACCTAAATATAACAAACAAGTGTTTGAAAAGTTATAATTAGAAATGATGAAATAAGAAAAGTTTAATTAAGGATGAAATAAAACATAAACATGAATAATTTTAAAAGGCACAATTACTGAAAGTACAATTTTCAAATTTGAATGTTTTAGTGGTTAGTGGTTCAGTTGATGTTATATTGGACGTGTGCTTAAAAGAAGTGG
Source organism: Periplaneta americana (assembly GCF_040183065.1). Taxonomy (NCBI): domain Eukaryota; kingdom Metazoa; phylum Arthropoda; class Insecta; order Blattodea; family Blattidae; genus Periplaneta; species Periplaneta americana. The sequence continues at coordinate 156,894,400 of NC_091121.1, forward strand.
AACTCGTTGATGTACATGGTGTATTCCTCAACTTATTCAGGATTTCCGAATGGTGCTCTTCATTTATTTGTAAATAGGATTTCAGGGAAGATGCATAGCTATGACCAGTGATCTTTATTAATTCTTGTTCTTGAATGCCAATGCGAGTCATATTTGGAAGTGCTGTGTATCGACTGGAGTGGTTTGTAATTTTCTGTTTTTTTTTTTTTTTTTTTTTTTTTTGACGTCCAGAGCAGTGCAGTTTGAAATGTTGGCAAACAAAGAAACAAATGCTAGGGTAGTGATAAAATTAAACAAATGCTAGGGACGCGATAAAATTGTGCGATAAGCAGCCATGATTGGTTGAAAGACGTCCTTATTGGTCAAAAGTAGTGTGACGTAGTAAAAGTGTAACAGTCAACAGTAATCTCACTAGAGGTTTTGATTTATCTAGCGAAAATCAAAACTCGAGTGGGATTTAATCGACTATTACACGATTAGAAGAAAGTATATAGAGATTAGAAGCAATAAAGTACTTTAATACAATAAAATATTAATTCATTTACTGAAATTCTATTTCACTAATGTTAGCTTCACCAAAACATTTCAACTGAGCCGCCATTTTCAGTTGACTGTCTATGCTATAAACAAATGACGATCGCAATGCCTGTTTTATAGTACTGTAAAGAATTTGAAGTTTGAAATGTTGGCAAACAAAGAAACAAATGCTAGGGTAGTGATAAAAAGACACAAATGCTAGGGAAGCGATAAAATTTTTAAAATGCTAGGGAAGCGATAAAATTATGCGATAAACGGAAATGATTGGTTGAAAGACGTCCTTTCGCACCGTTTTATTGGTAAAAAGTAGTATGACATAGTAAAAGTGAGTGAGAGAAAAATTTTAAATGCGTTAATAAATCGAGCAAAACAAAATAAGATTCTCATATATATGCATTTAAGTATACAAAAAAACCCTCAAAATATGCATTTATGCAAAATTAAATTGGCTTTATTCGATCGACAAAGATCCACTTTTACTTTTTTCAATATGCCAAATCAATAAAAACATGTAATTACATAAGTTCCGTGGTCTACTGACAACTATAACAAATTATTTGCAGCTATTCATGAATTTCACTATGTGATAACATTATAATGCAATTAATAAGTAACTCCAGCACTTTACACTATATTATAATATTTATACTATATTATATTATATCTGCGTTATTCTTTTGGTTAGATAAGTTAAAAAAATAATTATAGTACTTAAGAACAATGAAATTGTCAATTTTATTGAGTACATCATCATTAATTTTATAAGACGGAAATTAAAAGACGCGATTAATGAAGAGGTACAGACCTGTCCTATCACTCGTTTGGCTTACAATTGCGAGTTCAGCAGTATTAAAGTGACCATTACACTTACTACGTCATACTACTTTGGACCAATAAAACGATACGAAAGGACGTGTTTCAACCAATCATGGCTGCTTATCGCTACAATTTTATCACTTCCCTAACATTTGTTTTTATCACTTCCCTAGCATTTGTTTTTTGTCAACATTTCAAAATACAAATTCTTTACGGTACTATAAAACATGCTTTGAAGTCGTCATTTGTTTCCCGAATGGATAGTCAACTGAAAATGGCGGTTCCGTTCAAACGTTTTGGTGAAGCTAACATTAGTGAAATAGAATTTTAGTAAGTCAATTAACACCTATTTTATTATATCAGAGTACTTTATTTTTTCTAATCTTTATATACTTTTTTCTGTTTTTATCACCTCTCTACCATTTGTTTCGTTTGTCAGCATTTCAAACTGAAAATTCTGTACGATACTATAAAACATGTGTTTCGATTGTCATTTATTTACCGCATAGATAGTCAACTGAAAATGGCGGCACCGTTCAAACGTTTTGGTGAGCTAACATTAGTGAAATAGAATTTTAGTAAGTCAATTAATATTTTACGGTATTAGAATACTTTTATTTCTTCTAATCTTCACATATAATGGGGTAGAGTGGCCAGTTCCTTTCCCCCCTCCATTGCATACATCGCCAACTAGCTACATATTACATTAGTCAGACTACAGATGTAGAGTAGTGGCAAAAAAAACCGGACCGACCCTTGTAGCTGATTTCAGAGCCTTTTTCACTCCAGAGCACGATAGACTGGTAACTAAGACTTTCGTGGTTCGAATCCTGGGAAGTACTGGGAATAAATTTGAATAAGGAACAAAAGAAAGTTTCCTTCCCAGGCAGGATTCGAACCACGAAAGTCTTAGTTACCAGTCTATCGTGCTCTGGAGTGAACAAGGCTCTGAAATCAGCTACAAAGGTCGGTCCGGTTTTTTTTTTTGCCACTACTGTACATAAACAAAATTGTCCTTCCTCCGACACATATCATCAAGTGAGATGTACTGTTTGGTAATAGATGTACCGTACGTATCAGCCAGAACCTTAATCATAGGATCTGAAGTGTATAGTTTATTTGAAATTGTATTCAGGTTCAAAACTCATGTAGGCTGAATCTCAGCCCTGATAATGAAAACTCTACGTGGCAAAGTAACAATAAAAATTAATTAATAATACAAAAGATTACTATAATAAAATAAAATTCCATCTAAAAAATTTTTACTCAAGTGCGATAGATGAGTCTCGAAAATTCTCCACTCACGACAATATGTAGTGCATGAATCTGCTGTAGGACAAGTATTTGACTGTGAATAGATGAAGAATAAAGAGATGATGTGTGCAGTGGTATTTCTAGCGTGTTATATTGTGACCGAGTATTTAAGTTATGATACCGAGAAAGACTGTGGAATCGGACAGATAAGTAAGAGGGAGTAGAGGTGTGCAAAATTCGGTATAAGAGAGAAAGGGAATGCAACTTTCTCCTCTCATTTAACCTGAGCCACAATAATTTATCGAAAGAAGGCTAAATGTGATCGTAGTAGCGGACATTACAAATGAAATGAACACACGCATTATGAACACGTATATACTTATATACTTCCTTCTGTTTTTATCGCCTCTCTACCATTTGTTTCGTTTGTCAAAATTTCAAACTGAAAATTCTGTACGGTACTATAAAACATGTTTTGCGATCGTCATTTGTTTACCGCATAGATAGTCAACTGAAAATGGCGGCTCCGTTGAAACGTTTTGGTGAGTTAACATAGTGAAATAGAATTTTAGCAAGTCAATTAATATTTATTTGTTTATTTGAAATTGTATTCAGGTTCAAAACTCATGTAGGCTGAATCTCAGCCCTAATAATGAAAACTCTACGTGGCAAAGGGACAATAAAAGTTAATTAATAATACAAAAGATTACTATAATAAAATCAAATTCCATCTAAAAAAAATTACTCAAGTACGACAGATGAGTCTCCAAAATTCTCCCCTCATAATATGTTATGCATGAATGTCCTGTAGGGCAAGTATTTGACTATTTAAAGCACACATTAAGTTTTTTTTCGTAATTTTTGCACTGCTCTGCTAATAGTCTATCAAGGATATTCATTGCATGACTTGCAACGCCTCATACTAAGAGAAAGGACTACAACGACCTTGATATTATGCAACTCTGTTAACTAGTCCCCAGGAAGGACACAAAGTAATGCGATAGAAAAGGAAACTGAAACCACAGCGAGTACAGAGCATATCTCCAAATAACAGCATCTTATTCGTTTATATTTACAATATTTTTATGACAGAAGGCCTATAGTTTGCTTGACTGACTTGGCTTTTCGAGGACCGGACTAATATTACTGTATTGTTATTGTCATCCTTGTGCTAACCTATTATTGGCTAATGCTGTTTTTAATTGTTTTTAACTGCGATTGTTATCTAGCATCTGAGTGAAATGAAGATGATGCCAGCGAAATCAGTTCAGGGTTCAGCGCCGAAAGTTACCCAGCATTTGCTCTTAATAGGTTGAAAAAAAAAAACAATGGAAAAACCTCAAGGAAACTTGTCCGAACCAGGATTTCAACCGCTAGTTTCACGGCTGGTCCACAATAAACCGGGAACGGAAACGAGAACTAGAACGGAAATATTGTTATAATGTATTTTAATGTGAACATTCACAATTAACGAGAAGCTTGCCTGAGCACAGGAACGGAAACGTGAAAGTTAATTGTGAATGTTCACATTTAAATACATTTTAACAATATTTCCGTTCCCGTTTCCGTTCCGGGTTTATTGTGGACCAGCCTTTACTCTACAGTAGTGGGCTAGAAGTTTACTGAACTGCTAGGATTTCGATGTTTGGAAATTATACGTCATTTTCTAATTTTGTTCCAATTTTACTACGTAAATATTCATCATCATCATCGACGCTACAGTCCAATTTGAGCCTCGGCCTCCCTTAGAACTCTCTTCCATGCATCTCTGTCCCTGGCAACCAACCACCATCCTTTAATTCCCACTTTCTTTAGATCCTCTAACACTCCATCCATCCATCGCAGTCTTGGTCGTCCTACACTCCTTTTTCCTTCAAATTTATTCTCCATAACTTTCTTGGGTATCTCATGATCTGCCATCCTTACTACGTAAATATTATCATCATCATATTCCAGGCACGAAATTAGGCCATTGTTGGCCTGTTTCGGTTCCAGCTATACAGGATCCAATAGACGTTTCTGTGGACGTCTAGGTCGTCGTCGTCGTCGTCGTCCTTGAGGGTGGTATTTTAGCATTTCTTGGGGTGTCCGGCCAGCTTCCATACGAGAAATGTGTTCAAGCCATCTGTTTCTGTATTCTGTAATTTTTTCTTCTAATGGTTGCAGGTTGAGTTCCTGCAGTATATCCTCGTTCCTTTTGTGGTCCAGAAGTGTGTATCCTGCAGTTCGTCGCAGCTATTTCATTTCAGCTGCTCTTAATCTGCTTGCTGATATCTCTTTGTTTCGCTTCCATAGAGGAGAGTTGGTAGTGCAAGGGTTTTATATAGCTTTATTCTGGAATGTTTCTGTACTAAACTTGGTTTTAGGGTATGGTTTAGCAGTCTTAATATTTGTAAAAATTTGTTAATTTTTCTGCTTACATCATTCTCTCCTTCGTATGATATATTACATCCTGAATATGAAAAGGAATTTATCTGTTCTAAAATCACATTTTCAACAACAATTTTGCTTCGAATTGGGTTTGTACCTTCAAATGCCATTATTTTGGTTGTTTTCTGGTGAAATCTTCATACCGTGTTCTTCTATGATTTTATTTAGTTTAAATATACCTATCTGTAAATTGTCTTCGGAGTTTGCAACTAATACTTGGTCTCCGCGGAAAGAATTGTGTTTAGTCTTATGGAACTTGAAATTTGAATTCCTAATTTGTACTCCTCACACCAAAGGCGTATTATTTCATCCATGTATATATTGAAAAGTCTTGGTGACAATGGGCAACCTTGTCGTACTCCTTGATTTATGGATCTATAGTTAGAAGTAAAATTAAATATTAAGACAAAGAAAATAATGGCTTGTTTTAAGTTTTGACGATCAATTGGACATGACGTAAGACTGATAAACCAAAAAAATAAAAGTGTTTACGATGTTAAACTCAGTCCCTTTACTAAAATATTACGTTAAATGCAAATTGCTACACAGTCTTGTTTCGCAATAAAGTTAGAAATGCAGGGCGATATATAAGTGGATGATTGCCAACCTCGTAAGACGGAACGATGCATATTTCAACACTACTCCGATCACTTTACAGCTCTGAAAACAAATCAGTAATCTGAAACTAACAAGTGACAAAAAAAATTCTCGATAATCTACATAAGAAACTGAAAAAAGACCAAGCAAATAAAAGTGAAGTAAGACCTCCAACTTATGTAACAAAAGAGGTCCGTAAACTAATCCTTGAAATGATGGAGGGCATTAAAACAAGAACAAAACTGCTTTGGCAGCTGCAAGAGAGAGAACATTATATTGGAAGAACATTTTTTGCGGCATATGTAACCGTGATCTGGGTGGATAAAATAACTAACGGCCCTTGACCATGAAGCAATTGGCCTTCAAGACGTCGCCTCCCCGTGTTGGTATGGAGAGATGTGAATGGCCTACAACTTGACCGACAACAAAGAACTGTCTGGACTATTCGCATCGACCTGGAGGCTGCAGCACCTTCGAAACAGGGCTGTACAATTGAACACCTGTTACTCTGACGACAAACAAGCCTATTGTTTACGAGAATAACATGACCAGATCAGACAAACACGCAAGTTTCTCAAGAGAGGGGATACTGTTCTTTCAGCATAGGACTGCAGATTGCCATCTATAGACATAAATATCATTTGATAAGCTGATTTTAGTGTGTACTGCCTGTGATTGTGAAATATCCCTTGAATAGAGGAAGCAGTAATGCACCTGATTAAGTGAAATGCGCATTCATTATGCGTAAAAGCAGTTGAAAAATAATATTTAGTAGGCATAAAACTCTCATAAACTATTATAGTCCAATAATAATAATAACAATAATAATAATAGGCCTAATAATAATAATAATGACACCAAACATTAACCGACTTCTTTGAAAGCATATTCTGTAGTGACCACATTATACAAGGTGGGGCATGGGAACCAAGTGTTTTTGGAATGGTTTGTACTCGGTCATTATGAAAGGGAGAGACGTGCGGCATGTGACATTCCATTCCGTGGCTCATAGCATTTCACCTGCAGTGGGTATCATGGAGCAGTGGACGCATGTTTTCGTATGATTCTTTTGTTACGAATGGCGAGTCTGTGACCATGATACGGCGTGAGTTTTGCTACAGATTCGATATTAATCGCAATGATTCAGTTTCCATGCGTGACACAATCTTATGTTGGGTTAACAATCTTCGAACAAAAGACACAATACTGAATAAATAACCGCCCAGGCACCAACGCAGAGTGTGTACTCCAGAAAATGTTGAAAGAGTCAGCAAGCGATACTGCGCAGCCCAGGACGCTCTGCTCGAAGACATTCAACTGCACTTGGAATCAGCAATCGTACGACGGATTTTGCATGACGATTTGCATTTACACCCATAAAAGATCGGTGGCTGTTTAGAAATTCAATGTAAGGGATTACCCCAACGATGAATTTCGCACAGGAAATGCCTGCACTCCACGAGCAGTCTGGAAACATGAAGATTGCAATGAGTGATGAAGCCCATTTCCACCTTAATTTTCGGTATTGGGCTGCTGAATTAAAGGACGCGATACGTCAACATAACACTCAATTCAAGAGAGATCTCCTGGAAAGAGTAGAGGTCAATTTTCGTCAGCACCTTGAACACTGCGTCAAAGCAGACGGACATCACTTTCCAGATGTAATTATCCGCTCATAATTGAAATGGTATGTTCTCACAAATGTTGTTCTACCAATAAATTGTGTTGAAAACAAAAACTAACTATTTTATTATTATTTTAAAAACACTTGGTTCCTATGCCCCACCCTGTATTAACAATTTGAACATTATCTTTTTGTTGAGCTTTCGAGTAGCATACTACACTATCTACCATAAAGTAACTGGGCACTGTTTTCGTCCCTTTAGAACCTCGTGGTACCACCTCTTGTTGCTATAACAGCAGCCACCCTGTCAGTCATGCTCTCCACTAGTTTGTGTAGGATATCCACTGGAATGCGTCGCCATTCCTCTTGCAACATGGCACTCAGTTGGACAATGGAAGTTGGCTCCATGTTTCGGCGGCTACTCTGCAGTGGTATGCAGACAATAATGTTCACCGGTTGGACTGGCCTGCACAGATCCTGATCTCAATCCCATTGAGCACCTTTGGGGAGAATTGGACCGGCGATTGAGGTCTCGGGAGATGCGGCCACCTTCCATTGTCCAACTGAGTGGCATGCTGCAAGAGGAATGGCGACGCATTCCAGTGGATATCCTACACAAACTAGTGGAGAGCATGCCTGACAGGGTGGCTGCTGTTATAGCAATAAGAGGTGGTACCACGAGATTCTAAAGGGGCAAAAACAATGCCCAATTACTTTTTGGTAGATAGTGTAGTTCCTTGCATAAATCACTATGTCTCTTTCGTGGGGCTAGTCCAATAATAATGGACAAGTTCTATGGCGATGATTTGTATTAGTATTAGTATTTATTTATTTAACCTGGTAGAGATAAGGCCGTCAGGCCTTCTCTGCCCCTCTACCAGGGGATTACAACTATAACATGAACAATAAGATTACAATTAATATTAAATTTACAATTACAATTACAATAAAAATTAAAGTACGACAAGAATTCCTGATTAATGAAAGCTAGACATTTTATCATAGAAATTAAGAACAAAGAATATTTTTGAATTTACTAAATTACAAATTAAACCTACAATAACAAAATTCTATAGTGATGAAATTACCGAATATTGAAATATTTTGTGATAGATTAAGAGAACTATTTACAAGAAACCATGTCTGAACGAGTCTCAATTACTGACCAAGTGCCTAGTAAGTTTGCATTTGAATTCAATTTTATTTCGACAGTCCCTGATGCCAGCAGGTAACGAATTCCAGAGTCTTGGCAGGGCTATTGTGAAAGAGGATGAGTATGAGGAGGTTCGATGGGATGGTATTGTTAGTATTGTTTCATGGCGAGAGCGTGTGTTCAGATTGTGGTGGGAAGAAAGGTAAGTGAAGCGAGACGACAGGTACGAAGGAATAGAAGAGTTCAAGATTTCGAAGAGAAGGAGAAGTGAATGTAAATTTCTTTTCTTATCTAGTTTAAGCCAACCTATTGCTTCCAGGGATGGGGTAATGTGATCATATTTACGAACATTGCTTACAAAACGTACACACAAATTATGAGCACGTTGAAGTTTCGTTTTGTTGTCGCTGGAAAGGTCAGTCAGTAAAATGTCAGCATAGTCAAAATAGGGGCAATACAATTTGTATTATCTTCCCAACAAACGATTAGTATTTAAACCGCAGAATGAAGTCTTCTATAAAACAAAATACTAATGATCCAGAAGAAAACTTGTCTCGCATATTTTTTCACGATTTTCGTTAACAGTAACCATTTCGCTCAGAAGTATCTAGGTCTTTTTATCGATAAGCCTAAACCTGGTAGCTCTGAAACACCCAATGACGCAAAACCGCTCGTCAGTTTATAGAAAATTTTCTAATTTTGTCGGATATTACAGGGGTGAGTGAAGATCTTATTCACGATTCTTTACAGTTTTATGTACTATTCCATGTGGATACAAGGTACACTTCAAGCCATTTTCAAATTATACAGCAAGTGTACATGTAGATCTGTATTTATGGTATTATATACCATCCAGCGTACATAAAATCTTTATTCATAGAAAAAAAATGTATACAGTCCGCCATACGAATGTTGTCAGAGGACGCTCAAGAACCAGACAAATATTTGCGCAAATATAGGCTAGATCACGCTAGAAAGTGTTCGCACGAGAGAAACTTACAAGATGCCCTACACTTGGTGTTAGTATCCTGTAAGCCAGTAATGTTGCAAATAAATCTGTCACATTGTGCAAAGAAATTTAACTTTTGCGCTGCAGTCTTCGGTTTGTTGTTGTTGTTTGTTTGTTGTTCCCAGTACACAACCTCAATCACAAGACGGGGCTGAAGTGTGTACTAATGGATCTGATGCTTCGAAAACATGTGAAATGCCCTCAGATTTCTAATAATGTGAGTTTTTTTTTTATTGCTGGACTTAATTTCATTTTCTATCTAATAATTTCAATATCTATGAAACAAAAAATCTGTGTAAATAGACATATGAATCTCTTCATGGATAAAAGCTGCAGGTTTTTCTTCTTTCTTTCTTTCTTTCTTTCTTTCTTTCTTTCTTTCTTTCTTTCTTTCTTCCTTATAGAGTTCTTACCTACATAGCAACTGTAATATTAATAAATTATGAAACAAGTTTATAGTATCACACTTTATGACACGAGTCATTGTTTAGAGAACGAGTCGCTCAAAAGTGTCAAATATAGACAGTTTCATAGACATTTATCTGCACCAAATTTTATCCAACTGTCCGCTGTTGCGCCACTGATTATGTATGTATGTATGTATGTATGTATGTATGTATGTATGTATGTATGTATGTATGTATGTATGTAATTCCACCAAAACCATGACATTAGATGTCACATACGAAGTTGCTGTTTTAAAGTCTTCACTATTTTTATGCTCGACAATGCCGAAATGTAGTAATTATATACATGGCAGCAGCCCTTTAATGGACCTCATTAAAGTACACCTATTCATTAAAGTTCAGGTGTTCCACCAATCAGAAAATACCATTGTAGCAATATGAAAGCGCAAGTATCGATTATTCTCGGATATGCAATCGAAAGACAACTAGCGCGAGATTAGACAATATTAAACTCGGTCGAAAAAAACAACACACAAATTAACATCAATTCACAGTCATCTTCCAGCCTTTCACAAAGCACATTCCCGCAAATTCATTTCACTAATTGCCGGCAAAAATCAATATGGTCGAGCATAAAAAGTCGTATGAAACTTGACTATAATGGTAATTAAGACGCTCGTATGGAAATTATAAAACTCGCTTGCGCTCGTTTCATAAACATACTCGCGTCTTAATTACTACCATTATAGGCTCGTTGCATAATGTACTATTACGTCTGACAGTGATGAATGGACAAGATCGAGGAACAGAAGAGAGTAGGAGCTGCATCGAGTAGGCCTAATCTCCCAAGAGGAGAAAGTTCTTGATTGTTTAAATCTGGAAAAAAAAAATGCTATTGCAGATTAAACAATATAAAATAGAAAATATTTTCAAAATATTTAAAAGTATCCATTTTCGCTGTATTGACGACCCTTGTTTTTCGTGATTTGAATTGTGCCAATACGGTGACTGGTCTACGATTTCAATGACCATAGAAACCGTAAAATTCAACAGATTTATATTCGTTTAGCATGATCCCTTTCGAGGTTGGCTCGGTTTTTCGAGAACTAGACCCGGAACGGATACTAGCACTTCAGGCTTGCTTTAGCTCGTGCGCCCTACACCGTGTCTCGTTTAATTCAAGTTATACTGTAATACATTCATGTGCCTCACGTGTCATGTAGGATGCATTTTGAAAGAGTATCGGGAATGATGAAAGTTATATACGATTCAGGTTTTTCTTAAGTATTAAAAGCCGTTAAACCGAATATTTACCTATCCCTGAAGGCGGGATGTGGGTTGCCTATTTTAATAATTTCGACGGCGTTTCAAGGACAGCTTGTAGGCGATTCACGAAGATTGTGCAATACTCTAGGATGTGATTTCTAAGAGGATGAACATAGAGAAAACGAGTGCCTGTAAGAACGATCATGGGTTAGCATCACGATCACAAGTGGCAAAGAAAAAAGGGGACTACGACAATTTATTATGAAATATTAATGCCTATGAAATAGGTTTATTACCCATTCGCACACCGACTGAAAACAAAACAAGAATGAAAGTCTATGTAGTAGATTCTGTCTCATTATATGCTTACGCGTTTGCAGTTTTATAATCATGTTTCCATTGGTATAACGTTTAAACTTATCCAAAATAACATAAATGAAATTCTTTACTGTGCACCGAGATAAGATATTATTTTATATTTATACTACATACAATTCACAATCAATAAGTCCCCGGACTGCCCTGAATGTAGTCAATACACAGGACAAACGAAATTGAGAAGTTATTTGGGACGAGGAAAACGCCTGGAATCCATACTAAATGCAATACTTTAAAGGCAGAGAAGAAGACTAGCCATAAGGCGTATATGGAGAGATTTCAGGGAAAATCATAATTGCTCCTTGACGTGTTTGCACAAAATCACGTGTAGAAGTTCAGCTGTTCTTAACGATAGTTGACGCTGTTTCACAGGCTGATCTTCAGCGACACGCGCATGTATCTTTAACGGTACAATAAATACAAGCATAATTCGGAAATATATTATCTTCCGTTCACGGGACTAGGTCCGTTGTCTTTTGACTGTCCTGTGACGTCTCAGTAAATCATATAACTACTTAACTTTAAGACCAAATTATTGGATTTTTCTCCTCTGTGCTAACAATAATATGGATTACTTTTTTTGATCCAGAACAAATTTTTATAGTTTTCTTTTATATGCTCTTATAAAAATAATAATAATAATAATAATAATAATAATATAATAATAATCATCATCATCATCATCATCTCCGATTGAGGTTCTTACTGATATTTACATCTACTATCAGGCAGTATATCTCACTTTACGATAGGTGTCAGAGGAAGAACAATTATTTGCATACATCTGAAGTCTGATTAGTGTAATATATTTCTAGTCAGTAATGTATGCAATGGAGGGAGAAAAGAACTGGCCACCCCAACCCTTTAACTCCTGGCTTAGTTAACTCATGAGTGATGGTTTATTGGTGTCACGAGGTTCATATCAGTCTTCGGACGGTTGACTAAACAACAATATAATATAATATAATATAATATAATATAATATAATATAATATAATATAATATAATATAGAATGATCCGTTTGGGTATGGATAAAATAAAAACACCGTAAAACATTTACTACTCAAGTTTATTTGTTGAAACTTTGTGCATACAATACTGAAATATGATTCTTCAAAGCTCAACATGACACCCATTGCGCACCCTGCACAACTCTTAACACGAAGAAATCAGGAGGGGTTAGATCTGGGGAGTTTGAGGACCAAGCCAAGAGATAGCTGCTTCTCGTACTGGGTTTCGCCTGCAACTTCCTGCATTTTTTTTCTTTTAACAGAATCTTTTTCTATAAATGTTCGATACCACAACCTTATGGAATCGTATTTAGGTAAATTACGCACACCATACGTCGAAATTCCTTTTGAACTCTTTAAACATTCTCAAATTTAGCATACCAAAGAAGATATTGTGCCCGCTGTTGATTTGTAGTAGCCATTTTAATCATCTACGATTTTCATTTCTCCTTTCAGATCATGTATTGTTTATTGTCATATATGGAAACTCCCATCTTTTAATCTTAATATAATCAGCAAGAAACTTTTCTTACTATCATAATAGCTTTATAATAATAAATTAATATTATCCATATCCAAACGGATCAGATTGTATTATATAATATAATATAATATAATATAATATAATATAATATAATATAATATAATATAATATAATACAATATAATATAATACAACTGTGACTACATTTTTGTGACGAGACTGTTCGGAGCAGAGTTACAATTTTTTAAGAACAAGTAGAATCGATTGGTGTGAAAACCTAAAAATGTCAATTTTTGTAGTTATGTTTCAGTTTTACACTAAGCCCAGGCAATTCTGTGCGTTTGCGCCTCGGTGACTAACTTATTTACAGTATACATTTATGCATATCCATTACAATGACAATTTTAGCTTATTTTTCACCCATTCTTTAACTCGCTCCTCTTGAGCTTGATTTATTGAATACGACACTTCTATGTTTTTCAGGTCGCCCATTGTTTTGGGTATAGTTATTATTATATTATTATTGGGTATTATTGGGTTATTTTACGACGCTGTATCAACATCTACGTTATTTACCGTTTGAATGAAATGAAAGTGATAATGCTGGTGAAATGAGTCCGGGGTCCAGCACCGAAAGTTACCAGCATTTGCTCGCATTGGGTTGAGGGAAAACACCGGAAAAAACCTCAAACAGGTAACTTGCCCCGACCAGGATTCGAACCCGGGCCACCTGGTTTCGCGGCCAGACGCGCTGACCGTTACTCCACAGGTGCGGACGTTTTAGGTATAGTACTCAAATTTTACTATATATGTATAGTCCGGATCAGCTTACTTAATACCATAAGGCTGAAATCTAGTCTTTTTCCCCTATTGATTGTTTTCATTCTTTCTTAGTACGCTCCATAGTAAAATAAATTAGCCTATTTTTACAAATATTGAAGTAGGCCTATTTAGAAAAAACATTCGAACCTAAAGGTAAGATAGGTAAATAAGTAAAGACATTATTATTATTATTATTATTATTATTATTATTATTATTATTATTATCATTATCAATATTATCATTATTCTGTTGCCGCTACTGCTTTTGCTACTATTGTTTCACTACATAGCATTGCGATTTTGGTGATATCTGGGAACAGTTGGCAACATTCAAATGACGACAATTCTAGTAGTCAGAAAGTACCGGTACGTCGATTGGCAACGCCGTGCTCTATAGGCAACTTCTCTGCCTTGTCCGTGTGGTATGTAACCTACTCTCCAGGCGTATAGACTCGGTGCTGCTGCGCATGAGAAAGGAGAAGACTAACGTAGCCGGAAACCAATCGAAATACAGTGCAGAACGTTCTCAGCTTCGTTTAGTGAAGACGTGTACGTATATGTGGTAAATTGGGCTTGAACGAGCATAGAGGTAACATTAAATTTTGTCTTAAACTCGGTAAAACATTGACCGAGACTTTGGCATTCATGCGCTAAGCATATGGAGGAGAAGCAATGTCTCGGACCCGAGTGTATGAGTGGCACAAGCGCTTCACACTCGCAGTCTTTCAACGGATAATGATCCACGTTTAGAAAGACCCTGATCGCCAAGAACGGAAGAAATGATAGCTCGAGTTGCACAAGGATTCAGACGAGACCGCAGACAGTCAATAGATGATGTGGCTACTTTGTTGGGCATTCGCATGGTTCTGTGCAGTCCATTCTCCAGAATGATTTGAAAATGCAACGTGTGTGTGAGCACGTTGTTCCAAGAAGCCTAGCAGATGTGCAGCGGGAAGAGCAGCAACTGGTTAGTGGAGACCTAACTGACGAGTGGATCAGGATCCAACTCTCTTGCACAGAGTTATCACGTGTGATGAGAAATGGTGTTTCCTTTACGATCCAAATTCCTCAAGGTGGAAATCTCCCGGCTCACCACGGCAAAAGAGATTCCGTGCCCACCGATCAAAGGGGAAAGTAATGCTTTAAGTGTTCTTCCATATCCAGGATCTCGTACATTTCGAGTTCATTCCTGAGGGTCGAACTGTCAGTAAGGAGGCGTAAGTTTCAATTCTTCGGCGTCTTCGTGATGCAGTTCGATGAAGAAGACCCAATCTGTGGCAAGGAAAGAATTGGGTTCTCCATCATGGCAATGCCCCAGCACATCGTCGCTCTTGGTGAGCGAATTCCTAGCACAACACAAAATACTTGTCTTTCCACAGCCACTATATTCTCCAGATCTTGCTTTAGCAGAGTTCTACTTATTATCATAGGTCAAATCCCTACTCAAGGGACGGCGGTTTGCGTCAGTCGAAGAGGTGAAAATTCATGCGACAAGCGCTCTGCGGGAAGTGACCAAAGATGGGCTGCAAGGAATACTTCGAGAAGTGGTATGAACCCTGACAGAATTGTGTCACTGGCCAAGGAGCGTACTTTTTTAAGGCGGTTTTGTGTAAATGGTTATATGCCATCTGCAGCAAAGGTATCTACGCATGTTCGCACTGAGTCTATACGCCTGGAGAGTAGGTCACATATCACACGGATAAGGCAGAGAAGTTGCCTATAGAGCATAGCGTTGCCATCCGAAGTTCCAGTACTTTCTGACTACTTGTATTAGCTTTTTTGGAACTACTCTTACGTGATCCCCACTGTACATAAAATATTTTTAATAGCTGTGATAATGACGATGATAAACTTAACGAACAGATGAACTCTCTTCATCAAAGGCAATAGGTCAACAACTTTGTAGTGATGATCAGCGTAATATAGAGTACTTTTTAACAACGTCAATGACGGCGTTATTGATGTATGTAAATTTGTAAAGTAACTCTTATACACTTTAAATAAATTTCACTTAAACCTGAAAATAATAACATATACAATAGTTTAAAATTTGCATCTTTCAAATGCTTATTTCAGTCAGATTCCAACCGAACTTGAACCCGACAGTGCATAACAACACACAGTTTGTTTACACCTCTGTGAGGAGTTTCCTATAAACTTACTCGATGTACATTTAAACTTTAGGGTTCTAAGCCTAAACTTGCTCTTCATAATTATGACAACGTTTTTTTTAATATCATGCTTGTCATTATATCCACATGTGGACGGTTCAAAATAGATGATGATGGATTTTTCAAAAGCTGAAAAAAGTGTTGACTACGGCTGTCTCCGGAAGAAACGTTTTTATGGAACGTAGAAGAAATTTGACCTTTAAGGGGTTAGGTACAGCTTACAGAAATAAAATTTTGGAAATATTAAACATTTTTTTCCTCCATCTACTTACTTACTGGCTTTTAAGGAACCCGGAGGTTCATTGCCGCCCTCACATAAGCCCGCCATTGGTCATTCATATTTGTTACTGTTGCTGTGGTCGTGCCAGAGAATCAGTCCCATTCCGAGGCTTATTTCAAGGATTCGTAACAAGCTGTTTTTTACGGTGATGGGTTGTTAGCCCTTCGCCCAACCCCCAAGTTGGAGGACCATCCCTCATCGGCTGTCTGCGACTGCTTATTCAACATATTCACAGCTACCCTCCATATCTGGAGGCCGTCTCCTCGATCCGCAACCTGAGGACGCACCATGCCGTGGTGATAGGGACCCACAATACATGGTTTTCCTCCATCTATATCTTGTAAAATAATGAAAATTAGTATGTGTAAAACACTGTCCTTCCGCTGTATGAAAACAATATTTTTACGATTTAAAAAAATTTACATTTTTTTTTAATTCAGTTCAGTTCAGTGTGCAGCGATGAAGCGTTTCTCACATAATTAAAAAACCATCGAACATTCCGTAAGGAAATTTTTTTGTGTATTTATGTATGTCATATATACAATATGATGCAAGATCACTTCTCTGCCTTAGATAGATTGTCTGATAAAAAATAAATTCATTTTAAAAATGGTAAAATAGAAGTATTTTCTTCTAACACAAAATAAAAAAAAATATTATCTATTAAGGAAAGAGCATGATATTGTAAACATGAGTTTCAGCAATAAAATAAAAGAGAGAGAACATGAAAAAGTTAACAAGTTTGTGAGTTATGAGGAAAACGCTTCATCACTGCACAATGAACTGCCAACATTTTGAATTTTTACAAAAAAAATATATATATAAATAATGTTTTAAATCGTAGAAATATTTTTTTAATATAGCTGAAGGACAGTATTTTACACATACCAATTTTCATTATTGTACAAGATAAAGTAATGGAGGAAAATATTTTTGAATATTTCCAACAATTTTACTGCCGTAAACAGTACCTAACGTCTTAAAGGGTGTTCAGAACAAAATTTAAGCACCATTTATTACTTATGTCAAAATTAAACTATCATAATCGTTATTCTAGGCTTATATCACATCATTGGAGGCAAATAAATCCATATCGCAGGCATTACCGGTTAACACTGCAAAACTAGCAAGGTCCATGGAACTCATAGACATTCTTAGCGCGGGCTTCGGGTGGATGATCAGCGAACTAACGTTTTTCGTATTCATAAACCAGTGTTAGTGATATTATATGATATGAATCCTGTACAAGTAATCAGTTGATAGCCGGGGCTAGTTTAGCACGCTTGTAGCGCGGGCTAGCGAAATCTATGCATAGCACCCCTAACGATGGGAATTGAAGGTATTAGCAAACGTCCAACATTACAATATGCCACTGCTAATCTAACGTAAGACCATATCTTATGACTAAACTTCAGAGGAACGCACTACTCAACTCATCGAAACCAAACAAACCTAGTACCAAAATATTTTCTTAAACGAAGGCCTATAATAATAAAGAAGACATTTAAATAGCTTTCGTTGCCGTACAGCCTCATTTTACGAGGCATCACAGAAATAAATGAAACCTGCAATGCGTTGCAATAACCTTAAATGGAATCGATTCTGATTTGTTTATTGAAGATGTAAAGCATTTGGAGTCGAGAACCTGTATTCATGAAAGCTTAACACGGAAAACCAATTACATAATTCATCTTTGCTAGAAATCAGTGACCTATAGCGTAATATACATAAACCCTGGTAGTAAATATAGCCATACAAAATGAAATATACATCGACATGTCTATTTTTACATCCTAAAAGCTCTTACATGTTATAGCATTACGATGCTTAAAAGTACAAGTACATACTCATTTATGTCTTCCGTATGAATGACGTCATATTTGTTTGTGAAGTGTAAGGAAATAATTTAATCGATAATGTATATGGAGAATATATGAATACAGCTAAAATTGCACATACATCGCAATTCTCGAGACCGAGTCAATGAACGAATGAATAGATGTGCGAACATTAATATATACAAACACTAAATTCTGAAACCTGACTGTATTTTTCACGATTTTATCTTTCGTTACAAGAAAACACGTCAATGTACATGTTGGCTGGCGACTTCCTCTTCCAATTACAGCCAGTAAGTGGTAACAATTTTGCTTATTTTGAATAAAGCGAGCATGCAATATGATAATGTTATTTTTTTTAAATAATTTTATTGATTTCTTCGCGATTTTGTTTCATCACAAATTATTTGATTTACATTATTGAGTGGGATAAATTAATTATTTTAATGGCTTGTTTGAAGTTGGCATACTAGCATAAACCCTTTTTGTCCGTAGTGAGAATGTGTAGTAGGCCCTATTACATATTAACAAGTTCATTTGATTTGTAAAAAATTTCCAGACGCCGGGAAAATCAACACAAATTCCACTCAGCTTACTGCATGCAACAAATTTGATCTTCAAAAAAAAAGAGCCCGAACATAATCTATACTTGGCAAAAAATTAGTTAAACAACTTTTCAAGTCGTTGTAGGGTTTCATAATAAGCATACAGTAAATGAAAGAAAAACCAAATCAGGAAAGAACCCACATGTTTTATTTTAGAGTACAAAAAGCCTTCATATCTTCATATTAACTTCACGTCAAACATAATACTTATTACTCGTACTTAGCAAAACAGTTCGCAAGTGTGAGGCTGTAATAATAGTACATTATGCAACGAGCCTAAAATGGTAGTAATTAAGACGCGAGGATGTTTATGAAACGAGCGCAAGCTCGTTTCATAATTTTCATACGAGCGTCTTAATTACCATTATAGGCAAGTTTCACACGATTTTTTATGCTCGACCATATTTCTAATTTGAAATTAATCATAATTATTCATGTTATTGTTATGTGAGTGCAATAGCCTACCTCATGAATTGTGAGATGTGCGCAGACGCGAAAGTATTGATTTTTTCCGGGAAACTAATGTCGACGAGACCTTGATATAATCTAGAGAGTAAGATAAACATTAGTCTTGATATAACCTTGAAATTGAATTCGACATTGAAAAACGAGATGACAAATTGAATTTATCTGAATATTATTTACAATTAACGCTAATTATTATAGTAATAGAACATAACCTTCTGCGACA
Organism: Periplaneta americana; assembly: GCF_040183065.1. Classification (NCBI taxonomy): domain Eukaryota; kingdom Metazoa; phylum Arthropoda; class Insecta; order Blattodea; family Blattidae; genus Periplaneta; species Periplaneta americana. The sequence continues at coordinate 156,913,772 of NC_091121.1, forward strand.
GTATTGGATTTCCAGCCTCCGTGACCTTTCGATAGTTGTCTTTCGATTGCATATCCGAGAATAATCGAAAACCTGAACTTTAATGAATAGGTGTACTTTAATGACATGTATTAAAGGGCTACTACCAGGTGTATAATTACTACATTTCGGCATGGTCGAGCATAAAATTATTTAAGCTAGTGGAGGTCTAACCTCATGTTAGGGAATAGCAGCACCGTAAAATAGCGAAGTAAAACGAGGCTGTAGTGCCATGACCGAGTACTTCTCAGTTGGTACTTCAACTGTTTTGCTAATGGAGCTTAATCTGAAACGATTCTAACCGGCGTCGGGGTTGTATCCGGCGTGGCTTAGTGGATAAAGCATCAGCACGTAGAGCTGAAAACCCGGGTTCAAATCCCGGCGCCGGAGAGAATTTTTCTCCGTTCCATCACTCTTTCATCATATGATGACGCAGAATATCTGCATGGAAATATCATATGTACTTCGGTACATCAAAATATATATGTTTTGCTAAGTTTTGCTGTTACTAAGTGCAAAAATAATAATAACTTGCAAGGCAACCTATGTACACAATCACAACACTCCTGAATTCCTTCCATATATTTCAAACTTTCCTTCCAACTTTGTAAGTTCATGCATATGTATATATACTTTTTGCTGGTTGAGTGGAAGAGAAGGCCTTACGGCCTTAACTCTGCCAGCTAAAATAAATCATTATTATTATTATTATTATTATTATTAATATTATTATTATTATTATTATTATTATTATTATTATTATTATTATATCAAGAACGAGCTTTGGTACGTACTATAAGACGAAGCATGGCTGGTTACCGAGCTCGTAGTCTAGCTGGTCGCTGGGTAAAAAGTCGGGGTGATCAAAATTATGCTTATTTGTATCTGCAAATCAGTGTAGCTGAACTCACTCTGTTTTTCAAAATCGTCTTTAAAAACAGTAACAATTTGTAAAAGTGTTAGTATGGACTGTATTGGTTTTCAGGATCTCCTAAACGTACCCTAGATACGTTAGCATTTTCATTGCGGAAATAGCCACGTAAATAATTCCACGTTCCTAGAAAGCGTCTTCTATCATAATAACACGCTTTCATTAAATACCATATAGTTTATTCTAATGAAAATAGAACATTGATAAAATGATATGTATTAATAAAGGTCAGTACCGATAATTATTTCAAGTTTCTAAAATCGTCACTTATTGCAAAACATCAATTTTTAATTTATAAATTTGTTATTGGTATCCATTTCATAGCACCTAATCCTAGTGTTCAGTAAAAAAGCATGGGTCTCTACCTTCATGCCCCTGAGTGTCTTTATGGCATATGAAGGGCCTACCTTTACCTTTATTGGTATCAATTTCAACTCCAACTTCATCTCACAATTTCACAATAAGATATGGGCTTTGATGGTCGAGTTGAATCTGATTTCAAAATTTTTAAACATTGATTATCCTACCGAAAAATTGTTTTTAGAACTTAAGGTCTTGAAAATACGTCAAATTTATATCAATGCTTTATTAAATGTTATATATAATAAAAGTCACACATATTTCAGACCATATACTCACGAACACAAAACCAAAGGCATGGATACAATACGTTTGTTTGAACCCAAGTGTTTAACGAGTCTAAGTTTTGGTGATCGGGATGAGCCTGATTCCAAACATTGTAAACATTTGAAATTAATCTTAACCAATCCATTATACGCGTCGAAATGAATAGCAGTAGGCGTTTAGCACGTGGGGAAGTGTGTACGGACTCTCAGGACGCAAGCGTAGTAAAGGCATTTAGGTCGCTGGTAAAAAGGTAAAGGTATCCCCGTCACATACCATGAAGGCACTTGGGGGGGGGGAGCCCCATGCTTTCCATGACCTCGGCACTAGAATGAGGTGGTGTGCTCGGCACCACGCTCTGACCGCCTTTTACCCTCGAGAAAGATCCGGTACTCAATTCTATAGGAGGCTGAGTGAACCTCGGAGCCGTTCTGAAAGTTTGGCAACGAGAAAAATCCCGTCACCACTCGGGATCGAACCCCGGACCTTACATTTAGGTCGCTGGTAGCTTGAAACAAAGAGGGGATCCATTCTACCAGCTACCAGTGGCTAACAGACACTTCTTCGTCTTGCACGTCTACGTTTAGGCATTCTTTCCAGCAAGATAACCAGTCAGGCTACCAGCCAGGCTTAACAGAAGATTTATTTTTGTCGGATATTTACATTTTTGTAATGTAATTATGACAAACCATTATTCAATGTGTTCAGAAAAATATACTGTTATAAACAATTTTGTAATTTTATATGTAATATATTTAAGAATTTGTAATTAATTCAAATTAATGTAGTAGATGCGTTAATATCAAGTAGCAAGACTGGGTTACCCATATAAATTGATTTTTTCTTGTAATAATATAGACTATCAGTCTATAACTATAACCCTAATATACTTTCGGGTAAAGTAGAGATCAACAAATTGTATATTCAAATAAATAAAATAAATACCAGCAAGACTTTGTCTTTTACGTACCATTTAACACCATTTCAGCAATTTCGGTACAAGAAATTTAAATAACACGTATTGTACGAATAAAAAATACTCTTTTACACATGCATGTTTCTCGAACGAAATAATATGTACCGCCAAGTCAAAAGTATTCTTTTCTGCGTCAGGGATTCAGAAAAAGTGCATTCCTATTAAAATCTGTAAATATCTATGCATATTTATTACGTAACTGTCACGTTTTGTATACTTCGTATACTGGCGTGACATCTGCAATTTGAATAAAATTTATGAAACATAAAAATACGTAATTTGTTGCGAGAATCTGTAATTTTATTACTAGAGCCCGTATGTTTAGGCATTTATTTTGGTTAAAATAGGCAGGCATATATGCACTAAAATAGTAAAAATAAGCAATAAAATAGGGATTTATTATTCATGGAAACAGACAAAAAATAGACAAATACTTAATAAACTATCCCATACGGTACTCACTTTCCTTGGTTACATGTCACGACAAGATGCTTTTTTAAGTTGTCAACTGTCATAGAGAGCCGCCTGTCAGAGAGAACGTTTTTCATGGTGGAAAAAGATCTTTCTACTTCTACTGAAGTGATTGGAGCAAACTTAAAACAATTTATTTCAGAAGGACTGTCTCTACTTTCTTTCAGAGATCGGGAAAAACAGACTGTGTATTGTCTCAAAAAGAGGGGTGTGAGAAGGGATTAGAGACTTCAAAATATGCGTGACTTGTGCGTGCAAGCGACAACAGTAACGGGACCTGGGGACTTGTTGCGCCCCACGGTCAGGTAAGATGCAGCAGATAAAAAAGGGTCCCTGTTTTGTGGGCATAGTTGCGCCCCGTTCACATCAGGTAGAGAAAAGGGGCATGGCATAGTTGCGCCCCGATGAAGTAGAGAAAAAGGCATTACGGAAACTCGAGACTCCTAATCAACCAATCTTATTGATTTATTATTCGATTTAATATTCGTTATCGATACCGTAAAAATCAACACCATGAAGTTTGCAGTACTTTATTAGCTGACATATTCAAATGAGCGACTCGTTGGAATATGGGGCCTTAGCAATCTTGACATTTTATTAGGATTTTCACACCGTCTGTTGCGCATAGTGAGATTAATTTAAAATGAATGTTAAGTTTAATGAATAGTGTAAAGAGTTAATAAGTCACAATGGTTCTAAGTTTCGATTTGCAAAACCCTGTACCGTAGGGTTAAGATATCGGTGTACAAACAAAAAGTGCAGTTCATTTATTGTGTCTGATAAAAAAAAGTGTTATTTTAAATAGCAAAATTCATCAAATGCTACCTGATTTCAGTGCAGCTACCACTATAATATTTTTAAGTAGGCCTAATTTATTTATTTTATGACAGTCATTTTCGTGTACACTATGTTCATTGGGGCGCAACTATGACATGTCCATTCTGCTACCTGATTTCTTCGGGGCGCAACTATGCCATGCCTACCCCTCCCAATTGACCGCGGGACGCAACTATGCCATACCGTTTAATACTTCCCTCATCCCCTTTCTTTCGCTGGTAAACCCCGAAGTGACCTGAGCACTGAATAAGATTCTGAGCAAATATTTGTGTGAGGTGAATATATTTTAATTTGTATAACCGTTCTTTTTTGTTTTTTGATATAATTTATGTGCGGTTAATTTTAGATACATTAAAAACATAGAAAAGGTACAATAACGACGTAAAATGCTAAAAGAAACAGGCATTTAATCTTAAAATAGACAACGGGAGCTAAAAAAGGCAAAATAAAAATTGGCCTATCGTCCCCAAATGTGTGAAGACGTGTTTGTCTCTAATAGTTCTTTCATACATACTACATACACTCAGTTTAAAAAAATGCATTTTGCCTAACATCCGGGCTCTAGTAATTACAATTTAATTTCCTTTCGTAATTACCGTCTTCTTTCTTGTGTTGCCATAGTCTGAATTACACCCATTTACATATCAGATAATGACGGTGTAATAATTGTTTTATACGAATGACTGTGAATGCAAACTTTTCGTTTTGGTTTGTCTTCCTTGCGAAATTTGCCTACCCCTGCGAACCGAGAGGCCTTGAGATAGTAGTACACGCGCTGTCGCTGAACAGAAACCCGACTCCTTTCCACACTCACGCAGCAGAGTTCAGACGACGTCTTCCGGTATGTCATGTCCGTCGAGAGGCAGACATAACAAACGCGGTGCATATGTCCTCCGGCTATGGCTCTAAGTAGGTTACGACGCAGGTACTGGAAGTACGAGAACTCATGTGTCGTGATTAATTCCAAGAATAGAAAATGTAGATAGCATTTCTAATAAACTCCAGTATATTATTTTCATGAAACATTATCTCTTTAAAATTATTAATAAAATGCTTAAATGTTACAGGCTGCTATAGGATTATTCAAAAGTTTTAAAATACTCTCTGCTACTAATACAGAATGTTAAAAAAAAAAGTATCCAATATTTTAGGAGGTGCTAGTATGCAACAAAACAAGAAAATAATGTCTAATAAACAAAGGTCCTACAACACATACTTTCTGAGATCTGTACACTTGTTCACAGGAGGTGCTCAATGTGACGTCCATTCAAAGCAATCCATTCCTCTATCCTTCGGCGTAAGGAATCACGCACTCTTTGAAATAACTGATCTCGTTGTTCTTGATAACCGAAAGTCTAGGGGATTTAGGTTTGGGGAACGAGCAGGCCAAGGTGTAGGGCCTCCTCAATCAATCCAGCGGTCCTGAAATGTCAGCGTCAGGTGTTCACTCTCATTGCGGAAAAAATGTGCTGGTGTGCCATCATGCATGAACTACATCTGTAGTGTTTGCTGATATGGCACATACTCCAGCAAGGTAGGTAATACGTTAATAAGAAAGTCCTGATAACGAGCCCCAGTTAATCTCTGTGGTAGCAAGTATGGTCCTTAATCTATCATCAAGAACGCCTGCCCATAAGTTGATTTAGAATCGGTGTTAATGTCTAGTTTCTTCAACTGCATGGGGATTTTCATCAGCCTACACATGCTGATTACGAAAATTCACAACACCATCTCTGCTGAACCCCGCTCGTATCCGCAACCAGACTTTTGTTTTCAGTATTCCTTGCGACGTATCATTATTCCATGCCAGGAGTATCAACTACGGTATGATTATCTCATAGTCTGCTGTATTGTAGGGCAGAGAAATCCATTGTCATGAATGAACGACACATTGACCACCTCCTATGAACAAGTGTTCAGATCTCAGAAAGTATGTGTTGTAGGACCCATATTTATTAGACATTTTGTCTTGTTTTTATGCATACTATCACCTCCTAAAATATTGGATACTTTTTTAACACCCTCCATACAGGGTTCCCACAAAAGACCTTTTCGACTTCGAATACATTCAACTAAGTTACTTTTAATGAAACTCAGATACTTAAAATTCATACCGATAGAAAGAAAAACTCAAAGTTTTGCTTTAGTACATCACATGTGGTTAGACTTCTACGTAATAACATTTGTTCATTGCTGAGACGAAAATGGCTGCTATAGAAGGCAGAGAAGCTTTTTGTATCCTTGATTTCCATGTTATTCAATCAGTTATTAGTATCGAACGATATTTTCGAACAAGATTTGGTGCAAAATCACCCGGTAGCTTAGAATTTGCAAATGGTACTCCGATTTTAAAGCAAGGGGATGCATTTGTAAGAGGAAATCAACCGGACACCCGCCAGTAAGAGAGTAAACAGTCGAGCATGTTCCTGAAATTTTCTCTTGAGAAGCTCTTATCATCCAGTCTGCTGTCCAAAAATCTGAAAGTTAGAATTTATAAAACAGTTATATTACCGGTTCTTCTGTATGGTTGTGAAACTTGGGCTCTCACTCTGAGAGAGGAACATAGGTTAAGGGTGTTTGAGAATAAGGTGCTTAGGAAAATATTTGGGGCTAAGCGGGATGAAATTACAGGAGAATGGAGAAAGTTGCACAACGCAGAACTGCACGCATTGTATTCTTCACCTGACATAATTAGGAACATTAAATCCAGACGTTTGAGATGGGCAGGGCATGTAGCACGTATGGGCGAATCCAGAAATGCATATAGAGTGTTAGTTGGGAGACCGGAGGAAAAAAGACCTTTAGGGAGGCCGAGACGTAGATGGGAGGATAATATTAAGATGGATTTGAGGGAGGTGGGGTATGATGATAGAGATTGGATTAATCTTGCACAGAATAGAAACCGATGGCGGGCTTATGTGAGGGCGGCAATGCACCTTCGGGTTCCTTAAAAGCCATTTGTAAGTAAGTAAGTAAGACCGCCAAAATCTACGAGTACCATTAGAGCCAGCAGGGAGCTTCAAATACCGAAGTAGACTGTATTAAAGAAGAGCTGAACAACCGACTACCAGTTGAATTGGACTGGTCGCAACGACCGTTGGCCTTCACGTTCTCCAGGCCTTACTTGATTATTTTCATGCGTGGGTATGTTAAAAATAGAATCTTCGTGCCAACCTTACCACAGACCATGCTTGATCTTCGAGTGCGCAATGCAGAAACCGTCGCATTAATCGATTGTGATATTATGCTTCAATGTAGCTGGGAGGAATTCGACTACAGGTTTGATGTGTGCCGTTTTTACCAAGAGAAAAGCTCGAATTGAACATCTGTGAGATAAAGTACTAGAGCTTACCTAGTTTCTCTTTCCATTGGTACCAGTTTTGTGTGTCTTGAGTTTTATTAAACGTAAGTTACATGTGTTCGGAACTGGAAAGATATTTTGTGGGGACCCTGTATTACTCTCCAATGATAAATGAGAATTGTAGGCTTTATTTAAAGTAACTCATTGATGTAACTCAGGCTTAAGCAAAACGCATCTTGCTTATGGAAATGCAGAAAAGTAATATTCTATTTGGATTATGACTTGGTCGGCGATTTGTCTATCAGTTCATATTGGCATTAACAATGAAAAGACAAAAAGTTGTGGAGGTGACAAAAATCAGAAAGCATGTGCAATTTCGCGTCTTCGCATAGGGTTCGTTGGACTCATGAAAGAGGAATGTCATCTCCAAGCCTGTTGGTTATTTGTCACACTCCGACATTCGCCATCTCCTGCAGGTTCTTAAATCTTGAAGGTAAGAATTCCAAAATATAACTTTGTATTAAAATTCAATTAGGGATATTAGGCCTATCATCGTACTTTACGAAATACAGCGTCCTCACCCACAGACCTGGACCGGGAAGCACTGTGGCGTAGGTTTTAAGCGAGCCCCTACAGCCGAGGCTGCGCAGAAGTTAGAGTAGGGACAAATTGAAGCTTGCGTCCGCCGCCATGTTTAGGGAGAAGCACCGGCTAGCAGACGGCTTCACTATACAATGCTGAATGTTTAATATATATGTTTGGTGTCTCTTATAAATCAATCTGAATGGATACATGAAAAAAAAAAATCTTATTAACATTTAAAGCGACAGCATTAAAGAAATAATCAAGCTTAGTTACCGTTAGTTTGACATGAAACGAAAGAAAACTGTAACAATTCGATACCGTAACTAAAGATGTTGCATAGTTATTTGACAACATATAGAGCGAACAGAAATACAAATGCATATTGTAGTAATAGTTCAGATGAAAAGAAAATTATTAGTATTAACTAGGCCTATTATTAACAAAACACTGCCTGTGTAAGACGTTACATTAGGCCTATATTATAAACACGTTTGCTTTGATATGGACGAGAAATGAACAATTATTATTTATTCGCTTTCATATCACATAATATAGGCCTACACCTGTAAAATAGAAACACGTACCTAATGTTTTAGTTAGAAATATAAGTAGGCCTACCGTGCAATAGCTTATTATCACAGCTGTAGTATGAAATAAACGTCACTTGCATGAATTAGTCATATAATAGAACTCAGGCCTAGTGTACAGAACATCTTGCCTACCGATTCATTATTATTATTATTATTATTATTATTATTATTATTATTATTATTATTATTATTATTATTATTATTATTATTATTGACTCCGTTAAATATTATCTTACAACATTTTTATGTAAAGTTGTGTTGTACTGGTAACCTCAAGCTGTGTGCCAACATCTGCTCTTTATGTAGTACTTTCTTTTGTTTGGTTATTTAATGACGCTGTATCAACTACTAGATTATTTAGCATCGATGGTATTGATGATAGCGAGATGATATTTGGCGAGACGAGGCCAAGGATCCGCCATAGATTACCTGACATTCACCTTACGGTTGGGGATATAAGAAAAAACCCAACCAGGAAATTAGCGGGAATCGAACCCGCGACCGAGCCCACTGAGCTACGTCAGTAGATCTTTATGTACTTTTATGGTCAGTTTAACAAGTTTAAAATATGATTCTCGGGAGGAATCTGGAATCCATTTTCTAAAATATGTTCCTATAAGTGCAGAAAGATTGTACAAGTGTTCTACTTCTAGAGCACGTTTTCACACGATGTAAGAGTGGGTGGTAATATGTCATTGAACTGTCAACATCTGTATAATCGCTGTTTCACTTAAGCGGCATATTTCTATAATCTCAGATGATGGTATGACAAGACTCCCATTATTCTTTCGTTAAAAAAAATAAAATAGATTTTGTTTACTGCTGGTAGGCTACGTACCATAAATTGAGTCTTTAGATTTATTACACCATATTTTTCTTAAAGATTTAACAACTAAGCCAGCAATGAATACAATCACATTTTGACAATATTGTGTCATTGAGAATGATGTCTGGAAAATACCATTGGGTATATAGACATTTTTAGCGGACATCCCTCTCTTTGTAATATAATTTAAATAAATTATTTACGTATTTTCTAACGTATATAAAATAAGTAAAAATATTCCATGTATTCGGTCATAGGAAATAGAAATAAACTAATAAGTCTATTTATGAGCAATATAAGGCGTTTATATTTAAAACAATGCTTAGTTACAATATTTAGATTTACTTCTGTTATTTTATAGGCCTATTATACGTTAGAAAATACGTAAATAAATTTAGTTATATTACAGTGAAGGAGGAAATCCACTAAGAAAACGCCTATATACTCAATGGTATTTTCTAAATTCCGAATCCTTTATAGAAACAATCATTAGTGCTCTCCAAACATGGCGTTGCGCGAACTTGCGCGAGAGTTTTCAAATTTGTACACGACCCAGCGCCAATTGTGTGTCTAGATCAGTAGCGGCCAGTGATCGAAATCCTCGGTGAGGCCAGATGCAACTAGTTTAAGTGCCTCCGATAGGAAATGTTTATTTGTGATATTAATTATTGTTATATTATTAATATCATGATTACTGTATTATTATTATTACTATTATTAGTCTATTATTATTAGCCTACTATTGATGAAAAATAATGTCACTCACCAAATAAGCTGTTATGCTGTGAGTTTCAGTGATTGTTTCAGTGTGATGAAGCAACCCACATTATGTGTTGAAAATCCCCTCCTTTCTGTTCTTTTTATTTTCTTCCCTTGACAGCAACGAACAAGGCCAACAGAGAAGTTTATTTTACACCACATTACCACTTAACCACTTATGTTGCCCATACCAGGATGCAATAAAAACTCGCGTTTTAAGATTATCTGTCAGAAAAATTGTCAGCGATGTCGTAGGTATCTCGGTAGATTCACTCTTTATTTAAAACTTCCTTTCTTTCAATATTATTTCTTCTTGAAAAAAGGACACTCTAACAATGAATTAACTAAACCAGCATTATTTCTCGCATTTGTTTCTGTTTATATTTTTCCGAAATACATAACATTCGCCCAGATTCACTACTGTACTACGAAGTACAATAGTACAACACCCTCGCTTAAGTCATAAACTGAGACATAAGGGGAGGGAATAGTGTCTCTGCCTGCCAAAGAGCTGGAATTTGTGTTATTTATGACCTATTTAGGAAGACAAGTCACCATTGCTATTCCCACCCCACTCTACCCTTGAGACCGGCCCATGGATGTGAGGAGTGAACACGAGGCCAGACGAATTGTGCCTCGGCTACAACGTTTTAAGCGCAAGCTCAAACCCCGCGAAAATACAGAAAATTCAGAAGACAGACTCGGCACGAACGATTCTGGCCTCAGGAACAAATTTTACTGCAAAACAGGTCTATATACATCACAAGCCAGGCCCGGCACGAGCGATTCTGGCCTCAGGAATAAATTTCACTGCAAAACAGGTCTATATACATCACAAAGTTTTAAAATGCTTCTACAGCGATGCTTCATTCAAATAACTAATACATTATATAAAAACACAACATTTGATTTCTGTTAAGCCAAGTGACTGAGGCCCGGCCTTACTTGCCTCAGTCAATCAGCCGCCACTGGTCTAGATATATAACTACAACGTCTTTGGTTTTAAGAGTCTTTTCAATCACCTCGGACCCAATTCAATATTATTTGAGATCTTTTCTTCAAAAGTGAAGATTAGAACCACAATTCTTTTGAACTCATAGTTCTCACCATCTGGATAAAGGCGTAAGTTTGTACAAGTTAAATTTCTTATAAATAGAAAGGATCAGATATGCGTTTCGGTGTGTGTACAGTTGCATCTTTCGATGGGAACTACGTATTAAACATTATTATCAGCTTCACAATGTTGTGATCTTTTCCAATCCATGGTACGAATTATTATTTTATTTTCCTAATAACCACTGGCATCTCGACGTTCAACTGTAAGTGGGTCAAGCTGAACACAACAAGCCGTTTCCCCTCCTACTCTGTTACATGAGAGGGTGAGTGGCAGCCATTTCCATCTGACCGCCACGTGATCCTTGGCGCTGACGAAGGTAAGCTATTGGACGAATAATTTAATACCGGTACGTCTTAATTTGAAAAAAAAAAAAAAAAAAAAATGGCTGTGAACTAGAAGACAAAAAAAAAACTATTTTCTTTCACTTTTCTTCTTGCAAAAGATGGAATAAATATAATGATCTGCTCATTAACTCTTCAGAACACCAAGCTTCGGACAGATTAATTATACTTATTTATACTTTTTATACAGAATATTCTTATGCTGGGTTGCAAAAAACAGACCTATAAATAATGTATTCTACCATTAGTTACTGTTAGTGAACCTTTAAAGTTAGTGGGTTGTCGGGTTGCGGAAGGAACATTTAACGGGCAACTAGTTATTGGATCTTTAACCAAGCATCTGGATTTCACAAGTGACGCAATAGGACATGAATGAATAAAAAGTAAACATCGGCTGCTAGTCTGATGTGAGGCATTGCTTTTATTGTTGTCAAAATTTGCAAGAAATATAGACTAATACGGACCAGAAAGAAAGCGGGAATAGAAGTTTTAGTGGAAAGGATAAATATGCATATTTGCTAATAGAAATAGCGCACGAGTGAATCGATTTTATAGAAAATAAAAAGACAGACTACAGAGCACAGAACCTCGTCGTCAGACGATGAACTGGAGTCTGAAATAAAGAATTAAATAATTTCGCTATTCGATTATGAATGAATGAATAACTTATACATAATATAATATATATAAGTAAATAAACAAGTAATGAAATTATCGCATATCGATGACTAAGAAGAGATACCTCTAATTACAAAAATGGCAATTTAGTTGAACTAAATTATTATTATTGTTATTTAGATTAACTAATTATTATTGTGTTCACAATATTGGACAGTGTACTAATATTTTGTTCTCGAGTAGAAGATCCTGCAAAGCAGAAACATCATATAAAAAGTTTGTCTATTTTGAGAAAATTTCTAAAACAGTTCTTTTTATTATTTATCTGCAAATTTATAGATACGAGGTATCACTTCTTAGCTACTGATATGCAATATTATTCTAATATCGTGTATATAGGCCTATTATACAAAATATCGCATGTCTGAATCTCATAAGGTAACATTATAATGAATCTAAATATTTGTAAACTACTCGCCAATAAATGAAATGTACGTAAGATGGCTGTCCAACGGAGGAATAAATATTATTATAGGAGGGAAATCAGATCTCTAAGTTAGTGAATCCTTTAACGGACCAATAACACTAAAGATGTTTCTTGCAACGTGTATTTCGAACTTATTGGTCCGTTAGCGGCGAAGGAATAAATGCGTTCTTGCAACCCATCATTAAGTGCAATTAGTCTCAGGATAAGCCACTAACCTTAGTGAAGAGCGCCTCATTGTTATTACCATTGTTGTACCACTTTTCATAGTCTGTTTATTACGCGTGAGAGAATCAATGAAAAGGGCAATGTAATTAATACCGTATATGTCTATAAACATTCAAACAAATTTAAATTTCTATTTCTGCAAATAAAATATATATTTTTTTTTTTAATTTAGTAGTCTGACCCAATATTTTGGGTTTGCCCTGCGACACAGAATAGCTCACAATAAAATTTAAAATAAAAAATTATATAAACAGGTTTCAGACAAAAGTGAATAAGACATAAGAAAAAAAATAGAACCAAGTGTAATTTAAATTGAATGTACACCATAAAGATGCTGACGAAATATCGCTACAGAAAATTTTATTATGGTTGTGACGATGTCATCTTGAAGATCTCTCGTCAGCTTGTATTTTTCCCTCCACTTTACAAAGGCTTTCGGGATGGTGCCTCTCGCTTCGAAGAAGACACCGGTAACTGTGATTTTTTCTATGTTGTATTTCGCCGATAGGTACTGAATCGTGGGCTCATAGATTTTCTTTTTCTCTTCGTTCACTTCAGATGGTTGAGTGGCTGAGATTTCAAATCTGATGGTAGGATCAATTATTTCGGCTGTCTGTTTAATAATAATAATAATAATAATAATAATAATAATAATAATAATAATAAATAATAATAATTTATTTATTTAATCTGGCAGAGCTAAGGCCAGTAGGCCTTCTCTTCCGCCCAGCCAGACTCTAATTCTAATTAAGTACATTTGCTTACATAGTTATTGTTATTACATTAATATCTAGATCATAAAACAACATGAAAGTAAATAATGAAAATTGGATAACTAATGTTAGTGTGACAATAATAAACACTGGTAAGAAATAGTTATAATAATAATGATAATAATAATAATGGTAGTAATAATAATAATAATAATAATAATAATAATAATAATAATAGTAATAATAATAATAATAATGAGATAATTTAGATATTTATCTGTGATATATATATATATATATATATATATATATATATATATATAACCATTAAACATTGAGAAACCTGAAACATCTATTATTGTTGACAATAATTGTTAGAAAAATATCTCGTTAGCCTATTCTTAAATTGATTTGATGTCTGACAGTCCCTGACATTACTCGGTAGGGAATTCCAAAGTCGAGGAACAGCCACAGTGAAAGAAGATGAATATGAGGATGTTCGGTGGTAGGGAATGGATAATATTGAGGAGTGTTGTGATCGTGTGTCTAGGTTATGATGGGTGGATAAATTTTGAAAACGAGACGCAAGATAGACAGGAGTGGAGAAATGCAATATGTGAAAGAGAAGGGAAAGACAGTGGATTTTCCTACGATCTTCTAGACGGAGCCAGGACAACATTTCGAGGGATGGTGTTACGTGATCAGCCCGGCGAATATTGCAGACGAAACGGACGCACATATTATGAACACGTTGTAGTCTCTGCGCCGAAGTAACGCTTAGGTCAGTAAGCAGAATATCACAGTAATCGAAGTGGGGCATCACGAGTGTTTGCACTAACATTTTTTTCATGGAAAAGGGTAGAAAATTCTTCAATCGTCTAAACGAGTGGATTAATGAAAATACCTTTTTGCAGGTTTCTGCAACTTGAATGTTCCAATTTAAACTTTTATCCATATAAATACCTAGATTCTTTACTGATTCACTGAACGGAATTTCGGTGCCGTGTATTTTAATCGGGGACAAATTTGGTATGGTAATAGTGCTTAACAAACGTGAATGGCCCACAATGATTGACTGTGATTTTTCTGGATTTAGTTTAAGTCGGAATTTCCGTGTCCATGTCCAGATTGAGTCCAGATCGTCATTAATTTTAGTTATTGCATAATTTATTTCGTCAGTGTGGAATTTTATGTATATTTGAAGGTCGTCTGCATAGAGATGGTGTCGGCAGTACTTTAGAGATTCTGATATGTCGTTGATATTATTTATATTTATTTCTATTTATAGCTATGATATCGATCCTACGATTGCTTCCACCATCAGCAATACAATGAACTTCCTCGTGAACGTCTAGATTTTTGGATCGAAGTGCATCTGCGATCATAGAACGTATGGTGTTGTGACGTTTTATTCTGAGTACTTCTCCCTGTGGGCAACTCCCAAGCACATGTGGTAAAGTTTCATACTCACCGCAGTGCCCATATATATATATATGAGACATAGAATCTGAAAACATGCATACACACTTTCATAGAGTGTTATATTACGGCCTCTTTGAAGGTTGAACTGAATTACTTTCTTAAGAGTGCAAAATGGAAAGTCTACATCCTAAGTTTGTTACATATCACTAAGGAAAACAACCCTGCTAGAAGAATGAAGTATTGCGAGTGGTTTCAACACAAGGTACAAGAAAAAAAAAAGAGTTTGTGAGAAAAATTATTTTACTCTGCCGAAGCATAATATTTAAGCTAAAGTGTATGTGCAATGAATCGCCATAATTGCCTGTACTGGGTTCCAGAAAATCCACACATTCATGAGAACACGATCAACTTACAGGGATGCAATATCTTACATGGATTGTCATCCAGAAATGTAATTGGACAATTTTTTTTTTTTTTTTTTTTTTTTTTTTTTTTTTTTTTTTTTTTTTTTTAGAAAATTTACTGGCCTTGCATACCTCGACATGCTTCACACATCCATTTTGTCTGACATTCGTGCACTGTATGGGAATGAAAAATTTTATTTTCAATAAGATGTGAGTACCTACCTCGATGAGACCATGTCAGGTTAATGGATAGGACAAAGAGTTTTGATAAGTATCCTCCATGCTCACCCGACTTAACTCCTCTTTACCATGCGCAATTCATAAATTAAATCAAATGTCTTTATTTATTCCATTTATTTATTTATTTATTTATTTATTTATTTATTTTGGTGTAGTTTATAGAAAGTTTTATAGAGTAGTTTATAGAGTGTAGTAATATTTTAGGATTATAGAAAAATTCCTTTCGTATGCACTGATATTACAAAAAATGAAATATTAACTACTTTTAAGTGGGCCTTACACTACACTTACACACACACACACACACACACACACACACACACATACTCACCCTAGTACACGACATAATTCTTCACATATACACATCATGCCGAAGCGGTGTGCAACTTGAAAAATGAGTCATAGTCTTGCCATCTATCCGCAGTATGCGGAACCCGAATCACGCAAAGTGAAGTGGGTAGGCATTAGACACACACACACACACACACACACGCACACACACACACTATATATATATATTTTTTTTTTAGCAACAGATCAAATAAGTAAACTGTAAATAGTATATTTTGCAGCAGGATAAGTGCACTGAATTTTTTTGCGAAAAAATAAAACGTATAGGTAATGAGTAAATTTCTGTCAGCTTAGTTGACATTAATTATTCAATTAAAAGTGAAAACAATTTTGATAATGTGTAGTGTTACACGAGTATTTCAGTATACTCCAGTCATATCCAGTGATACGAAAGTTAGTACAAATAATTTAAAAGTGAAGTCATTAAGTGGAGGTTACTAAGAAAATTACTCGAATTACACAATTAAAAGTTTCTTTTCGCCTCAAAATCCGAGTATGACACACAAACACAAGCAATTATTAAATAAATTATTACCACATAACGTAGTGGAAGCCTGAAGCCTGACTGATTAATTTTCTTTCGGCTCTTTAGGTACCTTTCCAAGCTGCCTGCAATAATTCTTGTTAAGCAACGTATTCTTTTTGAATTCTTCTTCTTGTGAGCGTCAACACCAAGAATTTCCAAGGTTACTTGTTTTCATGGAACGTTCTGTGTGAATCGCAGGCGGTAGTTTATCGTTGTTTCTCGCACCAGTGATGACGACGAAATGGTGGAATGTTAGCACGATTAATGAGAAAAACTGCTCAAAATCGTTTCTGCCCATCACAAAACCATTTAGATTTATCTGAATTTGAATGCGAGTAGTCTTCAGTGTGGAAATCTAACTCTAAACTTTCGTTACCAAGTTGCAGCTTTTTATATGCAAATAACCCTTTATTATTATTATTATTATTATTATTATTATTATTATTATTATTATTATTATTATTATTTATTTGATATTTATGTGCTGGACAACAGCCATTGGCCAATAAATGTCCAGCACAGTGATACAATTATTGATACAATAATAATGTGTAATAACATTGATAAAAATTAACTATATAACATGACACCAAAAAAACTGAAAAACATAGTTTACAATGGTAAATTTAATGAACAAACAAAACTAATCAATTTTAAACAACAATAACAATAACAATAATAATAATAATAATAATAATAATAATAATAATAATAATATTTTACTTATTTACAAATGGATTTTAAAGAATCCGGAGTTTCATTGTCTACTTCACATAAGCCTGCGATCGGTCCCTATCCTGAGCAAGATTAGTCCAGCCCCTAGCATCACATCCTCAAATCCAATTTAATATTATCCTCCCATCTACGTCTCGGCCTCCCAAAAAAGTCTTTCCCTCCGGTCTTCCAACTAACATTCCATATGCATTTTTAGATACATCTATACGTACTACATACATGCTCTGCCCGTCTCAAATGTCTGGATTTAATGTTCCTAATTGTGTTAGGTGAAGAATACAATGTGTGCAGTTCTGCTTTGTGTAACTTTCTCCATTCTCCTGTAACTTCGTCCCTCTTAGTACCAAATATTTTCCTAAGCACATTATTCTCGAACATCCTTAACCTCTGTTCCTTTCTCAAAGTGAAAGAGTAAGTTTTACAACCAGAGCAACAAGTAATATAACTGTTTTTAAATTCTAACTTTCAAGTTTTTTTAGAAAGCACACTGGATGACAAAAGCTTCTCAACCGAATAATAGCAGATATTTCTCATATTTATTCAGTTTTTAATTTCATCCCTAGTGTCATTTTATATTAAGTGACTGTTGCTCCAAGGTATTTGAATTTTTACACCTTTTCAAATGATGAATTTCCATGTATAGTAGTAGTAGTAGTGGTAGTGGTGGTGGTGATGGTGGTGGTGGTAGTGGTAGTGATAGCATGGGAAGATAATATTAAAATGGATTTGAGGGAAGTGGGATATGATGATAGAGAATGGATTAATCTTGCTCAGGATAGGTACCAATGGCGGTCTTATGTGAGGGCGGCAATGAACATCCGGGTTCCTTAAAAGCCAGTAAGTAAGTAAGTAAGTAAGTAAGTAAGTAAGTAAGTAAGTAAGTAAGTAAGTAAGTAAGTAAGTAAGCAGTAGTAGTAGTAATAAGTACTGGTAAAACGCTACAGCCCATTGAAGACCAAGACCTATCCACCGACTGTTAGCCTCACATCCACATGGCTCAACAGAGGTGAACGATTATCCAACCAGCATAGGGGTAATATCTGGTAAGCACGATAGCCATCATAGGCAGCTTATGAGACCGATTTCGCTCTCAGTGTAGTTCCCCAAATTCATCACGATGCTAGGTGAGCACCGTTCCCATACACTGACCGAAATTTCATGAGAAATTTTCTTCCCCACGAGACTGAAACCAGCGCTCATTATTGATGATGATGATGATGATGATGATGATGATGATGACGATAATGTTGTTAAAAATGTTATGTTTTATTTAACGACGATAGCAAGTGACGAGGTTATATCAGCGTCGCCAGTGTGCCGAATTTTGCCTCGCAGAGATCTTTTAAATGCCAGTAAATCTACTGACATGAGCCTGTCGCATTTAAGCGTACTTAAATGCCATCGACCTGGCCCGGGATGGAACCCGCAATCTCGGGCATAGAAGGCCAGCTAATGATGATGATGATGATGATGATGATGATGATGATGATGATGATGATGATGATGATAATAATAATAATAATAATAATAATAATAATAATAATAATAATAATACTTACTTACAAATGGCTTTTAAGGAACCCGAAGGTTCATTGCCGCCCTCACATAAGCCCGCCAGCGGTCCCTATCCTGTGCAAGATTAATCCAGTCTCTATCATCATACCCCACCTCCCTCAAATCCATTTTAATATTATCCTCCCATCTACGTCTCGGCCTCCCTAAAGGTCTTTTTCCCTCCGGTCTCCCAACTAACACTCTATATGCATTTCTGGATTCGCCCATACGTGCTACATGCCCTGCCCATCTCAAACGTCTGGATTTAATGTTCCTAATTATGTCAGGTGAAGAATACAATGCGTGCAGTTCTGTGTTGTGTAACTTTCTCCATTCTCCTGTAACTTCATCCCGCTTAGCCCCAAATATTTTCCTAAGCACCTTATAATAATAATAATAATAATAATAATAATAATAAGTCATGTGAGTATGTTTGCATGCTTATTCCACCATTTCTTTCAAACTCTGTCGCTGAAGAAAACCACTACAGAGTCGAAAATCGGGCTCGAACCTAGAGAAAGCAGGATTCTTCATCTCTGCAGAACTTTAGAACGACTCCGGAGTTCACTCAGTTTCCTATAATATTAAGTACAGAGTTTTTCTCGAAAGCAAAAGACGGCTGAAGCGTGATGGTGACCACATCACCTCTCCGTAGTGCGACGATCAAGAAAGCATGGGACTTCTATCCTTCACCTCAGTGGCGTGTGCGGGAATCTTTGCCTCACACATCTGGGCTCTATTCATAAGGTCATTCTATCTCGGACCATGTCCTTGATTTTGACTTCTGGTACTTTCCTATAACAAGTAATGATAAAAAAATAAATAATAACTCTTAATCGAGGACAGTACCTAACCGGACTCGCGGCTTGCTCCAACTCGCTTTCGAGCGTCAAGGTTTCGCTCACGCCAGACAACAAAGAATGCTAAAGCAACAGACATAAACATCAGACTACTGAACTTCTGGCGCCGACTTTACGCATTGTCAAATGTGGCTACTTTTGTTTGTCATACGTGTTGTGTACCGTTTCATGTGCCGCATAAAAAAAAATTCTCGCGATTACGTAACACTATTCGGATTGTTTTCATATTTAAACTGGAAGAACCACAGCAATCGCGAATTTAGAAATCTTTCATGATGATGATGATGATGATGATGATGATGATGATGATGATGATGATGATGCAGAAATATGCTGTCACAAGAATAATCTCAAGACAAAAAGCAATACTGTCCCTAATAGACCTTAAAATGTTTATGTATTGGGTTATTTTACGATGCTGTATCAACATCTAGGTTATTTAGCGTCTGAATGAAATGAAGGTGATAATGCCGGTGAAATGAGTCCGGGGTCCAGCACCTAAAGTTACCCAGCATTTGCTCGTATTGGGTTGAGAGAAAACCCCGGAAAAAACCTCAACCAGGTAACTTGCCCCGACCGGGATTCGAACCCGGGCCACCTGGTTTCGCGGCATGTTTATGTAGGCTTAGTAAGTATGGATAACCTTAAAATTGTCCCGCTTCTTTAGGGGAATGGGTGAGAATGCACATTATAAGTACTGTACTGTATTGTATTTATTAACATTCCATGGTATTCGTACATTGCTTCACAGCTAGAATATGGAACAAGTCAAAAAACTTAATACTATTACAAAGACTTAATTTATAGTCATAGTCTAGATTAAATATATACAGACGAGATTTACAATATAGTCTACTAGTACAGGGACATCATTTTATTTTTACTAACATTTTTAATATTAACTTGCCTATACCTCTGGATCAACGCCGTTTGCTATCCCCTTCCACAACTGGAGTTCGATGATACTGGCGTAGGCTAATATACAAACGAATCACTATACTAGGTATAGGAGGGAAGAAAAGTAGTTCATTTACGTAAACTAGGAAATATTGCGCTTTTGAGTTTAATAATTTTCATTAGGTTTTTGTTTAATCAAAATACAGTACAGTATTAACAATGAGTGTTTTTACTCACGAACTGAGCTGTCCATGTGGACGTATTCATTATGCAGTGTATATTATACTGTCTACAGCACATTAGCGTACAATATAGAGAATGAAGTTAAATTGAAAAATAATCATATGGATATTTAAACACACTTTTTTTATATGGTGGCCGTTCATTTCGATACAGAGTTCAGTTCTAATGTGCATATTATCGCACTATAGACTATTGTACCTAATCCCAATGACCGGTTTCGTTCTTCGTAGTAGTAACTCATGTTGAAACAATTCAGTACCTACCCTATAAAAGAGTACCTTACGTACTATAAATTCAATCTTCACTTCTGCCCGATCCGAAAAGATAAAATTATTCAGACATACTATCTACTGTCCGTCCAAGTGGTTATGTCATAAGGTCGTAGAAAGGAGGGAAATCACGTGACAGTTAATTACTTAACGAAGCCCTTTTATTTAAGTTATTAAGTTGTATAATATTACGTATACGTCCAATTCCTAACAGAAATTAATGTTTTCAGGAAAGAGCTAAGACAGCCCAACCACTAGCTGGCGAATAAAAGCTGATGGGGTTAACCGAGATACGACGTAGGCAAATGGATGACAGTACCTGTGCGAAAATAATTCAATATTGAAAGCTCTTTCGTCACTGGAAAACGCGAACATATTTTTGGAACGTACTGTGGCTACTATGGCTGTATATGCGGTCTTAGATCTGTGTGGAAGACGGTTGAACTTCGTTAGTAGAAGGGGTAGGAGTGAAGTGCATTCAAAAACTCAGGTACAATAAAAATTGAAGTAAAAATAAAATGATGTCCCTGTACAACCCAAAGTTTTAGTATCAATTTCATGAAGCGTTACTGAATGTCATGAATTCACCTACAGAATAGAAGGCGTGAGAAATTATGTACTTCTTTAATTTGGCCCTAAATAATCTTATGTTTCGAGTTTCATTTTTATATCGATAGGGAGGCTATTAAAAATTTTTAAGTGACTTCTGAACACCACACATTTCTATCTCATCACCATCATGCCTGCGTTTCATATGATATCTTTCTCTCTTTCTTCTTCGTTGTGGAATGAGTTAAAATATTCTCTTATCCATTTTGTTGATATGTTCTTTGTGTACAGTAAATTAAAAGCCAAACGTTCACCCATGGTGCGAATTAACGGGGGGTGGGATGGAAGGGCTTCCCCCCTGTTGGAGAGTGATCCCCCTCTCATATATTAATATTAACATCCTTGCCAGGGATAACTTCTATCCCCCCCTCACAAAATATAATTGTTTTAATAGTGTATACGAGCCTGTCTCTTACGGTAGTGGCTACAAACATTTTTGTTTTATAATTTTAATTTGTACTCACTAGCTAGCTAGCTAGCTAGTTAAATAAATTAAATAATGTATAAAGTAAGCAAAGAAAATAATACTGATGTACTGTATTGTTATCACCGGCAAGCTGACAACATTCAATATGAATTACTCATCTTATCTTAAGCCTGCTCATGGAAATAATAATAATAATAATAATAATAATAATAATAATAATAATAATACTAACAATAATAATAGTTATATTATAATATTATAACAATAATAATAACAATAATAATAGTTATATTATAATATTATATAATATATTATTATTATTATTATTATTATTATTATTATTAAGATGCAAGACAAGCAACTCAGTGCGGCCAAGCGTTGAGCCGTATCTAATGAGGATAATAATATTATAATAATAATAATAATAATAATAATAATAATAATGAGAGAGGAACATAGGTTAAGGGTGTTTGAGAATAAGGTGCTTAGGAAAATATTTGGGGCTAAGCGGGATGAAGTTACAGGAGAATGGAGAAAGTTATACAACACAGAACTGCACGCATTGTATTCTTCACCTGACATAATTAGGAACTTAAAATCCAGACGTTTGAGATGGGCAGGGCATGTAGCACGTATGGGCGAATCCAGAAATGCATAGAGAGTGTTAGTTGGGAGACCGGAGGGAAAAAGACCTTTAGGGAGGCCGAGACGTAGATGGGAGGATAATATTAAAATGGATTTGAGGGAGGTGGGGTATGATGATAGAGACTGGATTAATCTTGCACAGGATAGGGACCGATGGCGGGCTTATGTGAGGGCGGCAATGAACCTTCGGGTTCCTTAAAAGCCACTTGTAAGTAAGCAAGTAATAATAATAATAATAATAATAATAATAAATTTATGCTCGACCATGCCGAAATGTAGTAATTATACACCTGGTGGCAGTCCTTTAATGCATGTCATTAAAGTACACCTATTCATTAAAGTTCAGGTTTAGGATTATTCTCGGATATGCAATCGAAAGACAACGAGGGAAACGTCACGGAGGCTGGAAATCAATATTGTCGCAGAAGGTTATGTTCTGTTACTATAATAATTAGAGTTAGTTGTAAATAATATTCAAATAAATTCAATTTGTCATCTCGTTTTTCAATTCTAAATCAATTTCCAGGTTATATCAAGGTTAATATTTAGTTTACTCTGTAGGTTATAGGCTATCAAGGTCAATGTGGAGATCTGTTCCTCGGAAAAAATCAATACTTTCGCGTCTGCGCACATCTCACAATTTACGAGGTATTGCACAAGGTCAGTTCCGCTCTTCAGTTAGATACAAATAAAATGAATACTTCTAAATAATTTGTAGTTAGAAATATGGTCGAGCATAAAAAGTCGTATGAAACTCGCCTATAATGGTAATTAAGACGCTCGTATGAAAATTATGAAACTCGCTTGCGCTCGTTTCATAAACAAAGATACTTGCGTCTTAATTACCATCATTATAGGCTTGTTTCATAATGTACAATTATGTATGGTATTCCCTATCCGAAACTCCGTACATACTCTCTGACTCACATTGGGCAAAGGACGTATTTCTATGTCAAAATGCATACAGTATGTACACTGTACAGTACACAAGTCTGCTTTGGATTAGGATAGCTGCACATGGAAGGCAGTGAACAGCGAGATGAATCGATATGTTCTACCCTTCGCTATGAGAGAACTCACATCTATTACAGATAATTGAGAATGGTGTAACGGCGAGCCTTGACATAGAATTTTACCTTTAATCATTTTAATTTGAATTATTCAAACGAACAACGCTGTAACCAACAAATGTAAATTTTATAGCACAGTAAAATAATTGTAAAAATTATAACGTTCTACTAAACAGTAGTTTCAAATAGCAGTAATGGTGCCAGCTGTTTATTTAGGCAAAAACAAAATTTCTCATCGCATACAGGAGGACAGACATAACGGTACAGTGGAACTCCACAAATAGACACTCACTCTCGTATACTTCACGATACAAGGTAAGTCAACGCATCCTGTCCCGTGCTGCACAGGGCTAACCAGTTGAACCAGTGCAGTAGTGTGCAGATACTCGTACACGTTGGCAGCAAGGCAGGGAACAAAAATTGTGTACTTACGTTGAAGCAGAAGTTACAAATATTGGAACGGTTTTAAAAAGGTGAATCAATCAGAGCCATCCCTCAAGAATTTGACATTTCGATCAGAACAGTGCATGGGATAAAACAAAATTCATCTAATTGCGAGGCTTTCTGTAGTGATAAGAATCTTTGTTGCTATCAGTTGATTGTAGGATGAAAACACAGCTTATTTTGTGTATTTCCTAAATTTAATCAATAGGGATTATTTCTGTTCTCTCTTGAAGAGTATACACCATTTTAAAATAATTTAATACACAAACACAACTATTACAAGAAATGCTCAATAAGTTTTTGTAGCGTTATTCTCTTCGGCTCTAATCAACAATAGCAAAAATGCAGGTTGCCAGGCGACGATAGAAAAGAAAAGATGCGAAAACAAATGAATGTGGTGTATAAACAATTGAATGCTCTTTCATATTTAAGTCTAAAAATATACAGGTGCCATTTGAAATTTCAAAGTGGGAGTGGATGGGGTGGGAGGTGAAATTTAAAATGCCATTAAGCCATGTTTAAGACTTCCCCCTTGATAGCTAAATTTACGTTTTTTTTTTTTTTGTTTTGTTTTGCTTTTTTTTTTTAAGGGGACACTTCTGTGAGTTTTAAAACTTTTACAATTTTCATCCAAAATTTATGAACTTTAAACTACATAAACATACCTACAATATTATCATCTATACAAAATTTTGTGCTATTAGGCCTAATAGTTTTGAAATGATATTTTTAAAATGTATTTTATATTGACGTCACTAAAAAGGCTCCTTGCGTCACAATTTTCACAATTTTTAATTCATATTAGCTCAAAAGCTTGAAAATAGTCATGGGAACATAAATTAATTAGCTTTTTGAGCTCGGTCTAAATAGAGAGCCATGATAAATTTTTAAATCGATTTTCTTAATTTTTCACCATTATTTCACCATAGTGTCCCCTTAAATTGAATTCCATTTAAATAACTAGTTATTTAGAGTGGGAAGTTTTGAAATGAAAGCCCCGTATGTAGATATATTTAGAGAGTTTTTCCTCTGAAAGTTTGTTTTATGTTTCAGATGTATCACGTATGTATTATACTTAATCACGGATTTGTTTTGTTATATATTTTGCATATACTACAATACATTATTTAAAATTATATACGTTAATTATTTATGTTTCTGTCCGCACGCCATAAAAAACATTGTACAGCCCTTATGTTACCAATGTCCGCAGTACTCCGTAGAAAGACAGCGTTCGTACCTCGTCTCGCACACGGACCATTGCTGTGTCTATTTGTGGAGTTCCACTGTAGCTCCATCTCCATATTCAACAAAAATGTTGGTTATAATGCTGTTAGGGTGAATCATTCATCTATGGACAAGCAGGTCCTTCATATTCAGTAAATGTACTACATGGAACAACCAACTTAATTTCCTCAACCGAAAAGCGCTGTTCTTAGGATTTTGTCTGCACAAAATTCATAGTTTTCGGCCTGAATTGAATCTGTGTATTGTAGGTTTTCAGGCAAACACATTATCCACTAATGAAAATATAACTTTGTAGAGCCTACTGTATTTAATGGTTCAAAACGTTATGGCATGTTGAAAATTGTACAATAAAACGTTCTTTGCGACACTAACTACAGGAGGTATGTGTCTTCTGCAACCGGCTTGGTCATGTCATCTTGTTGGGATAAACGGCACGATAATAAAATGGAGGTCGGTTGATAGAATGAGAGTGATCCGTACTGAATGGCGAGTATCTATTGTCCATTCTCTCACTCCTCTCTGCTATCATTGCATCACTCGCTGTTACTTTACGATGCCGTTGACCCTCCACGCACTCCACGTGAAGTTGAGTTGAGGTCCAATTGATCAGATTTACGTTACATCCTCCACGTGCTGGACGAAATTCCATCACGTTCATTCCCGAGGACGCAAACTCGAGAAAAATGCGCGGATGTAATCAAACATTATTACGAAGTCTTCATTTACATGTAAAATGTGTTTTAAGACTTGTTATACATACATATTTCAGGACGATCAAAGTGCAAGGCCATTTAAGCTCGAACATCAAGATCTGTGGATGGAGAGGGCCTTTCATAGTGTGACTAATTAGACGTCAATGGTTTGCAAATGAATCTTCGTCCACTTAATCAAAGAGCAATAAATATGCAACATTTGTAGATATTCCACTACCCGTCATCGACTGAACTCTTAAAAACCTCGTATGTTCTATACAGGAGTTTCCATGAAAATGTTTACATGTACTCATTAGGGAGCGGATTTTATCATATTTGCACGTTATATTCCTCAGTTGGAAATTATATGCTACCATTGTATAAATGCGTTTCAAGTTAAGGTCAAAATTTCATAGTTTGTACAGGGACATCATTTTATTTTTACTAACATTTTTAATATTAACCTGGCTATACCTTTAGAGAACAGGAAACACAGTTTGCTACCCCCTTCCACGACTGTAGTTCGATGATACTGGCGTAAAATACAAACAAATCACTCTACTAGGTACAGGAGGGAAGAAAAGTAGTTTATCCATTTACCTAAACTAGGAAATATCGCGATTTTGAGTTCGATAATTTTCATTAGATTTTTGTTTAATCAAAATACAGTACTATATTAGGAATAAGTGTTTTTACTCACGAACTGAGTTATCCATGCGAACGTATTCATTAGGCAGTGTATATTATATTGTCTACAGCACATTAGCGTACAATATAGAGAAAGAAGTTAAATTGAAAAATAATCATAATATGAATATTTAAACATATTTTTGAAAATGGTGGCCGTTCATTTCGATACAGGCTTCAGTTCTAATGTGCATATTATCGCACTATAGACTATTGTACCTAATCCCAATTACCGGTACCAGTTTCGTTTTTTCCGAGGTTTTCCCCAACCTTAATGTGAATGCAAGGTAATCTATGGCGAATCCTCGGCCTCATCTCGCCAAATATCATCTCGCTATCACCAATCTCATCGACGCTAAATAACCTAGTAGTTGATACAGCGTCGTTAAATAACCAACTAAAATAAAAAAAACCAGTTTCGTTCTTCGTACTAGTAACTCATGTTGAAATAAGTCTGTATCTACTCTATAAAAGAGTACCTTACGTACTGTAAATTCAATCTTCACTTCTGCCCGATCCGAAAATATAAAATTACTCAGACATGCTATCTACTGTCCGTCCAAGTGGTTATGTCGTAGGGTCGTAGAAAGGGAGGAAATCACGTGACAATTAATTACTAAGTTATTTTAAACAGTTTTATAATATTACATAGACGTCCAATTCCTAACAGAAATTAATGTTTTCAGAAAAGAGCTAAGACAGCCTAGCGTTTACAGAGGGGCGAGCAGAGGCAGGTGGGGGAAATCGGGATGCGACGTAGGCAAACGGACAGTACCTGTGCGAAAATATGATTCAATATTGAAAGCTCTTTCGTCACTGGAAAACGCAAACATATTTCTGGAACGTACTATACTCACTAATTCAGTGCTGTTTACTATATGCGGCCTTGATTGAGTGTGGAGGACAGTTGGAACTTCATTAGTAGAAGGGGTGGGAGTGAAGTACATTCAAAAACTCAGGTACAATGAAAATTGAAGTAAAAATAAAATGATGTCCCTGTATATATACAGTGCGATCGAAAAGTCCCTCCGCAGCTCTATTAGTGCTAGTAACCCTAGAATACAAACCTGTAGAAAGTTTGCACTGCCCTACTCATTCCGGTTTGACAACCTCACACCCCCAGTCCATCATATGCTTAGCGGCCAGTACTGCCACTTGAATCCTCTAACAAATACACTTGAATTCTCTGCCTAATGGATTCTCGGCTACACAAGCACTGCGGAGAGACTTCCGTGGCAATCAACAAAGTACTCTGTAACTAAATGCATTGCTGATCCTGTGGTGTTGAAAGGAGCTTCTCATCAATTAAACAGTCTTGTGCACAATAGAAGTCCCCGCCATGACATTGTGGTCTAAGGCATCCTGCCTTAAGGGTCTCTCTCTCTTTAAGAAGTTGCAATGAAGCGTTTCACAAATGCAGAACTTGCAGACATGCAATATATGGAACGAGCTGCGTGAGCGCCATGTTGAAAACCGCCTTTAAACCGCCATTGTACGTACGTACATTAATTTTGTAAAGACGTACTGACATGTAATCATTTGTAATTTGTGTAGTACATTTGTTATGTGAAAACATGTACGCACTTGAGTTGTAAATGAAGTAGAAATTAAAAGCGTCACCTCAACAATACATTAGTTATTTCCTAGTTTCACGCATCTCACACTGCAAACGAGAAAAACTAATTGAATAATATGCAAATCTGGCTTTCAGGTAAAGCTCCCTGTGAAGCAGACTTGAATAATTGAGGACCGTTTTTGGAAAACTTGCTAACTGAGAAAACTAAATTTTACAGGAGACACAAAAAACTGAATGGAGACAAGTAGGTTATAGTTGCAACGATCACACTTTGACACACTACAATGAAGAGAAATAATTCAATTTTACTAAGATGCCTTTAACATAGTGCAGAGGCCTGCCTTATGTTAACGAATCCACCAAAATCTCACCGTTTTGCAAAAACGGTCCTCAATTACAAGGGAAAAAACTGTTCCGAGGCCGGGTATCGATCCCGGGACTCTTCGCTTAGGGCACGAATGCTCTTGGAAAAAATTGGGTTATGTCGGGTGTAGTTCCTGGGCAGCTCAGTCGGTAGAGCATTTGTGTGCTAAGCGAAGGATCCCGGGATTGATACCCGGCCCCGGAATAGTTTTTCCCTTGTAATCATTAATTGAATAATAGTCATGGGTGAAATTGCTTTCAAGATTATGTAGCTTTGTACTGAAGCGTCGCAGGATATGAGTTTAAAAGTAAAAGCAGTTCCTTTTGACACCACCTATCAAACCTCAAAGTTTGTTACTCGCTCACTCGAACAAACTGTATAATAATTTATAATGTGTCGTCATATTCCCTTCAGACAAGCAGGAATCTGTTGTGATGTCGATGCCTCTTATACAGAACTGTGAGTCGTCTAGCCCTCATCACCACTGCCATCTAACAATCTGTGGACAAACCGCAAGGAATATCTATTGCGGTGGAGGTGGCTCTGACGTCACACAAACACAGGAGACGGTATATTTTCCGAAACAGAGATGATAATGAAAGAGAAATTGTGAACAGTGTTGGTAGAATGACGAGAGGAAAACAGGAGAATCCCAAAAAACACCCAGAAAACCTTAGCTTTGTCCGCTAAAAACACAACTTCACCATGGCCGTGATCTTAACTCGTTTTAACGTAAGGTATTTATTGTACGCGATAGTCGTAAGTAAACCAGCGCTCTGCCAGCTGAGCTACCAAGGCGACTTAAAAATAGGATATTTATGTGGTAGTAGTAGAAGTGTGCCCATTTGATTCATATAAAAATTTATGGTGACGCGGAATTGGTAAACTGATTCCCACTGGAAAGATATACAGTAGAAATCCACAAATAGATGCTCACTCTCGTATACTTCACGATACAAGGTAAGTCAACGCACCCTGTCCCGTGCTGCACAGGGCTAACCAGTTGAACCAGTGCAGTAGTGTGCAGATACTCGTACACGTTGGCAGCATGGCAGGGAACAAAAATTGTGTACTTATGTTGAAGCGGAAGTTACAAATATTGGAACGGTTTTGAAAAGGATGAATCAGAGCCATTTCGATCAGAACAGTGCATGGGATAAAACAAAATTAATCTAAATACGAGGCATTCTGTAGTGATTATAAGAATCTATATTATTATCAGTTGTAGGATGAAAACACAGCTTATTTTGCGTAATTTCCTAAATTTTATCAATAAGGATGATTTCTGTTCTCTCTTGAAGGTTATACACCATTTTAAAATAACTTAATACACAAACACAACTATTACATGAAATGCTCAATAAGCTTTTGTAGCTTTATTCTCTTCAGCTCTAACCAACAATAACAACAATTCAGGTTGCCAGGCGACGATAGAAAAGAAAAGATAAGATGCGAAAACGAATGAGGTGTACAAACAATTGAAGTCGACCTGGTTGGCAAGTTGGCATAGCGCTGGCCTTCTATGCCCAAAGTTGCGGGTTCGATCCCGGGCCAGGTCGATGGCTTAAGTGCTTAAATGCGACAGGCTCATGTCAGTAGATTTACTGGCATGTAAAAGAACTCCTGCGGGACAAAATTCCGGCACATCCGGCGACGTTGATATAACCTCTGCAGTTGCGAGCGTCGTTAAATAAAACATAGCTTTAACAAACAATTGAATGCTCTTTCATATTTAAGTATAAAAATATAGGGGTGCCATTTGAAATTTCAAAGTTGGTGACTGGGGGGTGGGAGATGAAATTTAAAATGCAATTAAGTCTGGTTTAAGAGTTCCCCCTCAATATCTAAATTTACGCGTTTTTTTTTTTTTTGGTTTAAATTGAATTCAATTTAAATAACCAGTTATTTAGAGTGGGAAGTTTTAAAAATGAAAGCCCTGTATGTAGATACATTTAGAGAGTTTTTCCTCCAGAAGTTTCAAATGTATCACGTATTTATTATACTTAATCACGAAGTTGTATTGTTATATATTTTGCATATACAATATATTATAAAAAAAATATGTACGTTAATTATTTATGTTTCGGTCCGCACGTCATAAAAACATTGTACAGCCCTTATCTTTACCAATGTCCACAGTACTCCGTAGAAAGACAGAGTTCGTACCTCGTCTCGCACAAGGACCATTGCTGTGTCTACTTACGGAGTTCCACTGTACATAGATTTTATAAGACTTGCTGTAGAAGCAAATCTAGTCTGTATTTTGACTTTCTATGTTACATTGTAACTTTGAAAGAAAGATGACGTTTCTTCGCAGTCTCCGATAACAAAAGTCTTCTGTGTAAGTCAGTTCTATTACGCTTATCTCCTGAAAAACAATATTTTCGTCATGAATTCGAAGTAAGAAATTGTGTGTGTTCGTAATGTACGCAACTAAGGTGGTTATTACAGGTATAAGGTAAAACGCTATATCGTGGGATTATTTAATTTCTGCTCCTGTTACATCATTCTGTTACATCATTGTGTCCACTTCAGCAAGACTTTACTGATAAAACGCTTATGAAGCATTACGTCGACTGAAACAGACGCGTTTTCAAGACTACGTACTGCCGATTGTCCATAGCCAGTATAATCAAATTGTGCTCCCAACATAATTCAATGTTAATTTTAGTCGGTATGTTCATGGAGAGTTGCACTCTCCAGAGTTTTTTTCTGCCAAATTAGAACAGTAATTTTCGAAATTACGTAAGGATTGAAATTTTAATTGCAACTTTCTTCTCCACTGTTCAAAAAGTATAATTGAAACAGATCCTATAATTTCTTATTTCGTTTCACCTTGTTCAAAGATCAGTACACAAAGTGAGATTATTTCTTTCTTAATATATAAAGGTTTTATCTTTACTAAATACACACATAAAAAGAAGTATAGTTTGGGGGTGCAATGATTGAAATACAAAGGAACATTGAAAGAATAGAAGCTGGGCACTCACCGGTTAAAAAGAGAAAGAAGTGCATTCAGTTGGGCACAATCTTCGTATTTTGGGTAATTATCAACATTATAAAGCGGGCAATAATATTCTTGGCTGCCTAAGGGCCATAACATAGCAAATATCTCACTATCCTTTATATTGCTGCAACATTTTTAGAAATGTTATGATACTAATAAACTAATTCGTGTTGGGTATAGAACCTTCTAAACTTTAATCAGTATCACTATCCATTACGCCAGCGGTGAGCAAAACTAACTCGAGCTGCAGTGATTTCACGAGACAGACAGCATACGAAGTAAGGAGGCGGAGGAAAGGTACTTAGCATGAAAACTACAACCAGTGGGGGTTCCTGTACTAACATCTTGATCAATCCCGCGGATAAAAATATCAAGTTTTGCTGTATCAGTAATGTCACTGCTGTCATCAAGAGCCAGTGAATAATATACAATTTTTCTTGCTGCTTTTTTTAACCTTCCTTTTGGACATAAACAAGAATTTTCTAAATTCTTCTCTCGATACTTGGTCGAGGAATTCCTAGTTTTTCATTTTCTTATGGAAAAGTTATTTAAGCTATTTTAATCATTACTCTTTTGAGAAATTCTGTTATATTAAAAGTCTTTAGAGCACGGGATATTTCAAACCCCATTAGGTAGCCGACTTCCTTACATTTATTTATCTCTTTCTCTTCCTGGCTATGATTTAAGACATGTCAATTCCTGGCGTTTAACAGTTCGTTTGCACATAATATTGAATCAGTTTTTCTACAATATTATTATTAAATGAATAACACTAATAAATAGTCACTCTCATCTAAAGATTAAGAAGATTAAAACTGAGATAAAACCTAATAATTTTATTCTTCTAGGGAGAAGATCTAAAAATATCAATATTCATGCACGTACAGAAGAATTATAGAAACACATACTTAGTGGTCAGTAGTAGTAGTAGTGGTGGTGGTGGTGGTGATGGTAATAATAATACATTATTCAGCGTGGCAATTAATGTTTCTATATACTCCTAATTGAACCGTCAAGCAAAGTAAAAATATTACATGTTGTCCAACAGAATAACAGAAAAGTTGTCATTCTTTACGAAACCACCTCTTACTACTTTTAGAGACAAAGTTTGTAGAGCGACATGATACCGCCACTGCTTGCCTTCAGTACGTGAATGAATCACACAGCAATGTACAGGAAACTCCTCGTACCCGTTTGAATGTCTGTGATTACACGATGTAATCACGACACCCGCTTTGGTCACCGCTGCATTACGCCTACATTGCATATCATTTTTTAGAAATATATTAATTAAATAAATCCTATTAAGAACAGACTCTTCTAAACTTCAACCAGCATTACTGTACATTATAGCCTACGTTTATTGTAACTTTTTTTGAGATGTTACAATACTAATCAATTAAGCCCTGTTAGAAACAGAAGCTTTTATTTTCAATAAGGATTACTATACTTTATATAGAACATCATTTTCACAATCAATTAAGCCCTGTTAGAAACAGAAGCTTTTATTTTCAATAAGGATTACTATACTTTATATAGAACATCATTTTCACAATCAATTAAGCCCTGTTAGAAACAGAAGCTTTTATTTTCAATAAGGATTACTATACTTTATATAGAACATCATTTTCACAATCAATTAAGCCCTGTTAGAAACAGAAGCTTCCATTTTCAATAAGGATTACTATACTTTATATAGAACATCATTTTCACAAATGTTATGATACGAATAAATTAAATCCTAATGGGAACAGAACCTTCTCAATTTCAATAAACATTACTATCCATTATATTGCAATATTTTTACCAATGTTATAATACTAATAAATTATATTCTGTTGGAAACAACCTTCAAACCTTAATGAGGATCACTATCCGTTATATTCAAACATTATTTTAGAAATATTATGACACTAACGGATTAAATTCTGTTGGGACGAGGACCTTTAAACTTTAATGACGATATTAACTAACCATTACACTGTAACATAAAGTTACTCTCTTTAATATTCGGCCACTAAGGTTTGTAACCAAAGCAATGTTTATTCTGATTATCTTAATGACAAATATAAACAACAAAAAATATAAAGTCAACAATTGAGGGGTTTGGGGGAAAAATCAGGCAGCTCCCATTTTTTTTTCCATTTTTGAGTTATTTATGCACAGAGAACAAAAAAATACGCTCTATCGTTTGCTCGAAGAACCAAGTAGTTCCAAGAATTACATTCACAGTTACAATGCATTTTGTACCTGCCTCTTCTGTACATGCTTATTGTTTGGCGGTAAGTTTTTCTTCATTATCTCGCAAAGTACTGAATTGGAAGTGCCTGGTTTTTCCCCCAAACCTCTCAATTCCTCTTTCAAGATACTACTAAAAAAATTAATCACTCTATTCTTCATTATAAAGCATAAAAATAAATTCATAACAAAAAAATTGGCAATCTACCTTTACGCCCCATACTGTAGCGGCAGATTCTTCAGAACACATGCAGGCAGAACAGCAAGCACAGAAACACTGTGCCTACTGAGGCAGCAACCCCATACTCAGGTAAACAAATGAAGTGGCCGAATATTAAAGTGACGCGCTCTTGTACCCGTTAATAGAAATATATTTTAATTCACTTACGTAATGGTCTGAAAATTTGTGTATTTGATAGGTAACTACTATTAAGTATCAGCACATCGTTCTCAATTTTTATTTTATACTACATAATAAAGACAAAACCTGAAAAAAGGATCTGGCCGAATATTAAAGTGAGTAACTGTAGTTTTGTAAATGCTACAATACTAGTAAAGTAAATCCTGTTGGAAACAGAACATTCAAACTTTAATGAACATTACTATTACTATATTTCAACATAATTTTTTAGAAATGTTACGACACTAAAATTAAATAAATCCTATTGGTAACAGAACCTTCTGAACTTTAATCTGCATGACCATTCATTACAGTGCAAAATTACGACACTAATTAAATAAATCCTGATGGAAATAGAACCTCCTATTCTTTGACCACAATACTATAATAATAATAATAATAATAATCATAATAATAATAATAATAATAATAATAATAATAATTCTTTATTTATACTGGCAGAGTTAAGGCCATAGGGTCTTCTCTTACACTCTACCAGGTCACAAAGTATACAAGCAGTTAAAATTTAACAAAAAGTTAAAGAACAGAGTACTAACATATTACAAAAAAAAAATAATAATAATAATAATAATAATAATAATAATAATAATAATAATAATAATAATAATAATAGCATAATAAAATCGACACTAAACAACATGAAAATAATACCATAATAAAAAAAGAAAGTAAAATACATTGGAATATAGTGAAAGCAACTCATTTAGTACAAATGGTTAATATGGAAAAACGTAAGGAAGAATATATCAAAATGGAATGTAAAAAATAATAATAAAAAGAAAATAAATACGAAAATTAAATAAAATTTACGATAAAATGGCTATGATAATAAATTCATCGGCTGATAAAGAGAACAAAAAGGGGAAAAGAAGGAAAAAGAAATATATAGCCTATATTTTTACAAAACTATGGCAGAGAAAAGGGCTTATAACTGAAAGGAATCTAATTGAAAAAGTGCAATTTTAATTTATTTTTGAAACTATACAATGTCCGACAGTCTCTGACATGTTGTGGTAGAGAGTTCCAGAGATGAGCTGCAGAGACCGTGAAAGAAGCTGCAGAGACCGTCTATCTATTGCATTGTAAGATCATTTTTATAAATGTTACAATATTAGTGAATCAAAATCAGTTGAAAATAGAGTCTTCTTACTTTAATAAGAATTATTAATCCATTATATTGCAAGATCACTTTTAAAAATGTTATCATATAAATGAATTAAAACCTATTGAGAAAAGGACTTTTAAAGTTTAATGCGAATTACTATCCTTTATATTGCACCGTGATAGTAGAAATGTGATATTAATGAGTTAAATAAATCGGGAACAGAATCTTCAAACTTTAATGAGAATCACCAACCATTATTTTGCAACATAGGCCTGTTTAGAATATTATATTATACAGGGTGTTAAAAAAAGTATCCAATATTTTAGGAGGTGACAGTATGCATCAAAACAAGAAAATAATATCTAATAAACATGGGTCCTACAACACATACTTTCTGAGATCTGAACACTTGTTCATAGGAAGTGCTCAATGTGACGTGCATTCATGGCAATGCATTTCTCTGCCTTACAATACAGCAGACTACCAGATATTCATACCGTAGCTGACACCCCTGGAATGGAATAATGATACGTAGCAAGGAATACTGAAAAACAAAAGTCTGGTTGCGGATATGAGCGGGGTTCACCAGAGATTGTGTTATGAATTTTCGTAATCAGCATGTGTAGGCTGATGAAAATCCCCATGCAGTTGAAGAAACAAGGCATCAGCACCGATTTTCAATCAACTTAGGGGCAGGCGTTCTTGGTGATAGATTAATAGGGTCATACGTGCTACCACAGAGATTAACTGGGGATTGTTATCAGGACTTTCTTATTAATGTATTAAAACAAATTTCAAATAGTGCGTGATTCCTTACGTCGAGGGGCAGAGGAATGCATTGCCGCGAATGGACGTAACATTGAGGACCTCCTATGAACAAGTGTTCAGATCTCAGAAAGCATGTGTTGTAAGACCCATGTTTATTAGACATTATTTTCTTGTTATGATGCATACTAGCACCCCCTGAAATATTCGATACTTGTTTTAACACCCTGTATAAATGTAACGAATAGACTATTACGGAGTTACAACCATGACTAACATCAAGTTTAAAGATTTGTGTGCGCAAACAGTTGTGAAAAATGTACACAGCGGTGCAAAAGAGCAGTAATGCAAATGGTGGGTAATATGTAACTAGGAGTTCTACAGCTATTTTTGCCACATCGAATTTCATGCAGGTTTTATATATTACTGTTGCATTTTAAGTGACTTACAGCCTTTTGGGAAGATGGAAGGAAACTGTCATCTCTACTCACCTGCAACAGAATTAAAAACATAAAGTTTTCTGTTTCACACACAGACAAACATCAATACATCAATACAAAGTAATGAAATACACCAATATACTATGTTAATACTACTAGGTTCAAAAAGTTCCCGGAATTTTACTACCATTTTTCGTATTAATATATAACAAGGGAT
The DNA here is from genome assembly GCF_040183065.1 of Periplaneta americana. Classification (NCBI taxonomy): domain Eukaryota; kingdom Metazoa; phylum Arthropoda; class Insecta; order Blattodea; family Blattidae; genus Periplaneta; species Periplaneta americana. The sequence continues at coordinate 156,950,647 of NC_091121.1, forward strand.
ATTATACATTTGTTTTGTTGGTAACATTCATGATGTCATTTTCTTTAAGTGTGTTGATAATGGCGATAGTTGGTTTTGAGTTGTAGGCAATTGTTTATCATAGTGTTTTGTTTGTTCGTCGCATTTTGTAATTATGTCCACAGAGCAACGTGCAAACATCAAGTTCTGTGTTTTGATACACAAAACTCCTGCAGAGACATTAAGATTGTTGGAAGAAGCATATGGCGAAGCAGCTCAAGTGTATGCCTGGCATAAACGCTTTTCTGGTGGCCGCGATAGCATCAAAGATGACGTACGCAGCGGCCGACCAACAACTGCAACAAATGAAGCAATCGCTCAGCGTGTGCGTAATGTTGTGAGGGACGACCGACGTAAAACCATAAAAGAGATAGCAGCAAAGGTCGGAATATCAGTCGGAAGTGTACACAATGTTCTTCACAAGCATCTCAACATGCATTACGTGTCTCAGAAGTTAGTGCCGAAAATGTTGTCGGCAGGACAGAAAGAAACAAGAATGACTCTTGCTGGGGACATGATCAGTATGGCTGATGAAGATGGTGATTTCTTAAACAAAATTATTGCTGGTGATGAAACTTGGTACTACTTGTACGACCCAGTCCCTAAACGACAGTCATCTGAGTGGAAATCGAAAACATCTCCTCGGAAGCAAAAATTTCCTAGGGACACTTCCAAAAGCAAAGTTATGTTGGAAGTTTTCTTCGACTCTCAGGGTCTCATCCACCATGAGTTCATTCCAGAAGGTCGTACTGTAACGAAAGAATTGTACGTAGAAATCTTCCGTCGCCTCCTGGACGCAGTGAGAAGGAAACGTCCAGAAAAGTGGGTAGAAAACAACTGGTTCCTTATGCATGACAATGCACCTGCTCATCGCGCAATTATTGTAAACAATTTTCTTGCCAGGCACAACATAACTGCTTTGGATCACCCACCATACTCTCCTGATCTCTCACCACCTGATTACTTCCTGTTTCCCCGTCTGAAAAGTCATCTGAAAGGACGGAGATTCAATGCTGAAGAGGTTATCGCAAACGCGACGAGAGCACTAAGACGGGTTTCACAAAATGGCTTCCAGCCTGCTTCCAGGAACTCTACACGCGTTGGCAAAAGTGTGTTGTTGCGGAAGGCAACTATTTTGAAGGGAATACTGTGGAATACTGTTTAAGGTACGTTGTTTCTATGATAATAGCAAATTCCGGGAACCTTTTGAACCTAGTATGTATAAGGTTATTCAAAAGTAAGTTCCCATTTTTAAATAGCTGTATCTTCTGTACATATCAGCAGTTTGGTTTCATATAGATACCATTAATGTTTAGAAGGTTTCGCTTTTTTTTTTTGTTACCGTTTCGTGGTTCGTTGTTATGGTAACTGTGTCATGCTTGTATAAACAATAATTGTTGTTCAAAATACTGAAGGCAGTTATAGAAGAGTTATTTTAATAATTTTTACAATGGTTTTACCTTTACGAGTTCGACTTCGACTCCTTCAGTGCTATTACGAACGCTATAGACAATATGTATATGCATTGAGAATATATCGAACTTTACATGGATTGAGAAATGGACAGATGAGACACATTTCGAAATGAACGGAGGTGTTAGCACTCATAATTGCAGGATATAGGTAAAAGATAATCCGAACGCAATTATACAGCAAGGATTACATGATAACAAGGTTACTGTCTGGTGTGGTTTTACGTCACATTTCATAATAGCACCGTATTTCTGTGAAGAAATTGAAAATGTACAAACAAAAACAGTGCGCTAACCGGGCAGCGATATTTTCGAATGTTGCAAGACTTCGCAATACCAGCGTTACAGAATCATGACATCTGAAACATTGTTTTCATGCAAGACGGCGCTCCACCTCACATAAACAATAATAAAACACTACTGCGCAACACATTTGGTGATCGTGTAATTAGTAGGCATTTTCCAAACAGTTGGCCTCCTAGGTCACCAGACATAAATCCAGCCGACTACTGGTTATAAGGTTATATAAACGAAAAGGTATTTCTTACACGTGAGGAACTGAAACAGCCAATATGGATGTCACTGAAAATATCCCTTTGAATATGCTTACTAATGTCGTTTATAGCACATAAGAAAGAATATTTCTTATTGAAAAACTCTGTGGTCACATTTAATTTTTTCGTGTTGTAATAAAATCTTATTTCTTTACGAAGAAATTAGTGTTTTTATTTTTATGGAATCTAAAAATCTGACAAACTTATTACCATTTCAAAATGGGAACTAACTTTTGAATAGCCTTACATATATGTATATATACATACATACATACATACATACATACATACATACATACATACATACATACATACATACATACATACATACATACATACATACATACATACATACATACATACATACATACATACATACACATAATATCACGTTAGAGGAAAATGAAGCAGTAATTTTATTGACAAAATAAGCTGGACAATGAACTCGTACGTTTCATATCCTTATTAAATTTTATCCAATAAAAAGTAAAACATAAATTTTACCAAAACTCACACGAAGGACCATTTACAAAGCATTTTATAAGTTATAATTTTCATTAAAATTTATTTTTCCATTTCCTAAAATAGTCTGTTTAACTTAACTTGTGTTTAAACAATTGTATAGAACATTTAAACAATGTATCGTTCTCAATTTGGGTAATAACTTAGGTTAAAAGACTATACGGTAGTATAGTCAGAAATATTGTCTAAAATCATGTCTAAGAGAAAGTCCAGGAAAAGGATATGATGCGAATAACACAACTTACTTACAAATGGCTTTTAAGGAATCCCCAGGTTCATTGCCGCCCTCACATAAGCCCGCCATCGGTCCCTATCCTGTGCAAGATTATCTACTCTCTATCATCATATCCCACCTCCCTCAAATCCATTTTAATATTATTTTCCCATCTACGTCTCGGCCTCCCCAAAGGTCTTTTTCCCTCCGGCCTCCCAACTAACACTCTATATGCATTTCTGGATTCGCCCATACGTGCTACTGCCCTGGCCATCTCAAACGTCTGGATTTAATGTTCCTAATTATGTCAGGTGAAGAATACAATGAATGCAGTTCTGCGTTGTGTAACTTTCTCCATTCTCCTGCAACTTCATCCCTCTTAGCCCCAAATATTTTCCTAAGAACCTTATTCTCAAACACCCTTAATCTCTGTTCCTCTCTCAAAGTGAGAGTCCAAGAATGACACAACTAGCTGGCTAAATACTGTACATAGCATATCTATCTCAATAGTAAGGTCGGTGATTGTATTTTTAGAGTAAAGTTTACTAAATTAGTTTAGAGTAAAATTGTATTGAGCACTCTTCAAGCACCCAGTCCCACTATTCTTCTTTACCTTCATATTTTTGTATCTTTTTCAGAGCCGAATTCATACGACCTCCTATGTGTTTGGCATTTTTACGTCTCTATTTTCACTCAACAATCTCTATTATTTGTTCTGCATGTTGTTTCCAATTTCTCTAGCTTAGGAAGCCGTGAAAATTTCACTGCCCACTGGATACTAAATGTGTGAAATGAACAATTTGCATTGAGAGAAAAACTATAATCCTGCAAATTTTTGATAGATTAATAACAACTGAACAACAAAAATAAATCTAATTATAGTCTTCAACAAATCTAGGAGGGCGCACAAAGTGCTTTGGGAGGGAAAATCCCCCCTCTGCCCCCTCTAGCTACCGACTTGCCTGTAACTATATAAAAAATGTCATTCTTCTCGCTCATCCGGCCTATATACAGGAGTAACTATTATTATTTGTTAATACCTACATGATTACAAGTTTTTCACTTTGTACATACTGTATATCTTGCAACGTAGGTGTATACGCCACTTCACGTGGTTTCGGCGTGACACGTCGTTACGTCACAGCCTTGATGTAGTAATACTCCCACCCTTCACTTGACTGCAACGTAATATACTGTGCACTGTGACTAGGTATGACTGCCGCCATAAACGTCACCTGCATGGAGCAGCCTGTGGCGACCTTTGCTTACAGTTATCTTATTAATGGATATTACAAAATGCATATACCTGTACATTACTCAAAGCACCAACTTCTGCAACAAGCATTTACAGTCTTTTGATCACCTCCGTCAGATTTTGTTCTGAGCACGAAGAAATGCATTATTGTTCCTTAGACCAACACTCCACTTCCTCAATATTACTGTGTTTATAATTAATTCACATTGTGCAATACTGTACTTTTAAAGATAGAAAATTTTAACAGTATCATTATATGAAGGCGTTATTTTAATAATGATACACCTCCATTTCCATGGATTTTGAGATCTGGAATCTTAAAGTTAAATGTGTACAGAAAAGTCAGGATGTGAAATATTTGAATAGTTCATGCCTTCTTGTCAGAGTTTAAGCTGTCTTTCTATTCTTGGGGTTTATGAATATTGCCTAATAAAGGGGGGACAATGGAGGTATACTCCTATTCAAATAAAAAATTTCAATGTGTGATCGATAAATTGAAGGCAACTCTTGGAGGTGTATCAAAATAATGCTTCGATTGCATACAATTTACTTTAAGATATTTGATAATTTGGATCAATATCTTGATCATCAATATCATCAGATAAATTAAAAAGTGCTTTAATTGTCCCTATTTTCAAATCAGGAGATAAAAAATGCATGAACAATTACCGACCAATATCTTTACTCTCATGTACATCTAAACTCTTAGAAAAATGCATAAAAAGTCGTCTATTAAATCATTTGGACAAATACAACGTACTTTCTTCAAATAAATTCGGTTTTCGAAATAAACTTGGCACAGATGATGCTATTTCATGTGTTACAAACAAAATCATATGTGAGTTAGACCGAGGGAATAAATGGTTGGGTATATTTTTGGATATTCGAAAAGCACTTGATACCGTAAACCATGATATTTCATTAGAGAAATTAAACTTGTTAGGCATTAATGGTCATGTTCTAAGTTTATTTAAGTCATATTTGAATAACAGATATAATGTAACTAAAATTGATAATGAATTTAGTTTTACTCAAAACATAAAAATAGGGGTCCCTCAGGGCACTGTTCTTGGTCCAATTTTATTTTTGATTTATATAAATGCTTTATTATCAACTGATTTATGCAAATATAATGGGGTTATATATTCATATGCGGATGATACCGCTTGGTGAAAAATCTTTGAAAGGCACTTCTATTAATGCGAATAATGGATTACAGGTAATTAAAGAGTGGTTTGATTGAAACGCTCTTTCCTTAAACACATCCAAAACAACTGTTGTTCCGTTTTCACTAAGGTCCAGTGGTCTTCAATCTCCTCAATCTTCTTTTAGGCTCAAAATTCATCATTCTGATTGCCCTTCTCAAAATTGTGAATGTCCCATATTAATCGAATCCTCAGAAGTTAAGTATTTAGGCACTACAATCGACAAACACTTGCGATGGAATAAACATATTACATATTTATGCAATAGATTATGTAAAACAATTTATATCTTCGTTATACTTCGGACATATTTACCAGTTAATATTTTACGTCTCATTTATTTAGCTTTATTTCAATCCATTCTCCAGTACGGAATTTTTAGGATGGGGAAATGTAATTCTAATCTCAATCCACTAATACTTATTCAGAAAAGAATAATTAAAATATGTCTTAATAAACAAATTGAGTACTCATTCGAGCTTTTGTTCATTGATTTTAATGTTTTGAAAATTAAACAGATTTATTATATTGCCTTATTAAACTTCATACATAAAAATCGTAAAAAATTCAAACTGTATCAGCATAAATATGGAACTAAAAGATCTTATTTTATACGACTAGAGGAACCAAAGTGTTTCATAAGCACAGCTCTGAGCCATGGTACCTACTTTGCTCCAAGGTTATATAATAAAATAATTGAAAAATACCCAAATTTGGAAAATATTAGTATCAGAAATTTAAAAAGTAACGTTAGGAATTTAATTTTTAAAGAATATGTATTGATTTAATATGTATATGTATTTGTATGATTTAAATTTTTAAAACTGAAATTGTATTTTTAAAGTTAATTTATGCCTACAATATTTTTTCTTGACCCACTTTGTGTCAAATAATTATCTTTGTTTGTGTTAAGTATGTATTTAGATAACTCCCTGAGCACGAGTTTTTACTCCTTCAGGGAAAATTTACGACTGTACTTTTCTACATGTTATTTTACTAACAATAAACAATCAAAATGTCATTAGAATCACTCATTTTGGCTTAGTTGAGTTATACCACTATTCAATTATTTTCTTGTAGGATTATGTAAGATGCCTGCATTATGGTGCACTCTGTTGGCAGTAGAAGGAAATTGGATTTGTACCACTTTTATAATAAAAATAATGGACATTTGTGATACTTTATTTTTTTATTTTAGTAGGTTATTTTACGACGCTTTATCTTATGTTATTTTGCGTCTGAATGGGATGAACGTGATAATGCCGGTTAAATGAGTCCGGGATCAGCACTGAAAGTTACCCAGCATTTGCTCATATTTGGTTGAGAGAAGACCCCGGAAAAAACCTCAACCAGGTAAACTGCCCCAACGGGGATCGAACCCGGACCACCTGGTTTCGCGGCCAGACGCGCTAACCGTTACTCCACAGGTGTGAACATTTGTGATAGTGAAATTGTAGTTAACTTGACAAAAAGTGGAGTTGTATCATTATTGATATAACTCCTTCATATTAACACTAACAATTTTAACTGGAGATAATTTTGTGAATCACATTAAATTACAACTGTATTAGTCCTGATATGCATGTCATATTGTTTATCAAATCGTCGTTATTCCTGCAATAACTCCTATGTGCAAAATATAAAATCTTTCATCCTATGGCAGCCGTACATAGGAGACTATGAATTCTTAGATTTTCGAAACAAAGAAATATAATTACATATATGAGATTTTATTAATTGCTGTACCACTATTTAAGTTATTTAATAGAGTAAAATTCTTAAAATCGTTAAATATTTCACATAGGAGTTATTGCAGGAACAATGACGAAATACATTACTTCAATTTTAGTAATTTAAAATAATTTTATTACAGCCTAATAAACATCACTCAAAATGGGGCACCATTAGCCCCGAAACATGTAGCTATAATGAAAATTTGTCACCGTATGTCAGGTTTTCAAACAACTGTTTTTTTTTACTTGGTTATTAAACGACGCTGTATCAACTACGAGGTTATTTATCGTCGAGGATTCGCCATGATTACTTGACATTTACCTTACGGTTGGGGAAAACCTCGGAAAAAACCCAACCAGGTAATTAACCCAAGCTAGAATCGAATCTGCGCCCGAGCGCAACTCCTGATCGGCAGGCAAGCGCCTTAGACGACTGAGCTACGCCGGTGGCCAACAACTGTTTTAACTATTGTATAATTTAATAATATTTTATAATGGAATTATGAACACTGTATGAAAAAAATATATAATTTCATTATATTATTGTGTGAAATACATTTTAAATTGACATCGATTCAAAAACCAGGTGAGTACTCATATCAGTGCCCTTTAAAAACGTTAGGAAAGCTACAGGAACACGCATGCTTATAATTTAATCGACGAGTAATTATTGCTTGTACTAAATTTAGGCGGTTTATGTAAAAAAAGGACACTTAACACTGGCTTATGTCACAATTTTACACAGACGAATAGTTCATATTCACCTTGTTTCTCATAGAAATATTAACATATAAACAGAAAAATAGCTCAACAAATGCTGTATCTGTTTCAATAAATTTTTTCCATGAAATTATGTTTTTCTTTCTGTAAACGGCCCCAGGGAAACTTACTTTCTGGACGGCCCTCGTATCTATAAATCCATACTCTACTTCGGCATTTACTGAAATGTTTCTTACTTGACCGCTCAGTTAACAACGGAAGTTAAACTTCTAGGGCCGTATTCATAGACATTTTTAGCGCGGGTTTCCGGTGGATGAACAGCGTTTTTCGTATTCATAAACCAGTTTTATCGATAGGATATGATTTGAATTCTGTACTAGTAACCAGTGGATAGCCGAGGCTAGCTTAATACGCTCCTAGCTCGTGCTGCGAAATGTCTTAGAATAGCACCCCTTGTTTTTAATTGATAGCTCATTTAAAACATCCTGTTAAAACAACTTCAAAGAAATAAGGAAGTTGAAGGGTTATGGCTTTTTGTAATTCAGATGTGAATTTAGTATTTAAATTTGTTATGGAATTATCTATGATAAAATATAAAAGTTTTCAAACATACAGTAACTTAAGTTATGTTATTTTATGTAATAATGAATTTTGGATTCTTGCTTCCAAAATTAGCAGTTAGTTTAATTAAAATTTTTCGAGAATATACATATTCAAATAATAGGCAATTATCCCATGTGACATGGGCAAGAGAATAAATGAGACAGCAAGTTTATTTGAAGAAATAATCTTCGTTTGAGCAATCTTGCCTAGAACTTGTTTGTCGCCATTTCGTAACGTTCCAACGTAAAATATTTCAAACATATGTTTGCGACCTTCACTTGACAATTTTCTACAGGTGTACTTCTAATCGTCCATCACTGACTTTCAGTAGCAGGAATTTCCACAGAACGACAAACTTTACCCTGTGTTATTACTTTTGTAAAATTAATTTTATTTTAATTTTCCTGCCCTTGTATTTTTAATACCTATTCTTCTCTACGTGAAATTGTAGTTTCGCGTGAATGACTACTAATGTAGTCTTGCTTAAAAAGTCCCTTGTGCAGACGCTTGTTTTTCCCTATTTTGACTATGCTAACAGTATACTGACTGACCTTTCCAGCGACAACAAAACGAAACTTCAACGTGCTCATAATTTGTGTGTACGTTTTGTAAGCAATGTTCGTAAATATGATCATATTACTCCATCCCTGGAAACAATAGGTTGACTTAAACTAGATAAGAAAATAAATTTACATTCACTTCTCCTTCTCTTCGAAATCTTGAACTCTTCTATTCCTTCGTACCTGTCGTCTCGCTTCACTTACCTTTCTTCCCACCATAATCTGAACACACGCTCTCGCCATGAAACAATACTAACAATACCATCCCATCGCACCTCCTCATACTCATCTCTTTCACAATAGCCCTGCCAAGACTCTGGAATTCGTTACCTGCTAGCATCAGGGACTGTCGAAATAAAATTGAATTCAAACGCAAACTTACTATGCACTTGGTCAGTAATTGAGACTCGTTCAGACATGGTTTCTTGTAAATAGTTCTCTTAATCTATCACAAAATATTTCAATATCCGGTAATTTCATCACTATAGAATGTTGTTATTGTAGGTTTAATTTGTAATTCAGTAAATACAAAAATATTCTTTGCTCTTAACTTCTATGATAAAATGTCTAGCTTTCATTAATCAGGTAATTTTGTCGTACTTTGATTTTTATTGTAATTGTAATTGTAAATTTAATATTAATTGTAATTTTATTGTTCATATTATAGTTGTAATCCCCTGGTAGGGGGGGCAGAGAAGGCCTCACGGCCTTATATCTACCAGGTTAAATAAATAAATAAATAAATAAATAAATAAATAAATAAATAAATAAATAAATAAATACTAAATGTTCAATGCACCGGGAAACTATCTCTTTAACGTAATCAGATCATTGTGATTATGTCATAGAAAAAAAAATACTTCGTCAACTGAATATTTGAGCGATTTTCATGAAAGTAAAATCGGCGTGCTATACTTGTACAAGAGCGCGGCCGTTCGGCTACCCAATCAGTCACAAAATAGGACTGGTATGCACAATAAGCCTCAGGCTGCAGTGCAAACCTTTGGGTCCCTCCTCCGTACAAGAGGAAAAAAAGTAAAATTGTCTGTATATTTTGTTACAATTTTACTTTATTACAATACCTTCATTAAGTGATCATATTCAGATATATTGTATTAAGGTCAAGCTATAACAGGGGGAGGAGATAAATGATGTCTTCCATAACCCCGTTATATGGAGACTCTAAGGCAGTAGTGTCAGAGTTGTAAGCTCCAATACCGGTTGTGGAGCTATATCGGAGCTTGAACTTGCTTATGTCTGTGGAAACACAGGAGCACGCAACCAATCTAGTGGAGCGCTCCGCTCTGTTTAGTCTCTGTCTGACATCGCTGCTCTATGGTTTTGCTTTGCCCCCCCCCCCCAAAGGAAACTATTCTCTCTGCCTATGAACACGAATAGCATTTTGTGAACAATGAAGACCTGAAAACGGCAAAGAATTGTTTATCTCTACTAGCGTCAGATTTTTTCGATGAAGGTAATCAAAATCACGTGCAACCTACTAGCGTCAGATTTTTTTCGATGAAGGTAATCAAAATCACGTGCAACCTAAGATAAATATCTCAATTGTCAAGAGGATTACATAAAGCATAAGGATTTGTCGTAAGACTTAAAAACAATAAACCATTGGTTTTACTTTTAGTTTTATTTAATGGTCACCGCCCCTTACTTTCAAAAACGCCTACGTACAGTGAATGTAAAAAGTATTCGCACGACGACGTTTTTACTACAAATTGAGACTTAAATGAAGTACTATTAATTCTTGGTATGAAATAAACTGTTCACGTATAATAATAATAATAATAATAATAATAATAATAATAATAATAATAATAATAATAATAATAATAATAATGCATCACATAGCAAATACACACAATAAATTTTCATAATTTTGAGTGTAGGTTCGGTCATAGTTCAATAAATTGAATGCCTAACAAAACTACAGCATAAAAAATATTCGCACACTCAACTCTTGACGAATAAAAGCACTCATGCGGAACGCAGTAGGCGCATGGTACTAAGAAAACGCTCCTAATGCATGTTCCAAGACAGTTTGATTCCAGAATCATAAGTAGTATATAGCTATCACGTCAAATGGGACTAAGAGGGAAAGAAACTTCTAAGAAAGAAAGGGCTACTATCATTCGTCTGCATAATCAATGTAAAACACTGGGTGAAATATCAATGATTGTGAATAGAGGTAAGTCAACCATCAAGCGAATCATAGACAGATACGGGGAAAGAAAATCTAACGAAAATTTAAGGAGAAGTGGCCGGCAGAGAAAAATAAACGAATACAGTGGCAGAGCAATCATATGAACAATTAAAAAGAATCCGCATATTAGTGCGGCAGAGCTTCAATGTGATCTCGGTATAAGTGTGTGTAACAGTACAATCCGAAATTAAGTAAGGAGCAGCGAATGCCATGGTAGAATCGCTCATAGGAAATACTACATCAGTAAAGTTAAGTTAATAAGAGTAAAAGATCAGACTTTGCTGAAACAAATCTTAACCGGCCCCAAGAATTTTGGAACAGAATGCTTTTCACTGATGAAAGTAAGTTCAATATATTTCAGTCTGATGGGAGAAGTTTCGTGTGGAGAAAAAAAATGCTGAACTGGAAAAGAAAAATCTTCATCCCACAGTGAAACAAGGTGGAGTTTGAGTACTAGTATGGGGGTGCATGAGTTCAGCATGAGTGGAGTCGTTGGCTTTTGCAGAGGGCAATATGGATCACTAACGTTACACTTATATTCTGAAGGATCATATAGTGCCTAGTGCCCAAAAATTGGGCATCAGGAACAATTTCATATTCATGCAAGACAACGATCCCAAACATACGACCCACAATAGTTGACTCTGCATTCTCTATAGCATCCCTCCATACCTTCAGGCACCTCCCCAGTCACCAGACATCAACCCAATCGAGACCTTTGGGATTATTTAGAAATATGATTTAGAACCAGGCATATTACCAGCAAAGAGTCTCTAAAGACTGCAATCATAGAAGTGTGGAACATTCCAGCAAGTATTACTTCAAATTTAGTTAATTCTATCCCCAGAAGGTTAGAGGCTATTGTAAAATGCAAGGGCTACCTTACAAAGTATTGAAATTGAAAAGGAACTGACTAAAGTGTGACCAGTGTGCGAATACTTTTTGTTGGTATTTTCGTTTGGTATCATTGTGTTTTAATCAAACATAATTTTTATTTTTAGAATTGTACAATTAATTTTGTGTTTATATGTAAACAAATAACAAAGAATGTGTATACTTGTGCGTAACTTGTGTTCATGTCCAACAAGTTGAGAGTATATGATTTGAAGCACATTTATTATTGCTATATATTTTATTACCCACCGTGCGAATACTTTTTACATTCACTGTACATAACTCTGCCCCAGGAATAAAACCTTGGTCCGCTGACTCGATAACCACAACAATTTTCATTAAAAAAACAAGAGCTTTATGATATGGTAAGTTTTGTAACATGGTAATTTTTCAAAGCATGATGGACTATTCACATTAAATCGCCACTGTCACTAAGGAATTCGAAAGTTATATGCCGATCTGATTCCTGTGTACTGTTTTGAATAACAGATATCCCTGTTACTAAATCCCTGAACTTGAAGCAGCAGACGAAGATGGATTTGTTTTGCATAAATGAATAACTTACAGAAAGGTCATGTCGCCACTATGTAAATTGCCTATTTATACCACCTTCACAGCAGCCAGTCAGATTTATTTTACATTAAGAAGGTTAACTAAAGAAAACAAACTGAAGGACGAGATGAACTGTTCTGTAGAGGTCAGTTTGACAACTCACAAGGAGAAAAGGTAACTTCCGGCGGTTAGAGTTTTCGCCTTCGCTAATTATGATTTAAATTTTAGTGCAGTGTAGTATGATTTACTGCTAAGTAAATTTAATTGTCTTCTAGAATATTAGGTAAAGTTTTTTTTTTATTTTAATTAAGATTCAACTAACAAGCAAACATTCTGATGTGGGCAGATAAAAAAGTTTTTTTTTTTTCTTTCGCCATGTTAATAATGTCAAAAGAAGTGCTTATACAAATTTTGGCCACTCCACCGCAATTACGAGGGCCATAAAAATTAGTTCGCCAAGGGCCGTTAACAGAAAGAAAACAGTTTTAAATGGAAAAATTTATTGGAACAGACACAGCAATTGTTGAGCTATTTTTAAACATATTCTCCACCGGCACTGACAGGGAAATGCAAATGGCTGTCAAATCCTTGTTCCGATCCCAGGCGACTGACTTCTACGACACATCATCATCATCATCATCATCATCATCATCATCATCATCATCATCATCATCATCATCCTGTCAAGTACTTGTCCCAAAAGAACTGTTAAGGCCTGAAAAAGCGATTTTCTTGTCATCTTTTCATAGGTCAACCAAGTGACCGTTTCCCATTTGGACGATACTTCATTATTGCCCAGTCTTGAGACGTGTTCCTTCCAGTTTAACTGATATCTGGAGATATAGTCCAGTACTGATGACACATTAGGTTCTTGATGGATATCTTCATTTTTTTTCGATCCCATTTAGTGTAGCCAGCTGTTCGGCGCATGAATCTCATCTCGCAAGCTGTTAGTCTGCTTTCATCTTTTGTCCTTATAGTCCACGCTTCACTCCCATAACATAAGACTGGTCGAGCTATTATTTGATAAAGACGAGTACGAGTTGATTTTTGTGCTAATGAAGGTTTTAAAACTCTATTAATGATGCCCATTGATTTGTTGAATTTTACAATTTTCTCTGATAAATCCAAATTTTCAACAAAAGAAAGTTTATATCCTAAATAATTAAACTCATTAACTCTTTCCAAAATTGTGTTATTTAAACACGTTTTGCTTGGTATTGGGTATTTACCACAAAAGGCCATTATTTTTGTTTTGTTAATGGATATTTCCATTGAATATTTTTTACTTCTACGACACAAGGATACAAAAATTGAACCCATGGTATGACAAATGTCTCAATTCCAGTGGGGGATATGTTCACAAACAGCGTAACTATTTCTGTGTCTGTTTCAATAAATCTTCCCATGCAATTGTGTTTTTTTCTGTAAACGGCCCCAGGGAATATCATTTTTGGACGGCCTCGTAATTAGGGTCGAGTGGCCAAAATTTGTATAAGCACTTCTTTTGACATTATTAACATGGTGGAAGAAAAAATTTAACTATTTTATTTGTCCCCATCAGAATGTTTCCTTGTAAGATATTTATCTGGTTAATGTTTAAAGTATTTTATGCTCGACCATGCCGAAATGTAGTAATTATACACCTGGTAGCAGACCTTTAAGGGACCTCATTAAAGTACACCTAATCATTAAAGGTCAGGTCTTTCAGCCAATGACGACTCAGGTTACAACTGTTCAGCCAATGACAGGTCAGCTTTGTACCGTTATAAAACCGCAAGTATCGATTATTCTCGGATATGCAATCGAAAGAGAATTAGCGAAAAGTCACGGAGGCTGGAAATCCAACTGTCGCAGAAGGTTATATTCTGTTACTATAATAATTAGCGTTAATTGTAAATAATATTCAAATAAATTCAATTTGTCATCTCGTTTTTCAATGTCGAATTCAATAATCAAGGTTATAAAATTATAATATTATCAAGTTTAAAGGGACTATGTCAAGGTCAATGACATTATTGTTCCTCGGAAAAAATCAATACTTTCGCGTCTGCGCACATCTCACAATTCACGACCTAGAACAAGGTCACTTCCGATCTTGTCAGTTACAAATAAAATGTATACATCTGAATACCGGTAATTTCAAGTTAGAAATATGGTCGAGCATAAAAAGTCGTATGAAACTCGCCTATAATGGTAATTAAGAAGCTCGTATGAAAATTATTAAACTCGCTTGCGCTCGTTTCATAAGTATCCATACTCGATTCTTAATTACTATCATTATAGGCTCGTTGCATAATGTACTATTGTGTTATGATAGTTGATAACCAGGTACTCGTGCGAAAGGTGCAAACATTATAGGCCTACCTAACATCGAAAAGTATGTTTATTGACTTCAGACACCTAATCTCTCAGAGGAAGCCGAAACATAGATGGAAAGATAATATTAAAATAGATTTGATGGAAGTGGGATATGAAGGTAGAGACTGGATTAATCTTGCTCAGGATAGGAACCGATGGCGGACTTAAGTGAGGGCGGCAATGAACCTCCGGGTTCCTTAAAAGCCATAAGTAAGTCTGGAATCCCAGAGGAGGACATTCTATAATTTAAGGGGGAGAAATTCCCTCGGGCCATCCTCTGAATATATCACTCGATTGTAGACATATTACAAATATAGATTAAGATAATTTTAGAGGATGAGTTTCACCACATTATGTTATGTTCTCAAGAGATATATTTCATTCAGCTCCAGACTTACTTATTTACTTAATTCTCTCTTTATTGTCAAAAGGTCCTATTTGGGTGCACAGACAACAAGACAAGGTTCAGAGGCAGATAATGCAACTAATATTACGGGTAATACATTCGAGGAGTCTAACATCATAGATATTAAAATTTCAAACGGTGAATCCTCCTTACACCTACTACTCGATTAAAATAACCTCATAGTTGTTTGGAAAGAACAAAAGACATTAGATGTAAATGGGCGTTTTCTATTTTAAGAATTAGTCTCTGAGCGTTCCGTTGATGTTTCCAAATGAACTGACACCTTAATGGACATATGACGCGTGGGCACGTGTTAAATCACTGCATGGAGCTGGATGTTCGTAGAACGAACTTAATAGAGCTGCAAGACCATTTAAATGGTTAGTCATGTATATAGCGGTATGAAAATCCAAAATAATTGTCTTCGAGCTTACTGTATGTAACAAGTCTTTACTGATAAGAAAATAAAGCAAGAGGATAATTTACAACTTTGTCAATATATATTATCGTACTTCTATTGTCTTCTATTTAAATAAATTACATTTCGGTGCAGGAGTAATAGCACAATATTTTCAATAGGGTAGACCAGGGTAATTGTAAACACTTTTCACTGATTTCAAATATAGTTCAACATTACACAGCCCTCAGTAACGTTAAGCATGACAAAGAAACATTGTGTTATTTTTAGATCTTTCTTTTCCCTGAAAATGGGTTTAAAATAATAAGGTTGACTTTTTTCAACTTTTAATTGCTAGTTTACATTTACCCCACCTGTTCACATTTACCCCTTTGAGAGGAGGGTAATTATAAACACCAATTTTTGCACGGGCTATAAGACACTGAACATTTTTTGTTCTGTTTCAGAAGAAAGAGCTGTACTCCTTCCAACTCCAATTTTGGTCACTGGTACATTTCGTCCCTTTAACCTCTGCTATATGACGGATATAGGAACTCTGTACCTCTCCTGAGCTTCACGATAACTGTAGTTACTATTTTTCACATCTGTGACAACCCTCTCTAAATCCTCTACAGTGTAGTTGGGTGGAGGTCTCTTTGATTACTGAAAAGTACGAAATGTAACTATAGTAAAACATGTTTACAATTACCCCAAGCAATTAAAACTATGGGGAAAATGTAAATACGTCGTAATTTAATGAACTGAGGTTATGGGAGATCTCAAAACCATTGTAATAAATGTTAACTACTATACACTACTCATAAAACAACATATTCTTAAAAAACAGCACTGTACGTTTACTTACAATGCCAAAAATAAAGGTGAAGCAAAATTCTTTTTCAACTTTTTTTGTAGACTCTTACAAAACATTCGTTCACAACTAAGCAATTATTCCTATTTGGCGCCAAACTGCTTTGTAGGTTAGCCAACATGTTAATTTAAATATTCTCCGAATTAAAATTTTTATATTGACAGTTTTGTATATCTCACAGAATTTGTTTACAATTACCATCTGTTTACAATTACCCGGTATATTGTTTACTATTGTTTATTTAGACAACTGTCCGAAGACAGGTCTGAACCTCACAAGTGATACCAAGAAGACATCACTTATGAAGCAACTAGGCCCGGAGATAATGGGGTAGGGTGGCCAGTTCCTTTCCCCCTCCATTGCATACATCGCCGGTTAGCTACATATTACACTAATCATAGTTCAGTTGCATACATATCAAAAACAGAACCAGGTAGGATAGACAGAGGTGGGTTAGCTTAGTCCTGGGTTTGCGTTTATTTCTTCCGTCACATCTCATAGTCAGCACTCTGAATTATTTCCCTCCTTTTTTTAGTTTTTAAAGACATTAACAGTTTTCTGAATCTTCGCAAAGTTGCTATGAATTTATTTTTCTGATCCTAGCATCTGATACTGTTTTCAACTTCACAAGACAAGCGGAGATATCTGTCAAAGAAGCAGCAAAATTATGCAAGGAAATGACCGGTAATTTCTTCTGAAGTTTTCTCATTCACGACAGAATTCTTTTACATGACATAAATTCCCACACGAGATCCCTAGCTTCATTTCCCTTTCGAAGAAAGGCATGCTAAGCTTATTCATTACCTGCAAAAGGTAAAACCTTCATAGTTCTCGACCGGGTTTAAACCTACCATTCAAGGTGGTATACCAGGCATTGAAGAAGATATACAAATTAATGTGTGGTTTCTCAATACACATAATGAGCTTTCACAGAATAGTGCTAATAACAATATTATAAACTGGCATAGGAGGGAATGAATTCACGCTTCATTATATGAAATATGAAACACCAATAATAATAATAATAACAATAATAATAATAATAATAATAATAATAATAATAATAATAATAATAATATCAGTAATTGGAACAGGCAGTAGATGGGGCTACTAAAAGCAAGAAGCACTGCATAAACTAATACATGCTGATGAAATTGTGACGAATTTGAAGAAGTGACTAAACTATGTTTACACATAGGCATAGTATTTCACCCATATTAAATGTTAGATAACGTTCTGATGAATAAGCGTACTTATAGCCTATTATTATTATTATTATTATTATTATTATTATTATTATTATTATTAATAATACTAACGTATTATCATCATCACCATATATTAAATACATATCAAATGTGGTGAAATTACATGGCTGCAAAAAATGTGAATGAAAATCTAAAAAGTATAACCGTAAAATTGTCGTACACATTTCCGATAAGTTTGAAAAATAAACAATTCAACAGGACTATATCTCAAATGACGAACGTCTTACAGGACAAAAATTGATTTTTGTTTCCCTTATCAATTTAAATCTTTTCAGAAAACACAAAACCTTGAATCATTTCGAGGAAAAACTGTTCCGGGGCCGGGTATCGAACCCGGGACATTTGGTTAAACGTACCAACGCTCTATCAACTGAGCTACCCGGGAACTCTACCAAAAAAATTGGATCGGTGTCTGGTAGAGTTCCCGGGTAGCTCAGTTGGTAGAGCGTTGGTACGTTTAACCAAAGGTCCCAGATTCGATACCCGGCCCTGGAACAATTTTTCCTCGAAATTATTCAAATCAACTTTACAGGGAGTTATACCTGAAAGCTCGATTTGCATAATACACGTCACTGTTCGTTAACAGAAAACCACAATTCAAGTCACACAGAGTTAGTGTGCACTCGAAGTTGGTTGCTTGACGGTTGTCAGCCCACTTTGAGGTCTGTGGATATAGAGGGAAAAATTGGATCGGTGTCTGGTAGAGTTCCCGGGTACTCAGTTGGTAGAGCGTTGTTACGTTTAACCAAAGGTCCCGGGTTCGATATCCGTCCCCGGAACAGTTTTTCCTCGAAATTATTCAAATCAACTTTACAGGGAGTTATACCTGAAAGCTCGATTTGCATAATACACGTCACTGTTCGTTAACAGAAAACCACAATTCAAGTCACACAGAGTTAGTGTGCACTCAATGTTGGTTGCTTGACGGTTGTCAGCCCACTTTGAGGTCTGTGGATATAGAGGGAAAAATTGGATCGGTGTCTGGTAGAGTTCCCGGGTACTCAGTTGGTAGAGCGTTGTTACGTTTAACCAAAGGTCCCGGGTTCGATACCCGTCCCCGGAACAGTTTTTCCTCGAAATTATTCAAATCAACGTTACAGGGAGTTATGCCTGAAAGCTTGATTTTCAACACAAAACCTTGCTTCTACAAACAATAATACAGACCAGTGTTGAATTCAGAACTTTTCTCGCGGGGAGGGGGGGGGGGAATCGACAGGAAAAGAAACAATAATTCAGATCTTACGTAAGAACTAGTCTATGTAAAAGAGAACAAAGAAAAATGAGGTCAATTAAAGAAATAAATTATTCATTCGCTTTGTTGTTTCAAATACTACTAAATGTTAATTTGGCATTAACTTAAAAATGTTAATACTGTTATGTAAAACATTGTGACTATGAACTATGGAAAAGACAGTAAAAGACAATAAAATGTTGTAAAGTTATTACAGTACTATCGTTCTCCAAGTGTTACTGGAATTTAGTACAACTCTAAACAATGCAATTACTGGTACCTGTCCTTTAATGGATAAAAGGGGGATTGTAGGAAAGGTCAATATCTAATAGTGGTAACCGCAAATTGTCATAAAAATAAAACAGAAAACACAGCTTTCGTAACATACAATTCAAGAAATTATTGGTTTTAGGTCGAACTCTTATTACATTTGATTTCGTTCCAGTGGATAGGTAGACCTTGAGCACTACACAAGGAGAGCAGGTGCGTACGCAAGGTGAAGGGCTTCAGGATTGTAAGTTTGGAAGGAACCGGAAATAAACCATTCTTATACACAATAAATAGAACAGCCGCCTATTCTCCTGTAGAAGTGCTTTAACTCCACCGAGAGGGCGCTGAACATATTATGGGATCAGGGAGAAAGGTGCGATCCCCTAGCCAAAAGGACACGATTCGATCTCTTACATCACCTTAAAGTCGAATATAATATGCTATTCTGAGAATACTTCTTCATTACTCTAGCTCCATCTCCTTTAGAGTGGACAATAAGAATCACGATATTTAGTTCTAAAAAATATGTTGTTGTTTAGTCAACTGTCTGAAGACAGATTTGACCCTATATTATCTATGACTTGCCATAAAACAGCTCACTATTCTTCCTCTTTCACAGTATCAGCAATTCGTTTCTGGAACTCCCTACCCAGCTCCCTCAGGAACTGTCGAACGATATTGGAATTTAAGAGTAAATTGTTTAAACACGTGACCAGTATTCATGTTTAATTCTCCTTTGTGTGTATGTGTGTATATACATGTAACTTTCCACAGTGTTGTATAGTTATAATTTACTTTCAATTTGTTATTCTTGTAATTTGTAATATTGGTTAACTTATCGCTTGCATATTCATTGAATGTAACTTCTAGCCTTATATTATTTTGTAATTATTATTTAGTATATTTGCATTAATTTATTCAACTTGTGCTTGTATGACTGTATAAATTTTTTATTAGTGTTCTTTAAATATTAGTAAAATTGTATCAGCTTCTTTTGTTTCTGGCTAAGTGGAAGAGAAGGCTTGATGGCCTCAATTTCGCCAGAATAAATAAATTAATTAATTAATTAATACATAATTAAATAAATAAATTATTATTTATTATTATTATTATTATTATTATTAGTATTATAACCTCATAAGTAACACCAATAAGGCATCACTCAGGAGGCAACTAGGCCAGGAGATAATGGAGTAGGGTGGCCATTCCTTTCCTCCTCCATTACATACATCGCCGATTAGCTACATATTACACTAATCAGCTTCAGATGCATACAAACAATTGTTCTTCTTCTCGTCAAGTGATAATAGATATACATATCAGCAGAACCTCAATCAGAAGTAAAAAAAAAGAAATATGTATGAGTAAAATTGTAATCAGTACTGCCTGATAATAGATATACATATCAGCAGAACCTCAATCAGAAGTAAAAAAAAAAAGAAATATGTATGAGTAAAATTGTAATCAGTTGTGTTGAATTTTTAGAGAATAATTGGAGAATTCTTATATTTCTGAATGTTTCAAAACAAACGAGTATTAAATCCCATAATATGCTAAAAATTTGCCTGATTTATTTCTGTAAAATATAATAATACATCGTGTTCATAAAAACATTTCTTAACATCAAATGGTTATAAAATGAAAACTTATTGGAATATCTTTATAAATATGGTGACTGCGTATACATTAACTCAAAACTTTTTTTTTCTTTCCCGCAGAATCTTCCGCGCAGTGAGAATCCAAAACGACGGCCACTCGATAGCAACAGAGCTGGTACGTGTTGGAATTTCATACAACAAAAAGTGTAGCGTATGTGCAGCGGGCTTACAGACGGGAATTTCATGTAGATCCGCTTATCAACAAGTCCATTTTGAAGTGGTACAATACTTTGAGGAAGGTTGGATCTGTGATCATCATTTTCAATTAACGCCTGCAGATTCTGAAAGAATTCAAGTCGCGTTGGATTGTTTTGAGGGTACAACTTCTGCAATAATTGCAACTGGTTTGGGTGATACCGCAAGCGTTTGCTTAAGATGTTGCTTATTGTGCTTTTTGGAACTTGTAACTCTCTACTAGCTCTGCGTGATGACTTTTTCGGGCTCTCCACAAAGGCTTCTCTCACGCGATCAACAACTTGCTTCGAGACCGATGGCCGGCCTGAATGTCCCTTTCCCTGACCACAGATGCAACCTTCATTAACGAAATTGTTGTAAGGTACCCGGGGGTATTAAGGCCCAGCATGTTATAAGGCCCACTACCTAGTTTTGCCATTAGTTATACACTTTTTCAAAAGAGAGCAACAGCTCTTAAGACCTATTTCTTCTTGCATTCGAGTGAGGTATAAAAAATTTGATTCTCGTTCTTGTTTGTAGCTGTGGCAACAAGTTATGTGTGACTATTTCTGCTTTCATTATAAAATTTTGCAAAATTTAATTTGATATTTAATCGTTTTACTTTGTGTTATTAATATAATATTAAATGCATGTTATTGTGTAAACATTAAGAAGTTTGGGGCTACCGTGAAACTTTCGCTAATGAGCATATGAGCGCGAAGTAACAGAGCAGGAAATAAGGCCCATGAAATAAATACGTGGAAACGCCCACAAGTTCATAGAAGTCCCTGAACTATAAAGTTCAAACTCTGAAGCACCATATTTTTTTGCAAGAAATGAAACAAACGAAAGACTGACAATTCCTAATTCGGAAAGAGCATTGGATGAACCATCAACTTCAGAATTTATAAACATCCAGGGGACGCGGATGTGTTCTGTCTGCGAAGAGAATTGTTGTAGATATGCATGTGTGTGTCTCTTGTGAATGCTGGGTGCACGATGAATGTGTAGGCCTCACTGAGGAAAAAACTGAAGACTTTGTTTGCCCAAATTGTGTTCACTATTTACACTCTTTATTGTGGGCCTTATTATCTGTCACAGCACGATATAAGGCCCAGTGACATGATGCTAATTTTCATTGCTCACAGCATTTATGTGTCTGTTTGAATATTTATTTGAAGTAAAATATTATAGGATAACTATAAAAGTATGCTATTCATTATTTAAAAATTGCTAAACGTCACCATTTCAAAGTAAGAACGTTTTATTCCTTAGGTGGGCTTGATTACACTCGGTTACCTTACCACTTCAAAATAGACTTGTTGGTAGGCGTATCCACATCAAATTCTCGTCTCAAAACCCACTGCACAGCCGCTACATCTTTTTTAGTATGAAATTCCAACACGTACCAGCTGTGTTTCCAACAAGTGGCCGCCATATTTTGAGTTAATGTATACGCGGTCACCATATTCATAAAAAATATTGCAATAAGATTTCATTTTATAACCATTTGATATCATGGAGTGTTTTATGGACACGGTGTATGATAGTGTATTTATGATAATGCTACGAAAAAATGCAAACCAACATCATCTCCATCATTTACTGCAAGAATTAAGTC
This sequence comes from Periplaneta americana, assembly GCF_040183065.1. Lineage (NCBI taxonomy): Eukaryota > Metazoa > Arthropoda > Insecta > Blattodea > Blattidae > Periplaneta > Periplaneta americana. The sequence continues at coordinate 156,973,421 of NC_091121.1, forward strand.
TGAAAGCCTGAGGCCTCTTCCTGTTTCAAAGTGGTTTGATAAAAAAATAGTCTCTGATCAGCGTTTGCTTGGGCATCCTATCTGGTTTGTAATGAAATAGTTTATACTGTATCCTATGTGGTTCCATTCGTTCTACGTGTTCTGTTCATTTATTCTTGCACCGCGGTGGCGAAAATGTAATCGTGCGCCGAGCCACTATGTAACCTGCAACGTGCATAGCAACTATGGAGGGAGGCGGACACCCGAAGGGGAAGTTAAGCAACTGTCTGACTTATTAACGGATTCTCATTTTCCTTACGTCAAGCACTTAAATATAATTTTATACAGTATAAGGCTACAAACTAATGTTTAGTACGTGTAACGAAGAAAGGAATGAACAATAAATGAACAATATCACAACCTAAAATTAATTGTCTTCAGAATGTCTCTGCGACAAAGTTTCAAAATCAGGAATGATGTCACTTACTGCCTGTCGTAGTTGATCACGAAGGTATTTATCTGTCAGTCGTGATCTAAATTTGATTTTTACTATTTTAATTTTTGAAAATAATTTTTCACAAACGTAAGTTGTAGCGAACATGGCTTCAACAGAGCAAGCGAAAGAACGAAGCTTCGGATATTTATTTTTTGGCAAAGATTTGGAAGTTCAACATTTGTCAAGTCCTTACATCTAGCTTTCATTTGACATCACATAGTAAATCAGTGAGTTCAAATTGAAGAGCTACCGCATTATTCGTACATCTGCTGAAAAAGGTTCGACGTACAGAGATGATGATGATGATGATGATGATGATGATAACAATAACACTTAACCTTTTAATGTTTCATCGGTAACATGTAGTATAATGCCGTTTTATGTTATACAACCGTTTTCCTCGTAATACTTATGAACAAATCTCACATTTAATATTCTCATCATATTGACAGCAAAAATATGCGTCCTCCCATCCTACTTGAAACTTTCGTACATGGTTTCGAGAGAGACATATGCCACTCGCAGGTCAGAGACAAATACAAATGGAACGGACTTTGACTCCAGTGAGTCAGAGGGTGGGGGTTGGCGGAGGTTAGAAGCAAGCGAAATGCACAGCTATCACTGCAAGCCACAATGTCTCGCGAGTCACGTTCTCGCCACAGCTGGTTTAAGAAATTTTAGTTTTAATTCCTCTCATTTAGCTTAGGTGGCTTTGAATATAAAACAAATCAACAACGACTTGGATACAGAAGAAAATTACATATGGCTTGTTCATCATCACATATTATGTACACCATAAACAATGATTTTAATTTAAAAAACTAAGCGAAATTGACCGTATATTTATATGAATGTTTTTGCTTGTTTTCAGATCCTCTATCAGTTCCCCAGAGCTTTTCCACATGTTTTTATACATCCAACAACAAGAGAAGACATGAAACAGAGAAGTCTGTGGGCCTCTGAGCTGTGCTGAAGTGCAATCACGGATGTTAGGAGGTGATCAGAACATTGTTTAAGCACAGGGTGGCGTACATTTTGAACACTTACTATGAAGAGTATGCGTACATAAACAACATATAGCATATCTCAGAAGATACAATTTTTGTTGCTTTGTGAGTAAACAATAAAAGTTAGAAAAAAAAGTTTCAGTAAAAGTTGTTGCTTTTTAAAAGTAGTTTCCAATGGTACCTTCAATTACTCATGTTCTCATTTGAAATTTCGAAGTTGACCACAGGTATCCCTACTTCCGGTTTGTTAGAGAAATGGTACTACCACCAATGGACTCTTTACATAAGTTTTCGTTATCAAAATTTTTTTATGGACGACCAATATCATATAGTTTTCGAGAAAAAAGGCTGATACGGATGGTCTGAAACACACGGTATATATAATATAATAATCATTTAAACTGTAATCCGCTATTGATCTGAGAAGTCTCAATTCTGATGCTTCAGTTCTTTGCTTCTCTCTTGCTAATAGATACCACGTCTTGGATAATTATAGTACAACGTCGATTGTGCGGCTATCTTATAATATTTTACCATTGTATCCTTTCTTACTTTTCCATATAATCTTCCTTTTAGTATGCCAATTTTCTTTTTAATCTGGCGAGTTTATTGTCTAGACCAGCGGTCATCAGCATTGCACCCTCGGGCTAGAGTCTCTTACCCGCGGACAAGACATTGTACTGGCGTGCATTCTGGTTGCTGGTGGGTATGCTTTCTACTTCTCCCTTCTGCACGATGGAGCATATTACTTTGCACTCGTTACCCTTTACCCATTTCAGCGAGTGCTGACGACTACTGGTCTACACGAAGAAAATACTACTTGATTTTCGACACATTTTCAGCCACGTAAACAACAAAATTATATATCAGATCGGAATAAGCCATACAAATTCTAAATTACGAGTAGATGGTCCCAGCTTCTTAAGATATGAAAATGTAATAGCGCGGAAAATCGTACGGACCCGAAATTTTTATAGTGACTATTACACTTTTACTACGTCACACTACTTTTGACCAATAAAACGGTACGAAAGGACGTCTTTCAACCAATCATGGCTGCTTACCGCACAATTTTATCGCGTCCCTAGTATTGTTTAATTTTATCGCGTCCCTAGCATTTGTTTATTTTTATCACTACCCTAGCATTTGTTTCTTTGTTTGTCAACATTTCAAGCTGCACTGGTCTGGACGTCAAAAAACAGAAAATTACAAACCACTCCAGTCGATGCACAGCACTTTCAAATATGACTCGCATTGGCATTCAAGAACAAGAATTAATGAAGATCACTGGTCATATAGGAAGAGCACCATTCGGAAATCTTGAATAATTTGAGGGATACACCATGTACATCAACGAGTTCACTTCTTTTACGCACACGTCCAATATAACATCAACTGAACCACCAACCACTAAAACATTCAAATCTGAAAATTGTACTTTCAATACTGCAATTGTTTCTTTTAAAATTATTCATGTTTATTTTTTATTTCATCATCGTTAATTAAAACGTTTCTTGTTTATTTCATCATCCCTAATTAAAACTTTTCTAACACTTGTTTATATTATTTAGGTTATGTTTGTTATAGCTTCTGCTGTATGATATTATGGATAGTCACATATCAGAGATTGTTTAATACTAAGATTTATTGAAAATCATCTGTCAAGTGATGTTGATTACTGGGATCCGGATGATTGAAGTCGAATGCAAATGTTTTAATAAAAATGAAACTGAATCAACAAAGCCTTCTTGACCAGTAACCGTGGTTTTTCAAGAAATGAATTTAATTCATATATTATTATTTATATTTCTATCTTTTTAGTTTTTATTTTATTAATATAAATATTAGTTAATGGAAGATTTTAACTTCTTTCTTATGCTTTCAAAACATATACTTTTCTTTAAAGCTTTTTAACTTTAATAATTTAAGTTATCTCGTCCACAGAGTGAAACATAATCACAAAACACTACTGCCATCTAACGTATTGTTCAGATGGTACAATAATACATTTGAAGACAGTTGTATTTTATTAAGTCAATTACTTCTAATCTTTATATACTTTCTTCTAATCGTGTGTTAGTCAAATCCCACTCGAGTTTTGATTTTCTCTAGATAAATCAAAACCTCTAGTGAGATTACTGTTGATAATCTTCTAATTATACCGGTGTAGTAGGCCTATATGCATAAGTAATGTGATATCAAATCGGATTTACTTGTTAGAAATTTAGACCTTCAAGAAAAGACAATGATCTCATAAGCCGAATACAAAGTACGCAGCTCTGACGTTCCATGGTAACCACAGCCGGGGCTTGGATTGCGCACAGCTCATTCGTAAGCCTTGTAAAACACAAACTACAACTTCCTTCTGCTTTTTTTTCTTTAGTTGTTATTGTGAAAAGTAATAGAATACTCAGTGAAGAATCCTTTAGTCAATTACAGAGGAATATTTCAATTTTACTGAGGTGATTTTTTAATGGAAGACACACCCACGTGAATGTTTTTTTATAGGTAGAAACATGAAGTAAAAAATACGTATAGTAACGTTTTTTTTTTTCGAAGACCCACAAGTCTGGAGATTAATAGGTCAAGCTTTTCGTTTATTATGTGTATGCTGTATTGTCTCAGTACAGATGGGCTGATATAATAAATGGAAAATGTATCGTATTTTTCATAAAATAAACTAATACAACAATGAAACACGGCGTGCATCCTGCCAGCATCTCCACCACCTGCCTAACGCAGGTGTCACAGAAGTTATCGCACCCTCACGGCGCTGTTATAATAAATAACACGGCAGTGTAGCAGCTTTATCTTGCAATTTTTACAAGTCATAACAAGCATGCTAACGCTCTGACAGTGTTCAGTCGACTAATGGTATTATAAGACAACGAACTGAATTGTTCAGATCCTGATCAGTAAAACGAAAATAATTACTAAGGAGCGGATTCCTATGTAATTAAAAATTATTTTTGCGTGTGATAGAACACAATTAACAAAGTTAAAAATTTCGAACATAAAGTTCCAAGTTTGAAAATCGAATTTTATTTCACATAAAAACACATTTTCACAAAAAAATTATTTAAATACATATATTCAGGAAATCTATTATAAACACATAAATCTTAGAGTTTTTTAACTTAAACAATTTTTTACAAGAACTTTTAAACATTTTAAAACTAAATCAATTATGTAACTCAGAAGTACTTTATCTTTTTAAAAATTCTTGGTTGCTTCGTGTTTCTAAGCGCTGTGTGGTGTATCCGTGATCCATTTTTGCAATAGTATCGCCACAAGTTCTGAGAACTGCTAGGCAGCATATCAGTGTTATTATTTATTAGAGAATATGGACAAGGAGGAGAGATCTTGCAACACATAATTAGGAATGTTTATTGTTGCTGAAGATGATTTCATTCCACGCTTTGTTTGTAAAACACAACAGATAAGAGCTCGGGTATGAACATTATTTAATTTAAACAAATCTCTCGCCTCTCGCTCATGTCCATCAAATAAGGCAATACGTCTTGTTGTGATTCCCTGTTATCGGGCTTCGTCAATCGATATTCTTCAAGATATACTGAAAATGGTTGTTTAAAAAACGATTTGGCTTTCCTATTAGCAACTCTAAGCTTTTTGTGTGACTCCATAAAAAACTCGAAACATCCAAAAACCTGTTGTCTGAAACAGGGAGGTGCGTGCCATGGAAATTAAACTAGACCCGCTACCAGGTTCAGAAGTACAAGTACTAAGGGACAAATTCCAGAATGTGTTTGGGAAACACAGTGGATATAAAAAAATGTGTAAATATGCTCAAGTAATAGAGGCTGTGCCTGTAGGTGAAATTGACGGGTGTATGTGTTTGTGACATTCCTCTCTTTAAATATGCACGTCTGACGTCCTGTGATGTGGAAAGATCGTTTTCACAATATAAGTCGTCGTTCAGAGATAACCGGCATGCATTTGTGATGGAGAATTTGGAAACGACCTTTGTTGTTCACTGCAATTCTCGGCCAACTACTAGCACTCAAGTGTGGTTGGTGAGTATCTAGTAACTTTTTTTTCCAAGCTAAGTAAGGTATTTTTTAAATATTTAAAAATATATATATATATATATATTTTTTTATTTTTAGCAAATATTTTCGTACTTTTTAGCACATAAAAAATAAATATATTTAAACTTTTTAGCACATAAAAATCCGCTCCCTACTAATTACTGTTCCCGCATGCCACTGTCAACAGTTTCGCTGCTAGCATACGGGGTTTGTGGGTTCAAACTCGGCACAAAGATGATCGATTTATTAAGGACAATAAAAATCACTAACATGGCTCCTGTAGCGGGCTCGTCATTCCGCAGAATCGGGTTTGATCCCAGAAGTTGCTTGAAATACATAGATATTAGTGATGAACAATGGGAGGAGGACGAGAGGAGAGGGGAGCAGAGGAGAGGAGAGGAGAGAAGACGAGAGTAGAGGAAATGTGAGAGAAGAGAAGGGAGGACCAGAAATTGTGGGAGGGGAGGGGAGAGGAGAGGAGAAGGAAGGGGCAGAGGAGAAGGAAGGGGAGGGGATGAACGAATCGGGGAGGGGAGGGGAAGGGAAGGGAAGGGTAGGGTAGGGAAGGGAAGGGAAGGGAGAAAAAAAAAGGGTAATACTGTCACCGAATCGAGAGATACAATAGGTCTACTTGTAAAATTATGGGTAATACTCATATTCTCGCCTAAGAAACATGAATCACCGAAATATATTTTTTCAGACTCTGAAAATTTCAGCGATCTCTGAGCTCGAATCAGGATAGCAGGAAAATATATCTTCACATTGTTGCAAAGGTTCTGAACGTTTCTACAAGCTAGATATAAAACGTAGAAAGGAATACAAACTGAGTTAACAATAATATACAAACCGCTATTATAAAGATAGATACACTGGCGTCGAAAGATATTGACCCTACTAATCGATAGTGATCGTCAATTAATTTGTTGGTGTAAGTGTGGCTTCTTTAGTTGTTACTTCTATGACTAGATGGCGAAGATAACAGTCAGTGTCGCCAATCGTATCCTATATAAATATATCCGCATTATAGATTTCAATATTTTTATCCCTCTCCGCTGATTGTACAACAACACTGGAAACCGCTGATATTGTTAATTATGATACTAATTTATGCTTAATCTACGTAATTGTCCCGACACTTTTCAGACTTATCCCGTCGTTAGAAAGTTCGCTTACACGATCATAAAATCGTAGGTCTTTGAACCTAAGTTTATTGTTTATTGTTAGTGAAATAATATGTACAAAAATACAGTCTTAATTCTTCCCTGAAGGAGTAAAAACTCGTGCCCAGGGAGTTATCTAAACACATACTTAACACAAACAAAGATAATTATTTGACACAAAGTGGGTCAAGAAAAAAATTATAAGAATAAATTAACTTTAAAAATACAATTTCAATTTTAACAATGTAAATCATACAAATACATACACATATTAAATCAACATACAATCTTTAACAATTAAATTCCTAACGCTATTTTTAAAATTTCTGATACTAAAATTTTCCAAATGTGGGTATTTTTCAATTATTTTATTATATGACCTTGGATCAAAATAGATACCATGGCTAAGAGCTGTGCTTATGAAACACTTTGGTTCTAGTCGTAGGCCCTATAAAATCGCATCTTTTAGTTTCATATTTATGATAATACAATTTGAATTTATTACGATTTTTATGTATGGAGTTTAATAAGGATATATAATAAATCTGCTTAATTTTCAAAACATTAAAATCAGTGAACAAAAAGCTCGGATGAGTAATCAATTTGTTTATTAAGGCATATTTTAATTGTTCTTTTCTGAATAAGTATTAGTGGAGTGAGATTAGAATTACAAGCATTTACCTGAAATTCGTCTTACGGTAGGAAAACCTCGTGAAACTCCAACTACGTAATTAACCTAGGCAGGGTTCAAGTCCACGTCGGAGCGCAAGCTGGCCTCCACTTGATATATTGTTACTTCGCGATTCAAGCTTAAAAGGAGCGCGGTACGAGTAATGTGAAAATTAATTATTTCAAGCCAAGGTCCGCTTAAAATAGTTACACGTGTTGCTCGAAGCCACGTGTGTGCGTGCAATGCGTTTCCCGTTACTATATTATAGAACGCCGTCCTTGGGCACCCGGCTTTCGTAACAGTTGGTCCACACAACGCCTTCGCTCGTCTCTACAGGTTCAACCGTATCGACGTGCAAGCGCTGTTACACGAAAGCTGATGCCTTCAGCAGTATCGATATCGTATGGTTCTTTCAGACGTCTAGACAAGGGATCAGCAAAACTGGAGTGAAGTGTCAGAAAGTGTGGCACTACAGCTACTCAGAGACTTGCCAGATGTCAAGTTATTTCTCGTTGTTTTTATGAGATAATCTTTAGAAAGGTCCCATAAAAGCACACTGATACATAATTACCATCATTAACATCATTGTTATTGTCATCATCAAAATCTGCCACGAAGGGTTAGTTTACTGAGTCTGTTTCGGCGTCAGTGCCACCCTTCCTCGGTTTGCGCATTGAGTACCACGTTCCAAGAGTGTAATAGGCCTATTCGAGTATCGTTCTCCATTCTTACCATTTCGGGCACCTCATATTCTCAGTTTTGTTGCTATCTATATTTCATATTGTTTTACAAACATACCGCAGTCCTAGTTGGTGTTTCCTTCTACAATTTTATCTTGCTCTGTAGAACCACTGCAAGGATCATCGTGCTGAGCACAAGTTACTCCCGTTGTGATTGGCCCTTCTTGGGTTGTCACGCTACGGATTACTTATTTATTATTTTGTAGAACCAATAACTGAATGTATAAATTTCATCTTTGAGACAGTTATAGAGATTTGATAGCCGTTCCAAATAGGGTTTAATAATCGGCCTCCTAACCAATTCTAAAAGAATATTTATGTTTAATTCAATTTTTGCTTTAATAGAAACCCTAGTTAGGTAGGCTATCATTGAAAAATTTATCGGAAATGCAACAAACAATTTAGGCTACAACACAAATTACATTTTATAAGGAATATAAATGATGATTAATTATGAAAATCGATGACTTCAGTGCAGTGGAGGATATCACCTCCAGGGTGCTGTCAGCAACTTTTAATTTCGGAAGACTTCTAAGGACTCCCGTGGCATTGTGCCTCTAGCCCCAATCATAATTCCTATAAGTCCTATCCACGTCTTGATGTTATATATTTGGTCCCCAAATCACTGCAGCATGGGAGATAAATTGCCCGTTTTTCTTTGCAGATTTCTCTAGGTTGTTCCTCGGTGTTCTCAAAACGGACTGTGGGATCTAGAATGAGTCCACAATTTTTTTTCGGTCTATAACAGGCCTGCAGAACTCGCAAGTAGGGGAAATATGACGTCAGCCTCACTCCACTTCAATTGGGGATGATCGACTTCCGCCGCGAGAATGAATGTTGATGCAGCCGAGCGTAACTAGAACGCCATGACCGCACAGGTAGAAAAGGTGGGTGGGGTAAGAAAGGGAAGGAAAGCAGTCGCTCTCAGGAGCTACAGTCCTGCAGGTCTGGTCTATAATAATGATATCTGCTCTTCGAGTTGATCCGTCAGCGGAAAGGCACCCAATTTCCTCGTACACCTCATGCTTATCAGCCCGGCGAAGTTCACTGGCAATCATGGGGCGAATTTTATTACGACGGTCAATTCTCAGTACAGGCAAAAACCCAGTACATGTGCTAAGGTTTCTTGCTCATCGCATCTTCTGCAATGGGTAGTACCAAGACTTCTGCGTGGAAGGATTCTGACTGGAATAACGTTGCAGCTCATTTTGACCACTTCAGTCCATTGGCTGCAGGAGAGATCCTTCTTGCTGGAAATCCATGCATTCCCTTTCTTTCAGTGGAAATAGAATGTGATAACTTTCCCTTTTCCAGAAACTTCACTCCGTTTCTTAAAGGAGGCCTCATATCTTGTTGCTTCAAGCTCTATAACCCTAAATCACAGAGTAATACCGCAATTTTAAATATTCTAGGAAATTATAATTGAATTTCTTTTTCCTCTTTTTCTTAAAGACTGATTTTATTGTTATAAAAATATCCAGACATCTTGCTATTGTGTTTATGTATTATTAGCATACACAAATAAAATGCTTCATCATTTTGTTTCCTAATACTATTTTCATCTTTTATGATTTTGATTTCATTTTTACATAGCCTACTATATTTTCAAACATATTTGCACAAAATGTCGGCGAAAGTTATTAGATTTAAACGACTATAAAAGTGGACCTCGTTATTCGAATAGGAAACTAACGCATCCTCCAAACAGTAATTCAGTCATTTTGGAAAACGAAGTAGTCTACTGCAGGAAGGTCGAGATGTTGGTGAAGGGATGCAGTAAGGATCGAAACTAGTTGTTTCTAGAAAAACAGACATACTGTATAAGGTAAAGTATTGCCACCGTCTGCCGAGAATATCTAAAAATTATTTGTATTAAAAAGATAAACTTTAGTGAATGTATTAACACATTAAAAGAACTGTACCAAAAATCAAATCTCTACCCCAAAAAATTTGGAAAATTTATATTCCACTATAGCCACCCTTTAAAAAATAAGATAAAAGGCGTAGTCCATTTAAGTATAGCTTCTCCCAAAAGTTTGAGGACACCCTTCAAAAGTTTCACTCCTGACTTTATACTTATACTCATATGAAACCTCATGATCTTTATGCAGGGAACAAATGTCTGTTGAAAATTAAGTTTTTACTTTACACCCAATCTCTCTACCTTTAAACTGTGGATTATGCGTATAACAATTTTTCTGTGTGAAAACTTATTGAAAAATTACATTTTTTATAGGAAAAAATAATTACTCTAGAATGAGTATACTTAGATCAGTGAATTTTGGGATAGAATTAGGGTATCTGAAATGTCTCTTGTGCAATTATCACTTTTTATTTTAAAAATTTGTGACGCTAGTTTACACATTATAATCCAGATTTTTTTCTTGTATTTGGGAAAAAATTGCCAGTTTCTAAAATTCTCTTGAGTTTGAAATTCTTAGCAAATTGATCAGGGACCGCCACTGTCATTTACATCATAACTAGACAGTGGATGCTGGATGACTTGTCGTTGAATGTAGGTGCACATTTACTATATGTTACATTTTTTCATTCAGACCATTGACTCAACAGGTTTTAGACGTAAACAGACGACGTCAAAATTCTATTGTATCTCCGTACAGTCAGAAGGAAAAGAAAAATAACGTACTTTACTACTGTAGCACATACCTTGCAAGTTCAGTCCTCGTCATCATTGATGCAATTACTAGCGTTGCAGTAAACGACGATATATTCTCGTAAGTTGTCGAAGCTGAATCGTCTTCGCCTATCGCTTAAACAGTTTTTATATCGAGAGAATTTCTGGAGAAAAACTCTAAAATGGGGATCACTCAATTTCTTTAGAGGAATATTTGTACTGAGCATCATGTTGCACGTGTCGTTTAGACCCGCACAACTAAATGATGATGATGATGATGATGATGATGATGATGATGATGATGATGATGATGGTTCCTCAATGTGCAATGTGGACCGGGGTTCCTTCGTTATGTACGCTGCTGTATTCGTCAGGTACACAAAAGACGAACGACGCGGCACGTGCCATATACTCCGATACGAAAGAACTTCACTTTTCCTTAAGTCATCCCGCATCCATTGTCTAACCATAACATTGCGAGTTGGTAAAAACTTTTCAATCAGCTTATTCCCTCCATTTTAGTAAACAGCTGTGGAGTTTGTTACAAATATGGAAAGGTTAGATTTATTTCTTGGAAAAAAAAAAAAAAAAAAGTGAAAATTAGTCGAAATTCAGTGAGTATGGACATGAAGTGACAGATTATTGTAATATGCAAGAATGACTTGAGATAATACCTAGGGATACGGTGTATTACCATAACTATGTATACTGTCATAAAAGACATAATTTCCATTCAAGGACTAGCTCCTTTGACCCGTACCGTCCATACTGTCATGAAGACCATGAATCAATAACAGACAATAAAACATTACGAGCCGTATTCATAGACATTCTTAGTGCGGGCTTCCGGTGGATGATCAGCGAACTAACGTTTTTCGTATTCATAAACCAGTGTTAGCGATATGATATAATATGAATCCTGTACAAGTAATCAGTCGATAGCCGAGGCTAGTTTAGCACGCTCGTAGAGCGGGCTAGCGAAATGTCTATGAATAGCACCCTACCAGACTCCGTGTTCATGCAGTCAGCAGAGTGCAAGGTGGAACTGTAACGCAATATAGGTCAAACATAAAACATTGGACATATTCATAGTCACTTCCTACTACAAAATGAATCAAAGACCATTGGACTTGTAACTGAAAAGATAGTCTCTTATGCTACAGGGGACAACCGTAAAGTATCTTTTATTAAAGTACTTTCCCAAATAGCTTACACGATAAGACTGAGGCGTTTACCGGTCATAGTTCACTCATTTAAATTAATGCTGACGCCAAGGCTTGACGTTCATTCTCGATGTCCGCTTAAGGGGAGAGGACGGTATTTTTTGGTAAAACTGAGTAAATTTTCAAAAAGAAAACAATAATTCTTTAAAATACTCTGTGATGTGTAGAATACATTGCACAATATTTTGTGGGTATTTATGCCCTTATCGGATGTTGAGACACCATTTTTAGTCCTTCTGCACTCTGGGTTTTTAAATCACATGCCCCTTTGATTGTTGTTTCCGTTAACTTAATTTTTTTGGCACATTGTCAGACAAAAATGGATATAATTTCCGAACTGTTAAAGATATATACATTAAATTTATAACACACATTCTATAGACTACTAGGAAACTTTTCTCTGTAACAGAATTTTGCTAATTAATTTCATTTTAAAAATATGTCTATCTGTATGCGGAAAAAGTAAATCAATAAATGTTCTTAAAATTTAATTGTTTATTTTACTAATGTAGGGACTAATATAAAAATTCTGTTATAGACAGTTTGTAGAGCATGCTTTTATAAGTAAAATGTGTAAACACGTTTGAATTTATCTTTAAAAATGGCATATATATATATATATATATATATATATATATATATATATATATATATATATATCGGTTTTAGTAAAATCCTGCACTCAGAATACTTTCTTTTTTTCAAATCTGGGCCCAAAATAATTTTTGTTTGTTTGTTTTTTTTTTTTTTTTCAAAATATTTATGTTTGCTTGAGTTGCTATACCCATGAACTCTATACATAAAAAAAAATAAAATTTTACAACAAATAAGTAAAAAGTTTCTAAAAAATACCGTCCTCTCCCCTTAATACATGACAAAAATACTTACGCTACTTTTAGTAGCTGACGGTGAGTGGCTTACCTTCAGGTTTTCACATGATCGGTCGGTCACTCAATGTGAATCGCAGTTTACTGTCTGTGCGACCTTGACTGATGTGAGGGTCTTTGTGCCATGACAGTGATTAATGATCCAGAGTCCTTAAACCCGTAATTTTTATTCTATTGATCGACTAGCCTATCTAATGTAATAGAGGAAGACTACAATAAAGAGAGCCACACCTGTTACACTATCGCATCTATATCATTAACGTGAGTTCATTTACTTATCGCAATTACGACCTCTCCTTAAAAAATAACAATTTAATCCAACGTGATATTCTATTAGGTCCACACCTGTGGAGTAAAGGGTTAGCGCGTCTGGCCGCGAAACCAGGTGGCCCGGGTTCGAATCCCGGTCGGGGCAACTTACCTGGTTAAGATTTTTCCGGGGTTTTCCTTCAACCCAATATCAGCAAATGCTGGGCAACTTACGGTGCTGGACCCGGACTCATTTCACCGGCATTATCACCATTTCATTCAGACGCTAAATAACCTGAGATGTTGATACAGCGTCGTAGAATAACCTACTAAAAAAATTCTATTAATGCCAATGGTAGCAAAAATGATGGTGGATTTAAGTAATGGTGGTGGTGATGGTGTTAAATCTAGTCATTGTAGTAATGATTTCAAAGGTGGCAATGGTAGTGATGGTGATTTATTTGAATGTTGGTGATATTGTGACTTGAATGTTGGCAATGATGATATTAATGACAGTGGTGGTGATTTGGGTGATAATGATGGTGATTTCAATGTCAATGATGGTAGTGGCGGTAATGGTAGTGGTGATGATTTGAATGATAGTTTTGTAGCAGTGGTGATTTGAATGTTAATGGTAGTAGTGGTAGCGATGGTGATAGTGGTGTTTGAATGTTAATTATGGTAGTGGTAGTGATGATGTTGGTGGTGATTGGAGTGTTAATTATAGTATTGGCAGTAATGGTGGTGGTGGTGATTTGATGCTAATTAATGGTATTGGTAGTGATGGTGGCGGTGGTGATTTGAATGTTATTGTAATTATGACAGTGGTAGTGATGGTGGCGGTGGTGATTGAATGTTAATGATGGTAGTCAAATTATGGTGGCGGTGGTGATTTGAATGTTATTGTAATTATGACAGTGATAGTGATGGTGGCGGTGGTGATTTGAATGTTATTGTAATTATGACAGTGGTAGTGATGGTGGCGGTGGTGATTTGAATGTTATTGTAATTATGACAGTGGTAGTGACGGTGGCGGTGGTGATTTGAATGTTACTGTAATTATGACAGTGGTAGTGACAGTGGCGGTGGTGATTTGAATGTTATTGTAATTATGACAGTGGTAGTGATGGTGGCGGTGGTGATTTGAATGTTATTGTAATTATGACAGTGGTAGTGACGGTGGCGGTGGTGATTTGAATGTTAATGATGGTAGTCAAATTATGGTGGCGGTGGTGATTGAATGTTAATGATGGTAGTCAAATTATGGTGGCGGTGGTGATTGAATGTTAATGATGGTAGTCAAATTATGGTGGCGGTGGTGATTGAATGTTAATGATGGTAGTCAAATTATGGTGGCGGTGGTGATTTGAATGTTGTTGTAATTATGACAGTGGTAGTGACGGTGGCGGTGGTGATTTGAATGTTATTGTAATTATGACAGTGGTAGTGACGGTGGCGGTGGTGATTTGAATGTTATTGTAATTATGACAGTGGTAGTGATGGTGGCGGTGGTGATTTGAATGTTATTGTAATTATGACAGTGGTAGTGACGGTGGCGGTGGTGATTTGAATGTTAATGATGGTAGTCAAATTATGGTGGCGGTGGTGATTGAATGTTAATGATGGTAGTCAAATTATGGTGGCGGTGGTGATTTGAATGTTATTGTAATTATGACAGTGGTAGTGACGGTGGCGGTGGTGATTTGAATGTTAATGATGGTAGTCAAATTATGGTGGCGGTGGTGATTGAATGTTAATGATGGTAGTCAAATTATGGTGGCGGTGGTGATTGAATGTTAATGATGGTAGTCAAATTATGGTGGCGGTGGTGATTTGAATGTTATTGTAATTATGACAGTGGTAGTGACGGTGGCGGTGGTGATTTGAATGTTATTGTAATTATGACAGTGGTAGTGATGGTGGCGGTGGTGATTTGAATGTTATTGTAATTATGACAGTGGTAGTGACGGTGGCGGTGGTGATTTGAATGTTAATGATGGTAGTCAAATTATGGTGGCGGTGGTGATTGAATGTTAATGATGGTAGTCAAATTATGGTGGCGGTGGTGATTTGAATGTTATTGTAATTATGACAGTGGTAGTGACGGTGGCGGTGGTGATTTGAATGTTATTGTAATTATGACAGTGGTAGTGACGGTGGCGGTGGTGATTTGAATGTTAATGATGGTAGTCAAATTATGGTGGCGGTGGTGATTGAATGTTAATGATGGTAGTCAAATTATGGTGGCGGTGGTGATTGAATGTTAATGATGGTAGTCAAATTATGGTGGCGGTGGTGATTTGAATGTTATTGTAATTATGACAGTGGTAGTGACGGTGGCGGTGGTGATTTGAATGTTATTGTAATTATGACAGTGGTAGTGATGGTGGCGGTGGTGATTTGAATGTTATTGTAATTATGACAGTGGTAGTGACGGTGGCGGTGGTGATTTGAATGTTAATGATGGTAGTCAAATTATGGTGGCGGTGGTGATTGAATGTTAATGATGGTAGTCAAATTATGGTGGCGGTGGTGATTTGAATGTTATTGTAATTATGACAGTGGTAGTGACGGTGGCGGTGGTGATTGAATGTTAATGATGGTAGTCAAATGATGATGGCGGTGGTGATTTGAATGTAATGATGGTAGTGGTAATCATGGTGGCGGTAGTGAATTGAATGTTAATGATGGTAGTGGTAATTGTTATAGTGATATTGTTAATGGTGGGGTTGCAGTGCTATTAATGGCGTGATGACAGTGGTAGTGAGATTGTTGGTGGCGATGGCAACAGTAGTAATGGGGATGGTGACAGTAGTCTAGTGATGGCATTGGTAGTAGACTGGGAATGATGGTAGTGGTAGTCGAAAAATCGAAAATCGAAAAATCGAAAGAGAATTGGGAGGACAAATTTAAAAGGTACGCAAAACGCGTCCTTGCAAGGGGTTGGGGGCTGTACAAAACTAAATATGTGAGCTCCAAGCCTGTTGGCCACTAGTCTCACTCCGGATTACGCTGCTCCCCTGAAGGAGCTCTAGAAAATTTTGAAGGGGAAGCCGAAATTGGACGTAACCTCTTAGGTACCACATACGCGAGGGGGACTGAGTTTTGATCAAGTGATCACGGAACGGGGCGAGGAGGAGTTGGCTGGTGTTTGCCGTTAGGATGGCAAGACGCTGTCATCTGTTGTTCGATGACAAAGCATGTGAAGGCCGTCGGAAGAAGCGCCGTGAAATCTAAATCTGCAATTTGAGAGGTCCCTGTCCTTTCAATTTGCGACTAATTGAGTGACCTCGTATATTTAATAGACAATTTATAGTATCTGAACTAGGGCATACGTCGTTTATAATAAGGGGGGAATATATATGGGGAAGGGCATATAGGTCCGTGGCCCATTTCTTATAGGGCTCATCCCGACATTTGTCTTACGCCTGAGGAAAACCACGGAATACCTTAGGCAAGATGAGTTGTCTCATGTATAAGAGACTAGCCAATTTGGCTATTATGTAGGAGGTGATTGTTGTCATGAGCCTTGTTGAATCGTCTCAATTTTGAGACAAGCCATTTGGCTATATGATGGCTCAATTACGAAGAGGGGGGAGAGATGTAATTGTTAATTAATTTAAAGTAATTAGTGAGATTTATGGGGATATGAGTGCAGGTCCGTGGCCCATTTCTTTTAGGGCTCATCCCGACATTTGTCTTAGCGCCTTAGGAAAACCACGGAAAAACCTTAGGCAGGTAGTGGTAGTGGTAATAATGACAATTATATTACTAGTGGTGGAGTTGCAGTGATATTAACGGCTATGATGACAGTGGGATTGCTGGTGGCGATGGTAACAGTATTGTAGTGATGATATTGGTAATGGGGACTTTTCAGAGTAATTCTGTATTTATGTTCAAAGACTGGAACCTCATAACGGGCACCAATAAGGCATCAGTCATGAGGCAACTAATCCAGGAGATAATAGGAGCAGGCAGATTAATTTAAAGTTTATTAATGCCTTATCACTCGTATAATTGCATGCACTCATATTTTCCTAAAATAACTTACACCTATTCCATGAGCTCAACGAAAATATAGAGAACTATATACATAATTATTCTGTCCATATCTATCTATTACCGCTATATGACAGGCCTGTATTATATCGGAATATATTCCAGGACGAATCATCTCTCGATTTGGAGACTTATCATGGCCTCCAAGGTCTCCTGACCTTACTGTTCCTGATTTTTATCTATGGGCACCCTGAAGAACCAAGTGTATTTGACTCGATCAGCTACGACAGAAATTCTAAAGAGAATAATTCGAGAAGAGATCGCCGCTGTGTCCCAGGAAAAACTGTGCAATTCCATGAATTGTGTACTTTCCAGGGTAAGAGAATGTCTCAGTCGTAATGCAGGCCATTTGAAGGATACTGTTTTCAAAAAATAAGTTAATCTGTTTATATACAATTGTTCCAGACTTTGTGGTCATTTATATGTTTCTCTGTGTAATGTTGTGCTAATATTTTATATTTATTAAGACTTTCTTTGGACTCATCTCGCCAAATATCATGTCGTTATCACTATTTTCATAACCACCATTTTAAGTAGGCCTAAACATTAATAAAATGTTCCACATTCACATTCCCACAGACTTCTTTACATTCAGTTGCTGGAATGTTCTAAATACTCACTCCTTAGCGCAAGGACCTACTCATACAGTACATATTAACAGAAAATATCATTCACACTAATGACACGTCTAAACTTAGAAAGTTGAATAACTACCTACTAATCTGCAAGTAGCTGCTGCGTAATTTTGTGGATAATTGTTAGTATGAACCATATATTTTTTTAGACATACAGCTTAGGCCTACACTTCTAATTTGATGTTCTATGTCAGTGATGTCAACAAGAGCGCAGACGTGCTCACAACCCGTATGCGCTGATCAGAGCACGCAGGTACAAGTCACTGGTGAACACAAGATTTGTACATTACACATTGACGAAAATGTCGTTCAGAAGTTTCACGCTGACTAGACTCTTGACTTCTCGTGTTTTTAGTAGGTTATTTTACAACGCTTTATCAACATCTTAGGTTATTTAGCGTCTGAATGAGATGAAGGTGATGATGCCGGTGAAATGAGTCTGGGGTCCACCATCGAAAGTTACCCAACATTTGCTCATATTGCGTTGAGGGAAAACCCCGGAAAAAAACCTCAACCAGGTAACTTGCCCCGACCGGGAATCGAACCCGGGCCACCTGGTTTCGCGGCTAGACGCGCTAACCGTTACTCCACAGGTGTGGACTGACTTCTTATGTAAATGAAAAATGGGGTGATGCTCTTTGTTGGTTTGTAGAAATTATTTAGTTACAAAGACAAGCAGTGTCGAACGCCTGAAATTATTAGTTCAACTACAGAATAATATAATATTCAAATTAGTTTGTTTTTATTGAAATTAAATAGTAGTAAATGTATGTAAAGATGTATTGTAGAGCTTCTTCCTCACAGCATTGTATTTATGTTTACAGAATAAAGTACAAACAAAACTGTCTGGTGCTAATGGCGTAGACTCGTTACATGTCAGTTACAAGTTATGTCTATAAATTGTCCAGATTTTCGTACATATATTCTCAATTTGACGATGTTTCTTACCATTACGATATCCTTTGGTTAAGCCAAGAAAAAGTTCTGTCCAGGTATTTTGAATTCCATAAATATTTATTAGAATCCATAATAGAAAAATAGAGACAGTCCAGAACTAGTCGACTCTACATGGATCGAGGAACTTAACTTTCTCAAGGATATATTCGAGTATCTGAACGTTTTGAATTTGAGATCGCAAGGAAAAAATTAATTAATTTTTGTCGACAGATATTGTTAAAAACTTTCAGATGAAAATTTAATTTTGGATGTCACAGACGTGACAGCACAATTTTTATAATTCCAACGCCTTTAGTCACTGAATTCGTGTTCGACAGTGTAAAATACTGCAATGTTTTTAAAAATCTCTGGGAAGAGTTCCATAGACGATTTAAAGATATTGACTTATTCCAGCCCAAGTGGGATTTGTTTTGTGATCCTTACTCATCAAACCCAGAAAATATACCAACACAGTTACAATCGAATACCTGAATTGACAAACATCCCAAGTCCAAAATTTACCGAATTCGACTTTTTACCTAACAAGTTGTGATTTACATAGGCTATCATTCTGTAAAAAAGAATATCTCAAGTCCGACTCTAAGCCTGTGTTTTTGGATCATACAAATATTTATTTCAATACTCATAATGCAAGGCTATATAGTTTTTTGCGGTCCTGAAAAATTTACTTCAATGGACTTGAAATGTTAGCCAATTCAGGTCTTCCATTAGAAATTATGTTGCTGCAGGAAACAACATTTCACCGGACATAAGAAGGCTGGAGTCGGAAAAAATAAAAAAAAAACACTTCTGAATTACGCGAGAAGTCAGGAATTTAAATTTGTTTCTTGAAGTGTGATGATGCTCATATAAGTAGTACATGATTATGTAACATTAATAACAATAATTAGGCTAATTATAGGTCTCATTATGTAAAACTGCTTAAGTTAAAGAGAAGATATGTTTATTATTTTTATATCCTACTATTTAATAATTATTATTTGCATTTATTAGAGAGGTACATGCTCCAAAACATGCCTTTATTTCTTGTTTTCTTGCATGAGCGTAACACATTATCTATTACTGAAGAGCAGTTTAATTCATCTTGCAGTGGTAGACCAATAGAGTTAATTTTGCTCACACCTTTTTCACCGCTACTGCCTGCAGAATAGATTCATTGCAACCCGTGCGCGCTTGATAGCACGTACAGTCTTTCACGTGTTCTGACCTTGACATCCCTGTTCTATGTAATACCGGTATACAGTATTAAAAATCACGAAAAGTTTGAAAGTCCTTTAACTCTGTTAATAAGTATGAGTAAGTTCGTAAAGTAGTGTATTACGATACAAGTTTGGGAAGTGCTTTTTACAAAATCGAGGAAAAGTTCGAAAAACGAGCAGAGCGACTTAATATTTATTATAGGTTACAGCAGTCACAGTCTACACATGTGAAGAGAAGTTTTGTTAAGAAATCTTTCAGTACCTACGAATTACAAGAACACACGCTTGAACGAAATGCAGTTCAATGGCTTGTTAAGACGAGTTACGAAGTCAGCACTCAACCTCTGCCGACCAGCATCTGCATTTGCGGGAGTGCACCTCGATCTTCCGGCTGCGGGTGTTGGCTGCAGGACAGCAAGGAAGTAACTTCACTGTAATTTCGTTTGTATTACTGTGGATTACTATCACTTATTGATAAAATCTATTTTTTTTTCTTCTTTTTCTTCTTCAGCTACAGGGATTAGGCCTGTTGGCCTGTTCCGTCTTCAAGGTTTAAATCATCTGTCCATCTTATTTTCGGTCTTCCGACATTTCTATATCCTGTTGGTGCATAATCCATAATTTGTTTTCATAATCTATCATTAATCATTCTTGTAATATGTTGGTACCAATTTTGTTTCTGATTTTTAATCTTTTCTTCTAAATTAAAAATATTTAATAATTGTCGAATATTTTCATTTCTTTGATGATCCAATAAAGTTAACGATGAAAAGAAGTCTATTTAGAACCCATATATTCCTCACTTCAGTGAGAGATACAAAATGAATATCAATACATGGGAAGTGAAAGGACTTCTTTTTGGCGCTAGGGGAGCTTCATTTAAGTTAACCAAAACCATTCTCCTTTCTCTTAAATTTTCTAATGAGGACATTAACAAAATTTGTCTAATGGTATTGAGAGATTCATTATCCATTTTACACAATCACTTGTATGTAATCTTTTTTACTTCGTTTCATTACTCTTCAATGTATTTTCATCTCATGTTTCTCCGAAATCAAATTGTACTTTATTTTTAAATTCATCATTGTTCCGTATTCTCTCCGCAATCATATTGTATTTTTAATTTAACCTCTCCTTTGTATTGTGGATCCTAGTGGTCAGCCGTAGATTTCGGCCAGATGTCCCAAATTGTGGAATTTGTGTGCGGCAACACCTCGTAGGAACTTCATTTCACTTATTTGAATTTTTCTTTTCGATGCGCGGTTTAATGACCAGTTTTCTGAGCCGTAAGTTAATAATGGAACTGCTAGGGTTTTGTAAAATTGTAATTGTGTTGAGCGCTGTGTTTTATTTCTTAAAGTTCTTCTTATTGTTCCACACATCTGTTGGAATTTGCTCAGATATATTGCAGCCTAAGTAGTTAAAAGAAGATATCCGTTCTATAGTTCCTTGATTTGTGTCTCAGTGAAACGTACAGCAGAGTCCGTATAGGTCAGTTTCTATCTGATGCTTTTCCAATTCATTGCGGGTTAAAGCAGGGAGATGCACTATCACCTTTACTTTTTAACTTCGCTCTAGAATATGCCATTAGGAAAGTTCAGGATAACAGGCAGGGTTTGGAATTGAACGGGTTACATCAGCTTCTTGTCTATGCGGATGACGTGAATATGTTAGGAGAAAATACACAAATGATTAGGGAAAACACGGAAATTTTACTTGAAGCAAGTAGAGCGATCGGTTTGGAAGTAAATCCCGAAAAGACAAAGTATATGATTATGTCTCGTGACCAGAATATTGTACGAAATGGAAATATAAAAATTGGAGATTTATCCTTCGAAGAGGTGGAAAAATTCAAATATCTTGGAGCAACAGTAACAAATATAAATGATACTCGGGAGGAAATTAAACGCAGAATAAATATGGGAAATGCGTGTTATTATTCGGTTGAGAAGCTCTTATCATCCAGTCTGGTGTCGAAAAATCTGAAAGTTAGAATTTATAAAACAGTTATATTACCGGTTCTTCTGTATGGTTGTGAAACTTGGACTCTCACTCTGAGAGAGGAACATAGGTTCAGGGTGTTTGAGAATAAGGTGCTAAGGAAAATATTTGGGGCTAAGCGGGATGAAGTTACAGGAGAATGGAGAAAGTTACACAACACAGAACTGCACGCATTGTATTCTTCACCTGACATAATTAGGAACATTGAATCCAGACGTTTGAGATGGGCAGGGCATGTAGCACGTATGGGCGAATCCAGAAATGCATATAGAGTGTTAGTTGGGAGACCGGAGGGAAAAAGACCTTTAGGGAGGCCGAGACGTAGATGGGAGGATAATATTAAAATGGATCTGAGGGAGGTGGGGTATGATGATAGAGACTGGATTAATCTTGCACAGGATAGGGACCGCTGGCGGGCTTATGGGAGGGCGGCAATGAACCTTCGGGTTCCTTAAAAGCCATTTGTAAGTAAGTAAGTAAGTTCCTTGATTAATAATTATTTTACATCGCCTATGGTTAAGCCCGCTGAAAGCCATTGTTTTAGTTTTGTTATTAGACATTTTTAGATTATATCCTTCTGTTATTAGCTGGAGCTGGTAAGTTGCCATTTGTAGATCAATATTTGGTCATCGACAAAAAGCATTGTATTTAATACAGTTGTTCCTAAATTTATACCAAATGATATTTTATTCTGCCATTCTTCTATGGCTTTATTGAGGTATATATATTTTTCTGTTTTTTTTTTTTTAATTCTTCAACTTTATTAAATTAAAAAATGTATGTTCGTGGTCTTGTTCGAGATTACTGGGCGACGATTTCAAAAACTATATCTCTCTCTGCGTTCTTTCCGCGCTGTTGTAATGTATGCAAATATTTCATGTCACCTTCTGTGAGCCTCATTCAAATCCCGGCCTCCCACAACTGACAGATGTTTTCTACCTCTTACCTTTACATAATATCAGATAAATATAAAATGTAATCGCATCCGATCGGAATTCGTTACAGATTGAAATATGAATGACATATGGTAGATGATTTATTCATATATAGCATATTTCTCTTGTGCAGTCAGTGACATGTGAAGTGTATTAATGGTATAGCTTGTTATTTACTTACTTATTTATTTTATAGAGTTGCCGTCTATCCGTAGAAGACATCGGAATCATCGACATGATGCTCATTTTATTCAAGACAGTAAAGGCTGGTTCACAATAAACCGGGAACGAGAACCAGAATGAAAACGAGAAGCACAGGACGTGAATATGAAAATTTTTGATTCACAATAAACCGAGAACGTAGACGACTATGCATATCGATATGTATGTCAATAACGATATGTAAAGTCGATATTACGTGTTCTGATGTTATTTGTGTATAATTGACCAATGGCGTTCTCTCATGAGTACAAGACAGCCAACATAAACACAAGTTAACCAACTTCGAAATTTCAACTGAAACGTTTCATTATGTACGCTACTATAAATATGCCCATCATCTTTATTATCACAACCTATTTTATGTCTACCATAACGTAAAATAATTAGAGAAGAAACATTTGTAATAGAACAAAAATGAACACAACAGTAGTTGTTGACTTGAAGCATGAATATGTAGTGTGTAATACAACCAATACAGTAATAAAATATGATTCACTTACGATCGGTGTTCAAAGATGCAGCTATTGAAAGCCACGTATTCTCCTTCATTTTCTCATCTTTATACGAGGCGCGCCGCTTATCGTAAACGTGAGGATTTTCCTCAACACTCAATATTAGAATCTCATCAAATAAAACTTGCTCCATGATGTACAGCACAGAACAAAATAATACATAGGTTATGTCACGGTCTTCTTGCTACAAAATATATGACGACAAAATAGCTTTTAGATGGCAATAGAATGAATCTAGTGGGCTGTGATCGGAAACGTGAACGCCAAAGTTGAAACTTGGCCAACTCTCCGTTCCTAATCCCGGGCTCCGGCAAGCTTTTCGTTAATTGTGAATGCTCACATTTAAATGTACACATTTTAACAACTTTACCGTATTCGTTTTCGTTCCGATTCTCGTTCCCGGTTTATTGTGAGCCAGCCTTAACTGTTTCGTGTTCCCACTTCCGTACTTCACTTTGCGAAAACTTGTAACAAGATTTTATACTTTAGTCCATTTGTGCTCAGTCTTCGTACAAGCAACTACACTCGAATCATATGAATTTCCATGGTCTCCCATAGACTGTTCAACACATCGTAGTTTGTACTTCATTTTAAAATGTTGCTTATATAACAGTTTATACGTGCATTTTTATCGATGTTTTAAATTTTTTAATTTCACATTTGTATTGTTTCACAACAGATGTTTGCACTTTGTTCAATTTTAACAATGTTTCACATTGCTTTAGATTACACACATATACATCGTGTTTCCGGGCTGGTGTTACAAACTTTCAGGGATGATGGGGAAAGGCGCACGTATCAATTTGAGATAAGGAACCCTGGTCCGGAAATGACTGAGTCGAAAGTTATAATTGGAAATGGAATTGTAATTTCGCAACACGTTCCCTCCTTTACTTAACCTTTGGAACAGTCGTGGAAAGATGGTATGGGCCGGATGTCTCCTACGTGGGTACAAAGCCCGATACAATCTGTGAGCTTGTCTACTGTTCCCATTGGCTCATCCGTATTCGAAAATCAGGTCTGCTTATTCCGCTCTCGTGTACTCCTCTCTTTCACTAGGACTGATCGACTGGACACTGCAACTTGTACACATACATTGCTGTCTACAGACGTGCATATCAGGACCGACCATGTCCGTTACACATTACACTATCTGCATTGCTTTAGTGTAGTTTCCTGTCCCCATCCCTCAGACAGCGCACTGAACGGAATACTGTAAGTAGACAACGTAAACAACGTCAGATGATTACAGTATGTGTAAGATGTACAGTTAAATATACATAAATAAGGTGTATGGAGGAATAAAATTATTCCATTTACACACAACTATTTTTGCTTGTAACTTTCGACTCTGTCATTTCAGGACCAGGGTTCCTTATCTCAAATTGGTACACGTGTCCTTTCCCATCATCCCTGAAAGTTTGTAACACTAGCCCGGAAACAACCTGTATTTTTAAACAGATGTATTTATGTATTCATTGGCATAAGATGACTCAGTCGAGTCGAAAACGTTAAATATTTATTAAATAAAATGTGTACAAATAACTTCTAGTTAATTTTTCCAAACAGATAAGCATAGACGGACATAATATAGTAGCTTATCGGATTTCCATTATGATTTTTAAATTTATAATAAGTATGTTTAGTCAATAGTCCGAAGACTGGTTGGAACCTCATAAGTGACAACAATAAGGTATCATTCATGAGGCAACTAAGCCAGGATATAATGAGGTAGGGTGGCCAGTACATTTCCTCCTCCATTGCATAAATCGCTGACTACACACACAGTTGACTAATCAGACTTGAGATGTATCCAACAATTGCTCTTCCTCTGACACCTATCGTCAAGCGAGATATACTCCCTGATAGATGTATCAGCCACAACCTCAATCACAGGTAGTAACCTATATCCAGACGTCATTACAATGTATTATGCGTCTTAATTAGTTGAAATGTTAATCTCATTCGCAGTAATGATGAATACTAAGTTGGTACACATTACACTAGAAAATAGTTTTAAAAACTATGTATTAGGTTTGGATTACAACAACCGTGCTTAAGGTCCGCAGCGTACCCAGGTTTCGAATAGGCATCTCCGTGCTATGGAATTATGACGTAATAGAGAAATGTTGTGGAATAATGCAGATGCCTAATTTGGAGAAACAGGAGAACATCGAGAAAAACCCCAACTGCGATCTTGTCCGCCACAAGTGTCACTATGGATTTTTCTATAGTAATGTTACAAGAGGTCTGAGAATTATCTGGGAAATCTCACACCTGAGTGACATTTATTATGACTATTTCGTGAATAAAATAAAAATGTAAATAATATACCCTCTAAAATTCGCTCACAAAATGTTAATAATTGTATATTCATGAATATTTAACCTATTCAGACATTGTGAAGTCCAATAGATGAATAACGATTACTGCAATAAAGAAACTGAATGTTATTCAGTAATGCCAATTGAAAAAAGCGAAATACAGGTTTAAAAATATTAATTACATGTACTGCGCTTTTCTCTTGTTATAATAACAGAAATACGTTTTCATTATCTGCTGAAATCATAATTGAATTTAAACATTTTATAATATAATTATAAATAACCTGATTAATACATTAATTAAATGAACAATTGTTATGAAGGAGTGTCATTTTCTTTAGATACAATGGACATGGAATTAGAAGATGAAGATATAGATGTGGAAGTAGAATTTCGCACTTTATTTAGTACAATGGATTCATGCTCATTGATTTACGTGGAAAGAGTTGGCGACACTGACTAAACAAAAGAACGACCATACGATAAATTGATAGTGATAAATCGAGATGCAGAAATTATCGCGATGTAGGTTGGAATTCAAAATTTCATTACACTTCATTGGCCGAAAATGGAATGACGTCATATAAACGAAATAGTCAATGAAAAATCCCAGGCCTAATCGGGACACGAATAATAATAATAATAATAATAATAATAATAATAATAATAATAATGATAATAATAATAATAATAATTTATTTTAGCTGGCAGAGTTAAGGCCGTAAGGCCTTCTCTTCCACTCAACCAGCAAAATGTATTTATACATATGCTTGAACTTACAAAGAATTCAACAATTTGATTTAGATGAGCGTTACATGTATACAAGAGTTATTTACGAATTAAACAACAAAATACTATGAACTATTAATTAAACACTGAAATAAACTGTGTAGCAGAATTAAGCTAAAATACATAGAATGCTAATATATTTCAAATAATATTAGATAATAGAAAGAGATTATTATGAAACAATTTTGAAAATACAGCTCTATCAGGATGATGCGAATATGGACCGCCTACGTGACAGACTGAAGGTTTGACCACTCAGCCACCTCAGGGTTTATCTCTATTCTATACTGAGTAACATTACCATTTCCTACCTACCGACTTTTTCACTTCCATGATAATGATAAAAAAAAATACAACCGACATAGTCCTCAGATGTGCTCCCTTGTCTGTCTACCAACAGACCTGCATTTACTGCTAGCGACTGTAGTTTACACACTAGGGCACCGAAAGGAAGTCATTGATTAAGCTCGTTCTCCTGGGGAACCTGCCCCTTCTGATTCTTGATAGAAGGAAGGGTGATACTCATTTGGGATATAGTTATGACGAGGAAGACTCCTGACTGTATTCCTTTTCAGAGATTGTGTATATTTATGCCCAACATTTCTTTTTCTTTCTTTCTTTTTCTGCTTTAACCTCCCCCTTTTCTACAGATTTACAATCCAATGCGGTGTAGAGGATGGACTAATTTTGGGTTGTGATAATGTGTCCTATGTTTTATTGTTCATTTCTTTCTTCGTTACACGTACTAAACATTAGTTTGTAATCTTGTACTGTATAAAATTATATTTAAATGCTTGACGTAAGGAAAATGAAAATCAGTTAATAAGTCACACAGTTGCTTCACTTCCCCTTCGGATGTCCGCCTCCCTCCATAGGTGCTATGCACTTTGCAGGTTACACAGTGGCTCGACGCATGATCATATTTTCGCCACGGCTGATTTATAGAAATCGCTTTTTTTCTGGAATATAGTTCGTCCAATATTGTAAGAATGGATGCAAGCTTATCACTAATCCTTCTTTCTTGTCTCGTGGTCTTGCTATCAAAATGGATGCAGCGTAAAAGAAATAGAAATCTCTTATACTTCAAAACTGCTCTCTTATTTGTATTCCAGAACCATTAGTTGTCCACTCGGTCACATTTGTATGATTTGCTTCCTTCGTTCCAATGAGATCTCAGAGCAATCCCAGCAATGCCACTATCTCACGTTGTTTCTTTTGCGTTCCTATCTCTGGAATATCCTACGCTTTCTTATACTGAATGTATAAATTTATACACCTTAAAATTTTTAGTAGGTTATTTTACGACGCTTTATCAACATCTAGTGTTTTTCCCTTTGTGGCCTGACTCCAAGTTCGACATATATTAAGTCAGCTGCCATTATACAAGGAGCGCACTCAACTGAGTGACTTGGTGGCCGCGATTCCACATTATTATACACTGTTGGGCGAAGAATGTACGTAAAATTAATTTTTGGTCCTACAGAATATATCTGTTATGGTAACAATGGTTAATGGCAGTTGACTTGATATGTCAACATACATGTCGAACTTGGAGTCAGGCCACAAAGGGAAAAACACTAGAGGAGAGGGATTCGATCCGGTGTTATGGATTAAACTTCCGCGTAGCTCAGTGGTTAGAGCACTTGGTACGTAGAACCAAGGACCCGGGTTCGATTCCCGGCGCCGGAACGAATTTTCTCCTCTAATAACCATAGTCTCTCTAATGATGATGATAATGATAATGATAATAATAACAATAAATATAATAATAATAATAATAATAATAATAATA
Organism: Periplaneta americana; assembly: GCF_040183065.1. NCBI lineage: Eukaryota > Metazoa > Arthropoda > Insecta > Blattodea > Blattidae > Periplaneta > Periplaneta americana. The sequence continues at coordinate 157,001,941 of NC_091121.1, forward strand.
ATAATAATAATAATAATAATGGTTTATTTAACCTGGCAGAGTTAAGGCCATATGGCCTTCTCTAACACTCAACCAGGAGTAAAACTGCATTACAAAAAACACCACAAATTTACAAAGTGCACTACAATTTTACACACAAAACTGAATAAGATAATAATAATGTAATGTAAACAACAAGTAAGTAGAAATCAGACATACAGAAAGAAAGGAAAAAGCATAATAAAATGTAGAAAAGGTCAAAATAAATTAGACAAACAAAGTATAAAAATAAGACAATTATTGATTACAATAATAATAATGATAATAGTTATAATAATAATAATACTAATAGTAGTAATAAAATAGTGAAGTACAAAGCATACAATGAATACAATATTTTAGGTACACACCATAAGGAAAATTATGATTAAATATAGCTCAAGTTATCACATTATAGATATACCATTATCGGGAAATATGAAAACGAAAAGTCAAAATAAGTTAAATATCACTAGAACATAAAAAATGTGAATACGTGGAAACATGCAATACAACACTTGTCATAATAGTAAGTTAGTTTGGAAACTCGTCATAAGATAATTTTCTAATTTGAATTTGAAAGATTTCAATGTTCGGCAGGCCTTGACTTCAGGCGGCAGAGAGTTCAGTGACGAGAGGTAGCAACAGTGAAAGATGAGGAATACAGAGATGATATGTTAAGTGGAATTTCTAGAATAAAAATCATAGTCGTACGGATAGCACTTATCAAGCAAAACAGTGTTAACAATTAGAAGAAAATTATATTTTCTGAGAAAAGTATTCATGTGGGGACTAATACGTTATTAGAATATTTTCCAAGGAATAAGCTGTTAAAATGTAAACAGTTATTACTTGCACTCTGAAATTTATCCACGTCTATGTCTTTTATTCTTCCCAATCTCTGAGATCAGCACACACTGAACATATAACATCAAGAAAATACATATCAGGAGAGAGTTCCTAGTCTATAATGCTTATATTGTCAAAGTCATTCTCGCTAGAATAAAATTAAATTAAAAAAAAACGCATTAAAACCAGGCTAAGGGAAGATTAATTTCTCTGAATTCACATGAGATGGAGACCCACTGGTTAGTCACGTGACCAATTTCTTCAGAAGGTCTTCTTCTGTCGTAATATGTCACTCTCGCGCTCTTTTTAGTCCTGTGCTCCTTTACTGAGTAGATAGGAAGAGAGAAATAGAGAGAGAGAGAGAGAACTGAACTTTTGTTTTCTATAATTAAAGTCACCCCGAAGTCTAGGGCTTCGTCTGGATGTTTCAAATTCCATTTCGAAGCTACACAACAAGTGAAAGACATAGAAGTCGTTAACTGAGTTGTTTTTTGCTTCCATACGAATTCCAATTTAGAATGCTGTTGAAGTCCGGAAGTGTGACAACGTTCATTTATAACTCTTTTTTTTTATAACGAGTTACGTTTTGTTTAAGAATTAATGATTTAGTACGAATGCTACACCTCGTGTCTTGGAACTGTTATGCCTCGAGGGATATTTAGGATATTTCAGAGGGGGATAAATCCCTACGAGCTGAAAGTCCATGTGTAGGCTACATATTTACCGACATTTCCCAAACAATTTCTGTTAAGTGTGAACTGATTTATAGTAACCTTAGGATGAATAATAATAATTAAAACTTTCAAAATACAGTAGAACCTCTATTATCTGTGGTAATGAAGGGGATGGACAGAACGGTTAATCGAAAAAATCGGATAATCCGTACCATGAAAGATTTTTTAATTTCCTCCTTGGTTCTGTATTTAACTCACTATGTAGTGGATCAGAAGTTCACTAATTTAAGTCTAGTTATAAACGACGGTTTTTTAAGGACAAGGAAGCCCTTTGTAATGACTGTTTCAGGAAAGATAGGAATAAAGGAGATCCCATGTGTAGATTTACATACTTTTTTACTCTTTATCCTTGTTTTTTTTTTATTAAATCGCGCAGTTGTAACTCCAATCTCGTATTCTGATGCGAGATGAGCCACAGTTTTTCTTTCTCAAACCATTCAATTATTTCCATTTTTTTTTTTTTTTTCGATTCTTAGCACAACATGTTTTCTGTTAACACCCGTGGAAGACATTTTATATACAAGTTATATTATAGAACGGTAATTTGAACAGTAAACAATGCTGTGTAACGATAAAGGCTTGTAATAAAACACTATAGCAAAAACATATGTAGAACCTACTAACACAGTCTAGTATATACAGTCACGAAGCTTGAGTTGTGAGGGTACTAGGAACAATAGACTGTGTCGGTACTATTTCGTATTGTCTGTAATGAGGCGATAGTAGTGATTCTAGTGGTTAGCAACTATCTATGGATGCACATTCCTTACGTATTGAGCTTCGTGACTGTATATACTAGACTATGCTACTAACATGATATACAAAACAGTGCTTTATATAAGTTATTTATTTCTGAAGAAAAAAAAAAGAACGAGAAATAGACAGACGGATAATCAACCAATCGGTTAATAGGGTGACGGATAATCGGGGTTCTACTGCATAACAATACAGTATATCTACAATCTGTGGCACAGCAAAATGGTCAATGTTTGGCGAAGAAAATAAACAAATTAATTGTTCAACGGGAAATTGTTAAATGTTATATGGACATCATGTTATGTCACAATTACAATGCACAAGAAAACCAGTTCGTCCTATGACTCATCATCGCCGTCGCTGCCATAACCAAAATTAGTACCAGTATGTAAAATATTTTACTTCATTCCGCCTTCACAGACGTTGGTGTGTCCCTCAGACTTATAAATAAATATTTGTTACTTGTCCGTTTATGGCAAGGTTTGGTATGCGGGTATCTTTCCAACCTTTCTGTATTATTTGTGGTCAGATTTATATGATCTCTCAAAAGTACAACCGGCAATTTTATTGATCATAAATATCTCGGTAACTTATGTATTTACGTTAAGCTACAAGTATTTCCCCTTGAGAGCCAGGATAAATATAAATGCTGAATTTCACATTGCCAGTAATATATTCTATAAAATTTACGAATGCATAAAATTATATTAAGAGTTCGCGGGAAAAACAGTTTTCTTAAGGTTGATGTCATTATCTAATTCAATGGATCACTGAGAAAATTTAATGTTGTTCTTATGAGAAATGGTAAAAAGGAGATTTATCACCACGAATACAGTAATCCTTTCCTTTTATTTTTTTTATAGAAACAGCACTACATCTTGCAGTTATAGACTCAATTAGATCATTATCTAATCCTTGACAGAAATGTGACATTCATCGTTTCTCCCGCGAGATCTTCATATATTTTTGTAGTTAATATAAGCTTGTATTTTATTGAAATTGTTTTCCGGACCTATATGGTCATCTGTTATGGCAGGCGGATGTATTAATAAATAGAGAGAAGGTAGTTCGATTAATTAAAATGTTTCTCAGTGAAACCTACAGCAGAGTCTGTGGGCTAAAGCAAGGAGATGCATTATCACCTTTACTTTTTAACTTTGCTCTTGAGTATGCCATTAGGAAAGTCCAGGATAACAGGCAGGGTTTGTAATTGAACGGATTGCATCAGCTGCTTGCCTATGCGGATGACGTGAATATGTTAGGAGAAAATCCACAAATGATTAGGGAAAACACGGAAATTTTACTTGAAGCAAGTAAAGAGATAGATTTGGAAGTAAATCCCGAAAAGACAAAGTACCGGCATATGTTTATGTCTCGTGACCAGAATATTGTACGAAATGGAAATATAACAATTGGAAATTTATCGTTTGAAGAGGTGGAAAAATTCAAATACCTGGGAGCAACAGTAACAAATATAAATGATATTCGGGAGGAAATTAAACATAGAATAAATATGGGAAATGCCTGTTATTATTCGGTTGAGAAGCTTTTATCATCCAGTCTGTTGTCAAAAAATCTGAATTTATAGAATTTATAAAATAGTTATATTACCTGTTGTTCTTTATGGTTGTGAAACTTGGACTCTCACTTTGAGAGAGGAACATAGGTTAAGGGTGTTTGAGAATAAGTGCTTAGGAAAATATTTGGGGCTAAGAGGGATGAAGTTACAGGAGAATGGAGAAAGTTACACAACACAGAACTGCACGCATTGTATTCTTCACCTGACATAATTAGGAACATTAAATCCAGACGTTTGAGATGGGCAGGGCATGTAGCACATATGGGCAAATCCAGAAATGCATATAGAGTGTTAGTTGGAAGGTCGGAAGGAGGGGAGACCGAGACGTAGATGGGAGGATAATATTGAAATGGATTTGAGGGCGGTGGGATATGATGATAGAGACTGGATTAATCTTGCTCAGGATAGGGACCAATGGCGGGCTTATGTGAGGGTGGCAATGAACCTCCGCGTTCCTTAAAAGCCAGTAAGTAAGTATGTAAGTAGAGAGAAGGATTTGATAAATCATCAGCCCTCCAGTGAGAGTGACCACAAGGATCCTAAATACAGAACAGTTATGTTTTTAAGTCGATTAATTAAAAATATATATTGAATTTTGGATTTGGAAATCGCTTGATGCCAAAATATCATATTGACAAAATTATGTTTCTTGAAAATATAAATGATATTGAATGATGTCGTCCTCGGTGGCGTAGTTGGTATAGCGCTGGCATGGTCCCAACAGCATCAACAACACAATTATTGCAGATTGTGTCACAACTTGCATTCCGCCACTGCACGGCAGTATAGTTAAAAACTAAAAATTCCCCCTTCCAATCTAAAGTCATTTACTGTGTTCAATACGGTTGCATATCCTTCAATGTAATTGGCGCAAGGATATGCAACTAATTTTGTCAATATGATATAGTACGCCCTGGGGGTTGAAATCCCTTACAAGACCGCACCTCATTGCGGGGTTTGCATCATAGTAAAGGCTGATTCACAATAAACCGGGAACGGAAACGGCAATGAGAACGAGAACGGAAATACATTTATTTTAATATTATTTCCGTTCTCGTTCTCGCTGTCGTTTCCGTTCCCTGGTTTATTGTGATCCAGCCTTAACTCCGCCACTGGAGCGAGCTACATTCCTTTAAGTAAGTTTGATGCAACCGATTTGGTTTCATAACTAACTCTGTCACACCCACAAATCGTGTCACGTATCTAAAAGCGTTTCCACAGACTTTTGAATACGATCTAGTATATGCACATTTCTTGGCCTTAATTAAGGTACATTTTCACTTATGGATCACATAGTATCCGAGGTAACTTTCTATCCGTCTCGCACGTAACGACAATACGAAATCGTTCAAAATTAGGTAGAGATATATTTGTCATAATTTGGCGACTTTACAGTCTCAGAGAATGAACTTTCGAAGGACTGTAAATTTCTTGGAGATTTGAATGCTATCGTCTCATTTTGAAGACGCAGGTCAATGCATTAAGTGTCCTAAGCATGCACTAGCAAAAACTGGTACTATGTGTTCCATTCTACGACTTAAAATATGTCTGAAGTGATAATAATAACTCGTGCAATATATACCCGAGTAGATTACGAGGAAAATAAGTGGAAATATTTTGGCAGGTGATTAATTGATAATATAAATAGAAATGGATTCCTTATTCCTTAGTTTGTTCAGTACAGCTTCTACCAAAAGTTTATGGACACTCCTTCAAAAGAGATTTTTCACTTTTGTCCTTATACTTATATCAAAACTCCTGATGTTTATACAGAGACCAAATTTCTGTGAAAAATGAAGTTTTTTACTGCAAACCCAATTTCTTTATATTTAAAACTGTGATTAAATAACAAGTTGTCCACCCTTGTGGCTAACTTCGAATCCAGCGGGCCCGGGTTCGATTCCCGGTCGAGACGAGTTGCCTGGGTGAGGTTTTTTCGGGGTTTTTCCCTCACTCCTATGGATGAATATCAGGTAACTTTATCAGGCGATTGGAACCCCTGGTTTTCAGATTGCTCTACAGGTGGCCCTCCGAAGCTGCTGGCTCTCTCGACCGGCCTCCGTGGATTGTATTCATATGATGATTGGATAGCTTCTGCAACGGAACCCGGGGCAGACCTTCTCGGGGGAGGACTTCCGCCTCGGACCGTTAAGGAGCCTTGAGGTGTTGCCGAAGCAGGAGTGGTACATGGACTCTGTTGGCTGTAGGGACCGGTCGTTAAAGTGATCAAGTGGTTAGGTCGGTGCGCGTAGAGGATCGGTGGGCACGCAACTCATCCCATATCGGGGGTGTACAATAGACCTCAGGTCGTAGTGCGTGGGGTGTTCCTCCCTCCTAACGAGGAAAAAAATAACTTTTCAGTATGAAAACTTATTGAAAAATTACATTTTTTGTAGGAAAAAAATTAATTATCCCGGAATGGATGTACTTCAATCAATTAATTTAGAGATATAGCAAGTCATTTTTCCACACCCCAATAATCTACTATTTCACGTCCACACACTAAATTTCAACCCATTTTCATTTTTTAAGGAAGAAATCTAACTTTTCCATACTTGTAGCAAACTCCACAGCTGCTTACTAACAATGGAGGATAGAAGTTGATTGACCAATGTTACCAACTCCCAATGTTATGAATGTTATGATATAAGTGGCAGTGGTGGTCCAGTGTCAATTTGACAAGAATTTCAAACTCAATAGAATTGTAGAAAATTACAATTTTTTTCTAAAGAAAAAAAAAGAGAAAAATCTGGATTTCATTGCGTGAACGAAGTGTCACAAATTTTTTAAACAAAATGTAATAATTGCACAGGAAGTCTTTCAGATGTATCTAACTATCACTAAATCCATTGGTGTAACTACATTCATTCTGAAATAATTATTTTTTTCCTACGAAAAATTTAATTTTTAAATACGTTTTCATAACAGAAACATTGTTGTTTATTTCATGGTTTGGAAACTAGAGAGATTAATATTAGAGGAGAAAAATTCGCTCCGGCGCCGGGGATCGAACCCGGGTCCTTGGTTGTATGTACCAAGCGCTCTCATCATTGAGCTACGCCGAAGTCCAATCCACAGCACCGGATCGAACCCCTCCCCTCCAATGTGTTTTCCCTTTGTGGCCTGGACTGGAAGATTATTTCAAACAGGTTACAAGGAACATATCACAGCCATAGCCAAACTACGAGACAGCACCTTGTTAACTATGGACCAAGTTACAGATTGTTTTGACGACAAGGTAGACCGGCGTAACTACAATTCCCTTATGTCGTCTTGGTGTTATTTCTGTTTACTTCTGGGCTACTGAAAACATATCGTGAATACGGTATAATTCCATCAATTATACTAATTCAAGGTATCTCACTGAAAATTAATTCAAATACTACAAAATATAGACTCAATTACTGTAAAGATTATTCTATTAATGAGCTACTTTATTTTTGCATTCTATATGCATCCAAAGAGGACGTCCGTCAACGTCTTGCATAACTCATTTCAACTTTCACATGACCGATCGTTGCAACGTAGTCATTACTCACTCACTTGAAGAAAAGACAGCTTTCCTAATGTTCTTTACTTTCCTTTCACAAGGAGAATGTAAAAGAGCTAAACGGCGTAAAATAGACTGTTTGGTAACACAACCTCATTACACATTTTACTCGGTGTTAACGACGCTGTATGGAATGCTAGGTTACCTAGAATCGGGAAAATTGTTGATAGGGAGATAGTATATGGCCAGATGAGTTGGAAGGCTCGTTATGGGATTATCTGGCATTTGCCTTACACTTGAGGAAAATTTCGGATTAAAAAACCAACCAGATAATCAGTCCAAGCGGTATTCGAACTCACATTCAAACGCAATCTCGGCTCAGCAAACGAATGCACTAAGCCGGTGGCCCCAATGCATCTTAAAGTTTCATGTGAATGCCCCGCTTTCCCTGCAAATCTAGACAATATCGCCATTGTCTTCTACTTCATGTGATAGTAATCAATGTAATCGTCATCGCCTTAGTATTCATCATCATCATCGTCATCATTGCATTACCGTTGTGATGGTGATCGACATACGTTGAAAAATAAATTGATTTTTGTCTACGAAGTACAGCAGGTAGGTAATATACCGTGAGTTTCGCTTTCAATATCACAATGTTACAAAGTACTGCTGACTTTTGAACATCAATTATACTTAAAACGCTAATATTTTACTGCGGTATTTAAAAATTAAGAACTTACCCAAAACAGACAGTTTACTCTTAATCATCATCTGCAATTAATATTTTCTGGGAACCAGTATAAGACATATGTTTGAAACCAGTCTTACCATAGATAGGATAAACTTTTGAAATATCTCGTATAAATGTTGGAAAACTCACATTTTGTCTTATTTCTCCTTAAGCTTTCAGGGAATGTGCCATAAATCAACTGAAATATGTAATATATATCTCCTTAAGGAGATTCAAGAATAACTTAAAAAGTTGTGTATAAAGTGTAAATTAAAATCAGGGCGACATTTAACATTTAATTTTTCAAGGTGACATATATTTATTTAGCCTGGCGAGTTACTCCCTTGGTTTGAATTGTAAATTATTTAAAAATAGCGTGTGAGAGGGTCTTAGACTAGAAATGTTTAGCTTAAATGTAGCTCTGTTTATAAGTATGCATAAGGGTGTAAGTATTTGTCTTATTTGAGCTGTTGTATCAGTGAAGCGTGGTGAGTCAGTGAAGTTATGGTTTTACAGTGCAGTGAATAGTTCCGATCAGTGATAATTTATAGTGTAAATGAAATGTGTTCTATAGTTTCAGTGAAATGTGTAATAGAATGTCAGTGAAATGTGTCCTAAAGTGTCAGTGAAATGCGTCATAGTGCCAGTACAGTGAGTGAGATGAGAGTAAAGTGAAAGACTATTATCAGTACCAATGTGAAACTTATGTAGGTTGTATTATAAAATTAGATTCACTTATTAATTAGGTTATTTTATGTAAATTGTGTTAAATTGTATTGTGTATTCTTATTGTATTGTGTATATAATTGCATTGTGTATTGTATAATTGTATTGTGTATTGTTTATATTGTGTATACCACTGTCACCGGATGCTTGCCCACTTGCAGTGTAAATAAATACATACATATTTTGCACCAGGTGTATACCTTCTTTATTCTCTTAACGACTTCCACAGTCTCTCAATGTTTTCATTATGTTAGAGTTCCATATTACCCATTTATACCGGTTACCACTCTTTTTCAGATCCTACTTTCAGACTCCATTTAAGTACTTCTAAAATACAAAAACTACCCATTTTTCTACAGCATTATTGTATTAACGCTGGTACGCACAGAACAAAATCCTAGTCATTTATATATGGTTCTCAAGTCTGATTAGTGAACTTGTTACTTGTCAGCGATGTATGCAATGGAGAGGGAAAGGAACTGGCCACTCTATCACATTATCTCCTGGCTTAATTGCCTCATGAGTGTTGCCTTACTGAGGTCAATTAATGAGGTTCCAACCTGTCTTTGGACTGCTGAGTAAACATACATTATATATTATAGCCACTGATTTTCAAAACGTTTTTAGTTAGCTAAGCTATTATATTTGTAGCGAGAGGGATTTGGAGTAAACTGCACGTTTTTAGAGCAGTCTACCTGGTGTTTGCTGAGCCTTTGGGAGAAGATTATTTATGGTTTGTACATAGTGTAATGAATTTCTTGCGTAAACAGGTATTGTACACTAAAGGAGGAAACTGCAGTAGAAATAAACTCCTGCAGGGTATTGTATCGAGCTTCAAAGAAAGAGCAGAAATAATTTTATTCCCTTAAAAATAAGATATATTAGTAAATGTGATAATAAAAATCTGGTTTATGTATTTCAGAGTGGCATGCATGTCTTTTACATTACCTGTTGTGATTAAATTAACAAGTGGGCATCACAATAGAATGATTTGGCTGTATTTCACTGTATATCATTTTAATGTACCGAAGTACATATGATGTTTCCATGCAGATATTCTGCGTCATCGTACAATGAAAGAGTAGTGGAACGGAGAAAAATTCTCTCCAGCACCGGGATTCCCATCCCGGTGTCGGATAGAATTCTCTCTGTTTAAGTTCCACCTCCTGGGTTCCCTCTAGTGGCCGCCCTCTGTCTATGAACGTAGGACTAATGTCCACATATGTGCGGAGGTGCACTCATTATGAGTGACTGATTGGCTGGGATCCGAGGGAATAAGCGCCGTCTTAAATCACGATGTGAGGGCGGCCACTAGAGGGAACCCAAGAGGTGGAACTTAAACCGAGAGGATTCGATCCGACACCGGGATGGGAATCCGGTGTGAGTTAGTGGATAAAGCATCAGTATGTAGAGCTGAAAACCCGGGTTCAAATTCCGGTGCCGGAGAGAATTTTTCTCCGTTCCACTATTCTTTCATCATATGTATTTCACTGGCTAACTCTGTAAACAACGACAGAATGGCAAACAGTGAAAAATAGCGGTCTATTTTTAAGAGAACTAAATATGAGTGTTGATGACTGTATTATTTGATGAAAAAAGTTCCTTAAAACGCACACAAAGATGTACGAGTAGAGTGCAACTTTAGCGAACATAAAGTTGCAAGAAAAGTGTGTCAGTAGATGACCAGTTCTATTGGGTGTGTTGAATTGTTAAAAACTAGTATAATGGACCAATATGAGCCTAAGCGCAAGGATTCATCCCGGGTCTGGTCCTCGAAAAGCTAAGCCTAGAAAAATTTTTGTATTAACCCAAAATTGGGAATATGTTGGTTTCATTTGTAAGATCTAGTTTCCAGGACCTGAACATTAGGCCTAAATGAAATGTGGGGATGATATAGGCCTACATAACGTATGTAGCACGCACAAACAAGCATATACACACAGATATGATTCCTAAAATTCTGACGAAGAAGAAAGTGTCGTAATATGTTGCTGCTTTTCTAACCGTTTTCAAAAATATATATCTATATATTTTTTTCTATTAAAACTTTTATTTCGGATACCATGAAATTCATTTTTTAATCTTGCGTACACCACTTTTAACACTTGAATATAATTAATTGATGAACTAGTGGACTTACTCGTGTTAAATATGTAATATTCGTCCGGCTTACAGCTGTTTCAGTGCATCACGCACCATCATCAGAGCCTACTAGATCGCGGCGTCATCTCGAACTTCTCTGCCTGTTACGAGGGTGTGTTTTATTGTTGGAATGTGTTGGATTGTGGAGTCGAATAGTGTGTGTGTACTGAAATTGATCTGTGTGTTGAGGATTTGATCAGGGTGTGTTTTAGTGTGTTTGTATATTTCGTATTGTTCTAGTATGTTGAGTTTTTGGTTCTTGGGTTGTGTGTGTAGGATTTCCATGTCCGTATTTATGTTATTGTATGTATGGTTGGCATTGGTTATGTGATCGGCGTATGTAGATGTGTTGTGTCCTCTGGTTATAGCTTTAATGTGTTCTTTGTAGCGAGTTTGGAATGATCTGCCTGTCTGTCCTATGTAGAACTTGTCGCAACTATTACATATGAGTTTGTATACACCTGTGTGGTCGTATTTATTTGTTTGTGTTTTTTGTGTGTTGAGATGTCTTTGTAATGTGTTTTCTGTTCTGTATGTTATGTTGTATTTCTGTTTTCTGAATGAAGATGCGATCTTATGTGTGTGTTTTTGTTTTCATATGTTAGTGTGATGTATTTCTTGCGTTCTTGTGTTTGTGTTGTGTTTTGTGTATTTATGTGTTTGTTAAGTTTTTGTTTTGTCTTCCTTATGATGTCTATTATGTTTGGATTGTATCCGTTTTCTTGTGCTATGAATTTGATTGTGTTCACTTCTTCATTGTAGTGTTGTTGGTTCATGAGTATGTTGAGTAATCTGTGTACCATTGTCCTGAATGCAGCATGTTTGTGTTGTGATGATGGTGCGTGATGCACTGAAACAGCTGTAAGCCGGACGAATATTACATATTTAACATGAGTAAGTCCACTAGTTCATCAATTAACCATGAAATTATTTAAAATACAAGCTTTTTGTAGAGTAGTGTAGGGTAAAGTCAGCTACCTATGACCATGTTTCTGGAGTAATTCAGTTAACTTTAGCAATTTTATTCACTTCATCACTTGACTCAGTATTAACATTTGTATTCTTATTATTATCTGAATTAGACTTCTTTTTGACCATGTTGAGTTAGATTTGAAGGTTATGTTTATAATTAAAGTTATAATTAATTGATTAATCATCTAAAAGGGAATTGCAAATTTCACTTAACAACTGTGATAACTTGGCTGTGGAAAGCTAGCAATGCTGCAACCAGGGTAATCAGATAGAATTACACCGACACCTCTGCAATTCAGTAAAGTGAAGGAGGACATAATGCTGTTTATGTTTGCACTGTTGCTACATGTTGCTTTAATTTTTTTAACTCAAAATTCTCAATAGATTAGGATCTACTAGTCATATTAAAAACATTATTTTTCAAAATTTGCTCGTAATGTAGTATGTTTCTTTCCATCCTGTAGGTTATATCACGTCGAAGAGTGGCAGCACTGTTGTTGCAAGTGTCACCATTAGTTAAATTAAGATTCGTAATAGATTCCGTCTACTCACTTACAAATTTCTTAAGACAGGCATTTAACTCAAAATACGTTTTGTCGAACTTTAGATTGTTTAGTACACTTTCCCTAGGCCTAACTGTTTGTCTCGGAAATTTTAGATGAATTTAGCTAAACTATAGCAACTGTCTTCAAGATCTTCATGTCCTCATCTCTCTGTTGTTACACAAGTATTGTCAGAACGTCAATTAAAAATTTTAATCCATCTTGAATCTTGCGTACACTATTTTTAACACTTAAATACAAATGATTGATAAAATGTCAAACTTACTAGTGTTAATTATATAAGCACGTGTGGCTTACAGCTGTTTCGGTGTATACCGTACATCATCATCAGAGCCTACTATTGTCGGACCATCGGATCTATGCCCCTTCAGCGCTGTCGTCGTTCTTGGAAAAGTTAACGCCTCTACTCACCCCATTCCACCCGTTTCTCTCCCACTACGTCGAACAGCAGGCCACGAACCTTGCCGAATAGGGATGTTGCCAAACTTCCGTCAAACAGTGTCATGTCTCTTGAATATTGCTTATAATACTGTAAGGTTAATTATTACTTATTCATAATTTAATTTAAGTAAGTCTATTGACGCTGATTGACTTATGCAAAATGCTATTACTTGCTTAATAATATTTCTTTCACCACTCCGTGCTACAGTATTCATGTTGAGTTGACAACACTGGACTGCAAGTGCAAATAAACTGTCCCGCAAGAAGGCTCAAAATTGTGAGTAGTGGGGGAGAGAGAGAGAGATAGAAAAGAGAGAAATAGGAATACAGGGAGAGAAATGAATTGCCGAGGCTGAAAAGGAATTAAGGTTCAGTTCGCATATCTTACGGGGGCACAGATCTGATGGTCGGACTATACTGTTCTCCAACCAGGAGATAAACCATGAAAGGAATGTGCTTACTATTGCGTCATCTATTGGAGCGAAGTAGATAGATGATATTAGAGTTATAACGTCAGTTTAAAGATCATGCGCTCTCCTCCATATGTTATTTCCTGTATGGAGGGATTAAAAGACCAAGAGATTAACAGTGATCTAATTTTGTAACTAGGGTAGTATAAAATGTGTTATGGTTTGTGCTTTGAGAGATAGCCATCTTGATATCGCTGTCTATTGTAGGGGTGTGTATGCGTGTTGAAAAGTGGAGTCAAATAGTGAGTGTGTTCTGAAATTGATCTGTATGTTGAGAATTTGATAAGGGTGTGTTTTAGTGTGTGTGTATTTCATATTGTTCTAGTGTGTTGAGTTTTTGGTTTTTGGGTTGTATATGTAGGATTTCCATGTCTGTATTTATGTGATTGTATGTATGGTTAGCATTAGAATAAAGAAATATAAATTCTAAACAATTATTTGTACTTTCATGTATTGCTACTTTGTCTGAGAAACTATATTCTGCATAAAAGCTTAAACTGAGCATAAAAAATTGTTATTTATCGCAAACTGGTATAATTACCAATCTCTAATTAAATAAGTAAAAGTAAGATATGAAATCAATAAGCATACTGCAATTTGTAGTACACAACAGCCCTGACACTCTTCACGTATTTGTTGGGTGGTACTGGTTCTGTCTCTCTACTCCATGCCGTAAATACGCTGAAGCAATTTACCTACACCGTAGTACAAAGTGACCTACATCTGAATCTGTGAGTCACAAATGGGTAATAACAAGGGTGTGTGTCTACAGGCAAAATAGATATCTCGTTAAAGTACTTCTAGGTATGAAAAATGGAAAAATTAAACACTTCTTTTTGACACACATTTACATGTAATTTGATTACCAGGTCACACTGTGTCGAAAGAGGAACAAGAGGTGCCATTTTTTTTAATTTGTACACATTTCAGCAATAGTACATAATGTCGAAATGTCAACAAAGAAATTGAAACATTACAACTATCTAGGATGTAACATGATATGCGAATGCATTGAGTACATATCAAGTAATAATAATAATAATAATAATAATAATAATAATAATAATAATAATATTAATATTGTTAGAATAAAAATATACAGGGTGTTTCCGGGCTAGTGTTACAAACTTTCAGGTATGATGGCGAAGGGTACACGTATCAAATTAAAAGAAGGAACCCTAGTCCGGAAATGACTGACAAGCAAACGTTCTGATGGGGGCAGATAGAAAAGCTAAAATTTTTTCTTCCACCATGTTAATAACGTCAAAAGAAGTGCTTATACAAATTTTGGCCACTCGACCGCAATTACGAGGACCGTAAAAAAATAAGTTCGCCAAGGGCCGCTAACAGAAAAAAAAACAACAATTTCATTGGACAAATTTATTGAAACAGACACAGCAATTGAGCTATTTTTAAACATATTTTCCATCGGAACTGAGACATTTCTCATATCATGGGATCGACAGAGAGAGGTGCAGACGCAGCCAAACGCTGGTTCCGATCTGAGGCGGCTGACTTCTACGACACAAAAATTGATCCTATGGTATGACAAATGTCTCAATTCCAGTGGGGGATATGTTGACAAACAGCGCAACAATTGCTGTATCTGTTTCAAGAAATATTTCTATGCAATTGTGCTTTGTTCTATAAACGGCCCCAGGGAAAATCATTTTCTGGACGGCCTCGTAATTGCGGTCGAGTGGCCAAAATTTGTACAAGCACTTCTTTTGACATTATTAACATGGTGGAAGAAAAAAATTTAACTTTTTTATCTGCCTCCATCAGAACATTTGCTTGTTAGTCGAAAGTTACGAGCAAAAATAGTTGTGTGGAAATGAAATAATTTTATTCCTCTGTACACCTTATTTATGTATATTTATCTGTACATCTTTCACATACTGTATTCATCTGACGTTGTTTACGTTGTCTACTTACAGTATTCCGTTCAGTGCGCTGTCTGAGGGGTGGGGACAGGAAACTACACTAAAGCAATGCAGATAGCGTAATGTGTATCGGACATGGTCGGTCCTGATATGCAAGTCTGTAGACAGCAGTGTATGTGTACAAGTTGCAGTGACCAGTCGATCAGTCCTAGTGAAATGGAGGAGTACACGAGAGCGGAATATGCAGACCTGATTTTCGAATACGGATGAGCCAATGGGAACACTAGACAAGCTCACAAATTGTATCGGTACAAGTACCCACGTAGGATACATACGGCCCATACCATCTTTCCATGACTGTTCCAAAGGTTAAGGGAAGGAGGGCACGTGGTGCGAAATTACAATTCCATTTCCACACAACTATTTTTGCTTATAACTTTCGACTCAGTCATTTCCAGACCAGGGTTCCTGATCTCAAATTGATACATGTGTCCTTCCCCATCATCCCTGAAAGTTTGTAACACCAGCCCGGAAACACTCTGTACATATCACTCTAGCCAACGCAGAACTGCACTCATTGTATTCTTCACCTGACGTAATTAGGAAAATTAAATCCAGACGTCTGAGATGGGGAGGGCATGTAGCATGTCTGGGCGAATCCAGAAATGCAAGAGGGAAAAAGACCTTTGGGGAGGCCGAGACGTAGATGGGAGGATAATATTAAAATGGATTTGAGGGAGGTGGGATATGATGATAGAGACTGGATTAATCTTGCACAGGATAGGGACCGATGGCGGGCTTGTGTGAGGGCGGCAATGAACCTGCAGGTTCCTTAAAAGCCATTTGTAAGTAAGTATATATCACTCTAGCACCCCCAGAAAAAGTACATACTCGTGCTCAGGGGGCATTCCACAAAACTTTAGACCAAGTATTTAATTAATTAAAAAGTAAAAATAGAAAAAGAAATCTACAGATATTACAGTAAATGAAACTTTATATTCTCTCTCTAAACAATATTTTTAATTGATTTTTTAAAATAAGTAGCATTAGCAAATTGAATGTTTGGTAATTTAGCTATTATCTTGTTACAAAGCCTTGGACCGAAGTTGCTGCTGTGATTATATGCTACAGTTGTGGTACTTTTAGGTTCCGTCAAGCATATGTTGTCTGATCTTTTAGTTGTATATTTATGTGAATACAAATTACATATATTACGGTTTTTATGTACGAAATTCAATGAGACATTGTTATATAAATTTGATGGATAGTAAATACTTTAAATTCAGAATAAAACAGTTCTGAGGAATAATCAAGAGTCTTATTAAGATATATTTTTATTATTCTTTTCTGTAGCAGGGTTATTGGCATGAGGGAGGTACTAAAAGCACAATCCCAAGTTTAATAAATACTTAAGGAACAAGAAACGGGAGAATGGGGAAAGTTTCTACGTATTCATACGTAAATTTAAAGGAGATTCGAAATATGTAAATTTTAATATAGCGTGTCATAAAAAATAGTTTACTGTCTCACATTTATGTCTGAATAACTGTTTTCGAACACTGGAATAATATTGTAATGTTTATCTCCAATAGTTTTTGTATACAACTTTTTTTTGTAAAATTAAAATTTAAGAAGTTATTAACAATATTTCGTGCTTATTGTTCATCCTGTGTATGTATTTGTGTGCTCGCAATGTAAGAAATAGAATAATCATCGCAGATATCTTGAAATGTCTCCCATTTGAAATGTTGCTAATTTCAGAAGATAAAATTGTAGAAACACGCTCACAATCATAAGATGCTAAAGATGTTACTTAAATTGTTTCCCACTCTTCAGCCCATAAAGCAGCGACGGGGAACAGCCTCTTTCAAGAGCTTAACTTCTCCTGCTACCTTAGTTGCTGTTGTATAGTTGGACCATCGGATCTGTGCCCCCGTAAGATACGCGAACTGAACTCTAATTCCTTCTCAGCCTCGGTAATTCACTTCTCTCCCTGCATTCCTCTCTCCCAGCCCTTTCTGTCCCCCACTACTCACAATTTTGGCCTTCTTGCGGGACAGTTTACAATATTTGCACTTGCAATCCAGTGTTGTCAACTCAACATGAATACTGTAGCACGGAGTGGCGAAAGAAATATTATTGAGCAAGTACGTAATAGCATTTTGCGATGAAGAGAAATAAACAGGTCAATATCTGTTACCTATAAATCAGGCAACGAAAAGAGCTACTGATATCACATGTGAGGCTTATTTTATTTCAATTGATTATGTATTAAAATTATTTACTTAACTAATACTAATAATACAACATTTTATGTAATTTATATAGACAGGTCAGAACTCCTAATAAAGAAAATCAGGAGAGAGGGAGTCTGTGCAGGAGATGAAAAGCTAGAATCACCAGAGAAGAACAGACCAAGGGAACTTTTAATTATTGTAGATGATATGAACCGATGTATTTTAAGAAGAAAGATACAAGAATTTATGCCGTTCAGAAAGAAGTTTCAACATTGAATAAATTACTGAAAAGTAATAATTTCCGAGGTTGGAGAGAAAAACTACGGAAAGTGATTCGAGACATGGGATTTAGGTTTAAAAAATGTAGAAATACAAGATGTATTTTTGATTGAAAGAAATAATGTTGTAGCATGGAGGACCAGTTATTTATGACACCGTTTGACGGAAGTCTGGCAACATCCCTATCCGGCAAGGTTCGTGGCCTGCTGTTTAACGTGGTGGGAGGAAAGCGGGTGGAATGGAGTGAGTACAGGCGTTAACTTTACCAAGAACGACGACAGCGCTGAAGGGGCACAGATCCGATGGTCCGACAATATGCATGTACTCATACCTACAGCTCTGTTTACAATACGAGTTCCCCGTCCCTGCCATAGAGAGAGTGAACTTGCAGCAGTATCCACTCACCGAAAGCCTCCAGGGAGCAGATCGTGCCGCTGTTTGTTGCAGTGTTGGAGCCAGTGGTCGAGGTAGTGGTGATGTTGGAGTTGACAAAATCCGGGTCATCCACATCGAACATGATTCCCTCTTCAAATTCAGTGAAGGCTAACGAATCCGTAGACATCATCCTGAAGAAAATTATAAAAAATTAGCGAAGATGATCGCCTCTCGCCATTCACACATGACTAAAGGATAACTACTTTTAAAACTTTCTCTTTAAATCCAGTATTCGAATGAGATAATCAACAGTGTTGAAATACGGACAATGTCAGCTCTACGGTAAGACTCTTGTGAAATCTATTGATTTTATAACAACTTACTCCCTACCTACGGGAAGGACAAGTTTAAGTTTAATATTATATCTATCGAATGCCATACGTTGACTGGGTGTATCCTACCTTAAGTTTTCGTCAGGCTGTTTTTGCGATCTAGTATTAAACGCATATTACATGCAGCACTCTCATATCTTGGAGTCGGTAGGACCCATATTAAGGAGAGATTAGAATGCACGACACACTATGGTATGTTATCCAGTAATGTCATGAATTAATTCAGGGATGGTGAAACTTCGACCAGCGAAATAACTTTTTCACTCCATTTCCTACAAATTTCTAATATCGGGGTGCACTGATATTGATCAACCAGTCATTACTCCCATTCCATGCGTATTGAGAAACTTCCAAACAGACCTACGTACTGTAGCCAATAAAATAATAATAATAATAATAATAATAATAATAATAATAATAATAATAATAATAATAATGTATTTACCCAATTTCCCAAGAATTCTAAGGCATTGATAAACCAGTCAATACCATAAACCCATATTTCATGCACATTATAAAACTTTCAAACAACACGTAGCGAACAATATAATAATAATAATAATAATAATAATAATAATAATAATAATAATAATAATAATAATATTTACCCAATTTCCCAAGAATTCCTAAGGGCCACATTCATAGACATTCTTAGCGCGGGCTTCCGATGAATGATCAGCGAACTAACGATTTTCGTATTCATAAAGCAGTGTTAGCTATATATATGATATGCTATGAATCCTGTACAAGTAATCAGTCGATAGCCGGGGCTAGTTTAGCACGCTCGTAGCGCGAGCTAGAGAAATGTCTATGCATAGCACCCTAATTGTCTAGAAGCATTGATAAACCAGTCATTACCATAAGCCCATATTTCATGCACATTATAAAACTTTCAAACAACACGTAGCAAACAATATAATAATAATAATAATAATAATAATAATAATAATAATAATAATAATATTATTATTATTATTATTATTATTATTATTATTATTATTCTACAATTTATAATCTGTTATTTGCAGACGACCAGTAGTTATAGCACAGGACTATGAGGACCTAGAATATATTACCAGAACACTTATAGAAGAATATAATAAATGGGGTTTAAAAATAAATTTAGAGAAAACACTATATAAGTCCTGTGGGGAGGAAATGAAAGATTTGGTTTTGGAAGATGGAATGGGATGTATTAAAGGAGGGTGAATATTTGGGGGTAAAAATTAACCCAACATACAGTCAGGAAAGTGACATAAAATAGCCTATAGAATTCAGAAAGGTAGATTGGCAATAGCTATGTTAAATGGGGATTGGTGGGATAATACAATAACAATTGAAACAAAACTCCAAATCTATAAATATACGTATAATAAGGACTGCTATAACATATGGGGCGGAAACGTGGCATTTAAACACGAATCTGAGATTGAAACTCCTCTCCACTGAAATGTATTGTTTTAGACGTTCCACTAGACATTCTAAACTGGAAAGAATTCGAAACACAACCATTAGACAAGAAATGGGAGTTAATAGTACAGTGTTAGATTTCGTTAGCTACAAGCAATTAGAATGGTATGGCCACGTACGTAGAATGCCAGAAACAAGATTGCTCAGACAGATTTTGGAATGGATTCCGCCAGGAAGAGGAAAGAGGGGAAGACCAAGGAAAACCTGGATGGACGGTATAAAAAGTGAAATAAAGGAGAGAGGCTTGGAAGAACGGGATTGGGAGGCAAGAGAAGAACAGAGGAAGAAGATAAGAATTTAAACACTTTCGATACAGGAAGATGTAGTTTACATTGTAACCCAGTCAATAAATAAATTATTATTATTATTATTAGGTCTATTATTACGTTATCCATTTCCCAAACATTTCTAATGGCTGGGGCACTGATCAACCAGTGGGATGCTATGAAGGAAAAACGTCGTGGCAAGTTGAGGCGAAAGATTCTTTTCCACCAAGACAACGCTCCAAGTCACAAGTCCCTAGTTACAATGGCTGCAATTTCAAAATCAGGATTTGAATTGGTCGAACATTAACCCTATTCACCAGATCTGGCACCCAGCGACTTCAGGCTATTCCCAAAACTCAAAGAACACCTACGCGCGAAAAATTTTTCATCCAATAATGAAGTCATGCAGTCCGTAAACTAATGACTTGCAGAGGTTGGACAACCCTTCTTCCAGGAGGATGTGGAAATGTTGGAGCATCGCTGGGAGAAGTGCATCAAATCCACTAGGGGACTATGTAGAAAAATGAGGTAAGATTTTTTTTCCAACTATTAAGTGGGATCAACCCTCGTGTATCTCCATATCACTATATATCCAATAAACTAATTATTATGTGTAGAATTGTTTTCGGTTGTGGAGATTCGAAGTCCAAACAGCTTCCACTATAGCCGAATTGGACACTTCTCTTAGTGAAACGAGTCCCGTTGTACGTTCTACTTCAAGAAGTAGCAGATTCGTTCCCGCCTATTTTCCCGAATCCGCATTTCCGAATATCTAGTTTCCCGAAAAATAGTTTTCCTGAAAGCTGTTTCTCGAATCTATGTTCCCGAAGTCATTACCCGAATTACATTTCGTATTCACAATCCCGAATATATCTAAAATTTTCCGAAAAAGGCAATGATATTCGTTGACAACGAAATTTTTCTAAATTCAGCATGACTGATAGACCTATTATTATTATTATTATTATTATTATTATTATTATTATTATTATTATTATTATTATGTGTGTGTCTAATGCCTACCCACTTCGCTTAACGTCATTCGGGTTCCACATACTGCGGATAGATGGCAGGACTGTGACCCATTTTCAAGTTGCACACCATTTTGGCGGGCCACGTTATGCATGATGTGTATCTGTGAAGAGTTATGTCGTGTATACTAGATGAGTGTATGTGTAAGTGTATTGTAGGAAATGGGTGAGGATGATGATGAAGGTGAGGAAGGGAGAAGGGGAAACCCGGTGCCGGCAGGATTTAATGTTCCTAATTATGTCAGGTGAAGAATACAATACGTGCAGTTCTGCGTTCTCCATTCTCCTATAACTTCATTCCTTTTAGCCCAAAATATTTCCCTAAGAACCTTATTTTCAAACACCCTTAACTTCTGTTCCTCTCTTAAAGTGAGAATCCAAGTTTCACAACCATACAGAACAACCGGTAACATAACTATTATATAAATTCCAACTTCCAGATTTTTTGACAGCAGAGTAGATGACAAAAGCTTCTTAACCGAATAATAACACGCATTTCCCATATTTATTCTGCATTTAATTTCCTCCCGAGTGTCATTTATATTTGTTACTGTTGCTCCAAGATATTTGAATTTTTCCACCTCTTCGAAGGATAAATCTACAGTTTTTATATTTCCATTTCGTACAATATTCTGGTTACGAGACATAATCACATTGTACTTCGCCTTTTCGGGGTTTACCTTCAAACCTATCGCTTTACTTCCGTGTTTTCCTTCTTATTGTAAGGTTTCGTAACAAACTGTTTTTTTACGGTGATGGGTTGTTAGCCCTTCGCCGAACACCCAAGCTGGAAGACCACCCCTTATCGGCTGTCCACGACTGCTTGCTTATTCAATATATTCGCAGCTACCCTTCATATCTGGAGGAGTCTCCTCTATCCTCAACCTGAGGACGCGCCATGCCGTGGTGATAGGGACCCAAAATACATGGATATAAACAAAAGATCTCGGGAAAATGTCAGATGGGAATTCGAATTCAGAAAATCTGATTTCAGGAAAACAATTTTTCGGGGAAACTGAGTATTCGGGAATGCGGATTCGGGAAAATGTAAGGGAACCAGGATTAAATCCCATTTGATAAATACGTCATTTCTTACGCGTGAATGAACTAAATCAAACTCTACCTAGTTTAACATTCATGTCAATTTTAATAGAGTGAACTCCAATCATGCACATTATGCACAATCATTCGGTCCGTTTGTATTCCTGTGTGCAGACTGTAGGAATCGCGGCCACTAAAAGAAAACCCATTTACTTCGCCGCAAGTCGAATCCAGTCCGTGATATTAGGCCTTTCTATTGACAGATGCAATAATTTCTACAGTATACGCTTGCTCATTCTCGTTCCAAATCTCTGTTCTCGGAGACCAAGAGAATGAGAAAAATTGAGAGAGTTGCATCAAATTGTGTTGCGAATGTGGGTCAATATGAGAGTCGTTTTAATAGAAGCGAGTGTTAGACGTTTACTTCAGAGATCTGTGTTGTAAACATGACCTAAATCCAACGCGTATAAGAAAGTGATCATTAAAGCTGTTACCGGGGTAACAGTGGAACATGACAACATAATTTGTGTGTCTGCCACAATGCAGGACGTATGCATTAGCCAGTTAACTTATACCGTATGGATGTGATCAATCTCTTACATATTGCATTTAAACAGGGTATGATATGCTGTATAATATATTTTATGCTCGACCATACCGAAATGTAGTAATTATACACCTCATTAAATTCATTATAATTCAGTTGTTCAGCCAATGAAAAATCACCTTTGTACTGATTGTACCATTATAAAACCGCAAGTATCGATTATTCTCGGATATGCAATCGAAAGACAATTAGCTAAAAGTCACGGAGGCTGGAAATCCAATACTGTCGCAGAAGGTTATGTTCTGTTACTATAATAATTAGCGTTAATTGTAAATAATATTCAAATAAATTCAATTTGACATCTCGTTTTCAATTCTAAATCAATTTCCAGGTTATATTAAGCCTAATCTTCACGTTATACATTATATCAAGGTCAATGACATTCGTGTTTCGGAAAAAATCAATACTTTCGCGTCTGCGCACATCTCACAATTCAGGTCAGTTCCACTCCTCACATAACCATAACATGAATACTTCTGAATAATTTCAACTTAGAAATATGGTCGAGCATAAAAAGTCGTATGAAACTTGCCTATAATGGTAATTAAGACGCTCGTATGAAAATTATGAAACTCGCTTGCGCTCGTTTCATAAACAAACATACTCGCGTCTTAATTACTACCATTATAGGCTCGTTGCATAATGTACTATTTTAATTCTTGCAAAATGTCTATATGAATCGTGAATTGCAGAATCTCTCAAGTCACAATTTATCTCAAATTCAATTTTTCTTAATTAATTAATTAATTCATTCATTCAGTGTTCTGCCCAAGGGCAGGTCTTACACTCTAAACCCAGCTTTCTCCAATCTTTCTTTTTACTTGGTTATTTAAATACGCTGTATCAACTACGAGGTTATTTAGCGTCGATAGAATTGGTGATAGCGAGATGATATTTGGCGAGTTGAGGCCGAGGATTCGCCATAGATTACCTGATATTTGCTTTACAGTTGGGGAAAACCTCGGAAAAAACCCAACCAGGTAATCAGCCCAAGCGGGAATCGAACCCGCGCCCGAGCGCAACTCTGGATCGGCAGGCAAGCACCTTAATCGACCGAGCTACGCCGGTGGCTTTCTCCAACCTTTCCCATTTTCTGCCTTCCTCTTTGTCTCCTCATATGATCCATTTATCTTAACCAACTCTGAACACATTTTGCGATGTCGACACATACTTAGGAACATACGGTCACGGTTTGTGTATAGTCAAAATAGACGCCATATTAGTTCAGTTGAAAAAGCGCTGACTTACAACTATCACGGATCCCAATTCAAATTTCAGCGATGGAGGAGCTGTAGGGTTTATTTGTGGTTCGTAAAGAAAAGGTTGTGAAGGTTTTCCTCAGGGTTCTCCCCTTTTCCGTCGTCATTACACTTGAACTCTCCATAGTTACTCTTTCATTTTTATCATCATCTCCGTCTCGAAAAATGACACGACTTGTGTTTGCACGATGCCAAATCGAACGTCTGCCATAGTCGATGTTTCTCGCGTTTCGCCCAAAAATTGATAGATGGTAGTAGTGGCTTCTGCATAAGAAGTATAGATCTCAGATTCTTGTTTGCCTCACGAGGAGTAGGAGACATGACTCGATCTGCGAGGTACGGCAGGCTTGTGAAGTAGAACAGCACAATAGAATTCATTCCATCGCGGGTGCACAAAAATATTGTTTCGGTTGGTGCTTTGCGATGCTCCATGTTCCGCCCTATAAGTACCTCTATAACTCTATTTTACTTCACTGTAATTATTTTGTTAAAGAATACATATTACTTATTAAAATAATTCTTCTGTTATTGCCCAGGAGCTACTTTTTCTCGTCAAAAATGTAAAGCATTCAATTCCTAACAGAAAAGTGGAGATTCATTTCTCTCTCCCCCAGTGAATGAATGTGATCCTTACACTGAGTGTAAGGAGTATAAGCACAGTCTAGTATATAAGTCACGAAGCTGAATACGTAGTAAATATGCATCCATAGATAGTTGCTAACCACTAGGATCGCTAATATCGCCTCATTACAGACAATGCGAAATAGTGCCTGCATAGTCTATTGTTCCTAGTACCCTCACAACTCAAGCTTCGTGACTGTATATACTTTTTTTTTTATTTTAGTAGGTTATTTTACGACGCTTTATCAACATCTGAGGTTATTTAGCGTCTGAATGAGATGAAGCTGATAATGCCGGTGAAATGAGTCCGGGGTCCAACACCGAAAGTTACCCAGCATTTGCTCATATTGGGTTGAGAGAAAACCCCGGAAAAAACCTCAACCAGGTAACTTGCCCCGACCGGGAATCGAACCCGGGCCACCTGGTTTCGCGGCCAGACGCGCTGACCGTTACTCCACAGGTGTGGACCTGTATATACTAAACTGTGGTATAAGTGCCGTCCTTTTCACAGTCGTCGGGGACGGTCTACAGGATCAAAAAATGTCCATACAACATAGGGTCAAAACTTTATAGTTTTCCCAGAAAAAAAAATATTTATTTTCTTATTTTATTTCCGTTACACTGCTCATATCGTTAGTAAAATTTCGAAAACAATTACATCAGTAGGTATATCTAGGAAAGAGTTAATAATAGTTGAAATAAATATTTGTGTGTTCTATTACGTTTTCGTGAAGTTAAATAAAATTGCGTGCTTAAATTTATTAATATTCTAGCGTGAGAGATGTGGCAACGTTCAGCAGGCAGTACTCTGCACAGACGTAAGTACGAGTCAGCCGAGTTCAAGCTCCCGTCCATTGCTCTACTGCCGAGCGGATGGCAGTTCAGTACAGGGTATTCAATAAACAACTTACAATGTCATTCACAGTTTAGGAATATCATATGCTATTAATTTATGGAGAAAGTCGTAATTCAAGTGAGGCAAGAAGAATGCACCGTCAACGTTTTCCTCAAAGAAGGTTACCTAATCGGCGAACTTTTGTAGCAGTTTGTCAACGATTTTTAGAAACTAAAAGTCTCTTACCCCGTTTCGAAAATCACACAACCAGAAATTTGTTTAAAAATGGTACTGCTTTTCGGAAGCGGGAGAGATTAAAATTTTGCATTAGAAAAAAATTCGTGTGATTTTATGCAGAAAACTATTGTTTATTTTTTAGACGTACAATAAAAAATGGAACAATACTGTTACATAAAACGTAAATTTACCATGATGTTTTACTCATGAGATTGAAAGTTTGTATTTACTGCTCGTTTTAAGTAAACAACAGTATTGTCATGGTCCGCCCCTGCATTAGAACAGAGCATCTGTTTTGTACTATGTCTGTACCCGCTTGAGCTGTACTGTGTACTTATAAACCCCCACTCCCCATCCAGCAACGTTGAAAAACGCCTAATATTGTAAACTTTAATAATTAGTTGAATATTGGAATTAGAAAAAAATTATATGGACATTTTTTATTCCTTATGACATGAATAATCATCAGTTAAAATAATGGCACTTATACCCCTTGCACCCTGTATAGTCCTTGTTCTGTGTTGTCAAAGATAATGCTGACCACTTTGCCAGGAACTTTATTTTTAAATCCTCGAGGGATGATTCATGAAAATGTTGACGATGATGATTGTCATTGATGATGATGATGTCAGTAAGTTCAAAATACGTCTATATCTCAATCCCATAAGAACTGAAAGTGTGTATTTTCTTGGATGTTTTCTCTGTTATAATGAGGCCATCTTGCACTATGTCAACAACCTGAACAAAGAGACCCGTTACTTCTGCTGTCTAGTGTTTTCTTTTACTTGTTATTTAACGACGCTGTATCAACTACGAGGTTATTTAGCATCGATGGAATTGGTGTTAGTGATGGTATTTGGCGAGATAAGGCCGAAGATTTGCCAAAGAGTACCTGACATTCACCTTACGGATGGGAAAACCTCGTAAAAAAACCCAACCAGGTAATGAACCCAAGCGGGAATCGAACCCACGCCCAGGTGCAACTCCGGATCGGCAAGCAAGCGCCTCAGCCAACTGAGCTGTGCTGGTGACTTGTCTAATGTTAATATAATACTCAGGGAGACACAATTTGGAGAAACTGAAATTCTTGAAAGCAAACGAAGATGAAGTCGCTATAATGTTCAATCTTACAGTAAAGAACTCATGTCAATCGTAAAATTACTCATCATTAGACAGTGGATACGGGATGACTTAAGGAAAAGTGAAATTGTTCCGTATCAGAGTATATACCCATTGCAGTGTGAATAAATTCATACATATATGGCACGTGCCGCGCCGTCCGTCTTTTGTGTACCTGGTGAGTACAGCAGCGTACAAAACGAAGGAACCCCGATCCGTTCATAGTAACATTGTAACGCAATGTGTGCAGTTGTGTTATCCTGCTCAAGTATTTAGTATGCGTTGAATATGTTGTGCTGATCCATTCATAATGGCAAAACGTTAAATTCGCTCAGAGATACAAAATGCAATTAAGAAGTATGAGAATGACATTTTATGTATTAACGAAGACAATATCGTGTGTAATTTATGTAAAATTGAAATAAAAACCAGAACAACTCAGACTTTCTTCCTATAACCATTAGATAAAAATGTTATGTTTTATTTAACGACGCTCGCAACTGCAGAGGTTATATCAGAGTCGCCGGATCATATAAATATAGAGACATACCTTGAGGCTTTATAAAACGATCCATTCTTTCATTAAGGTGTATTCTTGTACATAATTCATGTGAATTGTAACCTTGACCACAATTTTGTATTATAATTGTATTATTGTTTGTTGCTTATAAAATATGTATCTTGATACCAACTATAACCCTAATATACCTCAGGGTGAAATAGGGTTTATTAAATTGGATAATAAAAAAACTCCGGCTATAGAGAAACATTGCAACAGTATATCGCACAGGAAATGCGTTGAAATGAAATCTTAGAAACCATCTACAACATCATCATCATTTAGTTATGCGGGTCTAACGACACGTGCAACATGATGCTCAGTACAAATATTCCTCTAAAGAAATTGAGTGATCCCCATTTTAGAGGTTTTCTTCAGAAATTCTCTCGATACAAAAACTGTTTAAGCGATAGGCGAAGACGATTCAGCTTCGACAACTTACGAGAATATATCGTCGTTTACTGCAACGCTGGTAATTGCATCTATGATGACGAGGACTGAACCTTGCAAGGTATGTACTACAGTACGTTATTTTTCTTTTCCTTCTGACTATACGGAGATACAGTAGCATGTTGACATCGTCTGTTTATGTTTAAAATCTGTTCAGCCAATGGTCTGAATGAAAAAAAAAATGTAACATACAGTAAATGTGCACTTACATTCAACGATAAGTCATCCCGCATCCACTGTCTGCTCATCATGTTTCTATTTTCTCAGAATTAAGCATATAACATATTTGTAGGTATTAAATATCATCATTCCACATGGACTCAATAGACGATGGAATTAAATTACATCATGTGATCCACCGGACAACTCTATTGGACACTCGGCATTCAGTCAGTAAATGTGTTTGAATTGGTTTGTAGTTTCAATGACCAGAAGGACATCTGCTCCCCACCCTGACCTTATAACTTGATTTCCATTATGTAATAGTTGTGCGTGTCCTTTGAAAGTCTGCCAAACTGCAGAGCTATAGGAAGCTGGGTTCTCGCTCGCATGTGCAGTATCCCACTTGCAACATGCATATTCATGTGCAATGAACACATACAGGATACGACGTAGAGTACATTCATTTACGGCCGCGCTTCTCGTATTTAGACATCAGCATCGTAGGTAGTCTGTCACTTGTTTAGTGCTTCTGGTATGCATTAACTAGGGTTGGTAGAAATCTATTCCTTGAACTGGGAAGTGAAGAGTAGAACAAACTATATATTCAATTTGATTCCTACCACAGTCTACTATATACAGTCACGAAACTTGAGTTTTGAGGGTGCTAGAAACAATAGACTGTGACGGTACTATTTTGCATTGCCTGTAATGGGGCGATATTAGCGATCCTAGTGGTGAGCAACTATCTAATGTTTGCATATTTACTACGTATTGAGCTTCGCGACTGTATATACTAGACTGTGTTCCTACTATGAAATCATTCTGTGACCTTCCACTAGGTCGTATTACCCAAAAAATTGACAATTTCAGCCTCCGCCAATTACAATAGATTTAACAAATTTCCGCGATTTCGTAATTTTCCACTCTCAATGAAATTTTCGCTCTCCTATAATTGACTCGAAATACGTTATTACGTAACTATTTTGTTTAATGGTATATTATGAAACAAGTTTATAATGTTATATGTTATAGCACAAGTTAATTTTTGAGGAACGAGCGAAGCGTGTTTCATACGTTATTTTTTGTACGACAACATTATAAAACAATTGATAAAGAAATAACATCAGATTTGTAATGATGGATAGTTTGATACCATGGTATATGAAGAGGTTGCTATAACAACAATTATGTATTAAATATTATAGCATGTCAGATCGTTTCACAATGTTAATTTTATGCTCGACCATGCCGAAATGTAGTAATTATACACCTGGTAGCAGACCTTTAATGCATGTCATTAAAGTACACCTACTCATTAAAGATCAGGTCTTTCAGCCAATGACAACTCAGGTTACAACTGTTCAGCCAATGACAGGTCAGCTTTCTACCGTTATAAAACTGCAAGTATCGATTATTTTCGGATATGCAATCGAAAGAGAATTAGCGAAAAGTCACGGAGGCTGGAAATCCAATACTGTCACAGAAGGTTATGTTCTGTTACTATAATAATTAGCGTTAATTGTAAATAATATTCAAATAAATTCAATTTGTCTTCTCGTTTTCTAATGTCTAATTTAATTTCAATGTTATCTCTGTAGGTTCTTATGGCCTAGCAAGGTCAATGTGAACATCTGTTCCTCGGAAAAAATCAATACTTTCGCGTCTCCGCACATCTCACAACATACGGGACATTGGTCAAGGTCAGATACAAAGAAAATTAATAATATCAAGTTAGAAGTATGGTCGAGCATAAAAAGTCGTATGAAACTCGCCTATAATGGTAATTAAGTAGCTCGTATGAAAATTATGAAACTCGCTTGCGCTCGTATCATAAACATCCATACTCGCGTCTTAATTACTATCATTATAGGCTCGTTGCATAATGTACTATTATGGCACAAGTTATACCATCATAATAGAAATATGAAATATTATGCACAATTTTCACTAACGAGTAGACAAAATAATTGAATTGCGTTTGCGTCTCTAGGTTTCTTTATTCTTCTACTTTAAGTAAATCTACTTTTGAAACGAGAAAAGAGATATACATGTTAATCATTATCATCATCAATCAATAGCTCACTTTGACTCATTTTATTGTTTCTCATATGAAAAAACACATCAACAGAATATTACTTGATATTAACTGAATATTTATCGTACGAAATTTAAAAATAATTTTTTGTACACCGCATTATAAACAGTCTTTATCTTTAGTCAAAATCGTATATAATATGCTACATTATCATATTAATCCATAATATTACCATGACAATTAAAACGTTATGACTTCTATTAAGAAGGCACAGCTTGCATCATAAAGTTAACATTATGAAACGATTTGCCAATGATATAATATCATTGTTGTCATAGCAATCTCTTTCTCCATAGACGATGAAATCAAACTTTCCATCACTACAAATATCATGTTATTTATGTTATTTATTATTTTTTATTTATTAACTGTTTTATAATGTCATCGTACAATAAAATAGTGTATGAAATACAGGGACATCATTTTATTTTTACTAACATTTTTAATATCAACCTGTCTATACCTTTAGAGAACCGGAAACACCGCTTGCTCCCCCCTCCAAGAATGGAGTTCGATGATACTGGCGTAAAACACAAATCATTCTACTAGGTATAGGAAGGAAGAAAAGTAATTCATCCATTTACGTAAACTAGGACATATCGCGATTTTGAGTTTGATAATTTCCATTAGGTTTTTCTTTAATCAAAGTACAGTACTGTATTAAGATTAAGTGTTTTTACTCACGAAGTGAGTTATCCATGCGAACGTATTCATTATGCAGTGTATATTATACTGTCTTTAGCACATTAGCGTACAATATAGAGAAAGAAGTTAAATTGAAAAATAATCATAATATGAATATTTAAACACAATTTTGAAAATGGTGGCCGTTCATTTCGATACAGGCTTCAGTTCTTTTGTGCATATTATCGCACTATGGACTATTGCATCTAATTTCAATTGCCAGTTTCGTCCTTCGTACTAGTAACTCGTGTTGAAATAATTCTGTACCTACTCTACGTACTGTAAATTCAATCTTCACTTCTGCCCCACCCGAAAATATAAAATTACTCAGACATGCTATCTACTGTCCGTCCAAGTGGTTATGCCGCAGGATTGTAGAAAGGGAGGAAATCACGTGACAGTTAATTACTTAACGAGGCCCTTTTATTTAAGTTAAATTAAACAGCTGTATAATATTACGTAAACGTCCAATTCCTAAGAGAAATTAATGTTTTCAGAAAAGGGCTAAGACAGCCCAGCTATTACAGAGGGGCGAGCAGAAGCAGGTGGGGGAAATCGGGATGCGACGTAGGCAAACGGACAGTACCTGTGCGAAAATATGATTCAATATTGAAAGCTCTTTCGCCACTGGAAAACGCGAACATATTTCTGGAACGTACTATACTCAGTAACTCAGTGCTGCTTACTATCTGCGGTCTTGGTTCTGTGTGGAGTTGGAACTTCCTTAGTAGAAGGGGTGGGAGTGAAGTACATTCAAAAACTCAGGTACAATAAAAATTTAAGTAAAAATAAAAATGATGTCCCTTTACGTTTATAATGTTATAAAATTAGCCTATTACATTCGTAAAAGTTACATTATAAACTTATTTCATAATACACTATTATAGTGTGGCAAATGCTTTTTGTCAAGAAATATCAGTCAATATACTTCCTTACAACTTATCTAATACTTTATGATGAGATGTTCTGCATAAGTTCAGATTCGTACAATGATGTACGTTGATTTTTAACATTTTAACAGGATTTTTTCTCCATTTTGTTTAAAGATTTCAGAAAAAAATAATAAAAGTTTCTTATTTTCCAGATTACGCAGACGTAACATAAATATGTTCAATGACTCTGTATGAGGGCTAACTGAACAGTAATAATAAAATTCCACTATTTTTAAACACAATGGATATTGGAATTTATATTGAACAGCAAAGGATAGATTATTTATGGCGTAATATCTGTAACAGTTTCCATTATATTCGTTCATTTTACTCTAAAGTGATTAATAAAAATTAAAAAAAAAAATCCTCTGAATATGCAGCCTATGTGAATAACAAAACAATATTAGCGAAATTTCAATTCTGAAAGGAAAGAAAAGAACATCAGTTTTCTATGTGAATAACAAAACAATATTAGCGAAATTTCAATTCTGAAAGGAAAGAAAAGAACATCAGTTTTCTACACCGACGATTTCAGCAGTAGCCCATGTACAGTATTTTCATTAATCATTAGTTACTAGCAACTATTATGTCCTGTTTATGTAATGTAGAAAAGAATTCAATTGGCAGACGTATTTGGTTTTCTTAAACGAAGCCTCAGCTGTGTGTCTATTTGGCTCATTGTCTTTCACCAAAGACCGGAGTTCGATCTATTTCATTTATAGCTGAAAGTGTGCGTATGGAGAAGATTTTCTCTAAGATAGATTTATTTCCATTCTACTTCATCATTCCACTAACAGATGGACCTAATATAGGCTACTTTCAAATTTTTGTAAAATAAACCCTTACGAGTTATAAGTCCCGAGCTTAAAATCCAGCCGACGGAGATGGATTTTGAAGGACGACAAAATCCTTAGTATAGGTAGCTTCCGTCAGGAAGGAAGTAAAGCTGTTCGTCCCGTGTAGTAGATTTACGGCACGGAAAAGAACCCTGTCTCTGATAGAGTGCTCCAGGAAAAATTTGTAAGCCATTATCTCGTCAACGTTGAATTTCGACGCAGAATAGCTTCTGGAGTTGAAAGTGTCGTTAAAATACACTACCACCATAGCCCAGTATATACAGTCACGAAGCTCAATATGTAGTAAATATGCATCCATAGATAGTTGCTAACCACTAGGATCGCTAATGTCGCCTCATTACAGACAGTGCGAAATAGTACCTGCACAGTCTATTGTTTCGAGTACCCTCATAAACTCAAGCTTCGTGGCTATATATATTAGACTGTGCTACCACCACCACCACCACCACCACTACTAGTTAAATTTAAATGGATGCTGCTGCTGCTGCTACTGCTACTACTCCTCTTTCACTTTCCCTGTTACTCAAAATCTTTCTTGTACGAAGAAATTTTACGTGTAACTTTCTGTATGGAGAATAATCGAAGTACAACACTAAAAATGTCAGTATAATATCTGCCTTCATATTATATCGTAGTATGTGTAAATTTAGATCACTGAGCAGTAATTAACCTCTGCCTGAGGTTCTAGCTGATATGTACATCTATTATCAGGCAGTACATCTCACTTGGCGATGTGTCAGAAGAAGAACAATTGTTTGTATACATCTGAAGTCTGACTAGGGTAATATGTAGCTTGTCAGTGATGTATGCAATGGAGGTGGAAAGGAACTGGCCACCCTAACCCATTATCTCCTGGTTTAGTTATTTCATTGAGTGATTCCTTATTGGCGTCACTGGTGAGTTTCAAACCTGTCTTCGGACAGTTAACTAAACAAATAAGCAATAATTAGTTACCTTATCCAAGCTAAATCACACCAACCCTAACCTAATACAAGAAAATTACGTACAATGCGCGTGCAGCAAAAATCATGTAAATTACCTCATTCCATATACAGAGTGTAAGGGGTATAAGTGCCGTCCTTTTCACAATCGTCGGGGACGGTCTGTAGGATCAAAAAATGTCCATACAATATAGGATCAAAACTTGATAGTTTTCCCAGAAAAAAATATTTATTTTCCTATTTTATTTGCGTTATAACTTACTGCTTATATCGTTAGTAAAATTTCGAAAACAATTACATCAGTAGATATATCTAGGAAAGAGTTACTAATAGTTTAAATAAATATTTGTGTGTTCTATTACGTTTTCGTGAAATTAAATAAAACTGCATGCTTAAATTTGTTAATATTCTGGCGTGAGAGACGTGGCAACATGTTCAGCAGGCAGTACTCTGCACAGACTACTGTAAGTACGAGTCAGCTGAGTTCAAGCTCCCTGTCCATAGCTCTACTGCCGAGCGGATGGCAGTTCAGTACAGGGTATTCGATAAACTTACAATGTCGTTCATAGTTTAGGAATATCATATGTTATTAATTTATGGAGAAAGTCGTCGTAATTCAAGTGACGCAAGAAGATGTACCGTCAGTGTTTTCCTCAATGTAGGTTACCTAATCGGCGAAATTTTGTAGCGATTTCTCAACGATTATTAGAAACTAGGAGTCTCTTACCTCGTTTCGAAAATCACACGAACAGAAATTTCTTTCAAAAATGGTACTGAGAGAGATTAAAATGTTGCGTTTAAAAAAAAGTTCGTGTGATTTTGTGCAGTAAACCATTATTGTTTAGTTTTTAGACGTATAATAAAAAAAATGGACCAATATTACCAATATTGTTAAATAAAATGGAAATTTATCATAAATTTTCTATTAATGAGACTGAAAGTTTGTATTTGCTTTTCGTTTTATGTAAACAACGGTCCGCCCCTGCATTAGAACAGAGCATCTGTTTTGTACCGGTATGTCTGTATGCACTTGAGCTGTACTGTGTACTTGTAAACTCCCGCCTCCCCATCCAGCAACGTTGTCAAACGCCTAATATTGTAAACTTTAATAATTAGATATTGCAATTAGAAAAAAAATTGTGAGGACATATTTTCTTCCTTATGACATGAACAATCATCAGTTAAAATAATGGCACTTATACCCCTTACACCCTGTATTAGGCCTATGTAGGAAGATGAAATTCGAAGCGACAACCATGGCCTCCAATTATGCAGGTCAAATGCGGGAAAATGTACACAGACCAAATGACGCATACAGTAAGTAAACACAAGTAGTACGGTAACTATAACATAAAATGGCGAAACCTGAATTCAGCATCTTCCTTAATATTACATAACGCATTCAACGTCCTGCTTTTTTTTTAAGTCCTCATTATCTCGATCAGTCAAATAATGAAGATTTTGTAATGCAACAGTTTCCTTGTTAAAAATACTTTGTTTTAGTCGCATGCATTTTTAGAGTGATTGATATATTAAAAAACATGCAGAAGAACAGCTTCAAACCGTATGTTTAGCTTTTTTAGTTTTAATTACCACTTGATTTAATGAAGCGATGGTGTAAATGAATACTGTAAGTATTTTATTTAACGATACTGTCAACTGCAAAGGTTATTCAGGGTCAAAATTCAACGTGCCCAACAAATCGTCGGCACATTTTACCTGATCCCATTATTAGGAAAAGGGTTCTAAAAGTGTCGTAGGCTATATGTACAACAGGGGTCTCTTCGCTTTCGTCCCTGAGTAAGCCATGCTAAAGATTTTATCGCCCACTAAAATCCATGTACAGTAAAGCGTCTCGTTTAGGCACAGTGAAAACTTAAACAAAGTACAGGTAACGTGTGGGTGGAGGACGAGCCGTACGATAAACACGAGGGATGCACAAGGTTTTAGTTACATTTGTGGCGGAGCATTAATTGAAATTATCGGGGGCAGTAAACTGCACACACGTTTCAGGTATATGACCTAAAACAAGGTAATTTACACACACCGATTTTGGATATGTAATCTGCACACTCAAACAACCCAGGTAATGAAAACAGGATGTAAATTGCACACAGCGCTACAATAGCATATATTTACTTTGAACATACTCACTATTACAATAGTAACGTATTAACCAATAATTTATATTGGTAGGTGGTATTTTGTTCTCTTAATGAATTCCACTGGGGATATATGCCCCTCATTAAAATCTTTTATATTTCTCTCTATTCTTTCCTCCTTAAGGAGCACTTATTTTTAATTTTTGCAGCAGTAGATATCCCCTGTATGTTCACGTATGTGTCTATTTGAAATTCAATTAACCTGTTTGTAAAAGTATAAGTATCTGGGTAAGCAGAGTAAAATGTCTTGTTGAATCTAATATTAAAATACGTAAGGCATTAATTAATTATACGCTGCAAGCTTTCTGTTTTAGCTGCCCAGATTGAAGGAGGAAAGGTAGCGTCATCGTCTACATAGCTGTCTACTAAATAGCCACAAAAGTTATCTAGTCTTTCATCTTGTGGCTTAATGACCACTAAATCAGATACAAAACAGTCGGCAACCTCATGAGAGTTTAAAAATGGTAGACTAGATACAAGTTTTAATCATCTGTCTATTTGAGAATCACGTTTATATTTGTTTATGAAAGCATATTTTTTTAATCTGACAAAGCCAAAATTGACTTAGGTGGAATCTACATCCAATGACATTGGCCTCACTCCATACAACGTATATGGCAGCATGGATAGCACTTATAAACAACTGCGTTCAAGGGCCAATACTTCGTTGAACTGCTGCGTAACTATCCGTCCAAATCAGTCTAACACATACAGTACCTCTCTCCTTCCATTACAAGCTGCGTAAGTCAATTGTGCTTGTCACCCGTAACATTGGTTAACATTGCGTTCGATTTATATCTCATTTATTAAAAAGTAACTCGAGCCATCTGTGTGTGTAGTTTACATACGACCCCTACCACCTAGGTTTTGTTGCGTGTGCAGATTACATACCACAAGTGTATAGCAATGGTATGGGAAAAAAATATACCTGAAAATTGTGTGTAGTTTACCTCCGCCCGAAATTATATTTTCCAAAAACACACAAAATAAAAGAACATAAATTGCATAACCTTATCATATACACATCTTAACAAACAAGCAATTATAACGTTGAAATAATTTAATATAACACATAAAATTTTGCTAATTATATGTTACTTTCAAGCAGCATTTTTACGGTCATGAATTTCATTCTCTGTATGACTAACATAATATCACCTTCTTCTGTACTGTACCTAAATAAATACTTATGTTTAGGAAATAGTGTTGTCATTTCAGATCAATATACTGTAGTTTTGTTAATTCGGTCACAGCAACCAAGATGGTCCAGTGGCTAGAGAACTGGACTCATAATAGTGTAGTACCGAGTTCGATCCCCGTCACGCTCCCGATTTATGACTTGTGTCGGACAAGCTCGTGGTCTAGGTAACACAGGGATTTTCTCCGAGAGCTCTGGGTCCCCTGTGGCATCTGATCTCATAGCGAGTGGAGTATAGACGACCTCCTATGGGGCATTTTGGGCAACGACTCTGTCGGTAAATTGTCTACACAACTGACTTCATATGAGTGTATGATGAACAGACAAGTACCCGCCATTAGACAAAAGAAAATACATAAAATAAACAATGAATGTCTCCTGCTCTACCCTGGTGGTAGGGCCTTCTCAATATTTGTTTCGTTTCTATCAGCCACAGCCGTAAATTAAGAGCCCTGGCTATATGGAAAATTGAAAGAACGTCGTATCTGTTTCTTCATCAGGAACAGAACCTAGCCCAGCTCATTATTTTAGTCTCCTCTGTCAGTCTCAAATCACAATAAAATTGTTTAATTCTTTTCATCTCCTTGCTTCTCATTACACTTTTTACTTTAAAAATTAGCAGAATAGGAAGAAAAGTCTCACGAAGCACCCAAGAGACTTGTTAAATCATGAAATGTACTCTGTAATATAAACAACTCAAACTCAGTAATTCAGTCAACCTCTACTACGTGTTTCCTACCTACCAAGGTCTCACGGCTACGTGGAAAGACCTTGTCTAGTGAGCAGAAATAACGTAACTAAGGAAAGAAATATGGGTGACATGATTACAACAACCGCAATGACTGTAACTATATCAATAATAGTAGCAGTATAATAATAATAATAATAATAATAATAATAATAATAATAATAGTAATAATAATAATATTATTATTATTATTCATGTATAATTCATAGTGTTCTGCTAATAATAAAAATAATAATAAATTATTATTAACTCTCGACACTTACTGGGGTCTTTTCTGATCCCAGATCACCTTTTATTGTTAATATCTACATCAGTGCTGTCATGGAGGTCATATGGGGCCATACATCATAAGGGAACCTACAATTTGTTTAATTAATCGTATGGCGAAAAGAAAATTTTGTCTGTACGGAGCCATACGGCAAAGGGGACAAGACTAACTGTAGTAATTTTCGAGGAATATCACTTTTGTTGACGTCGTACAAAATTTTGTCCAATATTCTTTTGAGAAGATTAACTCCATATGTAGATGAAATTATTGGGGATCATCAGTGTGGTTTTAGGCGTAATAGATCAACTACTGACCAGATATTTTGTATTCGAAAGATAATGGAGAAAAAATGGGAGTATAAGAGTACAGTACATCAGTTATTCATAGATTTCAAAAAGGCATATGACTCTGTTAAGAGAGAAGTTTTATATGATATTCTTATTGAATTTGGTCTTCCCAAGAAACTAGTTCGATTAATTAAAATGTGTCTCAGTGAAACGTACAGCAGACTTCGTATAGGTCAGTTTCTGTCAGATGCTTTTCCAATTCACTGTGGGCTAAAGCAAGGAGATGTACTATCACCTTTACTTTTTAACTTTGCTCTAGAGTATGCCATTATGAAACTTCAGGATAATAAACAGGGTTTGGAATTGAATGGGTTACATCAGCTGCTTGTCTATGCGGATGACGTGAATATGTTAGGAGAAAATCCACAAACGATTAGGGAAAATACGGGAATTTTACTGGAAGCAAGTAAAGAGATAGATTTGCAAGTAAATCCCGAAAAGACAAAGTATATGATTATGTCTCGTGACGTGAATATTGTACGAAATGGAAATATAAGAATTGGAAATTTATCTTTTGAAGAGGTGGAGAAGTTCAAATATCTTGGAGCAACAGTAACAAATATAAATGATACTCGGGAGGAAATTAAACACACAATAAATTAGGGAAATGCCTGTTATTATCTCGTTGAAAAGCTTTTATCATCCAGTCTGCTGTCAAAAAATCTGAAAGTTAGAATTTATAAAACAGTTATATTACCGGTTGTTCTTTATGGTTGTGAAACTTGGACTCTCACTTTGAGAGAGGAACATAGGTTAAGGGTGCTTGAGAATAAGGTTCTTAGGAAAATATTTGGGGCTAAGAGGGATGACGTTACAGGAGAATGGAGAAAGTTACACAACACAGAACTGCACGCATTGTATTCTTCACTTGACATAATTAGGAACATTAAATCCAGACGTTTGAGATGGGCAGGGCATGTAGCACGTATGGGCGAATCCAGAAATGCATATAGAGTGTTAGTTGGGAGGCCGGAGGGAAAAAGACCTTTAGGGAGGCCGAGACGTAAATGGGAAGATAATATTAAAATGGATTTGAGGGAGGTGGGATATGATGATAGAGAATGGATTAATCTTGCTCAGGATAGGGACCAATGGCGGGCTTATGTGAGGGCGGCAATGAACCTCCGGGTTCCTTAAAAGCCAGTAAGTAAGTAAGTAAGTATGGAGCCATATGGCATATAGGTGCCTAAGTTTTGTACGCGGAGATCTGTACAGATCTTAGATCATCTCTTGCTGCTCCTAATGTACTTTGTTTGATGTTCATAAACAAGAATTGTCCACTTCTGCAGTACTGGAATCCAAATTATATAAAATAATGGTTGAAAAACAAAACGTGCTGCAAATACACATTCCAACGGTGGTGCTACATGGTGTATTCTTTAAATCAAACTTGTTGTACAATTAAAATGTAAAGCAAAGCCATTTCCTTGCTCCTTCTTTAATATTAAGAAAATCATTCAATGACAGTAGGACAGATAGAGAGAGGAGAGTAAAATATAATTCAAGGGAGAAAACAAGGGGTGGGGCGTATGGCCAAGAAAAAAATTACCATGACAGCACTGATCTACATCCATATACTCCGAACCGTTCCAGTAACTTAGATAATGTTATCCTTGGTTATTATAGATTCCTTTACAATTAAAATTATTATTTCATAATTATAATATATTGATTTTTTGTCCATGTTTATTGCTTGGGTTCGTGGATAGCCCAGCTATAGAACACGTCTTCATTTTCTAGTTAAAATTATTTTGCAGTAATAGTGTTTTGTTGTAAGCAAAGTGAACGTGTACTTTGAAGAGTGTACAAATTAATAGTACATTATGCAACGAGCCTATAATGAAGGTAATTAAGAAGCGAGTATGGATATTTATGAAACGAGCGCAAGCGAGTTTCATAATTTTCATACGAGCTCCTTAATTACCATTATAGGCGAGTTTCATACGACTTTTTATGCTCGATCATATTTCTAACTTGATATTATTAATTTTCTTTGTATCTGACCTTGACCAATGTCCCGTATGTTTTGAGATGTTGGCAGACGCGAAAGTATTGATTTTTTCCGAGGAACAGATGTTCACATTGACCTTGCTAGGCCATAAGAACCTACAGAGATAACATTGAAATTAAATTAGACATTGAAAAACGAGATGACAAATTGAATTTATTTGAATATTATTTACAATTAACGCTAATTATTATAATAACAGAACATAACCTTCTGCGACAGTATTGGATTTCCAGCCTCCGTGACTTTGCGCTAATTCTCTTTCGATTGCATATCCGAGAATAATCGATACTTGCGGTTTTATAACGTTAGAAAACTCCTGTCATTGGCTGAACAGTTGTAACCTGAGTCGTCATTGGCTGAAAGACCTGACCTTTAATGAGTAGGTGTACTTTAATGACATGCATTAAAGGTCTGCTACCAGGTGTATAATTACTATAATTAATTATGGTCGAGCATAAACAAATATAGGTACCATGTAGTCTATGGGTAAAATTTTGCAGGTTCAAGAGTAATTATTTGTATTTGTAAAATTGCTCCTTGTACTTTCTACTACAGCAGGTAATGAGACTAAATTAATTAATTAACTGTCTAAACATAGCCTAATAATTATTAACACTTGATGCAATACAAATTTCCTTTTTTTGTTTTATTTCAAATAAAGTGAATGTGTTGTCTGATAATTAAAAAAATTAAAACACAGATACAGAATAATCTGCCATTAAAATATTTAAATTAATTCACTCCTTTAGTGTTTAAATATAGTGAGTAAACATACATAGGTGTAATAAAAATTTCAATTTGCTTGCACTGGAGGCCAGTATAAAAATGCATTAAGCTATAAAATATCCTAATTATCAACAACAAATATTCTTGAGGTCAAAAAAGACTCCAGAGAAGTAGTATGAAAGTTTAGAGTAGCTAAGTTGCGAGGGTTAAGAATATTCCAGTATACTCTGGTTCTCCTTCAACCCAAACCAATCTGCTATCGCCAAATGTCCCTGTCCATAGCAACACTTAGAGTTAGACCTTTTCTGTACATGTTCTGTCCAACCCCAGCCAACTAATATTCTCGTGGTCTAACCCTTCCTCTTGTCCCTTCCGCCGTCAAATTCAGTATCTTCCATGGTATTCTGTTGTTATTATTATTGTTGCTTTTATTGTTATAAGAGAGAATAATAATAATAATAATAATAATAATAATAATAATAATAATAAATCTGATTAGCGTCATATTATGTTACTACTCAACGATGTACGCAATGGAGGGGGAAAGGAACTGGCCAGTCTACCCTATTATCTCCTGGCTTAGTTGTCTCGTGAGTGATGCCTTAACTGCGTCATTTATGAGGTTCCAACCTGTTTTCGGACAGTTGACCAAACAACAGCTGTAGTAGTAGTAGTAGTAGTAGTAGTAGTAGTAGTAGTAGTAGTAGTAGTAGTAGTAGTAGTAGTAGTAGTAGTAGTAGCAGCAGCAATAATAATAATAATAATAATAATAATAATATAATAATAATAATCAATAAAGGTCAACAATAAATTATGTAAAAGTAGTGAAAGCTTTGAGTAATGGATCCTTCGGTACGTATATTTCCACTTCTGTGAAGATCGTGAACCAACATACTGTATGTTACAAATTGTAAGACTCCCTCGCTGTCCATATGAACAGCATGGCACAATGCGCTCTTACTCAGGACAACACAGAATAAACAAAATACAAGGAATTCCCTATCGGAGAAAGAGAAAAATAATAAGTTATACAGCAGCAGCAGCAATAGCAGTAGTAGTAGTAGTAATATTTACATTTGTGTTCTGCTAATATTCATAATGAGAATAACAATAGTCCACACCTGTGAAGTAATGGTTAGCGCGTCTGGCCGCGAAACCAGGTGCCCCGGGTTCGAATCCCGGTAGGGGCAAGTTACCTGGTTGAGGTTTTTTTCCCAGGGTTTTTCCCTCAACCCAATATGAGCAAATGCTGGTAACTATCAGTGCTGGACCCCGGACTCATTTCACCGGCATTATCACCATCTAATTCAGACGCTAAATAACCAAAGATGTTGATATACTTTAATGTCATAGAGAGATATTTATAGGCGTACTTAATGAAATAGGACGAATTTCATATTATCAAACATAACTTAATAGTCCATATGTTTTGTAAATGGTGGTGGTGGTAGTAACATTATTACTTAAAATTGGTTATTTTACGACGCTTTACTAACTGTTATGATTTATGTAAAGTCTGAGTGAGATGAAGGCGATAATACTGGCGAAATGAATCCAAGGTCCAGCGCCGAGAGTTACTCAGCATTTACTCTTAACGGGTTTAGGGAAAACCCCAGGAAAAAACCTGAACCAAGTAACTTGTCCCAACCAGGATTTGAACCTGGGCCGCTCGTTCCACGGCATGCTAACGGCGTACATTATTACTTACTTACAAATGGCTTTTAAGGAACCAGCAGGTTCATTGCCGCCCTCACATAAGCCCGCCATTGGTCCCCATCCTGTGCAAGATTAATCCACTCTCTATCATCATATCCCACCTCTCTCAAATCCATTTTAATATTACCCTCCCACCTACGTCTCGGCCTCCCCAAAGGTCTTTTTCCTTCTGGTCTCTCAACTAACACTCTATATGCATTTCTGGATTCGCCCATACGTGCTACATGCTCTGCCCATCTCAAACGTCTGGATTTAATGTTCCTAATTATGTCAGGTGAAGAATACAATGCGTGCAGTTCTGCGTTGTGTAACTTTCTCCATTCTCATGTAACCTCATCCCTCTTAGCCCCAAATATTTTCATAAGAACCTTATTCTCAAACACTCTTAACCTCTATGCCTCTCTCAAAGTGAGAGTCCAAGTTTCACAACCATACAGAACAACCGGTAATATAACTGTCTTATAAATTCTAACTTTCAGATTTTTTGACAGCAGCTTCTCAACCGAATAATAACAGGCATTTCCCATATTTACAGTGTACATTATTATTATTATTATTATTATTATTATTATTATCATTATTATCACTATTATCATTATTATTATCATTATTATTATTATTATTATTATTATTATTATTATTATTAGCACTGCGCTCAGATATACTTATGACAATGTTATATAGTGGAGACCATTATAAAACGTTTAATCCATGTTTAAGAAGTCTTTCAGGTCTACTTCGCAGTATGTAGTGTTGATACAGGTCTACACTGAAACTTAAATGAAAACGGAATGGACAATACTCACTCGAAGTCAAAGAAAAAGAGGGTAAGTACGAAAATGATGGTTGTGATGATGATTAGAAGAAAAAGGAGAATGTCGACGACGAAATTATAATCTACTGTAACTACGTACTATCATCTACTTTCAAAAATAAGTCCTTTTGGTCTGTTTTACCCACACTCTCAGTGTTAGACGCTCGCATTAGACTTAGAGAAATAGCGGGACACCTTTAGCCATGTTATTAGTATGAAGCAAAAACATTATTCAAAACAACACAAAAAACACAAACACACGTCACTCAATCTCTATGAGAGAGAGAGAAAATTTCATTTCTTTATCGGGAATGGAATCCTCGTTCGCTGGACATAATATCGGAAGATTTTTTTTTTTATTTTAGTAGGTTATTTTACGACGCTTTATCAACCTTTTAGGTTATTTAGCGTCTGAATGAGATGAAAATGATAATGCCGGTGAAATGAGTTCGGGGTCCAGCACCGATAACTACCCAGCATTTGCTCATATTGGGTTGAGGCAAAACCCCGGAAAAACCTCAACCAGGTAATTGTCCCGACAAGGAATCGAACCTGTGGTGTAACGGTTAGCTGCTCACTTGGTTTCGCAGCTAGACGCGCTAACCGTTACTCCACAGATGTGGACTTACAGTATATCGGAAGATCATAATGAAAAATGAAAATGAAAGTAGGCCTATCTGTTACGTTAATACATGAAAACTAAATTCCTTTTTTTCGAACAGCAACAATGAATGCTGTTCCTCATAAACGTAATGAGATGAAAGACACAAAGTGGAGGTAAAATAACTGTCGACTGCATAACTTTAATGAATAATAATTAATATTGCTTTCTTACTCTATATATATATATATATATATATATATATATATATATATATATATATATATATATATATATATATTATAACAGCGGCGCGTCTAAAATTATAAT
The DNA here is from genome assembly GCF_040183065.1 of Periplaneta americana. NCBI lineage: Eukaryota > Metazoa > Arthropoda > Insecta > Blattodea > Blattidae > Periplaneta > Periplaneta americana. The sequence goes on from NC_091121.1 coordinate 157,046,667, forward strand.
TTATATCACACACTGATGAAACTATTCGCTTCAGTATTACCTCTTTTATCCTTCGCTGGTTATTGTTGCGATGCAGGGCTGTTAGAGCTGTAAGGTTGGCAGTACGAGTTCCAAGCACTAGTTTCAACGAAAGAATGATGAACAAAAAAAACACGGTGAGTATTTTCACGTGGATGAACCGAATCACTTACACTTTTCAACCACTACACGTGTGAGGAAAGAAACAATAACAAACGAGCCCGTTTACCCACACCACTACAACTCAAGCATCAACAATCCTTTGAATCTAGACTACGGCGGCAGAGTCAGGAGAGTATGAATCAGGCTTGGCGCATGCGCAAGAGAGGTACGTACGAAGGTGAACTGCCAATATTGTGTGTAGGCGCCATTTTTGAGCTAGATGACGATGAATACGTTGCTTTCGTTTCATTCATCATTTAACGCCTGTTTGGTCGGACATGGACTTCCTCATTACATTAAATTTTAGTGTTAGAATTTTTCATTCAACAGGTAGGAAGCTGATTAGAACTTGGGAAGCGACGTATGCTACATCCACAGAAAGAATAATTAAATATAGTTTAGAACAGAAATTAGAATCAGATGGGATTCCAGTTTCCTGTATCAATGTGTAAAAAAGTGTCACAAGTAATACATTCATTCATTCTCCTGGCGCTACAGTCCACGAAGGACCCCGGCCTCTCCTACAGCTTTCGCCCATTCTTTCTTGTCCACAGCACACCTCCTCCAGACCAGTAATACAACATAAAATAATTCAGTATAGAATGTACACAAGTGTGCTATTTTTCGCCATACCACGACGAAATTAAAAATATTTCGAAAATGTTTGCCATGTTTCTAATCTCAACAAATCGATCAATTCCTCAATAAATAAATAAATAAATAAATACCTACTGCAATATATCAATTTCACTGTTTATCGATGTATTAGTCTGATTAGTGTAAGATGTTACTAGTCAGGATGTATGCAATGTATTGTATATTTTTAGTAGAACCATAGATGTAGCTCAGTCGTGAGACTCGCTGGGCTCCTGATCCGGAGCTGCGTTCGGGCTTGGGCTGGATCCCCCTTTGGTCTCATTGAATGGTTTCTTCCGAGGTTTTCCCCAGCCGTGGGACTGAAGCCGGATAGTCTATGGCGAGTCCTCGGCATCACTTCATTTCACCCCTTTGATTTGATTACCTGGTTGGGTTTTTCCGAGGTTTTCCCCAACCAAAAGGCAAATGCCGGGTAATCTTTTGGCGAATCCTCGGACCTCACCTCATCATTGTAGAAAATTACTAAATCGTAAAACTGTAAAATTTGTAAAATATTATAAAAATTTGTAAAAATTGTAATTGTAATATTGTAAAATGTTGACTTGTTCCACATCTTAAAGCTTCATTGCTCATGTAAGATCTATGGAATATAATGAATGAATGAACGAACGAACGAACGAACGAATGAATAAACTAATGCATGAAATGTTAAATGTTAGGTTTTATTTAACGACGCTAGCAACTGCAGAGGTTATATCAGCGTCGCCGAATGTGCCGGAATTTTGTCCCGCAGGAGTTCTTTTACATGCCAGTAAATCTACTGACATGAGCCTGTCGCATTTAAGCACACTTAAATGCCATCGACCTGACCCGGGATCCAACCCGCAACCTTGGGCATAGAAGGCCAGCGCTGTACCAACTCGCCAACCAGGTCGACTGAATGAATGAATGAATGAATGAATGAATGAATGAATGAATGAATGAATGAATGAAGGGGGAAGGAAATGGCCACCCTACCTCATTATCTCCTGGCTTAGTTGCCTCTGAGTAAAAAATTTGAATTTACCCACAGAGACTACAAGGTTAGGTATGCATAGGGTGTTCGTTTAAGCACGAGAAACATATCCCCATTCAATTGCTGCGATACAAAACATATTTCAGTTGTGACCTGGCCATACCTCAGGCTTCACCTCATTCATGACGTAACGATAGTTTAAACACAATATCCTCATGTTGTGGTATAAATTCCTACCTTTACTCATGAGTGATGCCTTATTGGTGTTACTTATGAGGTTCAAACCCGTCCTCGGACATTTGACTAAACCAGAGGTTCCCAACCGTGCGGTAGGTGTACGGCATGTCTCTATCGCTTGGTCCGAAGGGTTGTGGGTTCGAGTCCCGCCTCGGGCATGGGTGTTGTGTACGTACTAGTTTAAGAAAAACGAAAAACAGGAAAAAGAAAGAAACGAAAAAAGAGAAAAAAATGATATAACCTGTCAACCTTTAAATAAAAAAATAGGGGAAAAAAATAAAAAAATAAAAAAAAAACCTTTTTGTCGCGCAGCTCCATGGAGTGTCGCGAAATTTTGGAATTGAAAAATAAATTTTATTGCAACCAGAAAGTCTCTTTACAACCCATTATTTATTTGTAACGAAGTCTTTCATATGGTGCATTTTATTTTGAGACAGACTTTACCAATGAAACGTGAACACTTACAACAGTACTCAATTCAGTTTTTCAACCATAAGGCCACGTATAGAGAAACTCTGTGCAACCTACCAAGCGCAGATTTCACATTAATTTAAATAGGCGAGTTTTCGAAAACGATAATAAAAATCTTTTATCGGACATCCAGCATAGATAGGTTGGGATTTTTTTTCTAATACTACTCAAGTTGCTCCTTGTTTTTTTAGAATTTTTTATTGCGTGTTAACATCAACCTATCTACAACACTGGATGTCCGACACTACATAGAAGTTGTTATCAGTGCTTTATTTCTGGTGAAACGCGCTGGAACGACACCTTCTTGTTGCATTTTTCATCATGGAACCGAAATATGTGTGAATAACTATGTTTTTAATATAATAAATTCTGCTTTGAATTCCGCTTAGGTCTTGGAAGTCTTAGTTGGTCGAAAAGGAGGTTAAAAACGAAAAAATTCCCGTGCAGTGAACAGTAATCTCTCTTGATCCTAAAATTAGAGCAGAAGTTTAATATTTTCCATACAGTTCAGGATTAATTTTGAAAAATTTGACATCCCATCTCCCCGTCCGCTATAAAATATTCTACACACAGTTCGACCACCTCTTTCTCCAGAAGAAAAGTAGTGGTTATTATATTATTACTATTATTATTATTATTATTATTATTATTATTATTATTATTATTATTATTAAAATCAAATAAGTGTGTCGCAATATCGTGGGTGTTCAATAAAGTGTATCATCAGTCAAAAAAGGTTGGGAACCACTGGACTAAACAACAATCGATGTATCTATCTCTCCATTCGTCTCTCAACCTATCTGCTTATCTACCTACCTAACTACCTACCCATCCATCCATCCAACTATCTAATCTTTCTCCATTAAACTTAATATCTCCATGACCATTTAGATACTTCCCTAACATAAATGTGATAAATGTTATGTTTCTATGGTGCCTAAGTTGTCCACCTCCATCCCATTATTATTTCATAGCATTCCCCGATCGCCGGGCGGGGCTGATCTAAGAACGAGTGAGGTTGTCTGTTCTAAACCTGGATATTCAGCTAATCTTAGTGTGGTCATGTGGTATGGATTAGGAATGCCTGGGGATCAGAGTAGAAGTTCCCTCAGTTAAAAGTAGAGGTAGGGTTTGCCCTCATCCTTAAAATTCATCATCAACATAGATTTTAAAATAATAGCACTTGGGTCATCAAAATCTAAATAGGCCCAGATCTGAACGGTATCAATGTACATATAGTAAAATTTATTAGATTACAACAAATATCTTGATGTCATGCAATGCCCATATTATTATTTTTGGTATACTTACACTGTACAGACACATGATAAGAATATCAGTGATCTTGGATCAGCACGACGCCAGTCCTTGGGTACGGATCCTTGCACTTACACTTACATTGCCTATATACGGTAAAGTTCCCTAATTCCGTGATACGTTTTTTTCACTGAATGTCACGGAATTGGGTATCTTGTTAGGAAGTTTACCGATGTCTCAAAAGTAGGCGAAAGATGCACTCTTTCGAGATAGTAATATGCGTTACAAGAGCGGTATTTTGACGTTTTCATGTTCGAGGAAAAGATTGAAAAAGCGAAACGTAGTTGAACTTTTTTAATTTCCGAGAACATGAAAACAAACATACCGCTCGTGTATCGTACATTATTTTGTGCGAAGATCGTTTATTACATACCTGAAAGAGGAATTTCTAATTAGTTGCAATGAAATCTCCATCTTGGTTTCTGTTCAATGACGGCAACTTTGGAAAACAAATATATCTATCTTCAACCCTGTTCCTATAAAATGTTTTCTGTGTTTACTATACTCCAGCAGGCCGTGATATACGCCTGTCTTTTTTCCCCCAGTCTATATATGCGAACTCAAAACAAACGGTAAGGTTATGTAATGATTTAGAGTTTACTTAATTTTTGCAAATATTTAAAAACAATAATTAACAGTGCAATTTAGGTGAAATTGCAGTGGTAAGTTTCCAATTTATAATTATTACTATACTGAAAGTCTTTAAAAATAATATGTTAAAAGCCTAAAGCAGTAAAATGAATATGGCGCTTAAGCGGTAAGAATAGGGAAATTGTTGTGTGTGTTACGTTGGGAATACTGAATGTGGTATTTCACACTTACCGCGTATTGGTTTTGTGCACAAAAGATGTCTGGCGCTATGGTCGAACGGCAAAGCTTTGACCGACATTAAATTTTTAAAAAGCACCAATGGAAGGGGGCTTAACAGTGCATTCATTGTCGCTTGCAGACGACCAGGTTGTCATAGCCAGAAGTAGAGATGATTCTAAATATATGATAAGAAAGCTTTTGGAACCATTCGAAGTTGGAGGTCTCCGGGTGAATATGAATAAGACTGAATATCTAGTTATTGGAGGAGGTGGGAAAGATATTATATTGCTTCAAGGGACCATCAAGGCTGTTATGCATTTTAAATATTTGGGATCAGTAATCCATGAATCAGGTTGCTGAAATGCTGATGTAGATCGAAGAATATTCCAGGCAAGAATCTCGATAAAAATGCTGAATGGGATTCTATGGAGTACGAATCTTAGTAAACAGACAAAGAAGAGAATCCTTCAAACAGTCATTCAAAGTATTTTAACTTATGGTGCTGAGGGTTGGACGTTAGTAGAGAGGCAGAAAAGTAGAATATTGGCAGTAGAGATGGATGGGATCCGGAGAGGAGCCAGGATATCTAGGTTTGAAAGAAGGAGAAATGAAGATGTAAGACAGCTGATGGAAATGGAGGAAACTGTTATCGAGAGAATTGAAAGACGAACTATGCAATGATATGGGCACGTCAATAGAATGGGTTGTGAAAGACTTCCTAAGACTTTCCTCCATTGGTCACCTTCTGGAAGATGAAAACGTGGACGGCCGAGAACATCATGGAAGTCTGGTGTAGTCCAAATGATGAAACAACATAATTTGAAGGAAGGGGACTGGCAGGACCGTGAAGTATGGAAGATGGGAATACAGGGTAACTGCTGACAAGTGGAAATGCCCTCAAAAGTAAAAAGTAAGTATCAAGGGATTAGGGGTATCACGGAAATAGGCAACTTTACCCTACAGTATGTGATGATTGTCCAAGTTCGAGAGATGGCCTGGGTGTATTTGTGAATCCGATGCTGACAGGTTGGTCATCCTGCCTCATCCCTGATAGAGCCTGTCTCATTCTCAGACGAGTAGCCTATCTGATAAGCCCAAAGGGCCCAAGCTCCATCATTATTGGAAATCTGTACTACACCCAAGACTTTACCCCATTCTATTTTTAACTATCGCAGACGATAGATGAAATGAGGAAAGATGGAGAGTGTTGGTGAAATATAAGAAGAAAACGGGAGTACATCGAGAAAAACCCTCTGCAACGTTTTCTTTGTCCATCATAATTTCTATCATGACAAGACCGGAGATAGAACCCGGGACGTCTGAAGAGATGACAAGCGCCCTAGCGTTTGAGTCATAGACGCAACACAAAATACCATGTCCTAAGTGGAATTCGCGCCTAGGACTCGCGTTACGGAATGCGCGCTGGTTCGATTCCTCATGAGGGAAGAAATTTTCTCTTGAAATTTCGGACAGTGTATGGAACCGGTGCCCACCCAGCATCGTGATGCATTTGGGGAGCTACGATAGGTAGCGAAATCCGGTTGCGAATACCAGCTATAACGGCTGGGGGGATCATCGTGCTAACCACACGATACCTCCGTTCTGGTTGGATGATCGTCCACCTCTGCTTCGGCATGTGGGCGTGAGGCCAGCAGCCGGCTGGTCGGTCTAGACCCTTCACGGGCTTAGCGCCACGGATGATTATTATTATTATTAAGTGGAATTCGAACCCTCAATCTTGACTTTTACGCTATACCTTAATCTTTATGACGTCACAATATACATTTAACATGTAGGCCTATTTAGTTATGTCAAATGGTCTTCTCTTCATCATCGTAGCCAACAATATGAGCCATTGCAGGCCATTGTCAATTCAGTCAGTGATATAGTTTGTTTTCATACAGCCTGTGTCCAAGTTTTTGTTGTTTGTAGTAATGAGAGCGATTACCAATGACTTTGATTCAGACAGTTTTTTTCATTTATCTTATTAAATTAACAAAACTCGTATTTGCATACTTAAATATCTTACTAATAATATTGCCTAAGCCCTAGAGCAGTGGTTGTCAGCACTCGCTGAAATGGGTAACGGGTAAGCAGTGCAACGTAATATGCCCCGTCGTGCAGTAGAAAAAAGGAGAGAGCATACCCGCCAGCAGCCACGGATGCACCATAGTGCAGTCTCTTATTCGCGAGTAAGAGACGCTAGCCCGAGGGTGCACAGTGTTGATGACCGCTCCCTAGAGGTTGCCATTCTTGTTATTTAATTTTAAATTTGCAAATTGAAACATGGTTGAATATGAAAAGAATTTTTAACATGGCTTCCTATCCTAGATTTATGCACATAGGCAAATACGTCTTCAAAATCTGTAGAGAGAAACAAAAAGAAAAATTATACAGTATTTCGTTAAAATAATATAATAAAGGTGGATTCTTTCATCTAAAATAATGTAATTAAATAATTAGTATACATATGTTGGCTTCAAATCAAAGTTTTCCCATTGTAGCATCCGTAGTTTCAAGCCAGCACACCTTGAATCAATCTCGGGCCTCCTACATGAATACTGTCCGTCCAAGGGTCGTCGAAACGGGGGAAATCACGTCACAGTTATTTACCGAGGCCCTTTTCTTTAAATCATTTTAAACAGTTGTATATTACGTAGAAGACCAATTATTCTGAACAGCAAATGTTTTCAAGAAATAGCCAAGACTGGCCAGTCATAAGCCTGTACAGAGGGACCAGCAGAAACGGGTGGGGGAAACCGGGATGAGACATAACCTCTCTCACGGAGATAGAATATACAGTAGAACTTGGTTATAACGACATCCAAGGGACCTTAAAAATTATGTTGTTATAAACGAGTGTCGTAGTAACCGAGATTCACATTATCAATCTAGTGAGGTGGAAAATGAAAAATAACAAACTTAATTAGACTTATTTTAGACTTATGTATTGACTTTTAAGCCTGCAATGAACATAAGTTAATAAAATACACGTAGGCCTACAATTATAAATACAGTATTCTGTATTAAAACAGTTTGTTCAGTACTCACCAAACTACTTTACTTAGAAGTGAAGTAATCAGTCATTTTACTCTGTTGTCTTCTACTTGCCCAACACACACTTTCTAGGGCTAAGTTACGTTCTATGTTCATAATTTCAGTTGCAATTTCACTGCTCCCTTCCCTAGCTTCATAGAACATGTTCATAATTATAACGACTTCTAATGCGTCACTCACTTCTTTTAGTTGACATTCTGCGTTAAAATGCGTGCACTTACTGAAAACTTCCTGTCGAAACTGATATAATACCGCATGAATTCGGGCAGGTTATAATGGGGTGGGGAATCCGCCTGCATTCCAGAGGTCCATGACAGAAGGAGACTGTAAAGAATTTGTCAAGGTCAGATTTAAACAAAATATTTCTTAAGATACTTTGATTCTTAGAAAATCATATTCCCAACTGAGGTTGAAAATGACGTTATATGCGAGGTAGACGCATATGCATTTGTCGTATTAAGCAAGGTAGGAAAGCATATGTCTTATGGGGAATTAGTTGAGACCACAGAATGTTTGACGTTATAGGCGAGGTGTCGCACAAAACGAGATCGCTATAACCAAGTTCTACTGTAGTTTCCTTATCTTGTCGTCTGAAGTATTCGGTTATGATTTTTTAAATATCAAATATTACGACATGTGATGTTATAAATGATGACCAATACAGTAGAACTTGTATTATCCGTGGTAATGAAGAGGATTAACTGAACGGTTAATAGAAAAATCGGATAATCCGTACAATAAAAATTTTCGCAAATTTAGTGAATAATACTTACACTTTGATAATTTCTTCTACGGCCTTGTCTTTAACACGCTAGATCAGGCATGTCAAAAATCAGACACTGAAAGTGCAGTGTATGTGCGCGGAACGCCGGTCTGTGCAGATTGCGTCATTCACGTGTTGCTTTTACCAGTTCTTAGCGGGAGGGATGTACAAGAATCTATTCTGCGCTTCTTGTGTTCAATTAAATTGACGTTTGGACATTATAAATATACTTAGCAGAAGGAAAAAACCACAATTATTATCAGTGTCTATATTTGACAATAATTGTAACACAAGAAACAATAGACTTACTCAGTTATAATTCACAATGCAATCGTTTGTAAAGAATAATTTATTTACATGATTTGTATACTGTATTTGAAGAAAATATAAATATTGCAGTAATTTCGAAACAACAAAAAACGAACACAATATTTCATTTTACGTAGTAAGTACTGATTATTTCAAAGTAATACTCTTTCATTGTTCCTCAAGCATTATTGGGACCATTGGTGCACAAATGCTAAGAAAGAAAATATTTTACTCCCAATTACATGCAATAGGACATTGTGAGGCTTTTACACTGGAATCATTTCCTTGCTGTATATTAATATAAATTCACATTATTATTAATAAATTGGATAAATTAAGCTTGAATTTAAATTTATATATAGTTTATTTGGAAAACGTTGAGAGCAAGTATTAGCAAGTTGGGAGCGTTACTGAATTGAGTTAAAAGAGTACTTCCCAAGCTGTGAAGCGAGGGCATTTTCTTTATGTCAGGTTTAAAGATTTATTAACGTAAGTATATTAGATAATATAGTAACGTGAGGTGGAAAATTCGCCATCATGTATTATTTTTCCAGAAAATTTTTCCACCTTACAAATAGTTGCTTTCTTCCTTCCCTTACAACCTCAAGAGCCTCACATTACTCACTATATTCTTATCACTTATCAGCTTATCAAATAAAAGTTGTAAGTCGTCTAACCATTGATGGTTGTGTTAGTACAGACTCCAAAACAACATCATTTTCATGTTTGTCTTGCCGTGAGAGTACTAATTAATAAATAAGAGCAGGCGAATATCATATTTTGAGAACTTTACTAATATGATTTAAATTCTCATATCACTATTAGGTTCACATGATATGATGAAAGCCTTTCTTTTTAAAATAATTACTATTGGCTGAGGAAAACATCATAACAGTTATGTTATATGATTCGTGATTTCTTTTCTTCGTTATATCTGTGGACTCCTCACTTTATTTTCCATAACGCATTCACAATCACAGCTCAATGAGCACCCGTACTGATCTGTATTACTGAAACAAAAGCTGATCTGCTACTATAGGTACAGATGCCTCAAACTAGCAAGCTGTCTCGTTCGCGCAGGCGCATAGAGCACTTCTCCCCTACCACTGTCCGCCTACTGCTGTGCACTGTGGACTAGAACGGTACAGCTCAGTTCTAATAACAGTTGAGAAGGCTGCATAGGGAGGGTACATCTTGAATACATTGTCAAGCGGTCAACTTTTCAGATAATATGACTATACCTGGGTATCGGAGCCTAGGTGGGCCCCCTCCGTTAGCTCTACTAATTCCCCTCTCCAGGTAGCTTCCTAGTTTGAGGCATCTGTACTGCACAGCCCTGTCGCGTTCCCCTCCAAGCCGATTCACTCCCTCCAGGTAGGGGAATAGGAACTGCACGTTGTACGCAGACCAGTGCACAATGTGCAGGGTTTTGACATGCCTGCGCTAGATAGTCGATCATAAGTTCACTAATTTAAGTCTCATTGTCAACGACGGATTTTTAAGGGACAAGGAAATTCCTTGTAATGTCTCCCTGTGGAAAGATATGAATAGGGGAGGTCTCGTGTTGTAGATATACATACTTTATACACTCCAAACTCTTATTCTTTTCCCACACCACTTAATTATTTACGGGTTTTTTTTTTCTCGATACTTAGCACAACAAGATTTCTTTTGACACCCGTAAAAGACAATATACAAGTTATTTCTTTTAATTGGTTATTTAACGACACTGTATCAACTGCGAGGTCATTTAGCGTCGATGAGATTGGTGATAGGGAGATGATATTTGGCGAGATGAAGCCGAGGATTCGCCATAGATTACTTGGCACTCACCTTACAGTTGAGGAAAACCTTGGAAAATGCCAACCAGGTAATCAGACCAAGCGGGGATTGAACCCGCGCCCGAGCGCAACTTCAGACAGGCAGGCAAGCGCCTTAACCGACTGAGCCACGCCGGTGGCTATACAAGTTATACAGTACGACAAATTCGAAGAGTAGACCATACTGTGTATAAGGGAAAAGTCTTGTAATAACAATCGCTATAAAAAATAACGTGCTAATACAATGTAGGCCTATAGTAATTAATATAATTTTGTAGGAAAAAAGCGAGACAAAGTCAGACGGATAATCTACCAATCGATTAACAGTGTGACGAATGATCGGAGTTTTACCACAGTCTGTTATATACAATCACGAAGCTTGAGTTGTGAGGGTACTAGAAACAATAGACTGTGCAGGTACTATTTCGCATTGTCTGTGATGAGGCGATAGTAGCGATCCTAGTAGTTAGCAACTATCTATGGATGCATATTTACTACGTATTGAGCTTCGTGACTGTATATACTAGACTGTGGTTTTAGTGTATATGAAAAATATATTCCACCTTTCTCTTTTCTTTCCTTTTATTTTCCCTTCTTCCTATTATCCATTTCCTTCTTTTCCTTTTTTCTTTATTCCTGAAGGTAACTTACATTTATTTTACATTTTCTTAATTGTATGTCTATTTTCTAATGTTACGTATGCAATTATCAGACAGCGGATTTTCGGTCCCGATTCACGTTATGTGTACGTCAGTTGCAGGGACGTCATTGAACTCAATGCTATGCTCCTTCAGTAAGCGAAGGGACGTGACGTCTTGTCAATGTGTAGGGACCGAAAATCCGCTGTCCTGTAATTATTATATTTTTAATTTATTTCTTCACCTGGACGAGAAACGAACAACAGGGAGTCTCCTTATCATTCTCCATACCAGTACTCTAGCAACTGAGCTATTAGAACGAGTTGAAAGCTGATATAGCTAATTCCTTATCTCGTGAAACCAAATATTTGTGTGCGCCATGGCATATACTACGAGTTTCCAACCGATGTGTCGCGAAATTTTGAAATTGAAAAATATATTTTATTGCATCCTGAAAGTCTCTTTACAATGCATTTTTTATTTGCAACAAAGTCTTTGATATGGTACATTTTATTTTGAGACAGACTTTACCAAAGAAACGTGAACAACAATGCTCAGTTCAGTTTTTAAACCATAAGGCCACGTATAGAGAAACTCTGTGCAACCCACCAAGGGCACACTTCACATTAATTTAAATAGGCGAGTTTTCAAAAACGATAATAAAACTCTTTTATCGGACATCCAGCACAGAAATTTTCGATTGCGTATTAACATCAACCTATCTACAACACTGGATGTCCGACATTACATAGAAGTTGTTATCAGTGCTTTTTTTTCTGGCGGAACGCGTTGAAACGACACTTTTTTGTTGCGGTTTTCATCATGAAACCGAAGTATGTGTGAATAACTATGTTTTTAATATAATTCTTCTTTGAATTCCACTTAGATCTTGGAAATCTTATTTGGACGAAAAGAAGGTTAAAACGACAAAATTCCCGTGCAGTGAACAGTAAACTCTTTTGTTCCTAAAATTAGAGCAGAAGTTTAATATTTTTCACACAGTTCAGGACTAATTTTGAAAATTTTGACACCCCCATCACCCCGTTCGCTATAAAATATCCTACACAGAATTCAACCACCTTTTTCTCCAGAAGAAAAGTACCCGGTAGTGGTTACTGTTATTGTTATTATTATTATTATTATTATTATTATTATTATTATTATTATTATTATTATTATTAAAAACAAATAAGTGTGTCGCGATATCGTGGGCGTTCAGTAAAGTGTGTCGTCAGTCAAAAAAGTTGGGAACCACTGGCATATACTGTAGTAAGAACCTTACGGCGGAAGTAAGTGAGTTCGCTTGCTACAAGTTGAAGCGTAGCGAGAGAGGGAAGCTTCTCAGTCCACTTTTTTCTTCCCCTGACGCGCAGATAGGTTTCACGAGATAGCAAATGGTCTATATGAAAATGTTCCTATTGGTATTACATAGATATAAAATATACAATAACAGATGGCGATATTAATACCTTAACGGCAGTTTTAATTTTCAAAAATAGATAACGCTACTTAACTCTAAAATTATGGGAAAATTTCCAGCTCGTTGAAAAACACCAATCGAACCTCCTTTCATTTGCTTAATGAGTGATTAGGTAGTCGTGCAATCAGTTCAACCAAGTATGTCTATGGTAAAGAGAAGCTGTCAGTGAAGAAAGCGAACGTACGTGTAGTGATATCACAGTCTAGTATATACAGTTACGAAGCTCAATATGTAGGAAATATGCATCCATAGATAGTTGCTAACCACTAGGATCGCTACTATCGCCCCATTAGACAATGAGAAATAGTACCGGCACAGTCTATTGTTCCTAGTACCTCAAAACTCAAGCTTCGTGACTGTATCTTACTAGACTGTGGTGACATCGTGGTTAAGATTAGGAGGACTAATAGGTAACACTGAAAGTTCTATAAAATTTGCTCAACTTCACGGATTAATTCGTAATGCAAGAGAAAACATTGTGCTGCTAAAAACAAATTTTCTAAACAAAGGAAATCGAATCAAAATATTCTGTATCTTTTCAAGTTTATGTTGCAGGAAAACTATTGGTTTGGAAACATCAAAATTATAATACAGCAGAGCCTAGCATTAGTATATTATTAGTTACATAATTTTACATTAAAAATAGCAGCATCTGAAATTGACTTGAACATAAATACAGTTCACGAATATTACACTTTTCTGAGAGGTTATCGTAACTACTGTAATAGTACTGAACTAATAGGACGGGCACAGTAGTCGAGATAGACGATAAAATTCAAAGGATGAGATGAGAAAATGTAATAGAAGCAAATAGGCCTACTATGATCTGTCCAAAACAACTTCCGACCTGACAAATGGCGCCTTTAGCATGTTACCATGGCAACCATTCAAATCAACCAATCACGAGAGAGGCGTAAACATGGTAACTGGACGGTGTTGCCGTGTTTATGTTTACAATTTGCACGTGAATACCACGGCCTAGTAGTGAATACAGTGCCCGAATGACTTTGAGTTGGGTGGTTAGTGCGTGCTTTTTGTGAATTAAAAATATTATTTAGTTGTATTATTGGTATAGATAATTATTCTGTTTCAATTTTATTATACGTATTATCTTCGTTGTCATTGGTGGAGTGTGTGGCTAGTGTGTGTTTTCTAGTTTCTGCGAGAGTTTCTAAACAGGTTACTTGTGCAATGTCGGAAGAAAGGACAGGCAGACAGAGAACAAAGAATATTGTACAAGGTGCCTCGTTAAAAAGTCGAGCACGAGAGATGGTGTGTTATGTAAGAGAGTATTTTGAGACGGAAAAAGATAATGGCGGGCCTCTTTTACATTTGGCGCAAGACGTAATGAGAACTGCTGCTTGTGTTAAAATTAATAAGAACACTATTATCGATATTGGAAAAGAAAAAGTCCGTGCAGATTTTTAATCATAAATATTTTTACAGTTTACAATTTTTTCAACGCCTTTCTAACAATGTTACATTAATAACGACACTCATAAAAGTAGAGGCTTCGTATTAAATTTGAACCTGTTTTTACAGTCTACAGTACTTTCGACGCTTTTCTAACGGTATTACATAGTATGTATGTATGTATTTATTTACACTGCAAGTGGGCAAGCACCCGGTGGCAGTGGTATATACAATATTAACAATACACAGTTAAAATGATAAGCTAGTAGTAGTAGTAGTAGTAGTAGTAGTAGTAGTAGTAGTAGTAGTAGTAGTAATAATAATAATAATAGACTAATAAAAGTAATAATGTACACAAATTTTAATGCCTAGTGTTAAACAAATTGGTTAGAAATGTATATGTTCGTATCAGCCGTTCACTACTGCACTCTATCGGCAGCGCGCTCGCTTACACGAAAGATGGGAAACATGACAACACCGCTCCCCCCCCTTCTCTGTAAACTGTCAAGTCGGAAGTAGTTTTGGTCAAGGTATAGTAGAAGAGTAGAAGTTTACGACGAATAAAACAAAAACCCATGTTCATTTTTCTTTATTTCATGTCCAATAAAATAACACTATTAAATAATTTATGATAACATTCTTGTTGTGAAACATCTATGACATCACACACGCATAACGCCACAGAACGACTTTCTTCCCGTGAGCGAGCATAGTCTTCTAGGAAATTCCCGAAATTTTAAATGTTAGACTGTGATTATTGCGAATATTACCATAAAGAATAGAATATGCTATACAACTTGCAGGCAATAAATGGGACCATTCATAGAACATTATAATTAAAATTATAAAAACACCAATAATTATACGCAAGACTACGTTTCGGATCTATGATTCTCTTGAACTCTAATTCCTAAGACTCCCTCCATAAAGGATGCGACTTTCATAATTTTATAACATCTGTGTCCATGAGTTTTAATGGGTCCGCTGCTGTGGTTATGTAGGTAACATGTGGGCTTTCCAACCAAGAAATGATCTGAGGTTCGATTTCCGCCGTAGACAATGAAAGAAATTTATACATTTCGTCCACGCGACTGGGTGTTCGTCCGTTGTCCTGTGATGTCATTGCGGTGGCCCTGCATCATATCGATCCAGTAACTAAAGAGACTCACATTAGATGCCTAGTGTACGATCAGATGAATCTCTCTTTTAACCGCAATGGTGTATAATCGTATTAAAAAGGAAGGTTAAACAGAGTACGAAAGAAGAAATATTGAAAGTCTTTTTAATGGTTACTTGCATTGGTTGGCACAAAAATTTGGGAAAGGCTATCTTTCTATAATTATAGGCCTATTTGTGAAGATTTATTTTAAATTCTGGGAGGAAAATAATCATCTATATGTTAACACGTAAATTTTTGTTTCAGTGTACAAATCGAATCATTATTTTGCTCGTTTTATTTCCCTTTACCTTTCATGTTTGTTAATTCCGGATCCCAGTGGTCAACCTCACTTGAGGACGGATGATTTGAAAAATCTTAGTAGCAGTGGCGGCTCGTGAACTTGTGGATTGGGAAAGCTGCAGTAGATTTCGGTACATACAAATTTCACTTCTTGATAACATTACTAATAAATATAGGACAAAAATAAATGCACTACATATCGAAAAACCAAAACTTACTGACTTAGATGGGAGATGTCTGTAGGACCATTTGCTAATACCTAAGAAAAACTAATACCATCGATTTCAGTCTGAATTTCTGATCGGCAGACACTCAACTTGCAATCTATCAGTTCATTCTGAATTGTCTTAGAATAACCTTAAACAGTGACATGTTCCAAATGATTTTTGAGAGGCTCGTTTAGATTACTCACGAATTGTAGCAACCCACGAAACACATAAGGGTTCTTCGAATCGTTTTTTCATCATGTCCCCTAAGGGGAAGTTCATATTTGCCACAAAATTTGATACAATCAATTTTTTTTTAATAATTTCACGATTTTTTATCACTTCTTGATTATGTTTGAGCAAAGACGTTATATAGTATACTAGACTCACACAGAGCGCTGGTGTGCTGTCCAAAATTGAAACCAGTCTGCGCATGTTTACGCCGCCATGCTACTGGAAGAAACAGAGCGGTAAACACGATTGTCATACTTGTCCTTTGTTTTGTCTCGGGTGTTTTTAGTGAACAGTGTGAAAGTAATGGCAATAGAATTTTGAAATATGATATATTATCGCCGCGGCCTCATACTTAACATGCCGGCATCATACAATAACGTGCGGTGTGCTTTTAAAACATAATTTTGCCGACCGATTGTTGCTCTGTAAGTTTCACTCCAAGCGTCACGTTGTCACGTCTACTTCCTCGATAAGAATAAGCACTAGTTTGTTATATTGTTAAATATACGAGTACGTTGGCTTTCTTAACTCTTAATAATAACTCTTTAATAATAATTTTAATCACATACCTTAATATTCGTCCTCAGCACAAGACATTGCAACCTCGGTTTTAGTCCCCGTGGATTAGACAAGTAGGTGTCATTTAATAATGAAAGCAGCTTATTGGCTGCATTATTGAAATTGAGGCGAGTGATTGGAGCGGTGACAGAAGAAATTGAAAACAATAATACAATTAAATTTCAAAGACCTGCCGAATGTTAACCATGAGAGCGCGGCGATAATACCATCCCTGTTTAATTTTCCAAGCCATTTGCAAAAGGTACGATATAATATTATCTCTGTTGTTACAATATCAATATCATTAAAAATCAATCAGTAGTTTACGACAATAAAGAATACTTAATTGTTAGTACAGGTATATCAGACTGTAGAGAAATCCCACTGAGTGAATTATTTAGACTTACACATTAGATGTTAAAACATTAGTGGAAAGATAACTTTTTGTTTTTATTATGTACATAAATGAATTTATCTGAAAGATAATAAACTTTCATTCAAGATCCATATATGGATAAATAAATATACGGATAATAAATAAATAAATAGCTGTAATAGGTAAGCCTTCTTTTTGAACTTATGATTCAGAGTTCACCTATAAATAAATCTCTTACATTTTGCCGGATATATCTTATTAACGAAAGCAAGGAATGGCATCTTATTGATATTACATATGTGCATAAAAATTATGTAAGATCCATATATGGATAAATAAATATACAGATAATAACTAAATAAATGGCTGTAATAGGTAAGCCTTCTTTTTGAACTTATGATTCAGAGTTCACCTATAAATAAATCTCTTACATTTTGCCGGATATATCTTATTAACGAAAGCAAGGAATGGCATCTTATTGATATTACATATGTGCATAAAAATTATGTAAGATCCATATATGGATAAATAAATATACAGATAATAAATAAATAAATGGCTGTAATAGGTAAGCCTTCTTTTTGAACTTATGATTCAGAGTTCACCTATAAATAAATCTTTTACATTTTGCCGGATATATCTTATTAACGAAAGCAAAGAATGGCATCTTATTGATATTACATATGTTCATAAAAATTATGTACCATCACTCCGTAAGCAATGATAATATATCTATTTTATTTATTTAAAATAACAATACAATATGTAAAAAATCCACACATAAAAAGTATGTGTTTTTTTTAGCTTGCATAAAGTGATTGTTTAGTTTTTAGGTCTTCACGTTACCTATTGTTTGCAATGTATTAGGTACCGATATTTTTTATAATTGCTAGCATTCCCTTTATTAATTGAAGAATGAATTCAATGTAATTTGGCTACCTTCGAGCATTATATTTTGCCAGATTACCTATGTCCTGTGGTCTAAAAGTACCGATAATATAATTTTCGATTCTCTAAAACTTAACAGGTGTATATTGATTATCACATACAGTATTTATTTCACTTAAGAATTTGATTATAATAAGAACTTGTGTAATCAAGGTGCATATATTTGTCTTGTGATCTAAGCGTAATGTATGTTAATATAATTTTAGATTCTCTGAAACCTAACAATATGCTGATTATCGTAATAGTATACAATCTATAATGTGTATTGTGTAGGCCTATTTATAGATGTATGAGTATGTTTTCTATAAATTGCTGTGTACGTATTTTCTTTTCCTTAATGTTCTAACGCATATCAATGAAACTTTGAATATGTTTATTTCGTCCTAATTTTACGTTAAACGTCGAAAATGGCCATAATCTGTCAATTTTACATCATCACAGCGTTAAATTGCGCAGCCGAGACTGTAGGGGCTTGTGTTTGAGAATGTTTGTTCTGTTCGTTTCACTTAATTGCACAACAGTATGAGTTGCGTAACATAGCTAATGAAACAACATTTTTCAGGTGAGACTGCGAAGATTCGTGCATTTTGCTTTTTAGGGGCAAATGTCCTAAATCTGTCACACCACTCCTAGTCCATGCAGTATCACCACCGAAGAGGAGGCAAGGAAAACAAAATACAGATTTTTTTTGTTCACATCCACGTAACCACAAATGCTTAGCGTAAATTTCATTGTTATACTTCCTTACATATATGCACTATTTCGTCTGGATGAAGCTTAAGTAAGATTTAAGTCGGGTAACAGACGACCCTTTAATTTCACTTCATTGCATCAATTTTCTCCGCAAGGGAAAAATAAAATTAATATTCTGTAATTCACACACACTCATGCTTGCACATTTGCACTGGTTAAGTTACGGTATTAAGACGTCACACCAAAGCACACTCAGATATACTGATGGTCAACAATTTTCTAAAACTGGAAAAGAAGTCTCTTTCGTATTTTACGTGCTGTATCAAAAGGATTCTACTCGTGCAATCATTTTGAGTTAAGGCAAATATTAGGTTCTGCTGGAGGCTGGATATATACGTAATAATAAGGCAAAAGAGAATATTAATTTCGTTTGTATTAACTCGATAAGATTCTACAACAATAAGTATGTGAAAAGAAAATAAAAATTTTATCATTAAGTTTCAAGGGAATTGAGAATCCATTTGACGCAGCATTACAATAGCGGTGTGGGAGGAGAGAATAGATCCCTTGTTGCCTGGCTCTGCGACCACTGCAGCGAGATATGGGTTTCAAACAGCGGCAGTTTTCCTCTGCTCCCCTTCACCTCTCTACCACCTGACCAAGCAAGACACACTCTCTATGAGCTGACCACCCTGCAGATCCCAGGACGACTTTGAATGCAGTGTCAATTCCAATACAGTCGACGCGCAAAAAGATTATGCATAAGATAATAGTACATATTCCCGGCCAGATGAAATATAAAGCAATTTACCAATAAAAGCTGTAACAATTCTTCTAAAAATTAAAATAAATATTATTTTTATTTTCCTGTCAAAGCAGGGAGTGCTGCAGCTCCGCAGCTCTTGTGGACGAGCCGCCCCTGCTTAGTAGTATGTTGTTGTTGTTTTCTAATGCCAGGCATTTGACAATAAAGTCATTTGACCTCTTGCACTCCAATATTTTTCAAAGATATTATCATGACTAGCCACTGAAGCACAGATTTTGAGGTGTTCCGAATCCATTTCTTGGTTTGAGTTGCACAAGGGGCAGTTAGGGGACTGATATATTCCAATTCTATGCAGGTGTTTGGCCAAACAATCATGGCCTGTTGCCAATCTAAATGCAGCTACACACGATTTTCGTGGTAAATCGGGAATTAACTGTGGATTTTGATGTAGAGAGTTTCATTTTTTCCCTTGGGATTGAGTTATCAAATTTTGTTTGTTGAAGTCTAAGTATGTAGATTTAATAAATCTCTTCACAGAGTAATATGTAGATTTAGTAACAGGTCTGTTACTAAATCTACGTATTACTATGTGAAGAGATAAAGACTAGTAGTATAAAGACTACCCTTAAATTGGCAAAACTTCATTTCTCACACTAGTTTATTAAACCGTGTCGGACTGTAAAGAAAACAACTATCGCAATGTCCATATTTTATACGTTGTACAATAGATAGATACAGTATAGTAGATATAGACAGATATTGTATAGTATCGTGAAATTTTAATTTTCCTACCATTTTTTTTCTATTACAATATTATAGCATATAGCCTATTAACCTGTTGTATCCTATAAGATACTTTGCGAATTTAAGGGTTAATTAGGGGCTGTGGTGGCTCGTGGGTATTGAATTAAGGGGGGCTGCATACAAAAATAAACCAAGTAACTTACTTTATTTAAAGATTAGTTCCATGCGCCTTATCTTGTAAGTTGTGTTTAAATGAGACAGGCTCATGTTAGTAGATTTACTGGCATTTAAAACAATCCCGCGGACAAAATTCCGGGAGACGCTGATATAACCCTGCTGCCCTGCGAGTGTCGTTAAATAAACCATAATTTAATTTTTTATATGCAGATTTGAACCTTAGAAATATCTAACTGGCGATGTTGTAGTTGGTTGTATAATATATATATATATATATATATATATATATATATATATATATATATATATATATACATATATATATATACATATATATTATATATATATATACATGATACATCAATAAGTGAAAAAAATAACTGAGCCAGAAATTGAATTCAGGATATTCAAGAGTACGCACCAGAGCGCTTGCCTTATTTATTGTGATGTTAGATGTTTTAGATTCCATTATGGTTTGAAAACATTCTAGCAATGGCTCCTTCTTCTCATGAACAACATTTACTGTTCTTATTTTAAATCCATCTTGTTGCCCCAGCTGATAGAATTGTCTTTGAAACACATACAGACTGTATGGAGATCGAGAGAAGAAAGCAGGGATACTGGATAAATTATCAAAAAATATGCGACTCTTTCCATTATGAGATTCAACTGATGGGCACTTAATTTCACATTTCTCCTGAATTGTTAAGGTACTGAACTGAATAGACTGTAAATATTGTACAGAATTAAACATTGTTGAACTTGTTATACTCACAACATTAAAGAAAATGTATTTAAAACTGCGCGCTACTGACAAATGCTGCAAATTTTACAGCGCCTGGAAAAACTGGATTCACGGCAAGGGGCAGCAGGGAGGAGAGGCAAAGCATCCGAGACGAGACTGGCAGCTCCAGGGGAGGAAGTGGCTTCACCCTATAGTCAGTCCTTGTCTCTGGTTTCGCTCTGGCAGCACCAGAGGAGGAAGTGACTTCACTAACGATTGCGTGCATGTCATTGAGAGCGAAATGTTTTTAAAAATTCGAGCTGCTAAATATTGACTGTATAATAAATGTTTTTCACAACATAAAACGAGACAAGAGCCACAAATGTCTGGGGGTGCTGCAGCTCCGCAGCCCCTCTTCGAAACCCGCCCCTGATTAGAGGTCATTAGCACAAAGTTTCGCTCCAAAAAGCGCGTATTGGCTGATCGACTAGCTATGTCTGGTTCTGTATGGCAATAATGTGTTTGATTCGAAGATTTGGCTTAGGTCTACAGTTCGATAATAATATTGTTTTATTTCTTAAATAGTGAATAAAATAGTATTATTCCTCCATATTCAGGGCCAAAACAATTTCACTAAAGACGACCCTGCGCATGCGCAAAACGGCGAGACTGCTGTTTTGCTTGTGTGCGCGCAAGAAGTACGTAAGTACGGAACCAACCCCGGGTCATAAGCTTGAAACGATGGAACCAAAAAGGTGTACTAGAATTCTAGTATGGCCGTCAAATTACCCATAGTTCATCTCTTTTTTCCGGTGTGTTTATCAGCTGTTTTGTTTATATTATTACGATTACAAATTGTTTCGTGTTGTTGTAGATATTTCAAAAGTGTAGTCAAGTTCAGCAGGTATATTTTTTTTATAAATAAACTAATCTGTTCGGCTCAACTGTAGAATATGTCCGTTGATATGTCTCCCCTATGCTTTAACATATCCAACATCCTTCTTGATAAAAGAATATGGAACGGATTGCCATATTTTAGTATGCTATAAAGATAAGTCAACAATTTGAGAGACAAATTCAAGAATTAACTTGCAATCAAAATACATTTCCTTGGACCAAAGGGTAAAAATAAACGTAATTTCTGTATTACCTAAAGTAAAACCGGCTTAAGTACATAGACAAGTCTTCCAAAAGTTAAATAAAAATGAACTCACCCAAATCAGATAATTTCTTCTTGATCAGCATTTTCATATATTTTCTGGAAACCATGAGACATGTTTCAAACCAATCTTGCCACAGCCAGGGTATTTTTGGAATTATCGTAAAAATGTTGACAAAACCATGTTTGGTATTGTTCATCTTCGAAATTTCAGGGAATATAAATAATAAATCGTCTCTCCTTTACACTTGTTGCTGCTACGTTTCCACAAATTATACATTTCTTTAAATCACTATAACTGTATACATCACAAAAATCTATGTATTTCTCAAAGTTAACGGTTCTCTTCCCCACAAACATCGAACAAAGTGAAACTCGAAACTCTCCTGAGAACCACATTCAAATTAATACTGTACCGATAGTCAATTATTCAATTATCATCTATCGAGAAACTCTAATAAATTACCAAATTAATACCAGATTCCGTGGACTAGTGACTCGAAAGAGACGCTCGCGATACACTCACAGTGAGAGAGAGAGAGACCTCTATCTACATTACATTATACTTACAGTATATACTACCAACATTAATTTGATGTGCCCAGACATCCCCATAGTTTCGGTAGAGTTGCGATTTTTTTTTTATCCTTTGTCCTAAATTTTTTGAAATTCATTTCGGGACGTCAATCTGTCCCGAATTTGGACCAATTCATCCCGGTTTCAAGAAATTTTTCAAGAATTTTAGTTGATGAGAAACTAAGATTGGCAACAAAGTACTATGCGCTCCAATTTATGTGTCTTACAGGTAAAGAAAATGAAATCTTGTAGGTTATGTTCAAGCTTACATCGTTGCCATGGCATTGCATAGTGATGGTGATTATTATGTACGTGATGGTTGTGTTATACCACAGTCTAGTATATACAGTCACGAAGAATACGTAGTAAATATGCATCCATAGATAGTTGCTAACCACTAGGATCGCTACTATCGCCTCATCACAGACAATGCGAAATAGTACCGGCACAGTCTATTGTTCCTAGTACTCTCACAACTCAAGCTTCGTGACTGTACATACTAGACTGTGGTTATACTATGAGGTATACCTACCAGTAGGCCCTACTATACAGTTTGATTTCCAGTTAATCTGTGTAGGTCTACCTACATACTCCATGGTACAGAGTGTCCATATGAAACCTTTTTTTTTAGTTGGTTATTTAAAGACGCTGTATCAACTTCGAGATTATTTAGCGTCGATAAGGTTGGTGATAGCGAGATGAGGCCGAGGATTCGCCATAGATTACCTGGCATTCACCTTACGGTTGGGGAAAACCTCGGAAAAAACCCAACCAGGTAATCAACCCAAGCGGGGATCGAACCCTTGTCCGAGCGCAACTTCAGACCGGCAGGCAAATGCCTTAACCGACTGAGCCACACCAATGGCTCATATGAAACCTTTACAACTTCAGATTAAGTAACAAATTATTGAGACATGATACCAGGATGCGGTTTTCTGCATGTTAATCAGAAACAGTCATAAGTTTTTATGGGAATTTTATTGGATTGCTGAAATGCGCTTTTTGGTTGCAGGTGTGAATTTTGGTGAAATCTGACAGTGAGGGCAATGTGGATACCTCAGGAGATGGCACAATGTGTATCCTGGTTGTCGAGACACGATCAGTAAGCCATAGTATGTAAGTCAATTAGTAATGCCGCCATGGAATTGAACTTGCTGTATTCGACTGTCCACAAAGTCTTTACAAGAATTTGAGGCTGTACGCGTACAAAGTTCAGCTACTGCAAGCTTTCCAGCCAGATAATCGTTCACGCTGCACAGCATTTGCTGTCGACCTACTGGCTAGAATTGGCGCAATTCCTCTGGGGACGAATGCGCCTTGCACACGTTCAATGTCCTCCACACTTGTGCTTTGCAACCTAATGCCCTTTTGCTGCAGTACACTCTCAGTCTCTATAAATTTTTGGTGCCCCTCCCAGATTGTTGGCTGTGATGACGGTTCTCTTCCATATTGGGTCTGGACGTGATGTTGCACCTTTGTATCTGATCGTGTCTCGATAAACCAGGATATACATTGTGTCATCTCCTGAGGTATCCACATCTTCTTCACTGTCAGATCTGAGATTTCATCAAAATTCACGCCTGCATGAACCATTCCTGGTCCACCTTTTTTTTTTTTTGGATGGGCTAAAGATCTCTTCCCTTGGGGACAGTACTGAAGCATGGCTTTTGAAAGTCTATTCTGATTCATTTGTTGAACATGGTTTTTCCACTGCAGCTGGTACTTGTTTATAAACTGTGAGACTGGTTGTAACTGAAGTTCTTGCATGATATCCTCATTTCTTTTGTGGTCCAAGCAACTATATCCTAGTGTTGCTCTCATAAATTTCATTTCACATGCCGTTATTCTGCTGATATCCGTACTGCTCATTGTTCATGCTTCACTTTCCGTAACATAGTACAGGTCTAGTTGAGGTTTTATACAAACATATTCTTGTACTAGGGAAGGCTTCATAATTTTGTTAATTTGTTCCCATTGTTTTATTACCGGTATAAGTTATTTGCAAATTTTAGAAGTTATATCTGTTTCACCAAAAAATGTTAAATTATAGCCAAGATACCGGTACATAAACTTATTTACTCTTTCTATTAATTTGTTGTTTAAGCAAATTTTGCTTGTGACCAGGTATTTCCCACGAAATGCCATGGCTTTTGTTTTTCCAATATTGATTTCTATGTCGTATTTTGCGCTGATCATATTTAGATTATGCACTGAATACTGAAGCTCATCTTCATTGCATGCAACTAGGGCTAAATCATCAGCAAAGAGTAGACTATCAAACTGTAAATTTCGACTGATAGAAATTGAATCATGATGCATCTGTTTCCAATCTTTAATGATTTTGTTCATATATATATTTAAAATATATTTTATTTAATACGTACTTTCTGCCTCTGATTGAGGTTCTGGTTGCTAGGAACTGGCCATCCTGTCCCATTATTTCCTGACCTAGTTGCCTCATAAGTGGTGCCTTGTAGGTATCACATGAGAGGTTCAGACCTGTCTTTGGACAGTTAACTAAACAACAACATACTTTAAAAAATAACCGCTCATTTTTTTGTTGTTGAAAATAACCTGTTATCAGGTGAAACTTGTAAGAAAAAATAACTGGTAATTAACAGATTACCAAATAACCAGTTCATCCTTATTGTACACATGTTTACATGAACTTTTTAACTCAGAATACCAGTAGTTCATATTGCCACCACCTAAAATATTAACTATTCCATCTGGATCGCCCTGTATATAAACAGCATTGCTATAAGTTGTTTGTTTTTGTTATCATTTATCTATTTAATGTGAATTAATTCAAAGAAGACTGAACATAATTAATATTGAACACTTTATTATTTGTTGTATGTTACAGATTTCCAATGAAACTCCCAGGTGTGTTAAAAATGGATAGTAGCTGTAAGAAGAAAGAACTGGAAATCAACACAGTACAGTTATGCAATGAGCATTTTTCAGAGGAATGTTACCTTTTTGGGGAGAGAGAAAAAAAAACTGAAATGAACCATTGCTAAAAGATAATGCAGTTCCAAAAAGTTCAAATTTTCCTAAATATTTATTCCAGACACCTAAAAGGAAAAAACATAAATGTATCAGCATTTGCCACAAAAGGTATTTATTTGTTTGTTTCTCATTTACTTACTCAGTTACGGTACTTACTCACTCAGTTACTTATCCAGTTACACAGGCATTCATTTATTTATAATAGATCACTCAATGATCAAAAGCATGAGCTGTAATATTTTGTTTTACTTTTCAGCATGAAAAAAATAGTCCATAATGTCAATACCACTGAAGACAGCAATAGGAGTGACACTTTAGTCATTCTGGTTAATTAACTTGTTTTGTATTATACATATAGCTCAACTGATGAATGATTGTTTGCATTTGTAAATTTAATAATCTGATTGGCTATGTATTGTATATTTTTAGTAGAGCCATCGATGTAGCTCAGTCGGCAGACTCGCTGGGCTGCTGATCCGGAGCTGCGTTCAGGCTTGGGTGGATCCCCCTTTGGTCTCATTGAATGGTTTCTTCCTAGGTTTTCCCCAGCCGTGGGACTGAAGCCGGATGGTCTATGACGAGTCCTCGGCATCACTTCATTTCACCCCTTTGATTTGATTACCTAGTTGGGTTTTTCCGAGGTTTTCCCCAACCAAAAGGCAAATGCTGGGTAGTCTTTTGGCGAATCCTCGGACCTCACCTCATCTCACTACATCTCGCCAAAATATTGTAAAAAATTGCACAAAATTGTAGAAAATTACTAAATTGTAAAACTGTGAAAATTGTAAAATATTGTAAAAATTGTAATTGTAATATGTTGACTTGTTCCGCATCTTAAAGCTTCATTGCTCATGTAAGATCTATGGAATAAAATAAATGAATGAATGAACATAATCATCAAGCAAATTAGCATTAAAAAGAAACACTAAGATCTTATAACAGAAGCTTAGAAGAAGAAATACTGTACGAAAATAAGTAACATGGAGTTATGCATTCATAGCTTCTATCAAACAGACATAGGAAGACTTAAAAACCCATCCGTTTTATATGAATCACTCTTTATATGCATGTTGGATTTATGCTGACAATTGCACTGCACTGTTTGGCACTCCTTTAAAAAAACCATGGCTGGCCACTTTATGTTTCTGTAAGTGTACAGTGTACGAAAAATGACACTTGCATGACACTGTTTACTTGGTAATGCAGTACTAGTATATACACAGAAAGTAAAACGAGACAATATTTCAAAACACATTTATTGTAGCTATCAAGTAATAAATATGTACAAATATTATTACATTTCCATAATGACAAATAAAAATAAAACCTTTATTTGATACAAACATTTTAAATTCCATATCAGAATCCATCCTTGCATTTATTCTCGAAGTAGACGAAATAACATCTTTGTTTCCATATAAGAAAGTCACTTTTTGTAAACTAAAAAACTCGAACTTGTTATGGAATTCTAATGTGGCTGCCACACTATTCCTCTGAAACTCTGTAATTCAGTTTGTACAGTACACATAAAAAAAAACGCAAAAACTCTACTAACAGTACAAATGAAACACACATTTTAACTTCTGAAGATAAACTGTAGCCAGATGTGTATACAGTTATATATACACATTCAGTACATAATGGAAAAAGCACAATACCAATCTCTAATAAGGGACTGAAATTAAATTGTTAATATGGAAATTATTTCTTTCCCATGGAATGAGTATCAAAGTAACTTACATTCATGTATGCATATATTGTTTTTCAACTAATTTTATACCTATCAAACTTTCAATAAATGTATTTAAAGTATTTTTTTTTTGTGTAAAATAAAAAAAATAACAATAATAGGAGAATAATATATATACGAGAACTAAGAATAAAGCAACTAATATATGTTGGCATTCTTTCTCGATTAGCTTGAATTGGTGACCTACACAAGGTGACACTAGTAATGTTTGAGCTCTGAATTGCAGGATAACACCTTATTTCAATTAATTAAAAAAAAAGATGGAAACTCTCATGTTGCAGATTAATAGATCTCAGAATTCTGAGTCACTCATTTTAAACCCATGTAACACCACTGAGTTACAATCCCACAAAAGAGCACAACTTCTTGACAACTGTAGCCCGAAAGTACCGGATCATATTGGAATAAAATTTATGTAGCAAGACAATTTGTACCAGTCACTTCCATTACTATGAAACAGTCTTAAATGATTTATGCCTGCTCATTGAAATTTCAAGTCACATTTTATTGTAGCAATTCATGGATATGCAAAAAAATTATATCTGATAAATGTGTGTTCAACTTAGAGTAGTACATACTACTCCACTATCAACACACTTTCACATTGTAGACCATGATGCTACTTGCCATGACCATTGTTGCTTTCCTGCCCACGGTCATCAGCTGAAAGGTTGTCAAACAGATCGTGCTCCCAATGGGGTGAACTCGGCCTAGTGGTATACCCTGCAACCAGAGCCCAGTAATCTATTAGCGAATGCTTGTTTCATATTCCTTAAAAAAGCCGAGAAATCCTACAAAGTAACCTTACTATCAAACAAGATGGTAACTTGCCTACTATCTGGCAAGATGATAATTTTATTTTGGGCTCAATAGATCTGTACTGAATAAAATACTGCGTATGTTTTCAATGTATCAAATGCTCAAACCAAATATACACTACTATTATAGTCCCGTCGCTCTAATTTCCAGCAGCCAATTGCGTTGCAGGTCGACTACATTTAAACATGTGCATCTTGTGATTCACTGATTCATTTCTTAAGGCTCGATAAATACTTAATATAATCGCCCGCCATTTTAGCTCTTTCGTTGGCGTTCGCAGAAAGCACACGAAGACGTTATTTGCCGCTCAATTATTTGCTGAATTACACATTGCGTTTGATTTATTATCATAGGAGCTACGACATGATGTTTAACGGTGTGGCAAATAGATTCCTCGTATGGTAGCTCGGCAACGTAAGAACAAAAATGGCGAATGATACTACCTACCTAGACTTTATAGAGCCTTCACTTTCTAAGACGTAAGCAAAGAGGCAGAGTCACGCCGGAAATAACAGTGTCGGGACTATAATTTCTAATATGAACACAACTGCAAACCTAACACACAATAGATCACCAATACTCCACTATTAACGTTTGGTTGGGAACTTCTTTTTTCTGTTTAATCTTTCCAACCATAATTTAAATGTGATATAATTATCTCTCTCAGCTCGTAGAAATAAACTTATTGCCTATATGGCACAAGTGAAACAATAAGAGAGGTAAAAAGCACAATTTATAACACGTGGAAAAAAAAAGACCAGTACTATACACACTAATGTCCACTTAATGGATTACAATCATTCCTTCATTCGATATTTGTCCGACTGAGGAAAAAAAATCTACAGCTTTTAGCAAGTGTCGAATATATAAGATACGTGGTCACATAGAGAAGATCCACACTTTCTCAATCAGCAATATTATTGAGTGACAAAACTAGTATTTGTATACACATTTATTTTGGACTATTTTAATTGATCTGTGATTTTTTAATAACTCCTAAAATTTGATAAAGTCATTTGTATAAAAGTAAGTAAACCATATGGGAAATTCGATGATATTACATAAAGTCAAGATTATTTATGACAACCTACATAATCTTCTGCTAGTTTATACAAAAAAACAAAATTCCCAAATAAATATTAATTCTCTTATCTCCGATCCAATAACTTTGTAACTTATTACATGAACTTTATACAGTATAACCTCGTTAATGTGACCTTACAGAGTTAAAACCGGGACAATGCTTTAGATGGGAAATGATTTATGAAATGGGGAAAATAATTTAGACATTACTTCATAGGAAAATGCAAATAAGAGCTCATTTCATAAAAAAAAAGTTTGTTCAAATCTAGTCTTTCAGGTGAAGCTCCCTGTAAAGCAGATTTGAATAATTTCAAGGGAAAAATTGTTCCGGGGCCAGGTATCGATCCCAGGACCTCTGGTTGAACGTACCACCGCTCTACCACTGAGCTACCCGGGAACTCCACCCGACACCACAATTCCAAGTCACACAGAGATTGTGTGCACTCGTTGTGGGTCTCTGGCGTTCCGTCAGCCCACGCGAGGTGTGTGGATATAAGGGAAAAGTTGAGACGGTGTTGGGTGGAGTTCCCAGGAGCTCAGTGGTAGAGCGCTGGTACGTTCAACCAGAGGTCCCGGGATCGATACCCAGCCCCGGAACAATTTTTCCCTTGAAATTATTCAAAAAGTTTGTTGTTTGCCGTGTATTTCTACTGCTATTTTGAATGATAATATTCTCTATGCGATTCAAGTAACTACAGATAACTTCACTTGACACACCGCTAGAAGCAATACTAATGTAATTTTTCACTTATAGACAGAGATTTCCATTTTGCACTACCAAACTTAATGCACACTCCATAGAATTCAAAGGATGATTAAATTTTATAGAAAGAACAGGAATGTATTGACAAGGAGTCTTTTGAGAGTTAAAATCTTTTCATACAAAGGAAAGTACTGGTAAATACAACTTCTTACAGTACTGACCAGAGGATTTTTGTAGGTAGAGGGTGAAATTACTTTCTTGCACCCGTGGTGCAATGTCCCTCAGAACAGTGAAAGCAACATATTTCGTTATCATGCTTTTAAAACATAAGTTTCGCAATTTTTTGCTCATTTCCGATTCGAACGCTACAAGCGGTATTTGGAAACATTACAAGAGAGTAAAATTATGCAGGATTATATATGAAATGTCCAGGGACTGTATAAAAAAAAGAGTGTAATGAACGGGATAACATTATAAGCAGGAGCTTATTAACGAGGTTTTATTGCATTTCGTAGCTACTATTTAAATTTGATTGAACCATCATCTTGAAAGGCAGCGTTTGATAAGAATGAATGTGAAATCTTTCCAGAAACTTTCGGCACAGAAAGGGCAGAGTTTACTATGATTGAAAAAGTAATCTTTTAACAGAATACATATAAATAAAAAGTGACGTGGATCCTGGGATTCATAGGATCCATGTAATAGCGTGAAACGTTTATGCTCTCAGTTGGGTGTTAATGTGATGTATGATTGGGAATGAAATAAATTTGATGCATTTTATGTGTTGCACCACTAGCATTATTAGTCTATTAATGCTTTTTTTTTTTCCTTTATTTCTTCACTGAATATATACCAAATATGTACAAGTATTTACAATGGAATTACTGTGTTTCATCTGAACTGGTTAATTGGAGAACCGTTAATATGAGTCTATGATAAGAGAAATATAATTCACGCAAGAAAATAAGTCTATCTCTCTAGCAAACACCATGCAAGAGTCTGTTACGTTGCTCAAGTAATGTCAGATGTTGAAACTTTCGTAACACTTTGTTCAATTGACCCTACAGCATAAATGTTTCACATTTAAAAATTTTAACAACGTAAACAGAACATCAAAATTATCATATCCACTACATTATTTTTCTGTTGTAATTTCAAAAAGCATTATCAATACAGAGAAATGTAAATGTGATAATCTGCAATGACTAAAATGAGTGAACAAAAAGATCTTAGTTTCAACAACAGCTGCAACTTCCAACAATCTCAGTTTTCTTTTGAACTACATGCAAAACTTTGAGAAGGTATATTTTTCTGAAAACTGGAAAAAGTTCTTCAGAAATTTCTACAGATATTCACTGAGGAAATGATGCCAACACCAAGGAAAATGTATTTGAGGATCTGCTTTAGAAGTTCTTTACAAGATTGTGTCAAAACTGATAGGAGAACAATTTGTTCTCATAGAAGAAATCTTCAACTTTACAATATATTACATAGCCAACTTCGTGTCATTGGAACTATGGAAGCAAGTTAAACAAATTAGAAGGAATGCTTCGTCAGTAGCTCATGTAAATTATTCACGAAATTCCTTCCTTACACAGAGAGTCAAATCTAAGTTACTGGCATTCTTATTGAGTCATGAGGTTGCTCTTTGATAGGCGGTGCATTGGGTTTTCCCAGTTAGTTGTTTACTCTAAGCCTGGTACAGGAGACATACGTGCATCTTCTTCCTTGTTAATTGCTTGCAGTAAGCCGGCAACACATCCACCACAGTGGAGTAATGTTAGCATGTCCGACTGTGAAACAAGACGGCTTAGATTGAAATTCCGGTTGGGACAAGTTACCTGGTTTGGGTTTTCCCTCAACCAATTCAATTCAACATCATTTATAGTCTTTCAATAGTTTCAGGTTAGTCAGAGATGCAACAAATGTAGTACCATGATTTGCATACAGATGGCATTTACCTGAGGGAGCTGTATGAGCCCCTGGGAATGGAGGAGCCTTCAAAGTGGACTCTTGTCGAACCTGGGTGATGTGCAAATGAATTGACAGATGACATCAAAATAGTGAATCATGATACCTACAATCATATGATCTTCAGATCAATATACAGGGTGATTCAAAACCTCTGCGACAAATTCTGAGGAGTGACAGGAACCCTTTATGTTAAACAACCTATGTCTTTTGACGCGTTGTTTCGAAGTTACCGTTGAAAATGTTTTTGCGCGGGCATACGTCAATGTATGCGAATATGTGCACCCCTGTTTGTTTGTTTGTTTGTTTGTTGAGATGTTTGTAAGAGAAGAGAAGGGTTGTTGTTTGTTTACATTTAATGTTCAATACCTTTTCCTTTCAGTTCAGTGTAATCATCAATTGAGAATGGATGTCTACGCGGTCTTCCACCAATGCACCGGGGACAAAGAGACCCATTGTCTCGAAGGTGCTGATAAAGTCGAGCAAACAGTGTGTGGTGAGGGTGATTTCTGTTTTGAAACTGTTATGGGTACATGTGGAGAGCTCTTCTTCCGTTTCCGCGAGCTTCCCCATAACACATACCATGTCGGCTAACTCAGGAAAAGTGTAGATAATATCCATTCTCAATTGATGATTAGACTGAACTGAAAGGAAAAGGTATTGAACATTAAATGTAAACAAACAACAACAACCTTCTCGTCTCTTACAAACATCTAAAGAAACAAACAGGGGTGCACACATTCGCATACATTGAAGTACACCCTTGCAAAAACATTTTCAATGTTAACTTCGAAATGACGCGTCAAAAGACATAAGTTATTTAACAAAAAGGGTTCCTTATTGTTAGATCTATCACCCTCTCAGAGTTTGTCGCAGAGGTTTTGAATCACCCTGTAGAATGCAGTAGGAATGTAGTACTGTGACTTGCATATAGCTAGAATCGTTCTGAGGAAGCTGTCCAAGTGGGGCAGAGATCAGACCAGGGTGGGTTAGATGAATTGATAGATGGCACCAAACAGTGAATCACAATACTGACAAGAATGCAGTCCTGCGGATTTCAATAATCATCGCATAAAAATGTAGTGTAAGCCCTCAGGTCCTCGTCAGCAAGAAGAAAAAAAAAGTTGGCACTCTGTACTGTCAATCTCCGTTAGTTGTCTGAACTGTATTGAGAAAGACGTATGTTTAATTATAATCAGTAATGATGAGCAGAATCGAATAATTTATTCAAATAAAAGTTCTCGAGTACTTTTATAATTCAAATAACAATTTGATTACTCACCGGCAAGTTCTCACTTCTCAGTTCTCTTATTCAACATCCAGCATGACAGCAATAATGATGACAGTTACAGCAATGTACTGTGCAAGCGCAGGAGTTTATAATTTTGTATCATTCTAATCACATTCTGTAACTATCTGCAACTTCCGATAAAGATGTTGTATTCCTGCATTCCGTAATTAGACAAGAGAAAAAAAGAGGAGAGAGGTGAGTCAGAGAAAGATAATCTGGAGTAAGTCTTTATTGCACGCAACTACCTCATGTTTGTAGGCGAGGTTAGCTGAATGTACACAATTGATGAGCAATCAGATTTCTAGAGAACTTCTCTATACCATTTCTTTCTGTTCTCATTCTTGCAGCATCTACCATCTGAGCAAAGTATTCGAATACTAAGAATAATTCGTAGTTTTTATTTGAATACTCCTATCACTAATACTTGGATACACAGTACAACAATGCATTTTCCTCACTGAAACATGGACATTATAGCCATCGATCGCCGGAATCAAAGAAGCCTCATTCTTGACCCCATTGCCCGTTTTGAGAAGGATGATCAACAAGCCAATAACGTTAACAATGAAAAGAAGTCTATTTACAACCCATGTATTCCTCACTTCAGTGAGAGATACAAAATGAATATTAATACATGGGAAGTGAAAGGACTTCTTTTTGGCGCTAG
Source organism: Periplaneta americana (assembly GCF_040183065.1). Classification (NCBI taxonomy): domain Eukaryota; kingdom Metazoa; phylum Arthropoda; class Insecta; order Blattodea; family Blattidae; genus Periplaneta; species Periplaneta americana. The sequence continues at coordinate 157,080,690 of NC_091121.1, forward strand.
GGGAACTTCATTTAAGTTAACCAAAACCATTCTCCTTTCTCTTAAATTTTCTTATGAGGACATTAACAAAATTTGTCTAATGGTATTCAGAGATTCATTATCCATTTTACACAATCACTGGTATAATACTATGTAATTTTTTTTACTTCATTTCATTACTCTTCCATGTATTTTCATCTCATGTTTCTCCGAAATCAAATTGTACTTTATTTTTAAATTTATCATTGTTCCATATTCTCTCCGCAATCATATTGTATTTTTTAATTTAACCTCTGCTTTGTATTCTGGATCCTAGTGGTCAGCCGTAGATGTCGGCCAGATGTCCCAAATTGTGGAATTTGTGTGTAATGAAGATGTTGTATGAGTTGTGTTTACACATGTTTCGGCGGCATTTTTCAAAGGCCACACAACGAATGAAACAGTGTGTTAAATTATTAAATAAGTGGGGGAAACAGGTTCCATTCTCGATAAGAAGAGTCACTGTTCAAAGCATAAACACAACTCAAGAGTCGTTATACTGTGTATCAACTATATGTCTTTCTCAATTCAGTTCAAACAACTCACTAATGGAAGATGGCAATGCAAAGTACCTGCAGAATTGTGTCGCCAGCTTAATGCAAACAATGAATAATGAAAACTTATGCAACCCAGATGAAACAACCAACCAGGAAAATCCAATGAAGTGCCTGTCAGAAAGCAACCTCGTGTTCAATAAGAATTCTGGTAACTTAGGCTTGGCTCACTCTGTATTCCGGCCAGAGGGTCTACATCATGATGACATTCTAATTTTCTTCACTAATGTGCTTAATTAGGGAGGCTGCTAGAGCAATGAAAGTTTTGTTTCTGAATATGACTGAGGCACAGAATTGCAGAAAAGATAAGAATAATTACATCCATAAGTAGAAAAATTTATTTCTAATACTGTACCAAGAAGATTTACCTAAGTCTCCCTCCTAAACCTGAAGTGAAAAGGAGGTTAACACTATGCCAAAAAATGAAGTACCAGTAACTTAAATTCGTGAAGTGAAGCAGTCCCTGTGCTGTTTACAACTCAGGACCATTTTCGCATTTTTAGCAGGGCATTATGATGTGCTACCAGAGACAATTATGAAGCTGAAAAAGAGGGGTCACTCTTGCAGCATTCAAGAAAGTCTTTGCAGAATCTTATGCCAGCTGAAGTGAGAGGAGAAAAGAGGTCGGCTGTTAGTTAATAATATCAAACATGTGTTAAATTCTACTGAAGACACAGAAAAAATTAAAACAATCTGTGATATTGTTATGGGTGCAAAGACGAATATGTTCCTTCAACAACACTCGTGTTTCAGATTTGCTCCAACCACTTCAAAGCAGAAAGATCATTCTATATTATGAAAATCATTCTCTTAAATGAACAGCTACATTTGAATACTGACAACTTGATGAAATGAGTTGTGATTGTGTGTAATCAATAAAATAACGAAGAGGATGATTGTCAGTTCTTTCAATATGATTTTAAATTACTGTGAATAAAAAATGCAAATAATTTAAGGTACAGTCACACGTTGCTATATTTTGCTGCACAGCTTTTCTACTGCAACTGCAAAAGATGCACATCATATTCACATATAACATAAAAAATAGTATGCAGCACACTGCTCTTTGTGCTGAGCAACCTGAGAGCTACAAAAATTGCGACATGCAGTTGTGAAGCTCGTCACATACAAGCACTACTTTTGCGGCTGCAACTGTTTATTATTCAAGTCATCTTGTACTTATGTTCGCAATAGGTTTCCAGATGATTAAATGCAAGCAACAATTTCATTATCAGCTGTTTTAACATGGAGAACAATGTGGAGTTCTTCAAGAATTACGAAAAGAGGGATGAATTATCGTTTCACATAAAATATTTGCAAGTGTCAATAAGATTTTTTCTTTACTGTCTTTACAGCATTGGGCCCGAAAAGTGTGCAAGTTATTTTTAACATTGTCTTCTGAAATTCGCATTGCACTAGTCATTTTGAAGCTCGACCACCTTTTATTCACTTACATAAGCACTCTCTAGGTTCATGCAGATCTATTATTTATTTTTCTGTACTAATGAGTATTGGGCAGCTAGGTAGCTCAGTTGGTAGAGCAGCTGGCTATTGACTGGAAGGTCCGGGGTTTGATTCTGATTGGTGACGGGAATTTGTAACAAAACTTCCAGAACAGCCCCGAGGTTCACTCAGCCTCATATCAAACTGAGCATCACACCACATCATTCAAAGAATGCATGAACCTCATCCTCTATGTCCCCATGTTCCTCATGACTAGGGGGCAGATGTTGATGAAAAGTCATCTTATTTTTCACATTAGGATGATGCCTATTAATATATAAATCTTTTCTATATTAATATCAACGTAAAAAATTAATTTCTTATATTGCATTTTTTGACGTTTCTGAATAGGTCATTTTTTACATTTTTTCGGCATATTTTGGTTATTTTTAATATTCTGAAGAACTTTTAGATCATTTGAATGCATTTTACTTCCTTCTTTACATATAGGCTTGTTAAATCTTTTTCTAAGCAAACAGATCAGTAGTAGGCCCTACTAGTAATTACCTACTGAATAACAGTCAAGTTTGAATTTTATAGTTTGGAACAAACTCTAAAGTCCATCCCTCATTTCACTGAAGGTTTCACCTCACACAAGAGAAGTAATATAAGATGCTTGAGAACGGCTTAGTTTAAGTGAGGGCTTTGACCGCTACTGTTCTTTGTTGGTACGAGGATGTCTTTAGAATTTATGTTTGGAAGAGGGGAAATTTTCACAGTTTCCTGCACATTAAGATGTTGTGTCCCCAATATGGTTTGGATGGGATGTACTATAGTAGACAGTATTTTTAACACAAAGATTGCAAGAATGCACTTTGCGCCCACATTATTATTTATTTATTTTTTTTTTTTTGTCATTTGCACTCCTTATCTGGAAAGTCTGGTAACAAAAGTGAAAAGCAAAGGAGACGAAGAATGAAGGCACTGACATGGACGACCCCTGATTGAAACACATTATAAAGCCTCATTAATAGTTTACCCTTAAAACTTCCATTTTGTTGCATGCCTTTTCTTTATTGTACAATAAGTCAGATTCCAGGAAGTTACCTCCTCTCCGACAGTCATTGAAACAAGGTGACTAATTTTTAAGAAGTTGTGGTGCGAGTACGGTGAAAAATATTTAAATGTCATTTTTCCATTATTTTAAGGGCATTTTATTGATCATTTTAAGTAGATTTTTAGGTCATCAACATTTGCCCCCTACTCATGACATATATGGGAGTACCTTTACCTATCTTTTAATGAGTATTAAAGGTTGACATTTTAATATACATACTTCAATAACAACCAATAATACTATTCTCATACAATGTTCGCAACAATCCTGTTTGAAATCGAAGATCTCCCTGGAAAAAGAATGTAACATCTTAAAATATGTGATGTAGGTGGAAAAAGTAATTTTAAAGCATTTATTTATAACAATAAATTATTGCATTCAATGGTTGAATAAACTTATAGCCTTGTTTAGTTAAATGTTGTGTAAGTAAATATAGGCCTAATAAAATATGCCCACGAAATCATTTTCCTATCTCCTGAAACACGAATTACAGTTTGTTATTATTCCGGGAAGGTCTTCAATTATGCTATGAACTGTTGAAAATACTGTATTATCGTATATACCCTGTCTACACTGTACATTTAGAAACTCACGTTGAACACTAAAATATACAGAAACAATACAAAATATTAATGGCATACTTGGATGACAACACTGTTTGCAACCACTGCAAAAGTTTCGGCAAAATCAATATTTTAAAAAATGCTCCAGCTGCAACCCTGGGATCCTGTTCACACATTGCTGTGCACAGCAATAAAAAGTTGCCAACAAATGGTTCAGTAGCCACTTCTTTTTGAGTTACACAGTATTTTGCATTGCAATGCTGCAAAAGTAGCAACGTGTAATCATACCTTTATACTGTACCTTTTACATATGTTTGATATTTCTAATGTCTAACCTGTTTCTTTACAGTCCATTTCCCACGGTTAAAGTATTTATTTGCTTACATATTTCGACCATAGTAAATGCCTGAACTTCAAGGATCTACTTATGATTCAAATATTCACCAAGATGAATTACACAAAAAGCCAAGATTCACTTCATTATATATCCCATTCTTTTCAAAATAGTTATGTCACAATACATATAATCTGTACAATGGTACGATTATGCTCACTACTGTCACAATGAGTCAACAGGTCAACTGTTTCCATGTCATTTAATAGAGACATTTTGTAATTCAGTGCCTTAAATAGGTAATATCGAGGCACACAATATGAATCTGGATTGGATGTCTATGTGAGAAATAAAATGAAGTATAAAATCCTACTACAATAATTCTTTTGACAATTAATGTTACTTTGTTCTTTCCTGAAACTGTACTGAATGACATACCATAATAGAATTTTTAAAATTAAGTTATGGTATATTTAACGACGCTCGCAACTGCAGAGGTTATATCAGCATCGCCGGTGTGCCAGAATTTTGTCCCGCAGGAGTTCTTTTACATGCCAGTAAATCTACTGACATGAGCCTGTCACATTTAAACACACTTAAATGTCATCGACCTGGGCCAGGATCGAACCCGCAACCTCGAGCATAGAAGGCCAGCGCTATACCAACTACGCTATCCAGGTCGACCCGTAATAGAATGAAGATGATTGAGTTCATATGTAAGAGAGTGAGAGAGAAAAAAAGATAATAAATCTAAGAAGAAACACTATTACTTCTAAAGAATAAACTTGGTCTATAAAACGTTTCACAGTTATATTCTTAAGACAAAAAAAACTGTAGAATTCCATCATAAAATAAATTTAAAACTCCATAACAAAAACGAGATTTCAATACATATTAAATCATGCTACATAAAAAGTTTATCTTGACACTGACTGCAAGTTTTTTGTTAAAGATTACTTTGTCTCTACACAGTTACCCCAAATAAAATTTTGAAATATTACTAACCCATGTAAGAGTCCAGATCTATTACCAATATCTTGGTAAAAGCGTAAGGTTGTGTGAACTGAAGAAAGAAGTAGTACAGATGTCTGAAAATTACTTTAATATATTACGACATATCAATTTGTACACTGATTACTAGACATCATTCAAATGCAGGATCAGAAGTACAGATTTCAAAATATCATGATTACTGTGTCACAGGTAAGTTCTGGGAACTTGGAAAACACAACTGCAATCATAATTTTATGAAAGAATCTTGATTGATAGCTTCAATTATCAATTTCTCTGTATATGAAACACATTTCCTAGATGGTAAGAAAATGAAACTGTATGAACGAAATGTAGATTAGAAGCACCAACAAGTGTTCTGTTATGTGCAATGTCCTTCAAACTGTTGTCACTTTGAGTTCCGATTGGTGAAGCTTATAAATGTACCTGGAGCAGAATCTCAAAAACAAACCCTTTGTCGACTATAAAAACTGTTCTTTCATTAACATTTGATGAGGGAGGGAGATTCCTGTCATCATCAGTACATATTGAAAAATCCTCCTGTAACAAGTGATGAACTCAATAGCACCTAGTATAAGCAACCTTATCACATGGCTTGATTACACAGCAATCAATAAAGAAACTAAATCAACATACTATGCAATTGAATTTGTGACTAGATGCTTGTAATTTTAACACCTAAAATGGAGGAAGGTTAAAAAAAAAATGAGAATGATTTCAGATTTCATTACTGGTTAAGTCATCATCCTGAAGAGACATACTTTCACAAATACAAGTTCCATGATCCATTTCAAATTGCAACCAGTAGTAAGTATTTAATTTTATTTCAATGTAATAATTAAATTTAATTAATGAAATTGTTTCCACACAATTAATGATTGCCTAATTACATTCTACAAACTAACTATAATTAAGCTATTTACAGCTCTCATGACAATCTAATGGACTTGTTCCATTCTAGTAACATGAAATTATGTACAATTTATACACTTATTAATATTTTCAGATATCCAAGGTAAATTAACTTTAAGTAACAATGCAATATATCTAAGGAAAAGAAGAATAGTCAAATTTTCAGTCTTATTCTTGACAAAGGCACCCAGTGTTACATTGCCAATTATATAGAAAATATCAATTTCATACCATCGATAATAACAAGGCAAATTATTTTACAACGATGCCTAACTTCCATGTACTCCACTCATAAAAGGGTTTCATCTTTATAACAGTAACAAGTATAAAATGAATATACTAATGAATCTGTATGTTTGTCATATGTAAAGGTCAATTTACTTCATAAACAGGATGCTACAGAGTACATGAAACCTAAGATAACTTCTGGTATGTTTATTTATTAGTCACTTGCAGTAAGAATACTAGAAAGATTTATATGGAAAACTCTTTAATGATAAAGACTAAGTGTATGCACACATGCGTGCATGCATGTTTTAATTCATTATTTTACAAAGTCTTTTACCCAAAAGAATAGTAACTACCTTTATCCTGAATAAGTATACAGATCTATATTGACGATTATCATGATAACATTAATGACAGATACAGATGAACTTGGTTATAGCAACCATAGTTAGTGGCAACACTTCAGCTACAGCAACAGTTTTAAAGTAGTATTGTTTTTAACTGTATTATTTTTATAGTGACAAATTTTTAATAAGCAACTCGTTTATAGCGACATATAACAACACTATAAACTCTCTAAGAATTCTATGTACATGAAACCGAGAATGTCACCGAGAAGAATTTGCAAATAGGTGGCACATCATTTGTAACAAATACCATTTTCAGTTACTGTGACAAAAGCATTTCACGGTCCAAGAAATGAAATTCTAAGAAGAGGGGGTGGAATATAAGATAAATCACTTCATTTGCATTACGTTTCACTGTATTCATCCGTGAGTATAACATAGGTCACACTCTTTCTTCTGTCATGGCTAGGGTTGCCAATTTTTTTTTAAAGAAAATACAGGAGATTAAGGAATCGACAAAATTTCACATATAAAATTGACAAATTATTCTGTTCAGTTACTAAAAAACAACTTTATTCTACACTTCGGCAGGTAAGCTAAATTAAGATTATTTTGATGCACATTTTGTCGAAGTTGATTGCAGTTTTCAGCTCTGATTTGATTAGATTTGTTGTGCTCCTGTTTCGGATATCTGTCCAATTGTTCACGAGGTATGAGCATTACTACTTGGTGTGCTTAAGGGGACACTCAACTTAAAAATTAGAGAAAAAGTGTCATAGAAATGAAAAATTTAATTTCTACACTAATTTACGTGACAGAATTAAATCAATTGCAGAATTCTTCCCCTATTCATTGAGAAGTCACAGTCAAATGCACAAAGCCAAAAAATAAAAAAATGATAACTAAAAGTGATATTTCAATTGATGATTGATTAAAAATTGAAATATTTTTCATTTTTAAAAGTATTGGATCTAATGAGCTGAGATTTTGCATGTTACTTTCCATGTGTATATTAAACTTTTTCTCCAAATTTGAAAAAGATTGGTCAAATAGGAAAAAAGTTCCAAAATATAGTTGAGTGTCCCTTAAAACAAAACTAGCCAGTTTTTCCAAATTTATAACATTAACACTGTTTGATTTTAACGGGTGAACACTAAAACCCATTCCTGGCAAGCACTACTTTCTATAAAGACTACATATTAAAATGCATCTCTTGAACAACAAAACTCATCACATAAACAATCACAATTAACGGCAAAATCAAATGTTTAGATGTTTAGAATAATTATGTTTTATATTATGCAAAAATATGAAAGAAAAATGCTCGAAGAGAAGGAAAATACGGGAGCCGGGAGACTGTTGAAAATTAGGGCCAAATACAGAAGATCCCAGGAAATATAGGAAGGTTGGCAACCCTAGTCATGGCAAAAACCCTTTAAAATAACAGGAGGCCAAGTTAAGCTGGGATTACAATCAAAATTCATTTGCGTTATGTTTCATTGCATTCATCCGTGAGTATAAGGTAGGCCACACTTTTTCTTCTGTCATGGCAACAACCCTTTAAAAACAACAGCAGGCTAAGTTAAGCTGGGATTATGATCAACATTAATTTGCATTACGTTTCATTGCATTCATCTGTACATTGAACTTCTAAAAAACGTTTAGAGGTTGGGTAGTATTATTGACGTTCGTGACAACTGTCGGCCATAATGAGTATTGAAATGCACATGCTGGACAGTCAGCTATTTATGATAAACATTGAACTTTATGGTAACTTTGTCTGTTAGAGATATCACATTAAAAAGTAATTAGAAAAATATGTTACGACGGAATAATATAGAATGACTAAGAAGCAGCAGCAATATAACCATACTAAATAGATGACTAGTGCGAATTACAGATGTACCAGTATTATTTCTGTAGTAGAAAACCTTTATTCTGAATTGAAATAAAATAATGTCGCTACAGTAATGTAAATAAATTATCAAAGAAATAAAAAAGGATAAGTTCGTCCAAAGTTCGAACTGGGATCCAATTACACCAAGGGCTTTCAATTCACCACTACGCTACAGAAACCTAATATGTTGGTTGAATTACATGCCATGAATGCTTTTATGTTTGCTGCTTATTATGTTTAATTTTGAATTCTTAAATATTAAACAAAAATATGTTTCATGCCATACAGAGAAAATATATTCATGCAACTTAACATATTCAATCAAAAATATGTCCCATATAAGATGGCTTAGTGCACACATGTGGTAAGTGCTAATTTCTTACTTTTGAGAAAAACAAGTTTTTATTTTCAATACTTCATTCACTTCAATTAATATCTATTCTCAAAAAGTGAACATAACATAGGAAAATCTTGTTATTCACTTCCCACATTTGTGCACAGTAAAGATACATCTCACAGGAGTTCGATTTTGTACTTAACTAAATTTGACCAAAAAATGTACTTAACACATGTGTGCACTAAGCCATCATGGTCTAAGGCATCCTGCCTAGGACTCGCATTGCAGAATGCACGCTGCTTCGAGTCCTCATGGGGGAAGAAATTTTGGCTAGTTAAGGGACTGGTGCCCACCAGCATCATGATGCACTTGGGGAGCTATGATAGGTAGCGAAATACGGTTGTGAACGCCAGCTATAAAGGCTGGGGGGATCATAGTGCTAACCACACGATACTTCCATTCTGGTTGGATGATCGTCCACCTCTGCTTCAGCATGTGGTGCCATGGATTATTATTATTATTATTATTATTAATATATTTCAGTAACAATATGACCACATTTACAACTAAAGAAGATGTAAAAACAAACAAGGCATCGTATGTGCTCCTGATTCATGAATGGATGAGAGTCAGCTTACGTATCTTTGCATTTGTAGAAGCTAGACCTTGATAATATTGAATCAGCGCCATCTTGCGTTATTTCGTTCTAATGTTGACCCTAATCAGATGTAACAAGCTTGTATTTGTCAAACTTTCATGGACTTCACCGTAACAAAATGTAAAGAAAACTAATGTTGATCGTCATCCCAGCTTTATGTACTGTACTATAATTCAGACATTCAGTTAGGTCTGTAACTTCACACATTCAGTTTGCAAACAGATGTTATGTACAGACCCAGAAACAAAATTTTGGCTACCTGAATTTTCCAAGTTCCAGTTATAACATACTACGCATGCTTAGTGAGCTCAGAGCATACACGGTATGTTGGAAAATTCAGGTGGTCCAAATTTTGTTCCTGGGCCTGTACAGGGTGATGCAGAAAGATGCAAAAGAAAAGAAAAGTTGTACATGTGGAAGTTAATGTTATAAAAAATAGAGAATGTAGAAAGCTGAAGTGTGCCCTGAATTTGGTTTGGTTAAAAAAGAACAGAGAATGATTTACAGAAGCAGTATTTTGCAAAACCGAAGGAGAGGGGAGGGATTTTTCAAGTTACATTCTCAATTGTATGTATCCTAATTACTTTACATTACAGAATTTAGTACGTATTTCACTATTTTATAAAATCTAGTACAGTGTTTTTTTTCCCCCCCGAAATAGTGGGGAGGGGGGGGGGGGACAGAAAAGGCATACAGTATTTTAAAAAGTTGTAGTACTGTAGACCTATATAAAATTACAAATTAAATTATAGTTATGGACAAAAAACATAATATGTGGATGTATTTCTTCTTTGAATTTTACTTACCTATTGTATTTATTTAGTTCTTTTTTATAGCGACAAGTTCATCAAAAGTTGTGTTTAACCAGACAAATTCTATCATCTATTGCAAAGATTAACTATATAGAGTGGAAGTAATATAACTCTGCAAATTTTAACAGCTTATTCCTTGGAAAAAGCACAACAAAAAATTCCATACCATATTAGTCCCAAATGTTGAGGAAAAGAGATTAAGGGTGTTTTAGAATAAGGTGCTTAGGAAAATATTTGGAGCTAAGAGGGATGAAGTTACGGGAGAATGGAGAAAGTTACACAACGCAGAACTGCACGCATTGTATTCTTCACCTGACATAATTAGAAACATTAAATCCAGACGTTTGAGATGGGCAGGGCATGTAGCACATTTGGGCAAATCCAGAAATGCATATAGAGTGTTAGTTGGGAGGCCAGAGGGAAAAAGACCTTTGGGGAGGCCGAGACGTAGATGGGAGGATAATGTTAAAATGGATTTGAGGGAGATGGGATATGATGATAGAGACTGGATTAATCTTGCACAGGATAGGGACCGATGGCGGGCTTATGTGAGGGCGGCAATGAACCTGCGGGTTCCTTAAAAGCCATTTGTAAGTAAGTAAGTATTAGTTCCAAATGAATACTGTTCTCAGAAAAATATATATATATATATTTTTTACCTAAAGGTTAAGAATATTTTACTCTGTAACTACTATCTGTATGATTCTGATTTTTACTCCTATCATTAGAGAAACTAATAAAGAATGATTTATCCCTTTGCAATTCTTAAACAAAATGGACAGTTTTCTTGCAAATTAAATAAAAACATTAACACATATCATTATTTCCTGCCATTAGGAAATCTGACAACCCCACTGCAGTATAAGGGATAGAATACTGTTATTCAGACCAAGTGCATGTGTGTAATCTTAGGTGAGCTGGCGATGCGGTTGCCAAACTACACAGACTTCCAGCCTAATTTTCTAATTAACCATGTACTTAATTACAAAACACATAATGGGGTTTTTTTATTTATTTTAATGTATTCTATTGCCCCCATCAATCTGCAGAATTATATCACTTCCAGCCTGTATTTATGGAGTTTGTATGTTAACTTAAGTTTTTACAATGAAAACAAAGGAAGATCAGGTTGCGGATAGAGGAGACGGCCTCCAGATATGGAGGGTAGCTGCGAATATATTGAATAAGCAGTCGTGGACAGCTGATAAGGGGTGGTCCTCCAGCTTGGGGGTTGGGCGAAGGGCTAACAACCCATCACCGTAAAAAAACAGCTTGTTACGAATCCATACAATAAGCCTCAGAATGGGACTGATTCTCTGGCACGATCACATCAAAAGAATAAGGTTATAGAGACTGGATTAATCTTGCACAGGATAGGGACTGATGGCGGGCTTATGTTAGGGCAGCAATGAACCTGCAGGTTCCTTAAAAACCAGTAAGTAAGTATCAGTCCCAAATGAATACTGTTCTCAGAAAATATATATTTTTTTTACCTAAAGGTTAACAATATTTTACTCTGTAACTACTATCTGTATGATTCTGATTTTTACTCTTATCATTAGAGAAACTGATAAAGAATGATTTATCCCTTTGCAATTCTTAAACAAAATGGACAGTTTCCTTGCAAATTAAATAAAAAGATTAACACGTATAATTATTTCCTGAAAGTCTGACAACCCCACTGCAGTATAAGGGACAGAATACTGTTATTTATTTATTTTAATGCATTCTATTGCCCCCATCAATCTTCAGATTTATATCACTTCCAGCCTGTATTTATGGAGTTTGTATGTTAACTTAAGCTTTTACAATGAAAACAAAGGAAGATCAGGTTGGGGATAGAGGAGACGGCCTCCAGATATGGAGGGTAGCTGCGAATATATTGAATAAGCAGTCGTGGACAGCTGATAAGGGGTGATCCTCCAGCTTGGGGGTTGGGCGAAGGGCTAACAACCCATCACCGTAAAAAAACAGCTTGTTACGAATCCATACAATAAGCCTCAGAATGGGACTGATTCTCTAGCACGATCACAGCAAAGGAATAAGGTTATAGAGACTGGATTAAAGGTTATAGAAACTGGATTAATCTTGCACAGGATAGGGACCGATGGCAGGCTTATGTTAGGGCGGCAATGAACCTGCGGGTTCCTTAAAAGCCAGTAACAGAGGAAGATATCATTCAGTGGCGAAGGTAAGGTGTAAATACTGGGTAGGATGAAAAAATCTGCTTACCTTGTATCTTTTTTACAGAGCAGATATTTATCAGCTTTCTATCAAATTTGTTGTGACACAGACTCCACAAGAAGATGATGACCACTCATTTTCACTCCCAAACAGAATACAGGTAAGACAATATAACTTATTTGTCTCGGAGCACCCTGTTAGTCAAGAATATTTCTTATACCATGAAAATTGAAAATTTCTATTTAAAATGTCTTCAGCCGATATTTTAATATGTAAATGTGATGTCGATCTCCTATATTTGTAAGCACATTTTGTTTCATACATCCAACTTGAGAACGGTTACTCTTTTAATTCTACAAATAATGATCTCAAAACGTTCTCAGTATGAGCCATTTTACACAAAATTAATATGTAACACACACACGCATGCACTTTGGATTAAACTAAACTCAACAACGCAGCACTTTCAGGGAACACCAATATAGTGGGACATAATATTGTGACAGAAGGCTAGCCTTGTCCCGTATGGAGATGTAGTGAATCGATACCCCATTCCTGGTTCCCCCCTCAAGCTTGCAAGTTAAGGTCGTAGACTTTTGCCTTAAGTCTTGTTGCTCGCACCGCTCTCTCCATACTGGAATGACTGCCAACAGTGAACTTCATATATGGAATAATCAAAGTGCAACCAGGTGTTACTATATATTGTCCTTACGAACTTATAGGCCTTCTGTTACTAGGTATAATAATTCAAATTTTTTGGGTAGGCTAAGCCTCAAAAGCCTCTTAAGAGCTTTGCCACTGATGTCATTACTAAATGAAATAATATTAATATTCATATATTTCATTTTGTTTATTTTTCAAGTGAAATTAACCTCTATTAAAGAACTTCTAATTCTTTCACAATTATGACATATTATTTAACAAAAAATAAGTAGTGAAATGTAGATAAAGACTGTTTACTTGTCTACATTTGCAATGGAAAGGTAAGAAATACATTAAAACAAAATAGTGTGCTTCAAAAAATAAAGTAATGATCTTTTTAAAGAGCAAATAAATCCCTCTGCTGAAAGAGACAAATTCCATCCTGTAACAAGGTAATAAACTGAAGTGGCGAAAGTTAACTTTTCCATTTCAATATGAAAGAGATACTGAAAATCAATCTCTGTGCTTGCATTTTTAACGTATTGTGCAATATACTTCTCAATGTTCTCTTCACTAACAGAAATATTGACAAAGTTTGGGAGGGTGGGAACCAAAGAGAGAGAACCATGAACTTGTATCTGTAAAATAAAGTCTACTTCAGACGATAAGGTATTAGAAAATGAAGAAAACTTACAATAACATTTTCACGGACTAGTTAACCTACACTCCTGTTCGTATTTCTGACTTTCGAAATAATTCAATGCATGTCAGTAATAAAAAAAATCGAACCTGATACGAAACTTAAATTACTGAACAAGTATGCATGCAAAGGAACAGCCATTAAGATTTCCTTGAATTTAAATTCAAGTACTCTCTAAGTCCTTCAAATATGAGTACCGTATACTTATATACCACTCAAAACTCACTTTCACACAATTACACGTTATTCTTCTTGAAATACTGAAATAGGTTCATGCAAACAACACATATCTGAAAGGAGCATGACTGAGATGTATACAAAGAACCAGAGTAAACAAGCTAAACGCAAATGAGAAATATAACATTAAATAATTCTCAACATTCTTTCAGAGGAACAAACACAGTTCACACATTGAAATGTTTATAAATACCCATTCCCCATTTACGTTATAATTAATAAATTTACTTGGAATGAATCACTGGCCCCACAATATAAATGAAATGAGAAAGTGGAAGAAACAAAGAAAGAGAAGAAAATATGAATAATTTTACTGCAAGAGACAGGAAAGGGCCTTTAAGAATTAGTGAAAGTATGACTCTGAACTAAATAGAATTATGCATTTTGAACTGTAAATCAAGCAACTAAACTGGATATCTCCCTCACATCATGCAGAAGTAGTACTAACTAAAAAAAAAATTATATAAAAATTGCTCCACTCTGCTTGCACCAACTACTGGTACTCCTACCCATTCCTTTTCCACATATTTTCACATTCATCGACGATGCAAGTCATGACGATCATTCAGGAGATCGAAGTCATCACGTTCATGATAGTGCCTCTTATGGTCCAGGTCGATGTCAGGGGAAGACTTACGTGGTGGGTATCCTCCACGCCGACTACCACTGCGCCCGATGAACATGCGAGGTGGTCCACCTCTGAAGGGACGTCCACGCATTGTGCCACGACCACGCATCCCTGTTCCTCGTTGACCCATCATACCACGACCACGTCCTCTCATAAATTCGTCATCTCTGTTGTCATGCTGCTAACAAAAATAGGTACTTATTTTCGTGAACAGAAGCATATATGTATAAATATAAATGCATAGTAAAGCAAATAATTCAGAAAAGAAGAGAATTCAATCAAGAGACACATCTGCTATTTATAGACTATATAAAAGCTTTTGATAAGGTACTACGAGAAAAGCTATGCGACATTTTATTACATAAAGGATATCCACAACATCTAGTGGAAATGATAAGGCAAATGTATGAAGGGATGGTCATCAGTATAGATAAAGGAAATCTTAAAAACATTTTAAATGTCAAAAAAGAAATTGTCAATTTAGGAGTAAGACAGGGCTGCCCATTGTCGCCTACACTTTTTAATATTTATTTAGATGCAGCAATAGCCGAATGGCAAGCGCAGTTGAAGTAAGATTTTAAAGTAGGATCGACGATGTTAAATACTATTCTATTTGCCGATGACCAAGTAGTCTTTGCTGATAAGGAGGACAAACTGCAGCTAGCTCTCTTTCAGCTAAACAAAACAATGTCCAAGTACAATCTAAATGTCTCTCATGAAAAAACAAAGGTCATGGCTTTTATTGGGAAATATCAGATACGTTCCAAAATTATCCTCAACAATATGGTATTAGAACAGGTGCGACATTTTAATTATTTGGGGTGTGATATATCTTTCGATGAGGAGCGAGATCTCAAACAAAAGGTGCATAAATTTCAAAGTATATGTGGCACCATAAAACGAACACTAAAAAACAAAACACGAAGAGACACGATTTTAAAATTTTATAAAACAATGGCAGTACCAGTATTGGTTTATGGAGCTGAGACTTGGGCCATGAACAGAAGTGATAAAAGAATAATAGAGACAGCTGAAATGAGATTCTTAAGATATGTCGCTGGCTGTACTCTTAGAAATCACGTTAGAAGTGAAGATATAAGAGCACACCTGAATATTTTTTGTTTGAATAAGAGAATTGAAGAAAATCAAGTTCAGTGGAAGGAACATATATCCCGGATGCCAGATGAAAGATTAGTAAAACAGGTTCTGCAATATCGCCCAACAGGGGTGCGTGATATCAGCAGACCTAGGAGCCGTTGGGAAGACAACTTCTGAGACGAAACAGGCCAAATGGCCTATCTTGTTGTTGTTGATGTTGATGATGATGATGATGATGATGATGATAAATGCATAATCCTATATTTACTACCTCCTCTTTCTCATATATACAGTCAACTCTGGATATAGTGAACATTCGGCTATAGTGAACCTAAACCGTTGGTTCCGATCCGCATACATTAAAAAGTACACTAATATTTCCATTATAGTGAACCCTCGCTTTGGTTATAGTGAACCTTGTATCCTGACAAATTCTTATTTGAAGTCAGATCTTCTTGTATAAAATTAAAAGAATGTATTGAGAACAACATTCTAAGTTTTTTACTCCTTTAGTCAAAGGACAAAGGTAGATTAGTGATTCCTAGACAATAAGCTGTACTGCAAATCCAGGCAACGCGTGACGACCTTGCCTCACTCCACAGTTGAAGGGTTCACATTCTGTTCTCAGGTACTATACTCTACTGTTATTTCTAATATCCACCGTCAAAGGGTTATCTTTTATTCTCAGAAACATTTCCATTATGACAGATAGCATCCAAACAATGGAAAATGAAATTGTCTTCTTTTATTAAAAGGGAACGGACATTACAATAGAACCTCTATTATCCGTGGTAATGAAGGGGATGGACTGAACAGTTGATCGAAAAAATTGGATAATCCGGTACCATGAAAGATTTTGTAATTTCGCCCATGGTCTTGTATTTAACTCGCTAGGTAAGTGGATCAGAAGTTCACTAATTTAAGTCTTGTTGCCAATGACGGGTTTTTAAGGGGCAAGGAAGCCCTTTGTAATGGCTGTCTCAGGAAAAATAGGAATAAAGGAGATCTCATATTGTAGATTTACATATTTCTTTCACACTTTATCCTTATTTTTTATTATTAAATCTCGCATTTGTAACTGCAATCTCGTATACTGATGCGAGATGAGCCACAGTTTCTTTTTCTCAAACCATTCAATTATTTCTATTTTTTCGATTCTTAGCACAACACGTTTTCTGTGAACACCCGTGGAAGATATTTTATATACAAGTTATATTATAGAACGGCAATTCGAACATTGCTGTGTAACGATAAAGGGTTGCAAAACATTCTCTAGCAAAAAACATATGTAAAACCTACTAACATGATGTATAAAACAGTACTTCATATAAGTTATTTATTTCTGAAGGAAAAAGAGCGAGAAATAGACAGTCGGATAATCAGCTAATCGGTTAACAGGGTGACGGATAATCGGGGTTCTACTGTATGTCCAGAGCATAAATGAAGGTAAGATTTCGATGGGTTTCAAGGAAATCCCAAGGCTGAGTATGCAGTCACACCATAACAGCATTTGTCTGTTTCTAGTGTTCCAACAGTGAATGCACTGTATAAAAATGTCGAAGCGTAAAGTGTTTTCTTTGGAAGATAAGGCGAATATTATAAGTGACATTGAACGTGGTTTTTCACAAGCGGACATGGGTCGACAGCATATTTTAAGTAAATCATTGTGAGTAACAGTACAGTGTAATCCATTCCACAAAAATGAAATATTTTATTTTCTTGTTCATAATTTCATTCATTTCTGTCATTTAAGGTTTGAGGAGAGACACTTCGGATTTAGTGAACGAAATATGCAAGTCTGCAGAGGTTCACTATATCTGGAGTTGACTGTACTTGGATGTACACAGAAAGATATAAGCAGACTCTGGACAAATAAAATTAAATTTATGCTGCGAATGTTAGAAGAAAATAAGGTACCAAATAACTATTTCTAGAAATATTTAATATTGAAAGTCTATAAGTAAATTTAGAAAGGAACAGACTGAAATAGTTTAGGCAATTAAAGGGAATGCTGGGGGAGGGGCAGAAAACTCAAGAACAATGAATATCAAATTTAAGAGGAAAAACCCCACTGACAAGCCACAAATTTGACGAACAGATCATATCGAAGAAAACAAACCTGAGAAGAGAAGGATAACAGACAAAAGAAATATGAAGGGAGAAGAAAAGAAAAAAAAAACTGAATGAAGTGAAAAATTTGCAACTGATTTTCATCACAAGACATGGCAAGAAACAGAATTGCGACAATGACGGTGGTGATGATAAACGAGAGTATAAAATTGTGTTTTTGGTTTGTTGAAATTAAATAGAGTAAAATAAATAAAACACAAACTAGTTTTTATGTTTATGTCATATTAATATAGTTTGTGTCATGTTTAAAAAGCCTTTGCCTATAATTAACAACTCTAGATAATTAATAACAGACAATGTGAGTAAGATAAAGAAGCCCTCAAAATCCTCCGATTTCATCTTCAAGGCATGTAATTGAGTGGGGATGTATTATGTGTTCTAAGTAATATGATGTTGCCATATAAATAACTGTAACATCAGCTTTGCATGTGTCTGCTGCCTTACTCCTGGTTTCAAGTGAACACTGATGACTAGGGCTAGGATTTTTACGCCCTAAAAATCTCCAAAATATGCAGTATAAAATATGTACTAATGGCGTAAAAATTTCAGAAATATGCTCTATAATATAAAAAAATATATGCCATAACAAATTCAAATATTGTTTTATAGTCTACTTTGAAGGTATAAATTATACCTTGAATGACAACCAGAAGAGAAAAAAAAAACGAAATTAAGGGATTTCAAGGCATATAAATATGATTCAAAACAAAAAATGTTAACTTAATTTCATAAACTTTCATTGTATCTTATTATGAGACCTGAGTTGCAATCTAAAATAAATACCTTGGCAAATTTTCAAATGAAAAATGATTGCCTATTGTCAGCTAAAAAACCTTTGTACCCAAAAAAAAAAAGCTTTTTCTACTTCTACTCATAAAATGGGAGCAAATTTAAAATGAACATTATTACTTGACTCTAATTCTCTCACACATACCCTTCTCTTTCTAAAATTTGGCAACAGTGGTTTTCCCTACTTCCACATCCAATTGCTTCAAGTGAGATGCCTAGCTCCCCTTTCTCTACTGTACTTGCGTGAAAACAATAGACAAATATTTGTCGTGACTCCTGACTATTTAGAGTCAAGTTAATTTTGCACATTCCACAGAATATGGAAAAAGAAAACGAAAATCCTGGCCCTGCTGATGACATCATAATAAAGATAAAGTTGTTTATTGTAATGAGGATTTTGTAAACATGGCATATAGGTACTATACATTTTTAGTGCTCTTACTCACTGCTTGAAAAAAATCATATGAATAATTTTTATATTGTATCTTTATGAAGTTTACGATCTGATTAATCTATCTTCTGAAATAATCTACTTCTATTTCATAAAAAATATTTAGATAAATCCATAGCTCATGAATGGTACTGAGTGTCACCAAATGAAACCACTTTGATATACGTAGTTGTAGTAGAGAAGTTTCAAGAAGAATTCATGGACTGCACACATTCGAACAAATGACACTAAATACTATTTACTAATCTATAGGAATTATCAAACATTTCAATACAGACAGCTGATACTTACTTCAAAGTAGGATCGTCCTTTCGGCACATGTTCAGGATTTGAATCCCAAGATTTGTAATGAAATCTTTCAGATCTCTGACTTGAAAATTCCGATGATTCGTGGTGGAATCTGTCTGGCATATCATCACGACGGCTTGGTCCTGGATGATGTACCATTCGACCACCACTGTCACCACGCATCTTTCCATCTCCCATTGTGCGACCAAACCCATCTGAAGGTCCTAAAAACATACAGCATGTGTAACTTTATGAGAAAATAACAGTATAATAGCCATTTTATACAGGATTAGAAGTTGGCAGTAACAAAGTTGTGATGGTAGGATAATGAATCAAGACATACTTGAATTTAATGTACAATAAAAAAAGGAACAGCACTCTAAATATTTGCTAATGTGTTGTGAAAATGGCGAAGAAAATTGGGACCTTGAAAATATAGTTAGGATGTCTTATTACAATATTTACCATTCATTAAAGAACTAGAATTTCTCTAAAAATCAAACAACTAAATAAAAAGGATAGGCAAGGAAGTTTTTTCAGTTTAAACCAGTTTTCTTTTTAATCATGTATGTTTGGCAATATTAAGAATACACTATGGATAATCAAACAGTAATAATTTTGTAACGTAATAATCATTTAATTCTTCTAAAATCGCAGATAAAATAAAAAAAGAGCACACATGTGCATGTCCATAAATAAAATTAATTGAGCTGAAACTGAATCCAAATTAGTTTTACTACTAAGCATACTAAATAGGAAAACCAACTGAGCATTTTTTTTTTCAAAAATTGCTAAATGCCTCAAAAACATTTTTTCCAGAAAATGTTTTTTTTTAATATGATCAAAAAGTATTAACCTCAAATATTTTATTCTTTTATCATCATATTGTTTATTAAGGTACTAGTGCGATTACATAATTAATATTTTAAAATGCAGATTTATAAATGGAAAATTGAGAGTATGAAATTTACAGTTTTTTTTTTTCTGAAGTTGCTAAATGCCAAGACATTAAACCATAACATGTTTTTTGTTTTAATATTTAAATCGTAAGTTTTTCTTTTTCTAAATGCCCCCTCTTTTTTTTTTTGCTCACATTTTATTTTTAGTTTGCATTTAATTTATACTACTATATTCTAATCGTATTTTATTAATTTTTCGTCTTTATGTAACAGTTTAAACAAAAATACCTACAAAGTAAAAAAATACAATAATATTTAACTTTTTTGGGAACAAAAACCCTATTCATACAACAATGATAATAATTAAATCACTTATATAAAAGAATATAAGTCCATATTTGCTAAAAATAACGTAAACTATAATATTTCCTTCCTGAAGTACCCACACGTAAATTTGTGTATAAAACATTAAAAGTTTTCAAGTAACAGTGACAACCAAATGAAACATTGTGTAAAATAAAACAAACTGTTACGAATTTTTTTCCAAACAAATGTCTGGACATTCTTTCTTCTCCAGTTAGACATTTAATTTAACATGAATCTCCAGTAATGTCTTTGTAAAATTCTTTAGCTAATTATGGTTTTTCAAAAGACTTCATGAGGTTCAAGACGTCCTTCTTCTTCTCCTCCTTACTGACCATACTCTTCTTTGGCAAAGTAGCTGCCTTCATTATTTCCTAGATACAGGTATGACTTTAATAGTCAACTCTGGATATAGTGAACTCGATTATAGTGAACCTAAATCGTTGGTCCAAACTCGCATACATTAAAATAGTACATTATGCAACGAGCCTATAATGATAGTAATTAAGACGCGAGTATGTTTGTTTATGAAACGAGCACAAGCGAGTTTCATAATTTTCATACGAGCGGCTTAATTACCATTATAGGCAAGTTTCATACGACTTTTTATGCTCGACCATATTTCTAACTTGAAATTATTCAGAAGTATTCATTTTATTCGCATCTGGTTGAAGATCAGAAGTGACCTTGTGCATAGCTCGTGAATTGTGAGATGTGCGCAGATGTGAAAGTATTGATTTTTTCCAAGGACCAATAATGTCATTGACCTTGATATAATTTAGAGAATAACATGAACTAATTTTGATATAACCTGAAAATTGATTTAGAATCGAAAAACGAGATGAGAAATTGAATTTATTTGAATATTATTTACAATTAACGCTAATTATTATAGTAACAGAACATAACCTTCTGCGACAGTATTGGATTTCCAGCCTCCGTGACATTTCCCTCGTTGTCTTTCGATTGCATATCCGAGAATAATCGAAAACCTGAACTTTAATGAATAGGTGTACTTTAATGACATGCATTAAAGGACTGCAACCAGGTGTATAATTACTACATTTCGGCATGGTCGAGCATAAAGTACATTAATATCTCCGTTTATAGTGAATCTTGTATCCTGACAAATTCTTATTTGAAGTCAGATCTTCTTGTATAAAATTGAAAGAATGTGTTGAGAACAACATTCTAAGTTTCTTACTCCTTTAATCAAAGGACAAAAGTAGGATTAGTGATTCCTAGACAATGAGCTGTACTGTAAATCCAGGCAACGCGTGACGACCTAGCCTCACTCCACCGTTGAAGGGTTGACATTCTGTTCTCAGGCACATTACTCTACTGTTATTTCTAATCCTCCACCATCAAAGGGTTGCCTTTTGTTCTCAGAAACATTTCCATGATGGATAGCATCGAAACAACAGAAAATGAAATTGCCTTCTTTTATTAAAAAGGGACGGACATTATGTCCAGAGCATAAATGAAGGTAAGATTTCGATGGCTTTAAAACTCCATCAACCCCCTCCCAGTTTCCATTAAGTGACCCGGAAAATTCCAAGGCTGAGTGCGCAGTCACACCATAACAGTGTTTGTCACCTCTACTTGATCAGTCTGTTTCTAGTGTTCCAACAGTGAATGTACTGTATAAAAATGTCGAAGCGTAAAGTGTTTTCTTTGGAAGATAAGGTAAATATTATAAGTGACATTGAACGTGGTCTTTCACAAGCGGACGTGGGTTGACAGCATATTTTAAGTAAATCAACTGTGTGTAACAGTATACAGTGTAATCCATTCCACAAAAATGAAATATTTTATTTTCTTGTTCACAATTTCATTCATTTCTGTCATTTAAGGTTAGGGGAGAGACACTTCGGATATAATGAACAAAATATGAAAGTCCAGAGTTGACTGTATTTCAACTTCAACAGGATTTCCAATGTAGATGTCCACCACTGACAACAGTAGCTACTTGTTGTTTAATTTCCTGTAAGTTATCACTAGGGCCAGGAAGTTCATGCATTTGGATATATTTTTCCACTGACTGTAATTAATTGCTGATTAATTATTTTCACGAATCATCAAAATTGAAGCTGATCAAACCTATTTTTATGTTGCATATTTTGATTGTTTTTTTTATAAATGCTTAATATTTCATGATATTTATATTATTACTAGTGGCTTGTGCAGCAAATGCTGCAAACTAATTTCATTAGACGTTCAAATAAACATTTTTCAGATTTATTTTCAATGAAAAATACCAGACTTTTGAAAGTTATTTGCTTCTATAATAATGAAACATATTTCCTCTGAATGGTTTTTATGCCAAATACTTTTTGTTAACCTACCCACCTTCAATTTTTCGAGTTTCAACGCGAAAACGCAAGTAACAATGTCAGGGCGATCAGTGGGTTTTTCATGTGGGAGTAAAGCAATAGCTATTTCAGATCATTGTGGATTGTAGGTGAAAGTTAAAAAAAGTCAGGTTTGCTATGCTTTCGAACAATAGACATAGCATCTTGGTATAGCTGCTGCATGTAGAGCTTGAAATGTAGAGAGTAAAATCGTTTTATCCTGCTAAGAGATCTTGCAGAAATGATAGGGAGACTGCAAAATTTTGTAGGCCTCTAATTTTATCAGTACATAATACCGACTTTCCTTAGGAACTGTAATTTTTGCACTCTCTCGCTCAAGCCAATACTGAAGCGAATGACACATATATGTACAGTATCTACACCTCGCCGCCATTAAGTATATGAAAAAGACCCAACCCCACTTGATTAATAACTATAAAAATATTCGATTTTTAATAACAATATTATTATCGTACGTAAGTTTTGTAGTTATACTATACAGCCGCCACTCAGTAAATTATAGAAATGAAGATTTAATTTAAGATATTCTCTATATCTACTTACATAACCCCAAAATGTTTCACTTTCATATCATCAATATAGCATAATTAATGAAAAATAGTCACATCATGGCATTAACTGCAATAAAATTTCATTTCTAATGGTAATAATGTCATCAAACCACCTCAAGTTTTGTAGTTTTTAACATCCAATACACAGCTGTACTCAGAAAATTACACACCGCAGAATCAGACCTGTAAATTATTTTGAAGTTTTTAATAACCAATTGAATTTGAACTCTAAATATGTCAGCAATCCTGCAGGTCATGGCCTTCGTGTAATAGCTTATTGTTTATTGCAGTGTGTGTTTTGTTTTATTCTGAAATCAAGTCGGCTGTGCTGAAATGCAATTAATTCTCAAAATTGACGAAAGATGGATTTTGGAAAATAGGAAAATAATGTAGGAAAATAGATATTTCACTGTAAACTACTATTTTTCCGAAAAACTTTGGGTTCCAAGCTTCAAAATGAGGGGTCATTTATTAAAATTCGTTCAGCCGTTTTCCCGTAATTTTCATTACCAGTTCAAATTATATATATATAGATGACGTATTTTCGCGTTTAAGCTCATTAAAGCTTATTTTATGTTGCATAAAAGTGCACAGTTTAGATTTTTTAAATCGAAGCATCATAATCTATTTTTGAAAACTGATTCTGAGTTAAATTACTGTAATTATTTTTACCAAGAAAGTATTGCGGCACACCTACAGAATCTCACAGCACATTGGTTGAGAACCACTGAGCAGAGCATGGGAATGTTTCAATGCATTATCTCTTGGTTGGGGAAGGTTTGAACAGCAAATCACAAGCTTCAACTTCTCAATAACAAATATAAATAGGGACCTGAAAATTTCGCATTTATTTTCATCAAAATTAACATCTATTTTTCTCCAAATTAGAATCTATTTTTATGAAATTAGCATCTACGTTTTTCAAATTCACATATATTTTTTTCCAAAGGAAACTTTGTGCATTCTACCTTTCATTTCTCAAGAGATAACACTGTGAACAGTTCAGCATTTTCCTCCTTCAAATTACATTGTCTGTCTGAAACAACAGCACCATACAGTGACAAAACACGTTCACAGCCAACATTGTTTGTTGGTGTCCACAATACTTGCAAACAACATTCTGAAAATGCTTTCTTCTCTGTTATTAAAGCATTAAACACTTCCACTATGTCACATTTTTCATTTTTCACTTGCTGTTCAATAAGCTTCTTAAATTAATTGTATGTACTTCGAATTTCTTCTTTTGGTATACTACAATCCTGCAAACATGTCAATATTTGGTTTGTTAACATTGTTAAATAAAACTACATTCTTTGGGTACATCTTAGCTATAGTCTCGAAGTTCTTTCAGCCAGGGTCCTTTTTCTTCGAAATTGACAGTTTATTCTTTGCTGACTGAGCAGCTTTGGAAAACACACCTTTGTATCTAGCTTCATCCAATGGATTTAATCTTAACAGTGAATTTATTGTCCCTTTGGAATAATGTCCAGAGACAATGTCTGCTAAATTACTGTTGGACTCCTCAATCACTAGCATGATCTTTAACAAAAATCATGTGAGCATTTAACCTTGAAACTTTTTTTTACACAAGCCGCTGTAAAAAATGTATCCCCATATTTTGAATATCCCTCATGTCAGGCTGTTTGCAAAAGAGGACAATATCTTCAAAATAATCAGCCAGATAGGAGACATCCTCAAACCAGCTATTCCACCTCGTTACAGTGTAAGCTTCATATCTAGACTTCAGAAATTCAAGATATTTATATTTCCTCTTTCTAGTGTTTAGGAAGGCAGACTTAACCATAGTAACAATTTCATTCAATTCCGACATTGATGTTAGTCAGGAATTCCCAACCAAACTTTACTTATGGGCCCAGCACTGTATAGTACATTTTATTTCAAGGAGTGCAATTTCCTAGAAAGGACTTTGCCGACAGACCTTCTACTGTCCCCTACTAATTGATTGTCATAAATGTTTAAAATCTTGTCTTTGCCTGTTAGTAACCAATCACAACCAATCCTCTGTCAGGAGAATTGACAAGCCCCGTCAAATCCACATGGAGGCAGAGTTGCCACATCTTTTCCTAATTCCGAGAATCCCGTCAGTTAGCACGAAAGTATTACTGAGTGTATTCTGTAGTATTCATCGAGTGGTCAGCTCGTGATATTACATTCTCTTCTTCAAAACATGTGGTGTCCATATGGGGATGATGCCACGAATCCTCTCATTTCAAGGGTCGCCAGGATTGTGGCAACTGTGCAATGTTGGGATGAGGGGACAGGATGGACTGGTCAGAGATGTTTATGTAGGAAGTCATAAATCTGTGAGTGTTCAAAGGAGCCACCAAACTGCATACTATGATATAAAATGGACTATACATGAATTACATGATCCCTTATTACAATTTTGAGTATCTTTTCTTTATAAGTTACATTAAGGGTCATTAGATATGAAGTCAAACCTGACAAAAACATTAAAAGTAAATTCACTCATTGCACAGTTCCCGAGTTCTCAAATTTTGAACTTCTAAAAATTGTATTTCATTACAGAGGTTATACAAACATCTCAGCATAATACTAAGAATAAGCAACCCACGTAATCCTAAGTTCAAAACGGCAAGAAATTCTTGAAGCTGTCGATAATTTGTAATGTATCTGCCATTGGAAAGATCTCTTCTCCAGCACTCAAAAGATAGTCTTTTGTTTTGCAATTCTTTAATGATTCTTTATTTATCTAGAGAGCATTGTCCTTTTGAGTTGCTGTTGGGAACATTATGATAAAAAATTCTGGGAAACTGTCATATTTGTCCAGGACCTAAAACGAAATTTCGGCATTTTCTCCAAATGAGAGCATTCTGAAATTCAAGCCTTGGCTTTCGTATGTTGCCTTTCATACTTATGGGCAAGTTTACTTGACTGTCACTCCCACAGTGTAAGGGCTTGAATCCCTTCTCTTGAAAGGACTATGGCATCCACCCTCCTCACTTGATGTGCTGCCTTTTAAACATCTTTGGTGATCCTGCCTTGTTGCTGTTCTGGCATGCTTTTCTCCCCTCACCCATGTGTTAGCTATTAGGTTATGTTCATTTTCGACTTTTCCCTTCAAAATTATCTAATGTTCCTTCAATGGAACGGTGAAAATCAGATTGAGAGAAGTGCCTATGGCTTGGAGCTCACATAGTACTTTCTTCTCAGTCACAATTCACAAGGATGCATTTCCGCATACCTTTTAAATGTTTCTCCTCATTCATTTATTCATGCAACGAAAACTACTTAGGGACAATTCTGTATAATAGAACACAGGTGACAACCCTACACACTTAGTGTATTGTGAACATTTCACCAACTATCAAATCCTACACATACAATTTCATTTCCAACTATCTTATACAACTTAGATTTTTCTTCTTCTAAAAATGGAACTTAACAGGGTAGTCTACTACTTATTTCTTTTCTAGTTTGAGAAAAGTAACGTGGATGAAAATCCTGTATTAGTTTGATAAAACTGGGGTTCCTCCACCAGTTTTTAGTAAATTAATTAATGATGCTGTATCAACTGCTAGATTATTTAGCATCAATGAAATTGGCGATAGTGAGATGGTACTAGGTGAGATGAGGCCGAGGATTTGCCATGAATTATCTGACATTTACCTTACAGTTGGGAGAGACATCAGAAAAAACACAACCAAGTAATCAGGTCAAGCAGGAATTGAACCCACATCCGATCGCAACTCTGGAAGAACAGGCAAATATGCTACTGCCTGATCTACCCATCAGTGACTTTTTGTATAGTAAAGGTAGTCCCAATAAAATATGCAGGTAAAGGAACATTTCTGCCAGATCACTTTCGACTTTAGTTTTCACTTAATTTGGAGAGAACATTTTTTTGCTTTTCTTCTTGAAGCAATGCCTAGAATTGCTTGCTCTGGCAGCTGTAATGAGCTCATTGTTGACCTTGTTGAAGATGATTAACTGTTTGCAATATGATTAGATAACGACGAAAGAATTCATTATTCTCCATCCCTTCTTTTTAACCCTTTAACCCACTTATCTGAGAGAGTGATACACATGAATGATATATACTGAAATTCGTAGCTTACCTGGTTTTACATTCACTATCATTTTCATTTATGAAGAATATGTACAGTGTCTATACGATTCTAGAGTCTTGATATGACCAGCCTCATGGTCTAGTGGTCAGAGCTTCTGGCTATAGTTCATGAGGTCCCGGGTTCGATTCCCGGTTTTCCTTAAAGGGGATTATTCCTGTGTTCGTCCATGGTCTGGAATTTAGGTTAAGTTTAGATTTAAGACCTCTCCTGGCACTACATTATCATAATCATCACATCATCGGGGTAATGTAACTCCGCCTTCCAGGTGCCCCAACCTCAGAAGTGGGTTACAATTAAGCCACAGCCAGGAGAGAAGACCAGAAATGTCGAAAAGACAACCTGATGGCATTGGATATTAAAAAAAAAAAAAAAAATTCTTGATATTTGACCTTCCATCTCATGTCCACATTTTTTGCTCATGGCTCACTTCCTCCTCCTTATTTCAAAATAGGCTACTACGAAATTGGATCTGACTTTCGGTCCATAAGAGACCAAGGAAGTAACATGACTGGCTCCTCCTCTTTACAACAAGAAATATTAATACTTTCCTGAACCATTATAAACAGCAACCAACATTGGATGCTAGTCTGATGATGAAAACTGCCAATGAACTGTTACAGTTAAAATATGTTTACATTCAGGTCATTGTTGGTCCAGTAGGAGGGTAGGAAAATAATAATAACAGCCAATCTTACACGATGTTAAAAAAAAAAGACAACTGGTTTAAACCAGCCAACCCTGCTTCCATAACATTGTAAAAGCACAGTAATTATTTCAAAATGGGAGCATTGCATCTTGAAGCCCTAACCACAACATACCACGTCTTCGTTCACTGCCAGGTGGAGAGGGCTGCATCATCCCTCTATGTCTTTCTCTTTCTCGATCTCTCTCCATTGGATCAGATCGATGATCTACCATCATACGGTGATGACCTGTATCTCTGTCATCATGACGATCAGTTCTTTTTTCATTAATTCGCATCCTCAAATCACTGGATCCCCTGGTACATTAAAAAGAAATTAAAAATACTTAACCTTCTTATTTAATGTGCCTATACTGTACCTGCAACAGAATGTGATCTTAGGTGCGAAGAAAAGCAACACCTGTTTCAAATGGTTTAAAAAGAAGGTCCTACTTCATAGTTTTTATTTAATGCAAATTCTCTTACAAATTAAGATGTAATGATTGTATTAGTAGGAGAATGCATAAGTCTAATACGAGGAATTAACCAAATCATCTAATTTTTAAGATGTCCTACTTTCATGAAGATGAAATGTGACAGAAGTAATTTTAGCTAAATTAAGTTTAAATTTAATAAATGTAGCATCAATTTAAATTATACATACAATTAATAATATAATACTGTACAACTCTCACAATTCAGGTCGGATGTGAAACAGGAGAAAAACATGTACTCAATAAAATGTTCCATCTTGTGGAATAGCATAATGTATCATCCATTTCAAGATTAACCACTCGAGAGACAAAAAAAATTAATGAAACATAATGCACGAATTTCTGCGTTACTTTTTGGAGGAAGAGTAAAGCTAAAGCATTCCATACTGTTAATTTTACCCCATTTCGATTTTATTACGATGCCCGAAATTAGTGATCTTATCATTCAAGCTGCAACATTTTCGTAACTAGTTGAGTACTGTTATTTACCCACACACCAGAGACAAGTATGCACGAGGTGTGATCAAAAAGTTTCAAAACCTGGTCACGCCTGAAAAACTGGATACACTACCTAAACTACAGCCAGCCAGTCTCCGGCTCTGAGATTTCGCTTGGAAAGAGAAGAGAGAACGAGAGAGAAAGATAGTGACCAGCATTGCCAACCTGTGGCGTTTTGAAGTTGTGAAAAGAACCTCGAAATTCCACTGTGAATGAAACTATTCTGCTAAATTTTAACCTTAAAACACTCTGGTTCGGTTTAAAGTAATGTTTTTAATTCTATTGCAATTTGCTGTTACGAGACTTGAGTTCTGATATGCGAAGATTAATTCAATCGCAGTTTGTAATGCTGGGAGAGAGGCGGGCACTAGAGGTTAAAGTTGTCTGCTGGAACCAACCAGCTATGAGCGTCTGATGTATTAAGCGCGATGTTGCCACTTCTTTTTTATGTGAAGCACGTGGCGAACGAGTCAGTTCTTTGTGTTATAGTACAGGCGAAGTAGTTGTGTTGTTTTGTGCTTGAGCGATTTACAGTGCCTGTAAACATTATTGATATAGTAATATGACCAGTGGTCGTCAGAATCAAAGAAGGAAAAAATCGGCTCTTTTAAGAGCTAAAGTCATGAATTTATATACAGATTGCGTGAATATTTTGAGAAGGAGCGAGACAATGGAGAACCTCTTCTCCCTGTTACGAAAGTAGTAGATAGAGTTTGTGACGCTTTGAAGGTGGGAAAAATAACAGTTAAAAGTGTGGTGTCTTTCCACTTGAGTATTAATAGATTCTAAGGAAAGTAGAGTCTATTTCATTTGATAAACTTTCATTATATATATATTCCCATAGTCTGTGGTAATATGCTGTAGGGCTATGTATAATTTACATACGTGTTTGCGTTAGTTTTTATTCTGTTATAATTATTTAGCTGTGTACATTAACGAAAGACGCGATCTACGTTTGTGTAAAACTGTAAAATGATTTACATATGCGTTCGCATTAGTTTTTATCTGTTATAATTATTTAGCTGTGTACATTAACGAAAGATGCGATCTACATTTGTGTAAAATGATTTACATACGCGTTCGCATTAGTTTTTATTCTGTTATAATTATTTAGTTGTGTACATTAACGAAAGATGCGATCTACGTTTGTGTAAAACTGTAAAATAATTTACATACGCGTTCACATTAGTTTTTCTTTTTGTGATCTACGCTAGCTATGTACATTAACGAAGGATGTGATCTAAGTTATATGTAAAATGATTTATAGGCAAGCCTACGCGTTCGAATTAGTTTTTATTCTGTGCCACAAAATCGGCTGGTGAGAGCTTGACAGTTTTCATTCTGTCTATACGTATCGACAACACTGTCTCCCTCGGTCAGGGCCGGAGAACGACCAGCTGTACTGTATATGCTACTACTAGCAGTTGAGGGAGGGAGTTTCCTAAAGCTGCATTCTCAACCACAACCCCACAAACCTTTTGTTGTTGTCAGTGAGTCGCAAGACAGTTGTCGAGTGTGCAAAGAACTGAAAAATCTCGCTGAAACTTTTTGACACGTATCATAATCAGTGATGAGACATGAGTGTATGGATATGATACAGGAACAATCCTCACAATGATAGTCACCAAATTCTCCTCAGTTCAAGAAAGCGAGACAATTGAAGTCAAATGTCAAAACAATTCTGGTTGTTTTCTTTGACATTAGAGGTGTGATACACTACAAATTTGTTTCCAGGGGCTAAACAACGAACTAATACTTCTACAAAGAAGTTTTAATATGTTTGTGCGAGAAAGTGCGAAGAAAGCACCTTGAATTGTTTCAAAATCAGAGATGGATCCTCCTCCATGACAATGCACAGGTCCATTGTACCTTCTCCATCCAAGAACATCAGGCCCAAAAAAAAATCCCTGCATTACCTCATCCTCCCTCTTCGCCAGATTTGACTCCTGCAGACTTTTTCTTGTTTCTTGAAACTCAAAGGGCGTAGGTTCGATGACATTCTACCATTAAAGAGAATGAGAGAATGCAACAAGGAAACTAAACAGTCTCCATGAAAATGACTTCCAAAGGTGCATTGAAATGTGGCATGGATGCTGGCAGACCTGTATTACATCAGGCAGACAGTACTTTGAAGGAGTCAAGTACTAGTTATCCTGTAAGCATCTCCATTATTTTTATATTAAAAGAGTCCTGGAACTTTTTGATCAGACCTCATATGTTAATAACGATTGGAGACAAAACAACAGACAAGTTTAAAAAAAAAAAAACATTTCTCACATAATTACTACAAAATATTGAACTCACCTGTCGGAATCACCTCTATAATCCATGTTCCTGTCATAGCGACGGCTGTCTCCCTGACTTGAGTATCGATTATCATCACGCCGACGTTGTTCTAGTTCATGTCTGAGATCTTCACTTCTCCTGTAAAGATATACATATTTAATTAAGAATCACAAATAATTTACCACGCATATTTACACTCCCCACTGATAGTAGGGCAGTTTTCTACCCAGTGCAAATTACCAGTGCGGAGTACCAAACATTGAAACTTTTGGAAGAAGACGCTAATGTAAAGGTTAAGAAGCCAACGACTGTGAGAAAGAAGACTGTATTAAGTAACAAAAAGAAGTGTAACTTTAGAAGAGACAACAAAATGTTTATATCTCCTTGCTTGGTACTTAGCATGATAAATTTCACATAAGAAAATAATACTTTACTTGAATAAACTCTCTGTAGATTTCCATATAATAAAAATGACACCATGTAACATTAACCCTAGCAATAGCAATCCATAATCTGTAACATGCATTACCTCTCAGGCCCACAAATATAATATTTATTTTTTCAAATTGTGCTATTTTGTTTTTATATCCATTAATTAAGACCTCAAATGTTACTTATTTGCTGTAATTCAAGAAACATTAGCCTACATACACGACTCGGTATTCGTATCATAATAAATTACGAGGACTAGGAACGTAATACTTGGGGGAAAAGCTCATTGAGACTTTCAAATAATTTCCTCACTGATGCAAACTTGTCATTCTGGTGGCGTAATTCCTTTGTGTACTTGTCGTTAAATCTAAGAATTCTTGTTAGTTCAAAGAACTGAGTTCGACTCATTGCACCGTAATAGATTTGTCGACCTTGCAGGAAAGACCACAGATTTTGGATTGGTTCAGCCGTGTCGTGGTTTGTGCCATTACAAACAACAAACCAATGTAGCAAAACAACTGTGTTCTGTACCTCATTGAGGTAGACTTTTATCAGATTCTAGTCCTACTGTTTCCATCATAGAATTTACTTTCCCTTGTGTACGAAGTCCCATTTTTTCACGTACAATCTAGCACAATGCAAATCTAGCTTTCAGGTACAGCTCTCTGTGAAGTTGAGTCGAATAATTTCAAGGGAAAAACTGTTCCGGGGCCGGGTATCGAACCCTGGACCTTTGGCTAAGCGCACAAAAGCTCTACCGACTGAGCTAACCAGGACGGTTTTTCAGCCCACTTTGAGGTATATGGATACAAAGGGAAAAATTGAGTCCATGTCTGGTAGAGTTCCTGAGTAGCTGAGTTGGTAGAGCATTGGTGCGCTTAGCCAAAGGTCCTGGGTTCGATACCCGGCTCCGGAACAATTTATCCCTTGAAATTATTCAAATATTCTGCACAGTTGGCGTGAGGATCATGCTGCAGGTTGTGTAACATATAAACGTCTAGATTTTTATGTATAGATTTCTCCACTAACTGACACATTGTGTTTATCCTCATTGTCAACTTCAGAATCAGACAATCCAACTTCTTCGATTTTGTTCTCAACTTCATTTCTTTCTGTATCTGATTCGTCTAAGACAGTGGTCGTCAGCACTCACTGAAATGGGTAATATGTAAGGAGTGCATCGGAATGTCCGCGGGTAAGAGACACTAGCCCGAGGGTGCATTGTGCTAATGATCGCTGGTCTAATACATCATTGACTATCTTCTCCATGGAGGTTTCACGAATTGCACACGCCGACATAACTATCTGACTATGTCTATGAACAGAAAAAATGAGAAAGACAAGTTCTCATCACAAGCAGGAAATTGTAGTAAAAACGCGACAGCTATTAATATCATTGAAGAGAAATATCTATTTCAAACATTCAAACAATAATTGAAAATAAAATATAAATAAAAAAAAAATAGAATTTTCCGACCTTTTCTTTTACCAACGTGGGAACCTTCAAGACCCATAACAAGTTTGCATTTTTTTATTATATTTTTATGAAAATAATTTTAAAATATTTCACAGTTTGTCAGTTTACGGTCCAACTGACACTAACTTTTTTTTAAAATTTGATTCGAAGTACTTAATGAGTTAATAATGAAAACTAAACCTGTGGACCTTAGACACCAGTATTGCTAGGTTTAATGCTATAAACTTGTGCAAAAAGCCTAAGACTTCTGCATAAGAACTGAAAGAGAAGGTATCGTGACTTAGGATTCTTTATAATTCAGCCATTACAGGACCTTGTGGTATAAGGGAAATTTAAACTAGCAACAGCGGCATCACTGCCAAAGGTGATGTACTACTAATCATGACAGTTGAGAATGTCTCTCTGATGTCAGCAAGACTAGGGGGGGGGAGAAAAAACACAGAGAGAGGGAGGGGGAGGGGGAGAGGGGGGAGAGAGAGAGAGAGAGAGAGAGAGAGAGAGAGAGAGAGAGAGCGAGAGCCTAGGGTCTGATTATCATTAGTTTGAAAGTTATTCGTAAAAATCCCATGTCCTATTGTGAATCATTCCTTGGAGTTGCTCGCATCATAATACAATCACTGGAATCTAAACTAAACAGATTGGCAAAACTTTACAAACTATCTAAATTCTAGGCTCCTCAGTATTATGTTGTTGTTGTTGTTTTCTAATGCCAGGCATTTGACAATAAAGTCATTTGTCCTCTTGCACTCCAATATTTTTCAAAGATATTGTCATGGTTAGCCACTGACGCACAGATTTTGAGATGGCCTGTTGCCAATCTAAATGCAGCTACAGACGATTTGCATGGTAAATCGGGAATCAACTGTGGATTATGATGCAGAGAGTTCTATTTTTTCCCTTGAGATTGTGTTATCAAATTTTGTTTGTTGAAGTCTAAGTATGTAGATTTATTAAATCTTTTCACAGAGGAATACGTGCATTTAGCAACAGGTCTGTAAGTAGCAGTGCTGCCCTTCTTTGCTAAAGCATCCGCATTCTCATTTCCCAGGATTCCACAATGGGATGGTATCCATTGGAATACAATTCTTTTATTGAGTGTTATTAGTTGACAGAGCATTTTATTTATTTCTGCTATTTGAGATGAAGGTGTGTCTAGAGATTATTGATAGAATAGCTGCTTTGGAGTTTGACAATATAACTGCAGTTTTAAATTTATTGATGTGGCAGAGACGATTCCTGAGACTTTCACTTATTGCAGTGATTTCTCCATCAAAACTTGTTGTTCCATATCCAAGAGTCCTCAGTATTAAAGCAGACAGGATACACTTTCTCTTTCAGTTCATTTAGTCCATTAAACAATAATTAAATTAGAAATGGTTTCTATCATGTTTGAGAGAAATGTTTGTGTTGTAATAATGTAAAGATTAAAAGCCGGTTATTTATAACAATGAAATTACTGATATAAAAAAATACGGTATTTAGTGTGAACTATATTGTGTGTAGGATTCCAACGATTCTATAAAAACATAAAATTAACTTGTAAACAATGCACTGAAAAATAAGAATTTTATGCGAGACAAGAGTTTATTCAAGTAAATAACTCAAAATTGAAACACAACTAATAAAACAAATTCTACTCATGCCCATGCATAGATGTACTGTTGAGCTAGGATTTACTAGGAAGTAAGAACTGTCTTCACTTCGAATCATTAGAATTGGTCATATTATATTGCAGATCATCAGCATGTACGAAGAATGGCTTTTTTTTTAGTAAATATTACGACAAAAGTAAGTTGTAAGAATTGTTCAAATTCTGAATACATGAAAATGGTTTTAATGAATCAACTGTATGTTCAGTAACTTTAGAGTTTCATAAATAACTTTATGCTCGACCATGCTGAAATGTAGTAATTATACACCTGGTAGCAGCCCTTTAATGGACCTTATTAAAGTACACCTATTCATTAAAGTTCAGGTATTCCACCAATCAGAAAATACCATTGTAGCAATATGAAAGCGCAAGTATCGATTATTCTCGGATATATTTTTGACTTGTACGAGTATTTATTGACTTAAGGCCTACATAATTCATTTCACCAATTGCACAATAAATCACCTATACCTATTTGAAATAAAGTCAGTTCTGTTACTATAATAATTAGCGTTAATTGTAAATAATATTTTATTCTCTAGATTATATCAAGGTCAATGTCGACATTTGTTTCTCGGAAAAAATCAATACTTTCGCGTCTGCGCACATCTCACAATTTACGAGGTATTGCACAAGGTCAGTTCCACTCCTCAGTCAGATAAGAATAACATGAATACTTATGAATAATTTCAAGTTAGAAATATGGTCGAGCATAAAAAGTCGTATGAAACTTGCCTCATGAAAATTATGAAACTCGCTTGCACTCGTTTCATAAACATACTCGCGTCTTAATTACTACCATTATAGGCGTGTTGCATAATGTACTATTGGATCATCAGTCATCACATTCACAAAACATTAGTTTCGAAAATTCAGGATTTAAATTCTCTTTTCAAAAATTGTTTATATAAAAAATCAAGATTACAGTACACTAATTATTATAGATGTGTTACAGTTGTTCCTACTAAGACAATCTGTCAATATTCAAATGTCTGATAAGATAGCTGCTGATATTCTCTACCCTATGTCAATTTGTACTTATAATCACCACAAACACAAGCACTTAATTCCATGCATGGTCAAGTAACTAAGGATTACGTACTTAGGTTTCAATAGTAACATACAAAAACACAAAAATTTCAGAAAAATTATTTATGAAGATAAAAATATCTACACAGAAATATTAAGAGATGCTGCAAAATAATGTATGCCTAGTTCAGTCTGAGGAAAAACAAATTATCCACCTTATGATCAAGTGCAAGAAGAAAGAAAGAAAGAAAGAAAGAAAGAAAGAAAGAAAGAAAGAAACAAGATATTAATACAAAGGTGAGGCAGAAATATCTCCCCATTTTCAAATGCACATAAAATGGAAAATATTGAAGTCAAATATCAAACAGTAATACAAATTTATTCCTTATGGTATGCCATTTTATCCTTCAGTTCAGTTCCACAAATAAATTGTTTAGCGCATGCATATTAATTCATTGTTATCGTATGCATGTGACTGAAGCAATATTTGTGCTACCTTTAGCGTTCAGACAAACAAATCCAGTAATTGTACTTTCTGCATAGCTTGGTAAACATGGAACAGTGGACTGCATAACACTGTGCATACATTGTGGAACATTATTTTAAGACTGATGAGTCTGTTGTAATAACACAGCGTGCTTTCTGAATACACTTTCAGATTCCACGTCATGAACGTGTTCCTAGCCGCAAGACGCTATTGATATAATTACGTGAATTAATTTATTATTTGTAAAAGAACAGACACAAACATACTCCACAAAGTAAAATAGTTAATGGAGGTAAGGACTTATGTAATTTGTTCCTTAACACAAATCACCAAACTTTCAGTGAGATTATCAAGAAATTACAAAAGCAACATGGCTGGAAACTAGGAAGATGTAATTAGAGAACTTCTCAATATTTACAATATATTCCTTAGGAGGGAATCATATGATGCAAAAATGTTTCTGATTATAGTAGTGAAGCTCTATTGTACATGTAAACACGCATTTCGGTAATAAGTGCATATTTTTGTGATGTCTATTTTTTATTATTTGTTGTCATTTTAAAATCTTCCTAGAAGTCTACACACACATACCTTCAGTGCAAGATGGAAAAAAAAAAAAAAAAAAAATGAAAGAAGACAAGTTTTCCATTGCTGGAAGAGGGCATACTGTATTTACTCGCGTAATTTTTCCCATCCCCAAGATTTGTATAACATATACCTCAGAATTTTATTTTCTTCGTGTAATTTGCCCTCTTAGATTACACAAATGCGTACACTCCTTTTTCCCTTCAAAAGCTATTTCGTGAAGATTCCAAGTATCAACAAGTATCGACAAAATAAGCATGGGAGAACCAAGGTTATTAATCATCCTTTCTATAATGAAAAATGTCTGATTCCTCTGACGCCATACAAGGTGATCTGGATTTGTCTATTGAAAGTAGTGAAGTGTAAAATATGTGTACGATTTATTTTCTTTATGTAATTAAATTAATTTTGGTACAAATATTTTACACACGAAGTTTATAGACAAGGTCAGACTACTGACATTTGAGACGGTAATTAACTTAAGTTGTGGGAGTAGGTATTTTATAGGATTAATGGTTTTTTTATATGTGTTAGATAAGCATAGATATCGCGTACATAGGAGTAGATCGCGAGAATTATTTTATGTAGAATAGATTTTTTCTGTTACATCTTATGGAGACAGTATTTGTCGAGAGCTAGAAAAAGACGCGGAGAGGCTTTGTAAGGTATGAAGTGGCCGGAGATTATAGGCAATAGGTAACAGCGCGTTTTGTGGCTTTGTTAGTGCCATTTCTATGGAAGCTTGTGTTACGCAGTGATGCGTATGAAATGGGTAGAGTGCGGACATTGAACTTAAAGTCATGTGTAGATGTGGTGGAAAACTTTAAGCGTCCATTTTTTGTAATTTGTGGGGAAGTTTAGGATTCTTAGAATTATTAGTAGGATAGTCGAAGCCATAAATGGTTCTAGAAGTGTCTTTAGGTTTTGCAATGCATCTGGTGGTATGATATGACTGTTTTTAACCTATCAAAAATTGGTTACAAGAATCGCATGAGGAATATTGAGAAGGGGTAGCGACAGTGAGGTTTCCTCTGTGGATGAGGAAAGAGAGTTGGGAGGAAGAGCTCCTGCAGAGAGGTGTGATCGAGGGGCAGATATAGATCCCAGAGAGCGAAAAGGCATGACATTATTACAATTTTCGGACTTAGAAAATTTAAGCGGCATAGGGCGCAATATCTCCATATTTTTGGGACTTAAAGAATTATATAAAGAAACTATGTACTCATGTGAAGTAATCTGAATCTTATCTAAATTAGCTGCTAGTGTGATACCACCAATTAGTGATTGTAAGATATAACTTTCAGTTCTACCCGCCTATTGTAGCAGCAATATTTTGTAACTAAATACGAGCCTGGTTCTGCATTCTGCAAGCTGTCACAAACGTATGATAAATAAAATTCTAAGTATCGGTTGAATTATTGGACAAATTAAACGTGTTGTTCTTCGAATAATTATAGAATTAGGTCCCGTCTCCTGAACTCCACGTCCCAACCGACATGAGTTTCCCTGAGATCTCAGTTTTACCGCAGGCAGGTCGAGGTGGCTGGCGCCCAATAATCTACTTATCTACAGATCGACGGCAATCATTTTGCCACCTTGAACCACCTGTCCGGTATACCCTGGAACTGACCGCCAGAGCTGCATTGTAGTGGCAATCAATGAGATCGATGACATACAGTCATTCGAAGAAAAGTCACAAAATTGTTCATAATTACTGCTGTCATGCTGGATGTTGGCTAAGAGAACCAAAAAGCAAGAATCTGTTGGTGAGTAATCAAATCGTTATTCGAATGACGAAAGTATCGAGACCTTTTATCTGAATAAATTATTCAATCCTTAATACTATTCTAGAATGATTATTAGACTCTAGTATCACTAATTTAAATAGTAATTTAAACAATCTTCAGTAAAGATACTTTTACTAGTAGATATCATCTCCCTATGTTAAGCATGTGACATTTGTGACTAATTCCAGATATCTTACGACCAGTGGTTTTAAATCAAACAAATATTTGAGCACATTTTAACGGCTTTAAAACCTACAAATCCAATATCTCAGTAATTACAGATCGTGATAAGTCACCACACTGGATTAAATTAGAAAATTTCTAAGGATCAGACTGCCAATCGCTGTTTGCAATGCTGGTTCATTACTCACAGGAGTTGGTGATTACTGCTGATGCTTCGCAGTAAATTTAAGCATCAAAAAACTTAATTCACTTTCGCTACTATTAGCAAGGTACAGATTCTTTCAAACAAATGTACTCTAAAAATTTGACAGAGAAATGAAGAATGTGAAATGCTACAGACATCAGATATACAGAAAGATCAAATAACAGATTAAACCACAAGAAAACGAGAACTCCCAAGTACTCCTTTAATTCTTATCACCTCACCATATTTGTTAAGTATAAAAAGTGTAAAACTTTAACCAGCTGCTTTTCAGCACCCTACTACACTGACATGCGCTGCAGAATCACCTCCTGTTTCTGTGTGCTTAACCTTCTTGGTCCATCTTGAAATGGTATTTTGTCATCACGATTTTCTGTAAATGAGTCCAAGAGTCGTTAGGTCTATCACAATTTTCTCACCATCCGATTAACCAATGAAATAAATAAATAAATGAATATATATATTTTTTAAATGTTCCAAAAACACACAGCAGAAGTGAAACTCTTCATAATGTCCCAAAACAAGCTTCCATAATCTTGTTCATCTTCTTTCACACAAACACTTTAACACTTCCATAATTCACTTTTCACACCACACGTTAAACATGCCACAACAGTAAGTGCTAAAATCACACTTAATGCAGGCTGTATGTTTATATTATACATGATGGAGTGATGCACAAGCATAAATATGGTTCATAATGAAGCAAAATTATCTAAGATGACTAGAGTTTACCTTGTAATATTGTAAGAGTACAAGAAATGCTCAATTCAAGACTTCATAATCCCAACATGAAATGAATTAATGAACTCCTGCCACACACAAATCTCGAGATCTAGTAATAACATACTTTCTACAAAGCAAGACTTTTTTCGAAGTAAACAAATTAACCTACTAATATACAGTAGCGTGCAAATTAATCCGAACAACGTAATTACTTATGCAAAAACACTCAAACGGGATAAAAAAAGTATCTAAGACATAACTCAGTAATCTATGTGGCCTCCCTTGTTCCTAATAACAGCTCTGAGACGATTTCGCATGGATTCCACTAATTTCCCACAAATATTCTTCATTTATTCATCGTGAAACCATATACCAATGAGGGCAGAAATCATCTTCTCCTTTGTAGAACAATCCATTTTTTGCATTCTTCTTTTGCAAATTGACCACAAGTTCTCAATGGGGTTGATGTCGGGTGAGTTGCCTGGCCAGGGGAGTACCTGAATATTCTTCTTGTTAAAGAATTCTTTAGTTTTTCGAGATGTAAGGCATGGTGCCAGGTCTTGTTGGAACACACCTCTGCCATCCGGAAATGATTTTTGCAGCTGGGGTACGATTCTGGTTTCCAATAAGTGAATATATTTGTCAGAATTCATCATTCCCTTGATAGGTATCAATGCTTCAGGCCCTTCATGTGTAAAACAACCCCAAAACATTACTCTAGGGGGGGGGGGTATTTGGGTGCTTGTTGGAGATGAGCTGCTGTTACTTTTTCGGATCCTTTCCGTACGTAAGAAACACAGTGGCCGTGGACCTCGAAATGAGACTCATCGGAAAAAAGTACATTCTTCCAGTCATTCACTGTCAAGTGTTGATGTAATTTTGCCCACATTAAGCGTTTTTTGCACATACTGGGGTTAGCAGTTGCTTCTTAATAGGCTTACGAGCCCTTCGTCCAGCTTCCAAAAGCCTATACCGCACTGTTGTGACGTGAATATTCGCCCCAGTGGTAGCCATTAACTCGCGGGTTAAGTCGATAGCAGTTAGTCTGGGATTTAATTTACTTTTCCTGACAATTAAACGATCATCTGCAGGTGAAGTCTTCCTTTTCCGGCCACAGTTTCCTTTTTTCTGGGGTGTGATGGATCCAGTCTCCCTGTATCGTTTTATGATCGAATTAACAGTAGCCAAACAGATGTGACATTCTGCAGCAATTTGCCTCTGTGTCATAGAAGAATGCTCTGCTAATGTTATAATTTTAGACCGTTTTCGTGGAGTTATATCCATTTGTGAAGACAGAATGTACACAGGATTGCAGTATTAAGTCTTCAACACAACTGAAATGCTTATAAGTACAAAACGACAGGCAAAATGTCACATATTATAAAAAAAATAATAACGAGAGACCTTCAACAATGGAATTACACATACTACAGATGTCAATTAAAGCGGTATGAGCAGCTGTGAGGCCAACAATGACAGAAAATGTAAAAATATGTCGTGTTCGGATTAATTTGCATGCTACTGTATACTATTTCAATTTCGTCTAAAAGTTCTCACACATCAATATAATTCAATGTTAAAAAAAATAAGAAAATAGTCTGAGAAAAATACATATTTAAAATTAAAAGGAACCTGGAAACCACGCAAATTGAACTATACTTTCTCTGAATTAATATCTATTAAATGTCTTAATCAGTTTTTGTAAAGTTTATTTAATGACCATTTTCTGAGAAAATCATTATATTATAGCAAACTCTTGATTATCTGTGTGCAGGTTATTCATGCACAAGTGAAGTTTATATTATTTTTGTCACGAAATTTTGAATGCATGTGAACCAAGCTTGTAATTCAAGTGTGTGAATCAGTTATGCAGTTCAATTTTAAACAAGATGTGATTTAAATGTAAACAACAATAAGCTCAGGAAGCAATGTTGCTAATTATTTCAATCCTGTGCAATCACTACCAAGTCTGCAAGGTGGTTTGTGTGTGGCAGTGTTCAGCAGTTCAACTGCTTCTAGTTGAATTTAGCAATCACAGAGAACTGTTGGAAAAGTAATCCATTTGGAGTGCTGTGCAGACTCCTGAAGTTTTAACATAATCTTGTATGTAAACAAGACTTCTGGTGAAAAAGAAAGACGAAAATGTAATGTAAATAAATTTGCACACAAGAAGTCTCATACCTGTCAAAGCGATCCTCCCTACTTCTTTCCCTGTGATCGAACCCTGGAGGTCCATGGCCACGATCATAATCGCGTGATGAGCGTGAGTAGTCACGAGGTGGATCACGTTCACTGGGATAGTAACCATCACGTGATCGTGGAGCATCGGAGTAACGAGTTGGGGATTCAAATCGTGAACTTCCTGGAATGCCAGGAATAGAATTGTAGCTCTGTGGATAACCAATCTTCAGAAGGACGTGATATTTCAAGAAGCCACAAAGGTTCATTGCCATAGGATTCAGCTTGTGAATTTCCTAAAATTCTAGGTGACTAGCTCTTCCTGTTTCACTGAAATACTTCACAAAGACCAAGACAAATAAATTGCAGACTATGGTATAGGAGAGCAGCTCCAAATTATAATGGATAAATATCTGAAGGTATAATACCATTCTTTCTACTAATGCTTAATATAACCAATTCTCAACTAACAAGAGCAAAGAACAAATTACAATTGAAGACATTATTACAAAAACAACCCTTGTCAAAATTGCTATTTTTCAAAAGAACAATAAAAAAATAAAAGAATAACACATGTCAGCTATTTCCGTACAATTGGTGTTTTATCCTTGTGTTTATTGCACTTGACATGAGCCGTTTTTGGAGTCTATAAACATTAAAAATAGTAGCAAATGTGTCCTTAACTCAATTTCATTAAAAATGACTGGGGCTGTTTTTGTAATAATGTCTTCAATTTTCAGTGTAGATGGTTTTGCTGGCTAATCCTTGATTTTATTCTGATATCTGGAAGTAGAAGCAACACGAAAATTCTGTGATACCTAAATATCACACCTGCCATGGTTACAGTTCCACAAATGTACTGTAGATTTTTTATTTTTTATTTTATTTTAGTTGGTTATTTTATGATGCTTTATCAACATCTTAGGTTATTTAGCATCTGAATGAGATGAAGGTGATAATGCCGGTGAAATGAGTCCAGGGTCCAGTACCGAAAATTACCCAGCATTTGCTCATACTGAATTGAGGGAAAACCTCAACCAGATAACTTGCCCCGACCAGGGATCGAACCCGGGCCACCTGGTTTTGCAGCCAGACGTGCTAACCATTACTCCATAGGTGTGGATCAGGTTTTGTATAACTGATTTACAATAACAAGCATATAAATGTACCAACAGAGTATAGGAGTTTTCCTAAAACAATATGCTACAAACATATTATTTGAAGATGATTTGCTATTCATACGAGAGTCATTTCATAAATAACGCACAGATTGGCAGAACTGTGAAATGGATGATGCAGCACCAATGAAAATGTAGTCAGTTGCAGTTGAAGGATTGAGGAAGAAGAACGTGCATTCGTTTCGTCC
Source organism: Periplaneta americana (assembly GCF_040183065.1). NCBI lineage: Eukaryota > Metazoa > Arthropoda > Insecta > Blattodea > Blattidae > Periplaneta > Periplaneta americana. The sequence continues at coordinate 157,124,428 of NC_091121.1, forward strand.
ATTGCATAATCTGTGTTTAGGTAACGAGAGCTTGAAATGTACCCTACACTTGTCTTGGATATTTTGAAGAGTGAAGACCAAAGATCGAATCTTTACATGGCAAAACCCCTCCACAGAAATCCTCACTTCCACAGTGCTTTGAGTGGAGTTTGTGGTGAACTTACATCGGACTGTAATACAGTTTCTCGTTGGGCTACTCGTTTTTGTGATGGTCCTGTCAGCAAGTTCGCAATGTTCAGGCGTTTCTGCTTCTGTTCAGCAGTCAAGCAGTAAGGAATTCATCAAGCAGAAATTTGTCTCTTCTTCAAATTCTTTGTCAAAATATGGAATACTGTATTTGGTGAAATCTTCATAGCTTCTTAAAGATCCTCACACGTTGCTTGGCAATCTTCTTCAACAGTATCCACCATAAGTTTCACACTCTGTTTATGTGTTGATGTTTTCGGCTTTCCTGGTCCTGCATCATAGTCTAAGCTGACACAAAAACGAGTAGCCCAATGAGAAACTGTACTACGGTTCACTATAAGCTCGCCACAAACTCTGCTCTGCTATGGATTTCTGAGAGGTTTTGCCACATAAAAACTAGATCTTTGATCTTCAATCGTCACAGTACCCGAGACACATGTAGGCTCCATTTCTAGCTCGTTACCTAAGCACAGAGTATGCTATGGGAGAAACGAACACACGTGCTTCTTCTTCAATCCTTTAACTGCAACAACATAATTTTCATTGGTGTTGCGTCATTTACTTCACAGTTCTGCCAACCTGTGCATTATTTATGAAATGACCCTCATATTTAAAACTCTATACTCTAAAACAAAATTTACTGCCCTTTACCACCATCCGCCCTACTGTGCACTAATACATTAAGTGGATTTTGTTGTTGTGGAAAAAAAAGACAATACTGATTGTTAATACCTTACTGTCATTTTTATGGCGAAAAAAGCAACAGAAGTACCTAAGTGCCAGAAGGCATATTATGTTCACTGGACTCACTGTAGTTTTATATTATGATTCCATATAGGTCTACTATATTTTGCTTTCTACAGAGCTATGTTTCACTACAATATAACTTTACAAGAATTCATCTTTTGATTTCTAATATCTGAAAGAAATATCTGAATCAGTGAAATACCTTGTGCCTGTAAAGGAGGAGTTTCACCTACAATGGCCACCACTCTACGGTGCTCATCTACTGGCCCACTATTTGATCGGGTGCCCTGCATGATTTCCTCACGGGCAAAGATTGGATGTGATCCCTCTCCTGTTGAACGTCAAAATATTTATCAGATAAAGAATATAACACACCAACCATAACTGCCTTCATAGCAGTTGTGCTTGTGAAAGGAAATTCAACATCTACAAAATAAATTATTAATGGAAAGTTGACTTTTTAAAACAACTTCCTAAAATCAACTTTTTTCTAATAGACATGAATTATTTTATCTAAAAGAAACTCCGTATGTTAGTCTACATCAATGGAAATTACTTTATAAAATGCATACTTGCAAAAGAATAATAATTTTTAAAACAAAATCGTAACTATATGAAAATTTCTTTTATACGAAATATTTTACTGCATTTACAAGAATATGTATTGCTAAGTTTGTAAAATATAAAATTAAGATTTTTTCTAAATTTGGAATTGAACTTGAACTAATTACTTTATGCATTATTTAGAAAATAACTTGAAATGTTCAGATGTATTTAATGACATGATTATATAAATACAGCTAAAACAGATGTATGACATAAGCAATTCTAGAAATCAGTAATAAAAAAAATTCGATCTTCACTTTATCACTATTATGTGCTCTGTAGTTACAAGCTAATGAAAAATCTACTATAGGGAAATGAAAAAAAAAGTATTTGTAATCTAACCCACGGAAGTGGGTCAGAAGACAAATCCAAAACAATATTGCACAATAAACTTATGAATTCTTATATTTTAAGTTAGAAAATGCAAATGAAATATAGCAACTTAGGAGCTGTCATACATCTATTTTTAAGCTTATGTAAATATAGTATTAGGTAATTAGAAGGAAAATTTGAAATTTTAATAGCATAGAAAAAAGTGCTTGATAGAAAAAAGCCATAAGCATCTCAATAGACATAGAAAAACCCAAGAACAAGAAAAGGACGTAACTGGACATCTTATCCATATCCTTATGTGCAAGAAAGAATCACCAAGAACTCTTGGTACCTTGATGGTACACATATATGAGATCACTTCAGTCTCATTGTTATTGCACAATAAAATGACATAAGTTTTAACAGGCAGTCACTTCGCATCAAAACATACAATTTAATATATATATATATATATATATATATATATATATATATATATATATATATATATTTTTTATAGGCAGTAGCTGGAGAATCACAATAATAGAAAAATTAATCACTGTTCTGCATGACAAGAATGAAACGCAATATTAAATTTATGAAGAATATTTTGGAAATCATACATTTGGAAAATTACAAACAACTTAGAATTAAAAGAAACTATTTTCAAAATGTAATGACCTTATTTACAACTGTTACCAGATTACCTTCCAGCACATGCAACAGAAGGCTGTAAGCTTACCTCTTTGATGTTCAACAAGATGTGAGCATGGGAAAGTCCTGTGTTGTTTGGTATTAGAGAATAAATATGGAAAATATGCAACTCACCAGCAATTCTGAAACTCAACTTGCATATTAAATTTGACAATAATCATTGTGGTGGTGATGTCATGGTGATACTAATGATGCTATATTAGTATTTCTCAAGGATAAGAGAACTGTCAGAAGCACGTGGAAAGTGGAATTATAAAATATGTTCAACTATATACACCAATAAAAATTACCGTACTTCAGTGACATTTCAGATAATGTCTATATATTCATTCTAGCTTTGTGCCACATCACATTTTTCTGTAATAATGTAATTTATTTCAATATAATTGTTACGTCATTTCTTATCATCCTCAGAAATTTGCAGTGTGTTTTTTTTTTACTTGGTTATTTAATGACGCTATATCAACTACTAGGTTATTTAATGTAGATGGAATTGGTAATAGTGAGATGTTATTTGGAGAGATGAGGTCGAGAATTCGCTACAAATTACCTGACATTCATCTTGTGATTGGGGAAAATCTCGGGAAAAAACCAACCAGGTACCCAGCCCAAGCAGATATCGAACTCGCCCAAACACAATTCCAGATTGGCAGGCAAGCACCTCAGCCGAAGGAGGTGCACCAGTGGCCTGCAGTGTGCTAACATGAGATAAGCTACACTATAAAACTCTTTTTTTGTCTGAAATAATTGAAGTCGTACAGTAATGAGAAGTTGCACTGCATGCTCTATTCTGTTACAGACTTCTTGAAATGCATCTGATGTGCTTGTATAAATAGAAAAGTATAGATTTCTTATGGAATACATTTAATATTCTCATACCTCCAATCTGAAGTGACTGCAAGCCTCCATTTTATTCACAAACAGACATTGTACTATGGAAACATGATATTTTAAAGAAACAAATACTCTATTACAGGAATTTAAGGGAAGATCCAGAAACATGTCGGTAATTTTTTTTCTTTTCTTTTGGAGGAGGGCTCGTGGGCTAGCACTGCAGCCTTAGACTTAAGGTACAGTCACACGATGCTACTTTTGCAGTGCTGCAGTACAAAAAACTGCGCAACTCTTGTACTGCGATGTGTGAACAACGGTGCAACCCGAAAAGTAGCGGCTGCCGAACCTGCTGCCCGCTACTTTTCCATGCTGCGCACAGCTTAAAAGGAGCGACGTGTGAACAGGGTTCTCAGGGTTGCAGCAGCAGCATTTTTCATATCGGTTTTGTTGAAACTTTTGCTGCAGTTGCAACCAGTGTTACCACCAAAATGTGCCAATGATACTTTTATTGTTTGGATATATTTTAATGTTAAATGTGATGAAAGTAAATTATTTGTAACAGTTATTAAATACACAACACAGTCTGAGCATAATTGCTGACGATATAATTCATTTTTTAAATTTTCCGTAGCATAGTTCCAAACAGGAGGGTTGCCAACATTGATTACGTGAATATACTGTTGGTTATCATTTAAATATATAGGCGTTTTTAAAAGCTTTATAGTAAAAATAATGTCAATTTCCGAATACTAGATACAACAGAAAAGCAAATAATAGATAAGGAAGCTTTCGCATGAATTTCTTAATAATGCAAACATAACAACAAAATGTATATTGAGAAGTAAACACGGAGATGGAAACCTGCAGCATGACTGCCGCTGCAAAAGTAGTGCCTTGTGTGTGAACAGACTCGCAACCTCCAGTTGCAACTTTTGCAGCACTCGGGTTGCGCAGCACGAAAAGTAACGCGCAGCGCGCTACTTTTGGCTTACGTGCGAACACGACACGCAACTTTTGCAGCTGCAGTACAAAAGTTGCACAGCAAAAGTAGCGATGTGTGATTGTACCTTTATTGTGCAACCTTCTTATTTGGGATGATTTTAAAGTCTTTAAGAGAGCTCATCAAGCATGTAATTCACTGCTTGGTGCCATCTTATAGATTCAGCTACAGCATCCAGGTCTGACAGAGTCTGTGTGAACAGTAACACCCCTCCGCCTCCCTGTGATGTTCCTCTGCAGCCTCCTCAGTTCAATGGCATCTCTTTGCAATTCACGTGGGTGAATCTGCTGCATCTTTAACCAGAGGGACACGCTACCATCGATTCCACAACTCACCAAGGCGCCATCTATCTGAGGGAGCTACACTTCCCCTGTCTACTGCAGTTCACTGATTGTAGCCCCTGCAGCATCTCTGGAATATGTGTAGTTCCAGCAGACAGATGTCACCTGTAGACAGATCCTGGAACTACGTCCGCCATGTCCTCCTGGTCAACCTGGAACTATTAAAGATGATTAATGAAATGATGCTAATAAAGGCGAAATGAGTTTGAGATCCAACGCTGAAAGTTACTCCGCAATTCTGCTTCAAATGGTTGAAAACTTCGGAAAAAAAAAAAACCCAATCAGGTAACTTGTCCCAACCAGGATTTGAAGCCACGCCTGCTCGTTTCACGGTCAGGCAGGCTAACTATTACTCCACAGCGGTGGACTAACATGTAGGTAATAGGTGTAAAGAAGACAGGTTCATATTACTGTATCTCATTTTTAATTTGTCAAATAGTCCCCAAACTGCTCATCTTACAGTTCTGAACATATGAAACTAATTCTTATATGATCTATATTATTCAATAATTGCGTATTATATTTAACTAATACATTTTTATTAAATTTAATTTAACAATATTTCTCACATACCAACTTACATTTGCTACAAAATGTAATATAAATATCTATTAAAATAACATACTTTCATTAAACTAGTATGATCTAATGTTTGTGTTCGTATTACACAATCACGTAACTAGTATGTGTGGTCTAAGGGTTAGCAAGCAAAACTTATGCTCCGAAAATGCTGTTGGACGCATGTTCAAATCTGGCTTGGGCTGAATACCTGGCTGGGTTTCTTACGACAATTGTAAGACAATGTAAGGTAATCTTAAAATTAATTATCAGACTCATCTTGTCAAAATACAGTCTATCACCAATTCCAACATCACTTAATAACCACACAGTTAATACAGTGCCATTAAATATAACTGATTAAAGAAAAAGTACTGGCACATTAATCTATGCATAAGCAAAAGAATTTTAAGTATCACAATTGAATGCATTTTATATATACAGTGTGGCCGAGAAGTTCCCATACCCATTATATTTAATTAATAATATTGGTAATATTATACTTACTTACCACAACGCTGTACAGATAAAACCAAATTCCATTCATCGGCCCATAAAAAAATTGTCCAAATGACATGTAATTCCAGTCCATGTCATTATGTGTGGTGCACTCCTTTTTAACTCATGCTTGTAGTGAGGATTCTCTTGAGCTCAGAAGACATTTCTGGTGCGATAAATTGCACATTCTCAGAAAAAAGCACCTTTGTATGGGACACTGCACTTGCGACTTGTGCTAACAAAGAGCAACATGCTGTTCCAGGTCTCCATAATTCATTGACGAACACTAAGCAAAAAGATCTGATTTTTCAGTCTAATTTTATGTGGTCTTGCACTGTTGTCTGCAGTACATGAAGTTCAACAGATCATTTATATGTTGATTTCAGTGGAGATTGTTCAATTGAAGCAGTGCCTACAACATGTTTCCAATCGTATCTTCTTACTGCAGCTCGCAGCCCGTCTCTAAAGCAAATGCACGCATTTTTCCAGTGAAGCATGCTGCCTTAAGACATGGGACCTTATCAAATCGTTCCTGTAATGTATACATTATTTATCTCATTGTCTGTCCTATGTGCTGTCATTCATGGACTCACGCAATTGACAACTGCTCCTCAATACTGTAATTATGATTGCTTACGTCCACCATAGTGTTACACACTGAAATCTTACTAAAAATAATCATAGCTGATCTTGACACAGTGTTGCATACCTAGGCCAAGATCCAAATGATTATTATTGCCAACCCAACTACCTATTGAAATAACAACCACATTCATTGGCAATACTAAATAAATATGAGGGGTAAGGGGATTTCTAGGCCACACTATATTATTGTGGAATTTAGCTTCGAGTAAAATATATTTCAAATGACTGCACCATTCTTCACATCTTCTGTTCCTTTCAGTTTGTTTCAAACCAAAGATTTGTTGTAATACAACAGGTACGGTACACAATCTTGATAGATTAGTTCTAAGACTTTTATATGCTACCAAACAGATATAGACTGAGTAAATTAATTAAAAACAAACATAACCACATTACCGGTACTCTCCAATGGGCTTAGCGAAACTGTTCACATTCTCAACCATATTTGTAACATTCACATACTGCGAAACTTTACTGGTATCCCGTATAATTTTCAAGTAATTCGTGTTATCAGTACATTGTTGAACCAAATGCAATACATTTTTAGTAACATGTCAATTTTAACTTCAATATAGACGTCTGATGCAACAGATCAGCCTGTTGAGCAATAATGATAAAAAAAAAAAACAATTCATGCTTGCCACCATGCAAAATAAACGTTATAAATTATTTTACTTTCGAAATCTGTAGTGTTATTTTATTTATTTTTTGCTGGATATTGTTTCCGCATTTAATTCTGCGCAAATGCATTTTTGTCTTCAAAGAAAGCTATGGTGCTTCTGAAGATCCATTTCATTCTTTCTCTTTTAAAGTTTCCAAGTTGTTTGTATTATCTTAATATCTTTTGACTTTCATTGATGTTCTTCACAACGAGATTGTTTTCGATATTTTTCTGAACCATATGCAATTTAATATCAATGCAATATCAACATTTTTCATGCATTGTCAATCACCTAAGAGTGTCAAGTATTCATATTTCTTTGTCATTCTGTACATACAGTGAAACACCACGTTAGAATATTATGTAAGAATAGCAAAAACTTGAGTCAATTTCCTCATACCCTCAACCTCTTCTTATGAGCAAACAATATATATATTTCCCTACCCCCTCTCCCACTCTTTTCATATAGTCTTATTTCAAGTGAAGTGAATAATCAGATGTACTGTAAGATATGTTACAGTGCCGGTTGTCAATTCTAGACCTCTCTTCTTGAACAATTATAATGATGTATGTGATGTGAAGAACTGTGAAATTATGGCACAGAAAAAAGAAAGAACCTCGAGAAAATAATACTTCTACAAGAATTCCAACTAGACATGCTGGGATTTAAATCTAGAACTACAAAGTGAAAAGTTGATACTTCTGGTTGGTAAGCTAATGATGCCACCATATAGTATTTACCATTACTCTTTCAGTCGTAACTACAGTGATTCAGTTGGAAAAAAAAAAAATATATGAACTTACTTTATCAATTTAGCAATTGAGGTCCTCAATAAAACAACAACCCAAGTTTAGACAACTAAATTTTATAGGAGAAGGTTTTATTTGAATTATTCATTTCTGAGTTACATTTTATAAACAAGTTTTAGGTTCAGTTTTACATAGTCAAACTGTATACTAGCATCAAGTTTTAAAATTTATGTTTGTTGATTATAGAGTAATTAAGGCTTATTTAAGCTTGACTTGACACATTGTGTTATTTTAGTTCTTTGCTATATTGAATTAAACTTTGCTTAATTATAAATACACAGTAAAATCTCTTGCATCCGGCACCCAAATAACCGGCAATACCAAAACGACAACACTTTTGGCAAGGCCAAAAAAATTGTCATTCATGTGGAAGAAAAAAGAGTCGGACAAAGATGTGAGTGGTTTTCGTGGATCGCATATGCCGCATCGCATATGTGTTTGATCTTCCATATTGTTCAGAGTAAAAACATAGAAACCCCCATTATGTCCATGGAGTAAAAAAAATCAGGTAGCATTGGTAAGCTGTCACTTGGACCTTGCAAACACTGCGCAGAGATGATATTATCTTTAAATTTACCACTTGAACTCGCCCATTTCGAAGGTGTGTTGGATGAGTCTAAATAGTAAAGTGTGAAATTCTCTGTACTTACAACATGTAAAAGTTTCATTTTAGTGATAAATAGAATCATGGCTATTACTGCTAAGCACTGTTGTAAATGGAATCCGCAAAATGTTCTTATGCTCAAATTATCGAGCGCTACTTCATCTTCACAGTTGCGACATTGGCTACACTAATAAATATAATAAAATAAGTGTATATAAATTTCAATCATAAGACACATCTGTTATGATTGAAATTTATATACACTTATTTTATTATATTACTAGGCATATTTGAAAATATAAAATGAATTGTAAATTGGCTACACTGCTTTTCACGTTACATGGCTGCCATTTAAAATTGTCATAAAGTTACGGAAACTTTGAGTATTTTTTTACGCTATTATGTATTACTGTATCATATAATTATGAACTGATGAATGTACATTACTGTATTCAGTACTAAAACATTATATGTATTTCAAAAGTTTATTTTTAAATATCTATATGAAAATGACTAAATTTTAACATGGAAAAAAAAGTTCGTGCAGTACGTATGTCTTTACATAACCTATAAATGTTTTTTCCAATTATCTGGCAAAATCAATTATCCAGCACTGGCCACAGTTGCCAGATACGAGTAATTCAACTGTACCAAATGAACAAAAATTCACATTAACAATAAAAAATGTCGGCATAAAATATATTTCAGACGAAAATAACAAATTAGCCTATATGTAAACATCGATTACAAGGAAATTCCATAACATCATAAAAATACACTAGTAATCCTAGCTTTTTTTTTTTTTTTTTTTTTTTTTGATAAAGAATGTTAATACTTTTCAAGAAGTCAAACACTGTGTTCTTTTCAATCGAGATTTTGGCATCCGACTCTTCACACTCTCCACAGACAGAAGATTTAGATAGCTAAAAGTATAATTGAAATTATTGTTGGGGGGGGGGGGGGGGGGGAAGACGAAAATATTCAAAGCTGCATGCTGCCCTTTACTCAACATTTTGTTCTGCAGGCTTCTTGGTGGACATTGTTGGGTATAGTTTTGCTCATAGTCACAGTTTTTCATTATCTTATGCTTATTTTGTCTCCATTCGAAATTTCGTTCGGCTGGCGAGTATCCTCCATTTTCTAGACTTGTCAATCCAGTCACTTTGCAGTAATACACAATCACAAGTTGGGACTATCGACAACGAAACAGTGACTGAAGTGACTGACTTGAGATACTGTTACATGGGAACAAAGGGTGAAGACATCACAAACGTGTATAACGACATGGACTTGGGATATTTTTTGTCGGTGGAAGGTCACTCTACCTTAGCAGAGCTAACATCTGAAAAAATCTCGATTTCGAAAAATAGGCTACTTGGGCTGTTGTTTTATTTGGAACCTCAATTGCCAAATGGACTTGTACTGGTGTCAATTTTGCATATTCATGTTTCCATCATCTATACATTTTTACTTTCCAGAACAGCATTCCGACCCAACTAAATCACTGCGTAACTAATATCACTGTCTTCAAAACAGAACTATATCACGTCTTAGCTAATATATACATTTTACGAAACATGCTGTTTATTTGTTTATTAACTGAAGTCGAAATTGCGATAGAAAAGCTGAAAAATTATACATCTTCAGGTATCGATCAAATTGAGGACCGCTTTTGCAAAACTTGCTAACTGAAAAAACTAAATTTTACAGGAGAGACAAAACACTGTAGTAAGCAAAATTTTGCTGTAACTCTCACATAGCAGAAAGCAAGTTTTGGAAAAACGATCACACTTTGACACACTACAATGAAGAGAAATAATCAAATTTTACTAAGACGCCTTTAACATCATGTAGAGGTCTGCCTTATGTTAACGAATCCATCAAAATATCAATTTTGCAAATTTTGCAGTTAGCAAGTTTTGCAAAAACGGTCCTCAATTCCAGCAGAATGAATACAAAAGGGTGAAAGCATATTATCTAGCAAAATTTATAAGCTTGTACTTACTATTTGGGAAAAGGAAATTGTACCAGAACAATGGAAGGACCCCATAATTGTACCTCTCTTTAAAAAGGAGGACAAAACTAACTGCAGTAACTTTCGAGGAATATCACTTTTGTTGAGTTCATAGAAAGTTTTGTCCAATATTCTTTTGAGAAGATTAACTTCATATGTAGACGAAATTATTGGGAACCATCAGTGTGGTTTTAGGCATAACAGATCGACTATTGATAAGATTTTCTCTATTCGAAGATACTGGAGAAAAAATGGGAATATAAGGGTACAATACATCAGTTACACATAGATCAAAAAGGCATATGACTCGGTTAAGAGAGAAGTTCTATATACAGTCAACTCTGGATATAGTGAACTTCTGCAGACTTGCATATTTCGTTCACTCTATCCGAGGTTCACTAAATCTGAAGTGTCTCTGCCTTAACCTCAAATGACAGGAATGAAAGAAACTGTGAAAAAGAAAATAAAATACTATACAGTAATTGAAATATTTCATTTTTGTGGAATGGATTACACTGTATACTGTTACTCACAGTTGATATACTTAAACTATGCTGTCGACCCACGTCCGCTTGCGAAAGACCATGTTCAATGTCACTTATAATATTCACCTTATTTTCCAAAGAAAATACTTCACGCTTCGACATATTTATACAGTAGGCTACATTCACTGTTCAAACACTAGAAACAGACTGATCAGGAAGAAATGACAAATGCTGCATACTCAGCTTTAGAATTTCCCGGGTCACTTAATGGAAACTGGAAGGGGGTTAATGGAGTTTGAAAGCTATCCGAATCTTGCCTTCATTTATGCTCTAGGCATAATTTCCATCCCCTTTTTTTTCATTTTCCGTTGTTTCGATACTATTCGTCATAATGGAAATGTTTCTGAGAACAAAAGGCAACCCTTTGACGTGGTGGATTAGAAATAACAGTAGAGTAGTGTGCCTGAGAACAGAATGGCAACCCTTCGACGGTGGACTGAGGCAAGGTCGTCACGTGTTGCCTGGATTTACAGTACAACTCATTGTCTAGGAATCACTAACCTTACCTTTGTCCTTTGACTAAAGGAGTAAGAAACTTATGCAACTCTTGTAACTTCAATTTTTAAGGTTCATTATAACAGAAGTGAAGGTTCACTATAATGGAAATATTAATGTACTTTTTAATGTATGTGGGTCTGGACCAATGATTTAGGTTCACTATAGCCGAATGTTCACTATAACAGAGTTCATTATATCCAGAGTTGACTGTAATATTCTTACTGAATTGGTATTCCCAAAAAACTAGTTCGATTAATTAAAATGTGTCGCAGTGAAAAGTACAGCAAAGTCCATATAGATCAGTTTCTGCCAGATGCTTTTCCAATTCACTGCAGGCTAAAGCAAGGAGATGCAAATCATCTTTACTTTTCAACTTCACTCTAGAATATGCCATTAGGAAAGTCCAGGATAACAGAGAGAGTCTGGAATTGAACAGGTTACATTTGCACCGTGTTATACGAAAGACATGTTTATGTTAGGAGAAAGTCTGCAAACTATTATGAAAAACACGGGAATTTTACTTGAAGCAAGTAAAGAGGTTTGGAAGTAAATCCCGAAAAGACAAAGTATATGATTATGTCTTGTGACCAGAATATTGTACGAAATGGAACGAATGGAAGATTTTCCCCATTTTCTGTATCTTAAAATGGATTATTTATCTTTTAATTTATAATCCCACTGTTTTACCAATGCTGAATAACTATGCAATTTTAAGAATGTCAGAATTGATTTCTAGCAATATTGTTATTAAACACACATTAACTGTCTTGTGATGACATTGGAAAAGAATAACTATGCAGTCCAACAAACTATATTCTTACGAAATACAGTAGATGAGCATAGAACTGTATGATGAACAACCTTCTATTATAGCTAGTATTGTCTGTTTTCACATAAAAAAATTATCTACCATTTAATAACGTACCTTGTAATTATATAACTTCATTATTAAATAAGGAGTCGTCAAAATTGTGCATTTCAATGTCCTGTCAAAATAGACTTACCAAGATGAAGTTATCTTAGTTCATCACTGTATTTGTATTATCATATTCAAGTTCCATTATTCTTGCAATTCTTTTGTACAATTCATAACTTGTTAAAAAATTACTTGTTTCAAGATGCTTTCCATTCTGGGAAATCACTGAATAGCCAAACAGCAAAAGTGAGAGCATGTGGCAGCAGATTGAATTTCAGTAATCACTGTTTCCTACTGTCCATTATGCATATTCGTTACTTTGTGTAAGTCAATGATTCTTCATGTTCTATGCTCAGTCTTTTCTTGGTTATCTGGTTGAAGTAATATTACAAAAAATGAAATCCAAAATTTTATGCACTATGCATTGTTTTATCTGGCAACTACTGTACATAATCTTGAAAAAAAACTTTCTGAAATCTAAAACCGTACTGAATTAAGATAGAAACATAATTTAAACATATTAATTTATTTAAACAGATTCATTTATTAATTTATTTAAACAGATTCATTTATGTCATAGATAAGATTTTATTAAGACACCTAAAACCTGAGTAAGTAAAAGAAAATATCCATATTTTACTGTCCAGTTTTATACAATTTTATACATTAATAAATTAAACGTTTTGTTTTGTTTTTGGACACTAACGAATGAAAAGTGTATAGTTGATAGGTTCAGAATGATATTTTGTTGTTTTTTAATTTGAAGACGTGTACATAAAACAGATTGAACTTACATAAATTGAAAATGACTGGAATTGAACCAGATACACACAACGTGAATTTATAAAATGTTTTTCTTTGTAGCAATATTAAAATTATGACGCAATCTACTTTTATTCAAACAGAACAGAAATTTTTTACTAATGACGCAAGAGAAAGAGAATTCATCAATTGCATCTTGTGGCAATTCTTCTGTTCTTTAATTTACATCTGCATATCACATTAAACATTCATGAACGAAGACTATTATTCCATTCATTTTACATAGTATTGTGTATAAAATATTTCTACTTGCACTGATGTACTGTTGTTTATTATTTGTAAGGTAACTGCTTTCAACTTCTTGAGGTTTTTGTTATATAGAAGAAAACTGTGGTAGTTTTGATATGGAATGTTTTCTCTTGCAGAGTAGTACATTGGATCATGTTTAGTGATGGCAATTTTATGCTTCAATATAGAATATACATATATTATCTTGAAGTTTACTCACAGAAATGGACATATATCATTTATAATATCTGTGTTTCAAATAATGGCAGAGGTGAATCCTCACTGGCAGAATTGTACCATTTCTATGTAAATGCTCATTTAGTTCTGATTCTTTTGTCAATGTAGTGATTAGTTTGATTACATATAATTAAATTCTAGTTGTTCACTAGTAGATGATTTCTTTGCTCCTCTTCTTGCAAAAGCTCTACTCCACATATATTTCTGTAAATCTGTGCTTCATTGGCTGGTCATGATAATATCTTTGAAAAATATTGGAGTGCAAGAGGTCAAATGACTTTATTGTCAAACGCCTGGCATTAGAAAACAACAACAACATATATTTCTGTCTGAAATTCTACTAGATGTAAGATTTTACTGAAACAGTATTATTTATCTGAGTTTAATAGATAATTTATACCTTAAAAATTAAGGTATTTTCTGATAAAATAATATGACCGTCCATATATAATTTATTTAATTGAAAAACCTGTCTCAATTTATATCTTACGAAAATATCAGCTCCTTCAAAAGCCTAATATCGGTATAAAAGTAAATCTAAACACTAATACAATACTGTTATTTCCTTGCATTATAAATAATTTAAATTCTTTATGCACGACATAAAAATACAGGGTTCACCATGGAAACAGGCGATTAAACACAATTATACATAAAAGTACGTACATATTTATAAATCAGTAGCTCTGGCAATATAAAGGATATGCCAGTACAATGCAGTTTTCATTTTAAATATGGCATCTAGGTGGGCTCCATTCTTGCGCACATATTCCTCATATTCATGATGCAAATCAAACATGATTCTATGCAGCTTATGTTGCAGTATAGTCAATATCTCCTTTCAAATTCTTACTTTCAGGTCCTGAGTATTACGTGGACAAGTTGCATAACGTTGCTTTTCAAGAGTCTCCATAAAAAATAATCACATGTTGTAATATCAGGAATTTTTTGTGGCCAAGGAATGCTATCTCTGCTAGAAATGTATTTGGTTTGGAAAAAGTAATCCTATTGAAGCTGTAGGAATATTTGCAGTATGGGCCGTAGCCTCATCTTGTTGGAACCAAATTACATTAGGATAATGTGCCAATTCTTCAATCACAAATGTCTGGATCATGTGCACATAGTGTGCTGATGTCACCGTTAATGGTTTTCCCTTGTCATCCTTGAAACAATACGGGTCAATTATGCTGGCAGATGACAATGCACACCAAATTATCACTCATTCACTGTAAAGGGACCATTCATGAAGCTTTTGAGAATTTTCAATGGACCAATATGTCTAAGAGTTTGCTCATTATCAACACAACTAAATTGAAAATACGCCTCATTGCATATCCGTAAGTTATCCAAGATGTCTTCATTTTCATTCAAAAATGCCAACATTGTTTGGGCAAAATATCACGGATATATTCAGAATCATTGCATGGTGTTTTGCAGAAGGTACTGGACTCTTGACAATTGTTGAGCCATCAGCATTAATATTCTCTGCTGTACCAGCTGTTCTCCCTCACTTGGAGGTTTTAGCAGAGTCTGTTTCTTTAAAGCTATGTTTCTGGCATCATGAACTCTGTCATGCCATCCAACATTAAAAAGAGCATGAAACAAATGACTAGCAGCCTCATAAGTGTCGAAGCCTTGAGAGCAAAGGTATGTTCTGCTCCGGTCCACTGCCCCATGACAACTGCAGGATGGTATGAGTAAATGACAGTGTGGACAGCACATTACAACTTGCACCATCTTCTAAATCTTGCTTAAGTTGTGTGGCAGGATTTTCAAAATCGTCTGATTCCCTGGCAAACCCTGTATGTCAATGTTTTAATCTAATTATCTCACAGTTAACAAAAAGAATCCCATTCTCTTGCCAAAATAAACACAATTCAATTAAGTTTCATCCATATGCAGTGTAATGCAAGCAATATTATTTTATCTAAGATACGCATTGAAAGTACACCACCACCAAACATATTACCCGCATTTATAATGCAGTATTCTTTGGTATGCATATTGACAACACCGTTAGTGAAGTATATGCAAAACCAATTTTTCGTTAAGTAAATCAACAAGAATAAATGTTTTATGTCATATGTTTAGAATGCCAAGTTGTGGCCTACAAAAATAAACAAAAAAGAGAGGAAATAATGTATCTTAATTTCCAATACTTGTCTGTAAGAACAACTATGAATAAAGGCATCACGAAGAATTTCTTGAAAAGACATATGGACGACAAAGTGTTTTCACATGCATTTTGAAATGTATCTCCTAATTCCAGCATGCAATTATCTACTGACAGCTTATGTTTTTAATGTAGAACTATAATTAACCGAACCAGTACATGGCTACCATATGAAATGTCTAAATGCTCATCAACATGTAGAACATTACATTGTATATACCCAGGAAAACTGTTTCTGCAAAAATGTCATGCTTAAGTTCTCAAGTACTAAATGTAACTACATTCAGTCCACACAACATAAAGAAGTACAATTATTTTTCATCAACTCCAAAAATGTCAAGCAGAATAATATGTTAGATAAGTTGCTAATCTCCTATTTTCATTTTAGAATGGTGCATAAGCCATCAGCTACCACATGTTATTCACTACAAAAGCAACTTTAGACACTCTGAATCAGTAGCCACAGTATCCAGAACCATAAATTGTGAAAGCTGTCCATAAAAAAAGTCGCTTCAGTCCAGAGATAAAACATGTTTGCTTCACCTGCAATTATATCTTGTATGACACACTGCAGAATAACTCACTTCAGTTCTTCTGTGTCAAGATCTTGACGTCAAAGTCTTGTTCAACATGCACTTATAGAGACAGCATACTGAGGGAGTGAAAATGGAGACAGTGTATTGATGGAGTGAAAGCTTTAACTCAATCTAGTATGCACAATGCCAGTTCTTGTAGAATATTCATACACAGTTTCGAATTTCACTATTCTTGAACTCTTCTTAATTTCCTTCTTACTGAAGTAATTCTTTAAAAATGTAGAAATACTTCTTTCATATGATTCACTTATATAAACACCCAAGGTAATATTTAACTTCATGTTAAATATTAATTCTGTGACAAAGTATTTTAAGCTTTTTGACTCTCATAAGAATTGCCTATTGTACTGTATCTTTACTACTAAAGCAAAGCAAAATTACGCTGAGGCGTTAAGAGTTCGGAAACATATCTAAAAGTACTTTTTTAGCTCAGGTGGTAGAGTGTTTTGCTACTGATCTGAGGCTGCACTCAGATATGGCTAAAATCGCACTTAGGCAGATTATCTGGTTAGGAATTTTCCAAAGTTTTCCCTAACTGTAAGACGAATGTCAGATAATCCTGTGCCAAGTCCTCAGGCTCATTTATCACCAATTCTATCGATGCTAGATAGCCTGGTAACAATACACCATTGTTAAATAATTAATTAAAAAAAACCTATCTATACTGAAAATCAAAATCTTAAAGGAAAAACTATGATCTAAGGTTCCACTCAAATATGACAACAGACCTCTCACTCAGCTATAAACAATACTCCGTAACAAAAATGCCTAATAATTATTTTATACAACAATTAGTTAATTTTAAATTTACAAGGTTGTACAAGAAACAAAGGAAATGTCATACTGATGTAAATAAAATTATAATTGAAGTATATTTAATTAAGAATTTTGTAAATTACCCGGCTGAAGTCGATGAATTTTTCAGGATGCAAAAATCCGCAGTAAAAGTCCTTTGGGAGGGACTTTAAGCTGTGTGTCTCATGTTGGACTTTTCTGGCATGTTAAAGACCTCCAAGCCTAAATTAGAGCCTCTGAACAAAATTCCTCTTCTCTCTCACATCCTAGTAATACCTTAGTTGCATACTAGGTGGCTTTTGAGGTGATGAGCTTACCACTTATCTCTCTATCTCTTGTCAGAAAATAAGTGTAACTAAATTCCTTGTAGGTATGGAAACCTCTGCCAGTGGGGTACCTATGTTCTGATTCTGAAATGATAGGTTCGATGAATGAATGAATTTCGTAAATTTCAAGACAAAATCTCCAGCAACATTGTAGACTATCTTCTCTTCCTGGGTAACATTTTCTATTCAAAAATACGATCATCATATAAAACAGAATTGATGGATGTTTCATTTAAACCAAAAATACGAATAACATATTTTTACTTGAACCAATCTGTTGCTATTTAAAGCAAGTATAATCAATATAATGAAAACATCGTGTCATCAGTTCCCTAACTAGAGCATGTAAGTATAAAGTCTAGTGAATAACTCATGACAGCTATGAATTATGACCCATTCTAAAAATGAAGATTATATAACGATAAGATCTTCTTTAACAAACGCCATGTAGATATTAAAACATACTGTATCATGTTTAAAATTAAATTCTGTCACTTTAGTTTACACTTTACAGGTATGTACAAAACACCACAATGTCTCCATTCTACAAAATATATTCACATTAGACAATGCAAGTTCCATTCAGTTCATATGAAATTCATAGTAAGCAAATCCTTAATGAAGGAGTATCTTGATACATTTCGTCTTCCTTTCCTCTCACTCTTCATTCTTCAATTTAACTTACAGATGAACAGAAACATCACGCATATATTTCTATTCTTAAATTAATTTTACAAAATTCTGTATATATGTTATTTCCATTTCGTTACTTATTCATCTGTAACAACCATTTCGTTACTTATTCATCTGTAACAATTTATGAGACATTATTGATTTTACAGATTAAAGTCTTCAATACTATACGAATTAAACATCTTCATATTCTTCATAACTTCCACAAAAACATTTGTAATAATGCTTCTTGTACATAACATATAAAGGAATCATTTTCTTTCCTTCCTTCATACTTTCATAAAAGGACATAAAATGGATTATGAAAGCAGTATAAAAATATACACATCAATCATACAAATTCTAATTACATACTGTTATTTTTAAGTTGATAATGAGAACTAAACGAATAAGATGTAAGAACAACTTTGTATTCATTTCTGTCTGTAATTATCTGTTGTACGTCATTCTCATTTGCACAAGAATTATGTGCAGAATATCTAATCACGTATATACCTTCGTGGACTGATATAGTGTTTAAAGGGTGGAAAAAGACAGTAACAATCAATGAAGTTTTTCAAATAGCTGCATTCAATACAAGACTTCTCAAGGTAATTGCAAAAATACATTACTGTGCTTCTGACGTTCTTGTGATGAGTAGTAATAATTTCCACTGTGAATCCTTGAAAATTACTTTATCTCTCCAACACCAAACAACAGAAGAACAAAGAAAGGGGCATGAGATACATATCTGTCCCCTAACATCAGAAGACCTACCTGAACATCTCCAGCTACTCACCTACTGTAATTTTGAACATTTAACAATTAAATAGAAGAAATACATTTCAAGTGTCATAAACACATAAACAATCATTCTTGTAGTTAACATTTCATCTGAGTTCAAACTTCTTACACCGCATTACAAAAAGAAAATCTTGCTTGTATCATCAATTTCAATTAAAGCTACTTGGATTGATATCTTCGTAGTTGTTAAGAATTAATGAAAACTGATTTTCTCACTATTACACCTAAAATATTTCTTCTTTCAGGTGGTACTTTTGTCCACTGAGCAAATGAGATTCTTTACTGCAAATTTCTCTAATAATCAATCAAACGTCTTTTCAACAGCTGAGAACACTGCATGCATCTCCAAAAACATTCTTCTTTTCTTCAGTTCTAAAAAAGTATTTTTTGTCACAAACGAAATTTACAAATCTGACAGTATCCATTTTCAATCATATGATATTGTTATTTTTTCAGTTGTATTATTTAATATGGGTGGCCGGGTAGCGCAGCTGGCTACAGACTGGAAGGTCCGGGGTTTGATCCCAGGTGGTGACAGGATTTTTTCTCGTTGCCAACTTTCAGAACGGCCCCAAGGTTCACTCTGCCTCCTATAAAATTGAGTACCGGGTCTTTCCTGGGGGTAGAAGGCTGTCAGAGCGTGGTGCCAACCACACCGCCTCATTCTAGTGCCGAGGTCATGGAAAGCACGGGGCTCTATCTCCATGCCCCCCAAGTGCCTTCATGGCATGTTACGGGGATACCTTTTACCTTTTTTATTATTTAATATGTGGAGTACGTGATAGCACAGTGGTTAAGGTCTACGCTAAAAAGCCGAAGGTCATGGGTTCGATTCTTGGTGAGGTTATGGATTTTTTTCAATTGACCTAATTCTTCTTGCTGCCCTGGCATTGAGTCAGCTTCCAACAGAAATAAGTATCAAGGAACTTTTCTTGGGTGTAAAGGTGGCAAGCACATACACTGACATCCCTACTGCTATTAAGGCCAATTGTTTGCAGAGGTGGGAGTCTTAGCTTCCCACTATCCTATGGGCTTCCATGGCCTGTAACAGTATAACTTTAGTATTTATTATGCACTGTTTATATTTGAGTAATGATAATTTCAAGCTTCTTATCCTGCATTGAAAACAGAAGTCTTCTTATATTACACAACCTCAGGAGATACTGTTGCTAGTTGCTAGTAGTTACAAAATATATATTAATGTTCCTTGAAGACATTCGGTTATTCATTCAGCATCATGTTAGATATATTCGTCCCTAATAAAATTAGGTCTCAGATGTATTTAGGAAATCAACATGGTATTTCGGGTGAGGAAGTACTTATATTCTTCTTGATAAAGTTGTGGTTTATGAAGAGCCTTAATTCATTTCTTATTTAGTTCATGAGAGTTTCATATTGAACTAATGACCCAAAAAAAAAAAAAAAAAAAACTTTATTCTGTAAATGTAGTAGACATTAAACAACTTGCAGCCTCATATCTTTCATGGATTTGTGCTTATGATGGTATATTTGTAAGATTGCAATTAACTTCACATATATTAATTTACAGTATGATCTTCGGGATTAAATCTTCCGTATCTTGCAGCATCTTTCTTCTTTCACAAGTTCATTCACAAACTCCTTTTTACATTCCATGTTTCAGTTTCCTATATATTCTGTTTAAAATTTTTTACAAATTTCGTTGTGTTATCCATAATGACAACTGCATATCTTTCATTAACAAATTCATAACTTCAAAATCTCGTGTTATATAGTTACTTACATATTCTGGTTTAAATTATTAACAATTCTGTCATGTTACTCATAATAACATCTGCATAATAAATACAAGATTGCTCCTCAAAGATCTGCTTCTTCTCTTGAACTTGTAGTTATCACAAAATTGCAGATTTATATGCGTTTCCACTTAATATCAACACTTTCAGTACATGGTTTCCATTTCGATCATCAATATTCAAACAATTTTTAAAAAGATGTAGGCTACAGAACCAAGCTTAAATTGAAAACTGTCTGATTTAACAATGGAAACATTGCTTATGTTGCACTTATAAGTTTCACTTCAAAGAAAATAACAGATTTAGGACTGTGTTGTTTCTTGACAAAACTGTCATCTTCAAGTTTCTTCAAGTCACACAACTGAATCTAATGATTTTTTCAATGTAGCAGCAATCAATGCACATATGTCGACCTAATTTCTCATCACAGTTTTATACATGTAAAAATAATTAAAATTTATACTAATCAATTAATTTTGATTTTTGTGAAAAGGACCAGTGATGATTCTGGAATCAAGCTTGCTCCACAAATTCTTTCAATACTGAATCCAATGTTGTGGAAGAGAAAGTAATAAGCATAAGAATTAAGTTAAGTCTTCTGAATGCATAATTACTAACCTGTTGCTTCAATAGATCATTTTAAGAATCAGACATCCGAAACTGGTCCATTACATTGTTAATAAGCATCTACATGAAGAAAGAAGGAAACAATGCCATCAACATTAAAACATAACTACAGCAAAGACATCAATTTACATCGTATCCTCTTCACATTGTAACAAACATCCTCTTCACGTTGTAACAAACAGTTTAAAATTCGTTTATCTTCCAAATGTACCTGAGATTAATGCACTTCATTTTTCCAAATTATATCTGCAGCATAATTTCTTACACTGTGCCAAATGTTTACCAAAGAGAAGTTCCCACAGATGCGTATTATTTTCTGCAGATGTGCACTTTTTTTGCCTATGCAGCATGCTAATTATTGGCATTTTAATACTCCATAAAGTATTTTCATTAATACACTCATTTTTAAAGAATCTTCTCATAGCTTGAATATGTAATAGGTTGTAAAATCATGTTGAATTCTAATTTCTTCTTTTATAACAATGAATTATATTTTCCTCCTTTTTAGTAACTGTACATAAATAAATCTGCAGCAATTTAACTTCAAAACTGAATTTCACACATACATTCCATAATCAATTTCGTAAGATATTTTATTTTCTTCCTTTATCATGATGATTTATATTATCTTCTTTTTGGTAACTTTACATACATAAAGCTGGAGCAAGTTAACATTAAAACTGAATTTCACACAAACTTTATTCTTCATTCCATAATCAATTTCGTAAGATAAAAATATTACAGCATCTTCAAGTTCAATTCTCAATTTTCACTGTTTCCCTACAAACGTCATTCTTATAACATCTTTCATAAATTATACATTCATTAGAATAAATCTACATTCTTCCTGCTTCCAATGTTTAATAAAAGTCAACCAGTCCTATACTGTGACAAAATCAGTCACATTTCGTTGAAACTTTCCATTGATCTTCACTACTTGAAGTACCATGTAATCATGTAATCTTTAATTGACGTGTTCGAAAGCAACACTTCTTGTGCCGAAAATAACGCTGTATTTTTCCCACAGCAACCAGACAAGTTCTTGCGTCACATGTTTAACATATCTTACAACTTCACTAACTCTTATAATGCAGTTTTCTCAAAAAAGAAAATCATCCTCCATCTCACTTTATGTACTCTTCTTTGCTGGTCTTCTTTTGACTGCACTTTTCTTCTGACTATGTTATTCATTCCATCTCCTCTGAACTGGGTAGTATTTCCGTTTCTTGTAATGTGTTGGCAGTGTGATGTGAATGATTTTATAATATCCTCTCAAATGAATTAACATCCTTCATTTACTATTAGTTTGCACAAATGCCTTCATCACCTACTTCAAAGAAGAGTTCTGTTAAAAGTAAACTGCTCACCTTGCAATTTGCTGTGTCCAGGGCAGCTCCCATGTAATAAATATTAAATAAACAAGACAGCTTTAAGATTCTATCATTCACAGACACATATCAACAATCAAGAGCACTTCCCAAGATGTGATTGCATTTTTTATCAAGATGAACTACATGTGTGACAGCTTAATTTCAATAAAAGACGCTCTAATAAAAAAAAAAAGTATTTCTGTAATTCCAAACAATTTATCATTTTAATTAACAAAACAACTGTATTTTCTCACATAAAAGGTCTACAGGACTAATGAATACATTTCGCTACGAAGTATATTAATTATCTTTATTAAATTCCATTGGCCCCATTCAATCATCACATAGGTTGAGCATTCTACGTGTGAAATTTATGTTCATAACAGACTCAAAAAGCACGTTTAGTTCATCTATCTTGTCTGTCATTGGAGGTGAAAGTTTATGACGAACATTCTAATCAGTTATTTATTCCTTGGGATTTCATTCATTGAAAGAATTTAACAGTTTAGATTACAAAAAGTATAATGCAAGAGTAGTCTTCATTATATCCAAGCCTGTATGTATATTTACAAGGAAAAAGGAATGGAGGATGGAGAGAGTCATCCATCAATAAACTAATCATCTCATTAATTTATTGACGAATGACTCTCTCCATCCTCCACTCTCTTTTCCTCCTAAATATACATATAGGCTTGAATATAACGAAGACCACTCTTAAATTAGTCATCTCACAAGGTATTAATTCAATTGCTGATTTGCTATATTCCCCTTAAAAAACTGAAATCACAAATGCACAAGTGTTAAATAAATTTAAATTTGTAAAACATACACTTTGCAAACAGAAATCTTCTGGGTTATAGTTTAATCATTTACTAATATTAAAATTCATGAGTAGGAAAATGTGTTACGGATACCCATATGCAAATATTAAATAACAAATATTTAAAGAATAAGTGTAATCCTAATTATGTGAGAAAATAAAACAGCACTTCTCTATTTTTTTTTTTTTTTCATATTTCAAACATTACTAGTTATATTCTCCTATTGTATAGTATTAATATATCTTCACTGCAATGTAAAAATAACAATAAAAAAAAAAGTTTTGTAGAGAATAGCCTTCTAGAAACAAATATAAATTGGAATTACTGGTAAAATGTTAACAAGTAGAAATGAAGCACTAATGGCATTTGTAATTGGTGCAACATTCCTACACATTCAAAGAAAGAAAATTATAATTATTGATATTTTATAATTTCATGCACATTTATTCAGCTGGGTCACATTGTTTCATCTCAAACCAATGCAATCATCCTGGGAAATACTGTTGATGACATGACCTGGCTGCCAAAATTGTAACATATCGTTGAGGTACCAACTTTTACTGAAGTTGTGGATGTAATGGTTAGTTTCACGTTCCCACGTTGTCTTCTTCCTTCCACTGGAGGGTGAGAGAGCGCTGTCTGATTCGAAGCGACCACGGGAGGGATGTGCGTCACACAGCATCATGCCGTACTCACAGTCATCTGGAGTCATTTCTGCGGAAGACAGGAGCATATTACACTATGCAGGCTGCTTCCTTATATCACAAAGAGGGGGGGCAAAGTATCTTCTGCAGCTGATACTTCTTGCAGATGATGTTTCTGATAGATAAACAGTTTTATGACAACCCAATGGTGCTTAACCTGCTTCACACTGCCAACTATCGTTCCCCTGTGAAAATTATGTCAGTATTAGTATCATTTGTTTTCTTCCTGTTTGAATTTGGTTATGTTGTGTGCTGAAGGAGAATAAAATCTTGTTGAATTTCACTGATCAAACATGTTCAACAAATGTTATTTTCCTAGTAAAATTGTATCTTCAATGCTGCAAATTATTTTCTTAAAGTAGAATAAAATTCTTGCTTATTGTTTTTTAACAAGTGGGTGTACTTGCTCTTATAGTGTAATATGCTGAAATTTATATTTATACTTTTTCGCCTTTTAATAAGTACAGTACAATCGAACTTCATGCTTCAGTTTATCCAGTATCTTCATATATTAAATTGTGTTATGAATTACTAATTCTTAAGAATACTAGTTTTTAGTGAAATGTTATAATTCAGTAATTTCCTTTAAGTATATAATACAACTGTTGTATCTTCCGAGCAAAGTTATCTAACTAATCAATTCATTTAGTATGTGATTTCATTGTTTCTCAGAATATTTAATGAAATTGTGAAGCTCTACATTCTTTGCTATTCATAGCTCGAAGACATAAAATTATATTTCTTGTAAAAAAATTACCAATGATCTTCCACTTTCGTCTCCTATGAATGCTCTATATTTCGTAAAATAACTGTTAAGAAATTATCTGGAAATTTGAAGAGAAATATTCTTGACACTCAAGCATTACTTCCAACATGTTGACTTTTCTTCCTAGAAGAACTAACGATGAAAATAAAACTTCATTATGATGATGATGTATTTGCTTTCCTCATTACTTCTACGTAGAACAAGTTTACAACACTTCTTCAAAGGTTATTTTTCTCAACTTTTACTGAAATTCAAGACAATCTCCAAGAAAAACGCACAGTACCAATGATCACAATCTGCAAGTAGATATTTCAACACTTCCAAAGTATTCATACTTCCAAAACAAACATCAAAATATGAATATTTACTGCTGGAATTAATTACATCTTCCGGGTTTATGTCAAACTTTCTTCTTTGCAATAACAATTCGTTACAGTAGTAATTTACTTGTTAAATAATATGCTTCTATGAGATCTGCCTCAGAGATGCTTTACTTCACAACACTTCATTGCTCCTTGTATTTGATGAAGCAATATGTTCCATATTATCACATCCACACGTAACCTGATGAAACTGAACATTCTGGATGGTTAGCCGATCACATCAATGCGAAGATTTCAATTCTTCAGAAACACGTATCTTCCTTTTGGAAATATAATTTCTTAGCATTCCCAACGACACACTCTTCTATGCAGCACATTTTTCTTTTTGAGAAGTTCTGATCCTACTTGTAGTAACCATTAGTAGTTCTGGGAAAAGTATTACACCGAAATAAATAATGAATGCACCACACAAACTGTCCTATTAAAACATGAATTTAAATAAATCACTCGTTTGTCCATATTCATTAGAAAAGAATAGAAAAGTAAAAGAAATTAACAGTCCTTGGGTTTCACTTTAGGATGCTACTGTGGTTATTTCCTCGATAGTCCTGTCGTGCAAAAGACATACCACATTAAGTTGTAGGTGCCATGTTGGGCCATTCTGCTGTGATCAATCCAAGACAAGCCTTAGAATCGGGCTCATCCATGGTTCTGCCGTCTTTAGAAAACTCAATCAACCTAAGAGAAAAATTATTTCCTTAAAAAAAAATGGAAGAAATGACAAGTTCTTCCTTCAGGGGAGCAATCTCACAATATAGAAGGCGCCCAATTATTACATACAAATAAAATATGTATAAAAACTAGAATTCATTAACCAGTTTCCGCTGTGACTGTTTATAGGGACAAGAAAATTACGCAATTCATTACAAATAAATACGTTACTTACCTCATTCACAAGTTGCACAAAAACATTAATTTAGAAATTAGTGGGCATGTTCAGCGTTTTCAATTAAATGGGGCTCATTTCATCACCCGTTTAATCCATTCCTATCACACATAATCCTTTTCACAAAAATAACAGAAGTGAAAAGTTGTGAAGTTGAAATTAATAATATATCATTCAATATAGGTTTTCAAATTAATGCACAGCAGTTTTTAATTACTTGCAGAAACTTTCAACTTATAAGGCATCCTTGTATGAAGTGTTCATCTCCTTACTCCATCATTTATTAACCAGACAACAGATGCATATAATCTTGTGCACATCTCTTGTAAGAATGATGTTTATATTTATCAAAGTACTCATAAATCGAATGATAAAAAGAGTTGTTTCCTTCAAAGTATACTGATTCCTAATACTTATATAATTTATAAATATATGAACATATTTCTTCTTTTTCTGTTTAGTACAGTTGACTCCATCTTGAAAACAGTACTTTTTTTTTTTTGCAGTCGTAACCTGAAGATTCGCTAATTGTGCAGCTGCAAAGACAAGAATTTTTTAATGAAAAATACCTAATAATAACGTTGCAGAATATAGTATAAAAATTAAAACCAGCGAAGTCTTTTAATTTTTCAAGAATTATCGAAGAACAAAGTAATCATTGCAATTAAGATTATTATTGTCCATCCATTCCCAAATGAGAACCATGAATTCAGGATGTCAATTTTACCAATGATACTAAAGTCATTGAATAAGTTACTTAATAAATATATAGAAAAAATAATTTACATTGTCGCTGCCATATAAAATGTTTAATAAAAATCAATGCATAAATCATTATGTAAAATATACTTTTATAGTAACAATGAAAAAAAATAGTGATCTCAACTCCAATTTCTGTTGGGCACTTATATCAAGGCACTCTCCAAATATGATGTTTCCCAATCACATAAAGTTGCTTCTTTCCATTTCCTGTTGATGTCATACTGAATATCTGATATTTAAAAAAAATATATTTATCCTGGAAACTTACATTTCTTCTTCCTTTCCTCTCTCTCTCTCTCTCTCTTTTTTTCCGATGATTATTTTATATTATGAGCCATGTTACTCTTACAAATTATTTATGCTGAACTGTTTTGGAAGTTACATATATATTTTGAAACATTAAATATTGTTTAAATAATTTAGAAACTATTTATAGACAATAATACCAACGATAGTGAACTACTTACTTTTACATTTAATAAACAATTCCCTGAAATCTGTTATTAAGATTCATTTCTTCACTATGCTGTCACTTCAATAATTTTATTCGTTTTTTGGTTTTCAAAAATTATTAATATATTTTGAGATTTAAAATGTTATATTACATGCTTCTGCTTGAAATTTAGTTAACGTAGATCAAAACATTTTGAAAGTTTACTACTCTCATATTTAAAATGTGTTTTGTTAAAATAATCATCTGTGTCTGGTTTCTTCTATGCATTAGTCGTTCAACACTCCAAATCTGTATTGGTTCCACATAGTATGTTCTCCTCTTCAATGTGATCCTTATAATATGAACAAATTCTCTCTTTTTCTCTCTCTCTATAAACAATATCTTTTGAATTTGTTCAGTGTATGTTCCAGAAAACATTATCGAATTGTTTTATCTGATCTGAGACTCGTTCTTACAAAGCTAATAAAATCTTTTGCATTTCAAATTTATCTATCCCTAATATATATAAACATTAAACTATTTCCCACTGCTACATAGTAGCCATTAGTTATCAAGCTTTATAATTACCAACTTCATGCTAATAACAACTTAGAAATATCCGTAATTTCTTTAAATAATCTGCAGTCATAGCTATTCGGCCATAATGATAGTTATTCTCATTATTATTTAATTTCAGCAACATTTCTACATTATATCTCAAGATCACACACTTCCTTTCACCTTTGTAGTGGTATGCATTATCTTCAGTAGCTGGGTTAAAGAGAAACACATTGTATTATATCAGTATCAAAAAAATTCACTGCCAACATTACATTGCTCATATGACAGATTGCAAAAAACAATTAAAAATTTAAGAACTAACATATTGCATCTTGCCCATTGAAATGTAGTTCAAATTTTTCTTCATTTTTGATATCTTACAAAATAACTGAAATTATAATTATCCATTTGCAATCAAGTCAAATGAAAAATGTGCATAAAACACAATATAAGAGAACAATGTAACTCGTGAATCAGATATAATAACTTCATTATTAAATTTTCAATAATTATCGACAATAATTGAAATGAGAAATAAAATGTAACTAATCTTCTCTGATTTTATATTTAATGTTGTAAATCTGTGCGTCAGTGGCTAACCATGACAATATCTTTGAAAAATATTGGAGTGCAAGAGGTCAAATGACTTTATTGTCAAATGTCTGGCATTAGAAAACAACAACAACAACATATTTAATGTTGTGACTAATATGAAGGGACACTAATCTATTACATTCTTTTATAAAAAGCATGAATAAATCTTCGAAACCTTTAATATGCTGAAGTCAAACAAGATACAAAAAAAATACCAATTTTATATGATGCCAAATTTCATTATTCCTCTTTTTTTGCATTATCAGTATATTATAATAGGATCAATAATAAGTACTGTATCATTTACGGATCAAGAATATCCCTTCATTTACATTTCATTCCATCAAATAGAATGATAGCATTATCAAAATACAGTTTAGTCACTTCTAAAATTAAATGCTCAATATAATTTCAGGAGACAGCATAACTGTAAAATATGAATGGAGCAACTCTATGTTATTCTATTCTGAAATGAACTATTCCATGGAAATAATGTAATCATTTATAGGTATTCATAATCCATAAATTTCGATTATCACGCACCTGGTCGTCGTACCAAAACCACATCTTCAGGGTTGATAATGTTACGCTCTATAGGAACCATGTCAACTGGAAGATTACGACGGATATCCACTGTAATCTTCTTCAGTTCATTCACATCAAACCCTGTGCCTTCTGGGCCACGGAATACAGGATGATCAGATGGCTCCTTTTTGTATGATCCCGGTCCACCTGACCCATGAAATCTGAAACATTAAGGCCCAATTGTATAAAACTCCCTGACTAAAGATCAACTTTGATCGAAGATTGAAGACCGAGTTCAGACACTTCTATTGTATAAAACTTTTCTGCGATCAAATTACCTTGGTTCAAATGCAATCTAAGTTCACGTGAGAAGGATCTGGCAACATGGCATAAACAGGTGAAATGCGTGATGCACGGACCATGTTATACAGGTTTGTTCAGTGTTGCCAATCTAGCAACTTTAACTCTTTTTCAACAACAATTTCTTTTAACTTTTATATTACTTAAATAGGGAATTAAGTGACCTTTTTAGCACCCCATAGTGACAAAATTTAATCTTTCTTTGTTGATAATCAGAAATCTAGCGACTTTACAATTACTTTTTGGCGACTTTCCGTATTACACTCTGTTGGAGACACTGGTTTTTTTTGTGCAATGTAAATAATGGCGGACAATAAGAAGAAGGTTGACTGTTCTCCAAGTTGTTATCATGTTATGGTGTTTGATACTGCTAAACATAATAAAGCTTTATAAAACGACAATTTTCGTTTAGTAATACAGTTAATTGAACATTTATGAATGTACCTATCATATCCATTAATAATTAATGGTTGTTATAAACATAATATAATTATAGGTTATGTTATTTGATACTGCTGAACACGATAGAGCCTTATAAAATATAAGAATGTTTGTGTATTAAGGCAAGAAATTGAAAGAAATATATATAAATGTACCTAACATAATATCTATTAATATTAATAATGATGAATATTTTATTTGCACAATCTGTCACTCGTATATTTCAAATAGAAAAGAAATAACTGAACTTGGATCATCTAACTTAATCGGAGAAATTTCTTCAGTCAAAGTTGACTTTAATTTGAGACAAATTAATCTCAGATTAGACTTTATACAACACAAAATTCCAAGTTCAGCTGAAACAAGGATCAATTTAACCTCTGATCTAAGATTAAATAGTTTATACAATCGGCCCTAAGTCAAACAGATTAATAATTATTCTACTGAAGATGTACACTCCCACGAAAGATCTCAAAGTGTTGTGACTTGAGATTTAAATGACAGGTATCAGTTCCTGGTTAAGCATAAAGTTCACTTGCAATACATATCTCTCTCTCTCTGTCTGTCATTTGCTTGCTCCCTAATAGATGCTGGTAGTGAATCATTTTGGGTTACATTACGGAAATTTAAAAAAATATTCAATGGTAGCATTTGTCAGTGTGTCTGTATGTGTATTTAAATTGTGTACCACCATCCTTCATGAGAGAACACCAGCACATGGTTGATCCTGACCCAGTAATTATAGTGTGAGGGGTCATGTTTGCAGTGGCATGTTTATCTCTGTTGGTGTCACACAATATCAGATAGAACAGATTAAATTTTTGAGCAGAGA
The DNA here is from genome assembly GCF_040183065.1 of Periplaneta americana. Lineage (NCBI taxonomy): Eukaryota > Metazoa > Arthropoda > Insecta > Blattodea > Blattidae > Periplaneta > Periplaneta americana. The sequence goes on from NC_091121.1 coordinate 157,155,410, forward strand.
AGGAATGTAAATTTTTAGTTAAATATGGAAAAAGTGCTGCAGAAATTTACGAAATATTAAAGAGTTCATGAAGATTCTATCAGCAGATGGTTGAAGTGACAGCACTTTGTAAGTGGTTTTGAAGATTTTCATAGAAGAGGGAGGAAACTGCTGATGAAAAAAGAGGATAATCATGAAGAAAAAGAATAACAGAAACAATTGTAGAGGAAACATGATGCAAGAAAACAGGGGTTCGTGATACTATACACACTTATTATCAACAGGGAAACAGTTCACAAAATCTTAAAAAAGAATCTCAGCATGACAAGTAAAAGTATACTTGTTTTTTTGAAAGATGGGACATGACAGTTAAGCGGCCAAGCTTGGAACTACAGTGCCATGTTGCCAACATGGACTACCAGCTGCCAGCTGATGGAAGCTAGCAATTGTTGTTAAGATGGCTGACGTTGAAACATTCATTGACAATTGACGCGAAGGTAAGAAAACAATACAAAAATCGACAGAGAATCAAAGACGAAATGTACCAATGCTAACATTTTGTGCACAATAAATGTTTCCAAGAGAGCTATTAAACACTCGCCATGTGGGACCTGTAAGTTTGGCAAATCAACCGTTGTTACCATAGCAACAGGCCTACAACACTATGTGATATTCAGTTGTTTTTCTGATCGCAACGCTCCTGTCATGTCCCATCTTTAAAAAAAAACAAGTATAGTAGTAATATCAGTGGTAAACAGAAATAAATACGAGTTGAGATTCGAAGAAGTCAGAGGTGGCTTCCTGAGCATGTACGAGTAATCAATGCTGATGAGTCCTTGGTATATCAGTATGATCCAGAGGTACAGTGCACAATAGAAAGTGCGCATATACAAATAAAAAATGAAAACAAATGCTGTTCTGCTTATTTGATCCCAAAGGAATTGTACACAATTATGTCTACAGGAAAAACAGTGAATCAGTATACGCCTATAGTTATTTGAAAGCAAAGAAGCATCTCAGAAAGAAAACGAGATGAAAAAGACCCAAGCCATTCTGGAGAAGTCAATGAATTTTGCATCAATGAATACAGTGCTCACAGTTTAGAGACATTTAGGCAACAATCACATTCCTGTATTAGAACCTCCTCCATACCCAACTGATTTGAGTTCATGTGACTTTTTTCTCATCCTTAAAATTAAATCCAGCCTCAAAGGAAAACATTCTGATAACAATGAAGATATCTAAAGGAATACGTTGGCCACAATTACTGCAATATTGTAACAGCGATCCCAGGAATGCTATCAAAAAATGGAAACGCTGCTGCTCCTTGCATAGAGCATTACAAGGGAACTACTTTGAGGGAGGCTACATAGGTGATCGTCAGTAATATACAAACTCTGAAGGAAAAAAAAGAAGAAATTCACGAATGTATTGTCAGATCATAATATAATGTATCACAAGAAACAGAGAAACAATATTATACCATCTCGTGGCTTGTTCCCAAATACTGTACACACAAACACAGCAAAGGATAATGGAATTTCCAGACAAAAAATATTTGAAATATGACTTCCTTCAGGAGTGACGTATGTAACTGGAATGTAGGTTGCATGAAGTTTGTGACATATGAAAGACCTTCACTAAAACTGAACCAATTAATGTCAAAAGCAAAATTCTCAACACAAACTGGTATCATAAAGACAGCATGTACCTTCCCATTATATGAATTATGAGTTTCGTAACAATTCAGTACATTATATTACCAGTTAAATTAAATTTTTAAATTACAGTATGTTTTATTTAACAACACTCGCAACTGCCAAGGTTATATCAGCGTCACCAGTGTGCCAGAATTTTGTCCCTGAGGAGTTCTTATGTGCTGTTGCATTTAAGCACACTTAAATGACATCGACCTGGGCTGGGATTAAACTCACAACTTCGAGCACAGAAGACCAGCACTCTACCGACTATGCCACCAAGGCCGACTATATTACCAATGATAAGGTAAGTACTTCATAGTTTTCTTCTTTTTTTTTTTAATATATACATGAATTAAACTATTTACGAGTAATACTTTTTTATTTTTGGTAATGCAATATTCAGTTTCACACAACTCTGCTAGTCATCATTTTCACTTGCCATAATGTTGTTAGCAGTAAAAATAAAAGCCACTTTTATATATTCATTTCACCTTTTTCATTATATGAAAAGTACTGTCATGATGCAAAAAAAAATTATTTCGAAATTTTCAACAGAAATGAACTTTTTCAGCATCATTTATACCAAAAAATGTGCTCTCAGCTAGCATTGGTGTACAGTGATTTTTTCCTAAACCACTTCACATATTTTGTTTGTATTTAATATCTACAAGCCAACTTAACCAGAAATGATGCACACGTAATATCTTTACTTCAGGATAAGCCTTAACATACTTGCACCAACCTCCTGTCTGAAAGCAGCTTTGACATGTACCAAATGTCAGATTTTACAGAATTGTCACATCCTTTGCTAAATATGTTATAATATGTTATGAATCCTTCGATTGTTACAAACATGTTATTTTGGAATTAAAATTTATTACACGCAAAAATAAGAAAGTACGTGTAAACATTAAAAAAATTAATAAACTTAAGCACAAATTACTTGCAGGGAAAGAATGAAAACATGAAAAATAAGTCAGCAGGATAATACAGAAACAGATAAGTACAGTTTAAAAATTGTGACTTTTCAATATAACTGTGATCTAAGCCCTATCTGAGTCATCCGACGAACAATTGTCCACTTGTACATAGATCCTACTTCCACTACCAAATACAGATTGGACATTTCTATAAAAATATTAGCCCATCCCCCTGCTTGAAAGTAGCTCACATGCCAAACATCACATTTTAAGTGTTGCTGCAACTTTTGCTAAATACATTATTAATACATTATGAACCTTTTGATTACAACCATGTTGAATAATTTCAAGGGAAAAATTGTTCCGGGGCCGGGTATCGATCCCGGGACCTCTAGTTGAACGTACCAGCGCTCTACCACTGAGCTACCCGGGAACTCCACCCGACACTGTCTCAACTTTTCCCTTTATGTCCACACAACTCACGTGGGCTGACGAAATGCCAGAGACCCACAACGAGTGCACACAATCTCTGTGTGACTTGGAATTGTGGTTTTCTGTTAACGAGCACAGTAACGTATATATTATGCAAATCTAGTCTTTCAGGTGAAGCTCCCTGTAAAGCAGATTTGAATAATTTCAAGGGAAAAATTGTTCCGGGGCCGGGTATCAATCCCGGGACCTCTGGTTGAACGTACCAGCACTCTACCACTGAGCTACCTGGGAACTCCACCCGACACCGTCTCAACTTTTCCCTTTATGTCCACATAACTCGCGTGGGCTGACGAACAATTTTTCCCTTGAAATTATTCAAATCTGCTTTACAGGGAGCTTCACCTGAAAAACTAGATTTGCATAATATATATGTTACTGTGCTCGTTAACAGAAAACCACAATTCCAAGTCACACAGAGATTGTGTGCACTCGTTGTGGGTCTCTGGCGTTTCATCAGCCCATGCGAGTTGTGTGGACATAAAGGGAAAAGTTGAGACGGTGTCGGGTGGAGTTCCCGGGTAGCTCAGTGGTAGAGCGCTGGTACGTTCAACCAGAGGTCCCGGGATCGATACCCGGCCCCGGAACAATTTTTCCCTTGAAATTATTCAAATCTGCTTTACAGGGAGCTTCACCTGAAAGACTAGATTTGTACAACCTTGTTATTTAGTAACTAAAATTTATTTGAGACAAAAATAAGAAAGTACATGTAAAGATTAAAAAATAATTAAACTTAAACATAAACCGTTTATGGCAAAAGAATGGAAACATAGCTCAGTCTTTCCTTGCAAGGCTTGAGTCAAGTTCTATTATATTAAGATATATACTGTTTTGATAACACTCACAGATTGTTCCGAGCAATAGGTCATGAGAAAAGCCGTCGTATCGGTCAGAAGACAATTTAGTCATCTTGTGGTCTTTAATCGGAGTCTGATAATTGAATGGCTGCCTAGAATAGCGTTGTAAGTCCATTTTTGGCCAAACTGAGTTTTCGGCTGAAAAATGTTGTATCGCACATCTTGCACCACGTGCTGTCATCGTCTTGCTGATATTCACACTACTTCGAGAGCTGTAGTATTTTGATTGTGTTGCTGAGCTGAATAAAATGGCGGACAATCATACTGTAGCGTGTCACATGGTCTCATAAGAAACGTAAATAGAAAGAGAAAACATAAGATTAATATCATGCAATGGAAGGACAATGTACGTAAGACACTAAAGGATCAGGGGAAAGAATATACTTTGAAGAAAGGTGACATTAAACCAGCTGTGAAACGACTTGAACTGGTGAGTAGAATAACATTGTAAGTCAATGTAGGCCTATAGAGTGCTAAAGGAGAATAGTTAAAGGTAATAAGGTCATGGTTACTCTGAATTCTGCCATTGCCTAATAAGAGAATAAAGAAAAAAAGGATTCTTGTCTGTGTAATATTGATTTTGTACGCCTAAACATATGATCTAAGTTATGTAATTTGAATAATTGATGAAATGGCGATCTTACTCGTGTTAATTGTGTAAAAATGTGCGGCTTACAGCTGTTTCGGTGCTTCTTCACACCATCCTCAGAGCCTACTAGATCTCGGCGTCATCTCGAACTTTGCTGCCTGTTGTGTGGGCGCATTCGATTATTGAAAAGTGTTGAAATGTGGTGTCAAATAGTGTGTGTGTTCTGAAATTGATCTGTGTGTTGAGAATTTGATCAGGATGTGTTTTAGTGTGTCTGTATATTTCAGATTGTTCTAGTGTGTTGAGTTTTTGGTTTTTGGGTTGTATGTGTAGGATTTCCATGTCTGTATTTATGTTATTATATGCATGGTTAGCATTGGTTATGTGTTCGGCATCATTAATACGAGTAAGCTCGCCATTTCATCAATTATTCATATTCAAGTGTTAAAAGCAGTGTATGAAAGATTCAACAATTAACACGCGTAAGATCGTCATTTCATCAATTATTTATATTCAAGTGTTAAAAGTAGTGTACGAAAGATTCAACATGTGCAATTTGTTTCAAGTTGTTATGATATAAATTTGTCTATTATTATTATTATTATTATTATTATTATTATTATTTAATGTATACAAATGTAACAACTATAAAGAATTTACCAGGAAACATGGACAGTATTTAAATTTCTCTGCTTTACAACGTTGTTCTTCTGGATTGACATACGTTTTTCTACTGTAAAAGTTCAAAAAGTTTTGTTATTTGAATGATGAAGACAATATATATATATATATATATATATATATATATATATATAAATGGTGTGAATACTTACTGAAGTATTAATACAGACCTCACAATGTCATATTTTGTAATATTTAACAATGTTAGTATGGAATAAACATATTTTTAATTTCCTGACAAATTGTAAAAACTGACTTACTTTATTCTAGGCAGCCATTCAATTGTCGCGATTGATGAACGGCATTTATTTTTACTGCAATTCCTACACCTGTCGCATCTGCAGTTAATTATTATCTGCAGAGTATCATAAGTACCACTTTTACCGAAAACGAGTTATGACGTTTAGAATAAATTGTCCAGCACTGCACATCGACTGTAAACATTTCTGTGAGTCCCAATTTTTTTCCTTTGAAAATCATATTCACCACCATGCTGGGTAAGTATCATAACTGCCTCTCCTTTAAAGTTATCAAATGATGCTTATGATACTCTGCCTTGCAATGATATGTGGCATTATGTTTAAGCATTTTAAAAGGGTTATTTTTCACCTAGTAATTAATAACAAAATCTATAGATTAAATACCTTTCACTGAGTGACACCATAGGTCGATTAGGATGGTCACCATCTGGACCAGAGCCACCTTGTGGATATGGGCATGAAGGTCCTTGGTAACTTCGTCCTGGAGAAACTTCTGGGGGCCCAACCACAGTTCCAGCATATGATCCCATGTGGCCACCTTCCCTTGACGAACCGACGGCTGTTTCTGGGCTTTTTGACCTATTCAAAGATTACTCTCAATATTGGATGCAAGAAAGGAACAAATGAATACTTCCACATCTAATGTCATTGATAGACAAAAGGAGAAAGAGAAAGCTATTCCTTCAAGTTTCATCTTTTCAAGTCTATCATATTATGCAAAACAAAGCCTAAACTACCACTGCAAAAAAAAAGTGTGTACTGTTTTTCGGTTTGGTATTACTCCTATTCTGGGCTGGGCAGTATTTGAAATACGTTTGTATTTTCTATTTTGTAATTTGTAAGGATTTTCGAAAGTATTTTGTATTTAAATACATAAAATTGATGTATTTTGTATTTCAAATACTTAAAATACTTTTTTCTTCTTCTTGCCCTTCAAGTATTGGATTTGGATTTGAAGAATGAACTTTTGTCTTATTTGCCTACCCATTTCAGATATGCTAGCCATACACTTAGTTTTCTTGCCACAACTGATTTCCTTAATGCTATAAAGAAATCTCCAACAGCATCAAGGATCCATCACCCAACACTTGCTAAATGTTCAGCATTATGGAATGCATCTAGAAGACCCAAATCCTCAGAAATTATATCAGATGTATTGAAATATTCATTAAAGTTTCCTTGCCTAACTCAGTGGAATTCTCTTTATGACTCAGTCTCTCAAGTATTGCAATTCAAACATGATATAAACAGTATATGTGAAAAACTGGGATTGCCAACCTTCAAAGATGTTTCATTACCTTGAAGAATATTGTGCAGTTCTGAAACCCATTGTCGTAGCCCTTGATTTAATGCAAAATGAGAAGACCTGCTATTACGGTCAACTCTTGTCCACATTAATTTCCCTCAAAAACAGATTAAATATTCTGTTATTTAGCAATCTACGCCATGTATTCCAAGTAACTCCAATCCTAATAAGTTTGCTTTCATCAAAATTTAAAGCGATGTTTGAAGCAAATTGAGCTATTTTGGCAACTTGCTTTCACTCATCACTGAAGATGAAATGGCTACCTGACACTGCCTCACCAAATGATAAGAAGAGGATACAGAATATGTGCGTGAAATCAGCTGAGCAGTTCTCTGCTACATCTTTGGTCAGTTCAGATAATGAAAACAATTTTTGTGTTTTCAACTCAAGTACAACAGACTTTGAAAAGCAAAAAGAAAAGAATTTACTTACTGCGGAGTATGAGCTCATACAATTCTTCAATGGCAAAGGGAAACCCTGTGCATTCTAGAGAATTACCCAACAGTGAAACAAGCTTTATAAAGTATAATACAAGTTTGTGTTCCTCTGCGCCTGTAGAAAGATTGTTCTGTCTTGCAGGATTTATTCATTCACCAGCAAGGGGATCCTTATCTGATAAACTTCTTGAGAAACTGTTTTTTTTTTTTTTAAAGGGAGCAGTAATAATTCATATATAGCATAATTTCATTGCTGACTGGGAAAAGAAGAATGTTCAGTTACAGTGTTTGTATAAAACTTCGAGGTAAAAATACTTTTAATGTTAATATAATATTTTAGATTTTCAGCAATATTCTTATTTGTTTAGACCTACATATTGTATCGAGTATTTGAAATACAAATGTATTTTGAATATTTGAAATACAAATATATTTTGGTTAATTTTTTAAAAGTATTTTGTATTTGTATTTCAAATACAGTACAATTTTTTGGAGTATTTTGTATTTATATTTGAAATACTTGGATGTTAGTATTTTGCCCAGCCTTGCTCCTATTTAGGGATAAAAAATGCCGAATGTTAAAAAATAACAATGTTCTTTTTTAATAACTTACCTAGTTCTCTTCCTTGGTGGAGGTATGATTGGACGCGAAGATCGCTCTCTGTCTTGTTCCCGTGACCTATCCCTTTCCCGTTCTCTTTCCCTCTTTGGAGATAGTTTCCTCTTACCAGGAGAAAAGGAGCGTGCCTTGGGTTCTCGCTGAAGAGGCGATCTACTTCTTCTAGGAAATGGAAAACCAGGAGGTTGGCTAAGACAAAAGCAGGAGAAAATATCTACGATAGCATTTCATCCTAACAAAACCTCACAGAAGTTACACATAATCATTCATTTTCTACATAATGGTTTAAACATACTTATCAAAGAATGGACGTGATACCACACTATAAAAGACGAATTCTGAAGGAAATTTCCAATCACGATTCATAGAAGAAAAAAAGCTTTTAGGACAATACTTTTCAAAATCATGTTAAAAAAAATATAATGGTATATAATATTTCCTTAACACAACCAATGTAATCAATATAAAGTTTCAAGGCAAATTTGACTCACTTTTTTCACTGTTGTACAGTATTTCTTGGAGGCAGAGGGGAAGACATGAATACTGGTGGTAATGGTTGCAGTAATAGAAATATGACTGTTTTGTTTTAAATCTTACATTCATTTTGCTGAAAATTTTTTATTAGTTAAATTTTATCAAATCCCTCATTTCTCGTGAAAAACAACAACTGAATAGACTACAGTGGACTTTATGTTGTCAGCAAACAGCTGGATACATTAAGAAGATTGATTGATAAATGCATGACTGATCATAAATACTATTAAAACTTGCATGACAAGCTACTATTATTTTAAGATTTCTACGATTGGAAAATAGAAATAAACTTAGCAAAAAACTTATTCTTACATCAAATGACAGTCTTTCAAAACTAGTGAAATAATTTTATATTAATAACAAAAACAGATGTAAGTGAATTTTTTTAAATAACCTGTAAGCACCACAACTATATACCTGCAGCAGTTGCAAAGAAGCCTTTATTTACAAGTAAATGTGAACACAAATGTTATTTCATGAAATAAAGCCTAAGATGTAGTAACACATTGTTATGGATACACAAGCAAATAAAAGATTATTATTAATAGTGAATGATCATGGAAGTAACTTCAGAGGAACACGAGACACAAATATAAACTAAACAGAACTTTATGTTTCACTTCAGGAATGATTCCAAAATAATAGTACATTATGCAACGAGCCTATAATGATAGTAATTAAGAAGCGAGTATGGATGTTTATGAAACGAGCGCAAGCGAGTTTCATAATTTTCATACAAGCTTCTTAATTACCATTATAGGCGACTTTCATACGACTTTTTATGCTCGACCATATTTCTAACTTGAAATTATTCAGATGTATACATTTTATTTGTATCTGACAAGATCGGAAGTGACCTTGTTCTAGGTCGTGAATTGTGAGATGTGCGCAGACGCAAAAGTATTGATTTTTTCCGAGGAACAATAATGTCATTGACCTTGTGTAATCCAGTTAAACTTGGTATAACCTTGATTACTGAATTCGACATTGAAAAACGAGATGACAAATTGAATTTATTTGAATATTATTTACAATTAACGCTAATTATTATAGTAACAGAACATAACCTTCTGCGACAGTATTGGATTTCCAGCCTCCGTGACTTTTCGCTAATTCTCTTTTGATTGCATATCCGAGAATAATCGATACTTGCGGTTTTATAACGGTACAAAGCTGACTTGTTATTGGCTGAACACCTGTAAGCTGAGTTGTCATTGGCTGTACTTTAATGAGTAGGTGTACTTTAATGACATGCATTAAAGGACTGCTACCAGGTGTATAATTACTACATTTCGGCATGGTCGAGCATAAATATTTTTACAAGTATGTGCTAAACATATCTAAAAATAAAATGAAACTGCACCACAGAAAAGTAACATTCGTTCAGAAACTACACGTAGCAAATGGCATGAATATATAAAATTCATGTACTTATTCCTAATTAAGTACACCTCTATGTAATCAAGATAGTTAAATGAACAGCTATAATTAATTTCTTACTTGAATAGTGAATTTGTAAAATTCTTTAAGAATGTGTATTCATTTGTAGAGCCAGAGAAAGGAAGGAAAGAAAGAAGCACAAAATCTTCAAGTATTTGATGCATCAATTAACTCTGTATTCTCATAGTTCAACATTCAAAATTTCTGTACAGCAATTGAAACTCCTCAATTTTAAAACACCTAGTACATCAGCTGTTTATGGAGCACACAGTCTACGGAAAAAATATATATATTCAAACTAGAGACTGGCCTACAACTATAATTATTGCTGCAGACTTACTACTGCAGAGTATTACACTTTTTACCTGCTGCCCTTCATAGAGGCAACAACTATAACCAAATGTTATAAATTTAAAGAGTAGAACTTGTTGACTGTATCCAAGACTTGTGTTCCAAGACCACTTCTCTTGATGTGATTAATCCAAACTGTGTTAAAACAAAATCCTTTCATTCCATCGATGCTCATCCTTTGATAATACTGGTTCTCTATCAGCAAATCCAATATAAGTACATTCTCTTCTTATTAAATATAATTGTAAGCTAAACACTGCAAATTAATTATCAGAAGTCATGCTTTAAAGAATGTAGTGATTTCTTATAAATCAGAACTTCGTAAAATTCTTTTGATCATTATCTGTAACAAATGGAGATCGTCTCTATAAATCTCTTGCCACGAAATTTAGAGAATTTTTAAATATAATTTCGCACTTTTTTTGCCAGTACATAATATTTGTAAACTGACACATGAAGAATAGAATTTACGTATGTCATAATTTTTTTTTTCATTTTTAAAAACTGATGAATTAATGTCCTCATGCTGGTTCTCACAACTTTCTTCTAGTACATACCTCCGATGTAAATAGGTCATTTTATTATTTATAACAAGTTTAATTAGGTCATAAATGGAGCACTAAAATTTGTTCATTAAAATAATTCAGCAATTGCAATCCATTGTTAGTGTTTAGACAAGTCCATTTGTAAATGTTGTTTGTTGTTGTTTTCCAATGCCAGGCATTTGACAATAAAGTCATTTGAGCTCTTACACTCCAATATTTTTCAAAGATATCATGGTCAGCCACTGAAGCACAGATTTTGAGGTGTTCCGAATCCATTTCTTGCCATTTGTAAATGTAACAGTAAATACGATTATTAATGAAATTAAATTTCACAAACAGAGAAAACTGATCTTGTGCATTTCAAGATATAATGTATTCAATATAATCAAACCTCTTATCTCAATATTACATTGTTGTTTCCTCTTTGAAATATACATATATATTACATGTGTATCAAATGATCAGGATTTAGCAACTAAGTTATCTTCCTTCTTGTTTTTCAATATTTGGACGCAAGCCATATAAATTACAGGCAATATTTACAATTAATATACGTATGTAGAACTGTTAACAGCAACATCTTCGGTAGCAGCAGCATGACATCCCACTATGAGTTGGGTGTCTCCAGTTGTCCTCAATCTTCTCATAATCTCCGTACAGACCTTCTCCATAAAATATCCTGTTCCTGGTCATCTTTGAAATTCTACAGCCAATCATTCTTATGACGTGTTCTGTTCTATGCTATCATTTGACATATTTAACAATATCAGGTTCATAAACTCATTTTTTGACTTGGTCTCAAACCCTTATTGAATTCATAAATGTATCCCATTATCTCTATATAATAAAGTGGCCTGACATTAACATTCTTCTCCATTTCTGTACCACATGCTGGAAATTGTCTATTTAAAGTGCCAAATTAATATCACTTAAAATGCGTGATTCTAATACATATACTGATAATAATAATAATCACCATCATCCTTCTCCTACGCCTCTTATCAAATGTCAGACCTATTAAGGTGCATTATTGGCTCAATATTACAGAATTCTTCCATCTTTTGAGGGGTACTGCTAAATTCTTTCATTTTCTGATTGACAATTCAACATTAATTTAGGTACTATTTTCTTCCAGAATCCATTCTTGCAACAAGATCTTTCCAATTTTGCCGATACTTAGTTAAGAAAGTTACAATTAGAGTTGTTTCCAATTCCTTTCTCAATACAGCCATCAGTTCATTTGAATTATGATCAAAAAAAGAATAGCCTGAAGTTCTCCTTATGAATCTTATTTCAGCACTTGTTAACAGGTTTGGTCTATTTTACATACAGTCCACGATTCACTGCCATAACTAAAGGTAGGTCTGGCCAGTGTCTTGTAAATTCATTCTGGTTTATCTAGAAACTAAATTTGATTTGAAAATCTGATTTATGATAACTGTTACTCTTAAGAAACTTGTAATTTTTATATCAAAATCTGTTTCTTCAAAAAAAGAAAGGTGACAGCCTAAATAATAGAAGTGTTTACTTGTTCAATTATACTGTTGTTCATGTATATTTTGCTTCTTGTCACATATGTTCCTTTAAAACAATGTCACCAAAAATTTGATATGTTTAACTAAATTGTGTACTGAAAATTGCTGCTGTTAAGTAATTCTGAGTTCTTGACAGTAAAGCCATTAATAACTCTCTTGCTGTCCAATATTTCTCATACATAGTAGATTTAGATATCGCTGAAGATGGATTCTTATCCATTGTTTCCTCAAGACTGCACAATAGACAATGTGGTGAAGAAATAATTCCAATTTTGTTCAAGTTTACTGAATATTGAAGATCTGATTCTGAGTAGGCTACCAATCAAAACCTGATCATCTACAAAAAGCACTGTTCTATGTTGAAGTTTCCGTTTATTTGGATGTTTCCATGCCTGGTAGTTCTCCATTCTTGAATTATCTTATTCATGTATATGATAGATAATAATGGTGGCAGTGTGAAATCCTGTGTGACTCCCTATTTCCATCCAGATAGCACAGATTAAATTTTAATTACAATCAAATTATTTCAGTAAATGTGTAATTTTTCTGAAATGAGCTATTAGGTATGTAATCTCTTCCAATATTTCCATCAATTTTCTTCTGTACACTTCATCATAAGCTTCTTTTTTTAAAGCTACAAAATCCAATGTGTGTCTAAATTGAAATCCCTGTTCTTTTTAATACCGTAATTCCATTACTTGAAATCTTTTATATTGACACTTTACATAGAGTTTGTGTAAGTCTCTTACTATCTAGTTCATATTGAGTCTTTTATCTCCATGAACACGAATTGTCTCAATTATTAAGTAATGATCACGACACAGTTCAATAGAAGTTCCTCTTGCTGACTTCCTGTTCTTGAGTCTCTATACATCAACTCCTAAAGATAAGTTTTCTTCATTTGTTTCCTTTCTCATTCTGTCATGTCAGACGTGATTTCATACAGATTGGTAATCAAAATAATATTCATATTCCATTAAAATTTTAATATAACCTTCAATTTATTTACAAAGAAAACTTGGCAAAAATTTCATTAACAATGTTAGAACTGTACAGAATTTCACTGGCTATGACTTAGATAATTCTAGTATTTAAAGATGTTAAGAACATATAAAATATATATTAACTATTAGGATGAAAATAAACAATACTCTGCAATCACGCTGTTGTCATAAAAGTCCCCCATGTCATATGTTTGTAACAAATGATTTCACTAAGTGATTCTTAAGTATACTATAACCAATGCTATAAATTACTTTATAAAACTCATTTGACGATTGTAAGATTAAGGGATTAAAAAAAATTATTTGTCTAAAATTAAAAATAAAATAACTGTACAGTGCATTAATTTCATTTGAAAACCAAACAATATTTTTCTTGATCTTTATTCATAGCAAAAATTAAATCCATAATTGCCAAGTTGTTTTATGCATTATAAATGAACTAGATATTTCGTAGTTAATCCATGTTTTTAAGACAGCAACTAGAATTATTTTAGCTCCAATCGAACAATCACATCAGAATCTGCAGTCATAGGCTCAAATCCTCTTAGTCACTTAATAAATTACAGAACAGTTTCTGGATCCACAAAGTCCCTTATAAAATATACATTGGCACTCTTCTAAGGCATTAAGCAGCCAGAAAGGGTTGGCAATAACCCAGGTTCTGAATTGTCTTTCTTCTAAGTTTTCATGTTTTTTGTAATCAATCTTTAAATTATTAAAATTCATCCATATGTCTCATTCAATTCTCGAAGTAATATTGCTTAGCATCAATTTTTTGCCGTCTCATTTAAGATTAAGAATAAATAATTATCAATCTGTTACTTGTTTGAACTTTTATAAAAATGTATTCGAAGCATTTTCAAATTAACATCACTTGCTGATAACTAATGATAAAAGATACCAAAGTGTAGTTCGTGGACAGTATTGTACTTTCACTGTATTGAAAAATATGCACTGATTACTAATGCTCTAACAATTCGGTTTAAAATAGTCTGTTCCCGTTTACTATAGAAATGACAGTGCATTCTTCTACACCAAATTGATAAATTTCTTCCTGAGTTGTCTTACATGTCACTCGCAACCATCTCGAATTTTTTATTCTATTTGTCTGAAAACATGTTTATGATTCTTCATGTTAGAACTGTGTCATGTCATTCCAAATAAAATATAAATTTCTTCCTTCAATGAATAATACTTTAATATGGTAGCTTTAATATAAATTATTAAAAACAATCACAGCTTCAAATTTAAACTCACATTCCAGTATAGTAACTTATTCAAAATGTGTTCACTATTTTGTCAGCTTCAACCCTGAAGTAATTTCGGTGTTTCATATACTGAAAAATAGTACCAATTCAAAAATTCACATTAAATAACTTCTTTAACAATGTGGTTATTAATAATTATAATAGTAATTTGTACACACTTGAAAGCAATTCGCCCATGAAAAAATTTCCACAATTTAATTAAATAGCTGTTGTCATCCAATTCTTCCATGTTCCTGTCTACAGCAAGATATCTTCATGTATAAAACTTTTTTCGAAATTGATTATAATGCTCAACTGGTTATAAATTATTTATAAAATTAATAACGAAGGCATAAAACATTTCCTTGGCTGTAAAATAGGTAATTTCTGACAATTTTTTTTTCTGTTCTTCATATTATCCAATTTTCTTATTCTCTTTTCTTGTGAAAACCAGAAATATACAAAGAAATTCTTGAATCAGCAAACACCATCAATTTCCCATTTCATCTTCTTCAGCAAAACCTAAAACAAGCACTACTCTCTTTTCCTTTGAAGTAGCTTATAGCAGTCTTCTTTCTTCTTATGGTGGTTTCAAGTGAAGCACTTCCTTCATTGTTGATCCACATTTATCCGGGCAACTTCTTATTCCACACTCCAAAAAGGTGATATAAGCAAGGTCAAGTAAGTCTTATTTGATGTATATAACAATGGGCTAGCTCAAATAAAAAATAATGCCCATTACACACATCATAATGTGTAGATTTAGTTACCTTGGTCTTATCATTTGCATATGTGTGAAAGATCCCCTGAAACAGAACATCTCAATTCACTTCTAATTTCCAAGGGCAATACATTTCTTTCATATAAAAATTATTTTCACAAATGAAAACATCCTTATAGACTAATTAAACTTAAAACAGTAATTTCCATTGTTCAGTTTACAAGAATTCATTAATCTGCAATAATAGTCAAAACATCAGATCGTAATGATTATATTTTCTCAATGTTACATGTAGCAATTAAGCACTAGGGAAAAATTCTGTGATAAATAAAATACATTACATTTTTATGAAGCAACGAAACATGCTGCTACCCAACTTAAATTATGAAATATATGTTATGGAAAGTGACAACAAAAATATGAATAAAAACAAAGAAAATGAAAATAATGAAGTTATTTAATACTTTTGACTAACTTTCAAAATTCTTTACATCAAATACAAAGAGTGAAGGCATAGATTTGGATGGGGCACCAAATAAAAACTGTAATATGTTTTAAAAAAATGTTCATCCACAATACTAGAGTATTTTATTATACAGTCGAAACAACGACAGTCCAAATTACACACTAGCTGCAAATCTGGCCATTCTGCCTCTATTGTTGGTGCCATTAAAGAGAAATCACAATATTTTCTTTGAGAAACAGGAAGAAAGATGTTAGGCTTGTAATGTTGCTTCTTGGTTGCATTCAAACTGAGTTCTGACCCGTTTTATATTCTGATAATAATGACTAGTGTATGTATGTATTAGCGTAATTGTAGCAGTGTCATATAGTATGGTAGCTTATGCAAAAGTCAAACATGGTTGTGGATAGTAAGGTAGGGAAATAATAGCCAATATCATAGAGAAATGTGAAGAGAAAAGATTTAAACATTTATTACTTCTGTTGCGACAATCAACTTTGCAATGTAAGGTCAGCACAAATAAGATTGGGCACATTCTTCGTAACGCAATGACGAAGTCCCAACACTGGGTTTATATTATATCATGCTAATTGCAGGCAAAGATTACATATTATATGCTTTGTGGCATCTCTACCCGAAAAAAAATAAAATAAAAAGTAAAGTATCTTATTAATTAGTACAATTACTACATTGTTTTTCAGTCTTGAATGTAACTGTTTCCCCAGAACAGGTTACACACCTGTCGCTAGGTAGTCTAGTAGTGGGGCTGCCACTTCATGGTGTTTATTTAGACAGCATGCATTTGGGACAACTGAATAAACAACTAATGGAGACTGTAACAGGCCATAAGACCTAAAACAGGAAAGAATGATTATTTATTTAATGCAGGGATTTTGAGCTTATCATTAGCCATGACTATTGGTCTAAATTATGACTGTGGGTCCAAGGAAAAGAATATGAGAAAATAAATATCAGCCTTGAGACTAAAAACTTGGTGTTGTTATTAGTTTCGTTCCAACAACAGTCAGGAACCGTCCGTAACCATCGTGAGCATGCGCAGTACAGAAAAAGCGTTCCAACACAATCCGAACCAGTCCTGAACCGGAAACATGTACTGCAGTCGGGCATTCCAACAAGCTTTTGACACGGGTTCGGAACGGTCAGAAATAGTCCGCAGATTGAGGCATGTACGGAAGAGTACACAAGACGCGCATGCGCATAAGCTCACCAACGTCTCCTGGATACTGAAGAAAGACATGATCGACTGTTCACATCAATGAGGTTAAGATGAAAAGTGACAGTACAGACAAATAATAAAACTAGAGATTTAATTTAAATTTTCGCCAAAAAGGGAATAGAAATTATTTGGGTATTGATTTAATTACAATTTCAACATGCAGCTTTGATTAAAAGTATAATAAATAACGTACATACATTAATAATTAAACAAAGAACTATTTTTAGATGAGAGTCCCCCAGTACACGACACTGAATTAGCGGAATTCTTGCCTTCCATATTTTTTGTCATCTTTTTATAGAAAATGATCGAAATTCTATTTTCTGCAATTAGAATTAGCTGCGAAACGATAATAATAAGCATCTCGTTCTTAGCAAAGATGATCACAGTTATAGCATCTCTGGATTTAGTACATAACGATCCGCAAAAGCGTTCCAACAGCGTCCAGTCCAGTTTCAATCCCATAGCAGATGCTCAACTAGTGCAAGCGCATAAGATGGTACATGAACTGATCATGAACTGCTTGTTGGAACAAACCTAATTGTTTCTTGTATTTATTATTCAGCGAAAACTTTGACTGTGGCAGGAGAAAGAAAAAAATGGCCACTTGAAATTACTAACAGAGCTAAGGGAAAATAATCCTGATAACTACAAAAATCACTTACAAAATGGATGCTAACACCTTTCATGAACTTTTACATCTTGCAGAACCATATCTGCCCCTGTGCTGTAGCTGCATGGTCTAACGCATCATGCCTTAACACTAATACAGAATAAACACTAGTTCGAGTCCTCATGAGAGAAGAAATTTTCTCCTAAAATTTCCGCCAGTGTATGGGAGCTGTGTCCACTCAGTATAGTGATGAATTTGGGGAGCTACAATGAGTAGCAAAATCCAATTTACAAACCCAGCTATAATGGCTGGGGAGATCATGCTAACTACACATTAACTCCCACACTGGATGGATGACCTTTCACCTCTCCTGAAGCAAGTGGATGTGAGCCAGCAGTAAATTGGTAGGCCTTTGCCCTCCATGGGCTGTTGCACACAAAGGACTTGAGACCATATTTAAAGAAACAAGACACTCCAATGCATCTAAGTATTTTTCCAGAAGGAAGTCTAATAACTATAACAAAACTGTTTTTGCTACGGACCGTATTTACAAAGATCTCAAAATTAGTACAAGCATGTCTGCACAAGCATCAGAGTAAATTCTGTGGCTGGGAGGAAAACGGTCTTTAGTCAATTTTTTGTGAAAATGAGATTTTTATATATTCTGAAAGCGGAAACAATTCTCTACAATCTGGTAAAACGGTTAAAGTCAAATAAGACTTCTGACTGGATTTATAGAGCTTTACCAAAAGTCCTGAGTACTTTTTGAATCGAGCACACACAGAATAAAGGACTTAAGAATATTTAATACTTTATTCCTTACAAACATCACATGTTTACTTTCCATGCTTCCCTATTAAAAATTTCTAACTTGTATTTTAGCTATTTTATCACAAACTGATGCCCTTGCCTTTAAAAACTTTAAGCAGCATGTAAACAGTCCCATATTGTATAAGACCTATTTTACATTCCTAATAATTTAAATTTTCTATTTATTTTGACATGAAAAAGGTCTTATGTTTAAATAGTCCCTTCTTCTCAGTTTGGGTTGTAGTCTTATAAGTGCGGCTATTTTTGGAAATAATCAAGAAAATTGTTAAATGAGCAACATTACCTATTTTAGAATAAATATAAACAAATAATATCCAGGAAAAACCTCTTAATTAAAAGAACTCTATAATTGACCTCAAGATCTTTTTCCTCCTGGCCACAGAATTATTCTAGAAATGTGCAGAATATTATTTTAAGCTTTCAAAAAGGATTATTTTAATTTTTTTTTTTTAATCCAATGCCACCAGGTTGTCTTTTCGACATTTCTGGTCTTCTCTCCTGGCCGTGGCTTAATTGTAACCCACTTCTGAGGTTGGGGCACCTGGAAGGCGGAGTTACATTACCCCGATGATGTGATAGGATGATTATGATAATGTGGTGCCAGGAAAGGTCTTAAATCTAAACTTAACCTAAATTCCAGACCATGGACGAACACAGGAATAATCCCCTTTAAGGAAAATTTCCTGTGCTCTAACCGGGAATCGAACCCGGGACCTCATGAACTATAGCCAGAAGCTCTGACCACTAGACCATGAGGCTGGTCACGTCACGAACAAAATTACATTAACACTTTAATGAACTTCGTCTCGACATTTTTGTCCATGTTGATGTTCAGAGCAACAGAATGTGAGTATACTGGTTCCTCACATAAATACAGAGTTGGCTTCCTGACGCGAATGCTTGTGTTCAGGTTTATTCCGTTCTGGTAAGTTTCTGGCTTGGCTCATTCAGATTCACATAAACACAAAGTATTACAAATGGATTTGGAGTACACCAAACATTTCTGCAATCATATTTCTGTGTATATGGTCAGCTATTACAGATGCAAGAGCAGTTTGTAGAGTGCCTCTTTGCTACTTAGGCTGGTATTCATAGTCGACACTTTACATCACCACTTTGCAAAGTGATACTTTTGACGAAAGTGGCTCTTTCATATTAGTGGTATTCATAGACGATTGAAGAAGTGCACTTCACAAAGTGTCACTTTACGCCAGCAAAGTGTAGAGTTACAATTTGGTTGGTAATAGAAGTCCCACAATACCTTTCAAAACAAGTGAACAAACAATAACAAATTAATGTCGTATAACCTACAAATTACAATGCTTGTGATTTGAATTGGGAGCCTATTGATCGCGCGAGGAAGAAAATGTATATTTAAAGTTGTTTTATTTCAGTTTCTAGTTTTTGTTGCCGATAGTTTAGATTATTTCAGTCAGTTCAGATATATAACATTTTATTAAATAGGCCTAGTGATACTGCTGGTGAAATTAGGTTAGGTTTTGTACAGTACATAACTGATCCATTAATTTATATATTAGATTAGGTTCTGTACATATCTTTTTCATTGATTTATGTCGCTAAGTTAGATTTTGTATGTATCCGTTCCACTGATTTATAAGTTCGGTTAGATTTTGTAGCCTACATATCTTCTATTAGTTTATATAGTTAGGTTAAGTTGGACTGAGTAGGTTAAGTTTTATGTATGTATGTGTATATGTATATATATATATATATATATATATATACACACATACATATAATCATTAAATTTATATCGTTAGGTTAGGTTTTATACATATCTGCTTCATTGATATATCGTGTTATTTCCGTTATTTTCATTTTTGTCTTTTTCGTGAATAGTGAATAGAAGTAAAAAAAGAATGAAATAAACACATTACTACTGCTATTATTATTATTATTATTATTATTATTATTATTATTACTACTATTTTCTCTCTCTCATTTCCATTATTGCCTGCTCTTCAGGAATACTTTGAATGCCAAATGTTTCTCCAATGCAAAACAAAATAGGCCTAATAGCATGAGATCTCTTTTCATGGTGAGGTTATGACTGCACATGAACTAGAGACAGTAGATGTATTGCTTACCGGCGTGAAAATATATATTACCGGTATCAAAACAGTAATGATTATATCAACATCAAGATAAATCTTATCTCAAAATACAGGTAGTCAACAAAAATCAAAATCATTTTAAACCCAATATAATTATGGAATCTGCTTAGAAGGCAGGCACGTGAGGTCTCTCAATGCTAATTTAAAATAATTATGCCTACATTAGATTGAAGTTAGTTTAATATTATTTAAGTTAAAAAATTCGTTTCAGTAATAAAAAAATAGGTTATATAGGCATATCTACCTACATATCACTTCATCAAATTGAGGTTATAAATATACGAATGTTACTACAGAAATACCTGAACTATAATATATATATTAATGTATGGTACATAACTGTGGCATAGAATTTTAATGCAGTCAATAACTGTATTATTGGAGGCACTGGCAAACGTTTATTATTCGTTTTTGTCAACCAGTCATCGAAAATATAAGCAATCTCAATAAGTTTCTTTAGCAAATCGGAACCGTTTTTTTTTTAATTCTATATCATTATAAAATTCCACGGGATTGTCTTTAGGCCTATCTCTAATTTGTACATTGTCCACTAATTGTGCCATCTCTTCCGCACGTTCTAATAATTCAACAACTTCCAAGACGCCCGCCATTTTTATACAAAGTGCCACTTTCTGCTCAAAGTGTGGTCGGAACTACACTTTCATCCAAAGTGTTCCTTTGCACCAAAGTGTCGACTGTGCAACGGAAAAGTGATACTTTGCGTCTTCCAAAGGACACTTTAATCAAAAGTGTCTACTATGAATACCAGCCTTAATCAGTCTCCCTACACAGCTTTGCTCATTGCTCAGCTGTAGAACAGGAAACACCTGCTCTTCAACCAAACATAGCAGAAAATTTCACACTCATGAGAGCTAGCACAGCTGATCTGTCGAACTTCGCCATTTCAGAAATGAACGACTGTAAACAAAGTAGTGTAGTCACACATTGGCAGAGCTAGAAATCATAATGTATATGTTTAAGTTTTCATAAATTAATTAAAATATCTAAAGCACAAGGTATTTAAGAAACGTAATGACAAAAATCTGTCTATATTCTATAACAAACTAACATACCTAGGAAAAGCGATGATTAAGAATATATGAAAAAATGATATATACAGGGTGAACAGTAAGTAATGTTATTAATTTCAGAGGGTTATTCTTTGAAAAATGTCAAATAAAATAGTTTAATACAATTTTGCTCGTTTTTGCTTTCTTTTCGAGATGGAATTTGCTTTATTTGAAACATTTCATACCGTGTTTTGGGAAAGCCATTGACTGAATTCTGAATATGCTCAGTCAATTTAAGAGAGCAGTGCATTATGATAAAAAATGATTGTATTAATTTAGCAATAGCCATGCTAGTTTAAATGTCCACAGTATAGATGACTGAAGAGACTAGCAGAAATATTCAACTGGTTGAGTCATCTATGCATTACAATGTGATTCATCTTGGGCGAATCTCATCGCTTCTGACTTGACTCGACATGCCTAGACTGGACACGCTTGGTGCAAAAGCAGCTTTAGAATGTAATAAAAGACATGTACATGAGAAGTTTCCAATAACCACTTAATTAAAATCAAAATACAATATACACGGGGTAAAATGTCCTTACACTGTGGAATAAAATCCTTGGGATTTAATTGGAAGCAATGTCAGTCAAAGAAGATTTTGACTGGGAGGCCAGATACTGCAGCATGGTGGGCAAAATATGAGTTAAAATGCCACTGGGTATCCAGGCTAACATTAATTCTAGTAAATTGTTAATTATATTAGTTATTAGAGGAGAAAAATTCGTTCCGGCGCTGGGGAGCGAACCCAGGTCCTTGGTTCTAACCACTGAGCTACGCATTCAATCCTCAGTAACAGATCCAATCCCCCGCCTTTAGTGTTTTTTCCCTTTGGGGCCTTACCTCATGATCGACATATAGGCTATTAAGTTAACTGCCATTATACAAAGAGCGCACTCAATTAAGTGATTTCATGGCCGGGATTCCACAGTATATATATGTCAATCCCCGGCGCCGGAGCGAATTTTTCTCCTCTAGTAACTAATGTTACCATAACAGATAAATTCTGTAGGACTAAAAAATTTATCTTTACGTGGCTAATTATAGTTGATGTAAGCAGGAAAAATGAGTTCCCCCACCCAAACTACTCGACAGATATACAAAGTTGATTGCACAAGAGAATTTTTAATTATGGCCAAACGAACAGCAAAAATTTGGGGAAGGAGGGGGAAAAATGGGAAGAAAAAAAAAGCACTGAAACAATTAATACCAAACTTTCCCCACTCTAACCTGTAACTGTATTCAACATACCATATCTTCCCTCCAAACTGACTAAATTACCAACTTACTCAATAAAAAGGACATGCTATCATGGTTAAATAAGAAGGAAGTAAACTGTAATGAAGCCATGCAAAAGACTGATTTATATAAGCTAATCCAACCCTTAAAGCCAAAATAAAAATTTTCAAGTTTGATAGGATTTTAACAGACACACTATTCTTTGACTGCATTCATATAATTATGTGTGACCTGAATCTTTTGCAGCTTGTTTGGTCTGAAGTCAGATGAATTATTAGGAAAAGTAAAGCAACAGCAGATTTGTCACTGGAGAAGTCTCACAGTATAACACAATAATTGGGGAAGACAGGGATGGTTTCTGTTAACACATAATGTCTCTTGAGACAGTTTTGGAAGAAAAATGGTGTTGTTCTAGATAGCCTATGTTAGAAAACATAATAATCTCAATTCATGCAGTGATAGTGACAAACAAATTCAGATGTCTACAGTTGCTCCCATTTTTAATCCAACTGTTTATAGTAAGATAAGAAATGTTCTGCATTGACAGTCACTTATATAGTAATTCATTCCTTTTAGTTGCATGTTTGTTGGGGACTAAGTTGCTAGACACTTGCAGTACATAATACATTAATTTTTATTGGACAATAATAATGGATGAAAATATTATATAGCTTGGCATAATAAGAAACCTGACAAACTAATACAGCCAGGGATGAAACTGAAGAGTGTACTAAACTTTGCATAGGGAAAGACTGTGTATGATACACTAAATGATAAGACACTTGTAGGAGGTGCAAAACATCTTGAACTGACCAGTTATTTTCAAACATTTCCTTATTCTCATGGTTATTGTGCTATAGTGTCCTTATAACACATGCTGACCATGTGTCTAGCAACACCAACCCTTTTTGGTCTGTCACTTGTTCCAGATTAGTTCAGTTATTATTCTGTGCACAGTTATTTTAAATATAAGAATGTAGTTATACAGCACTGTATACTTCAGAAATTATACATAGTTTTCCTCCAGTTCTTGAATTACTTGCATTTTGTTGGTAAAATGTCGAAGGAAAAGATGTCAAGGAGCTACACTCAACTCATGATCTCTATAACGTGTCTTTAACATTCGAGAATATTCTGAACACGAAGATGACAAAGACCAATTTATTACATTATGTATCAGTTTCTTCAATTTTCGTTAAATAATGCACAAAATTATGTGTTTTAATAAACAATAATTACGTTCTTACAGAAACCAAAAGAAGGATAACATTTTTATAGAATAAAGTGACGAATATATTTATTGCAACGCTTCATTTTTTTTTTAGGTGGGAGGAGGCATTCGAAGAGCCGAAAGGCAGATGCATTTAAATATTTAACTTTCATCTTTATTCATACTTTATAACACTTGCTGCACAATAAATATAATACCATTATTGTAAGAATAATAACTTCATGTAATGTACTATGACCACAACAAGAAATTTACTGAAGTCATAAAGCTGAAAGGTATTGGTAATATTTTTGTCTATTATGTCATGTAAGTAAATATTCATATTGCTGTTAATAAATTTTATCATTCTGGTTTTCATATTGAATAAGAATTGTTACTAGTTGATATTTGTCTTCGTAAGCTGTAATGTCAACGTACAACTTTGAAATATAGAAACTGCATTCTCTATTTGCTCTTTACTGCAGTCAAGAAACCAAATGCTTATAATTCCCAGAGTTTTTTTTTATTTCTTCTAGATTACAGCCTTGTCAAGCAGGGATTAAAACTGTTTCATTGGAAATCTTGAAGCTTATGGTTTTTCATGGAATCTTGCAAACAGAATTATAAAATCCGTAACTATTATATTAAGCAATAAGTTGTAGGAAATCAAACATTTTTACTTCTCCGAAACATGGTTTTTCAAACATTCCAAATATGTAGACTTTCACATCTAAATAATGACGAAATACTGTTGGTAGAAACCACAGTCCTTTGAACACCAGAGTACACAACACAATGTGTATGCTTTTGCAAAATGTAGAATAGCCTAATGCATTCTGAAAGTATTTTACTTCTAGAATACTTCACTGCAGTACCCAAACAGACTGAAATGAATTCATCAGATACTACTACCGTCTCCCCCACAATATGCTTATATAGTATGATCACTGGCTTATACCAAGTACTGTTTCTTTTTTAATCTTATCAATTCACAACAAATATTTTCCAGAATGATATGAAGTTAGATCAAATACAATATACGTTTTTCCTTTCATTGCAAAACTTAACGCCTTCCTGTCAATCTCTTGTCAGGCCGAACAAAAATCTTCAAGGTCTTCAAGGTTCCTCAAAATACAGTATGCGCCAAAATACACAGTACTGGAACAATATGTTACTATTATTTGTTGTTGTTAGTTATCAGGATGATAATGTAAGTGTTCAAAATGTTCTCCATTGCGTTGTAGACAGTGTTCATAATGATCACGCAGATTTTGAAACATATTCTGGAACATAGGTTGCTGCAGAGTCCTGAAAAACGAGACGATCTTCTGACGTAATGCAGGCACAGTTGTGGGTGGATCATTACAGTTGAAAATGTTCTGCTTTAACATTCCCCACATGTAAGCATTAGGTGGTGTAAGATCGGGGGAATGTGATGGGTAGGGGAACTCAGTCCCACGAGAAATGATTCGTCCTGGAAAGGTTTCTTGCAGCATAGCCAGTCGAGCGATGTGGCAGGTCCACCTAATCCATCTCTAAGTCTTTAAACACTCGTCGAAGTGATGTATTGCTGATGTTTAATTTCAGGGATGTTCGTCGAAGACTTCGCTTTGGTGACTGCAATACCTGATTAAGGACTCGTCCATGATTGTCATTTGTGGACACAGTTACTGGCCTACCAGACCTTCCCTTCCGTTGACACAATACACTACCCGTACGACGAAATTTTGTAACGATAGACAGCATAATTGTGTTGCTTGGTGCCGGCTGATTGAAGTGTTCACGATATTGTTGCGCCACTAACTTTATACTCGGCCCACCTTGATAACCATTTCCATACGAGTGAAAATAATACTCCACTATGAACACTTTTTCCTCTGTCACGAGACCCATTGTCAATTCCAACCACACAGCACAACGTTTGTTGCACAACTAGCAATACATAATGGTGATGCAACAACACACAGATGCACAGGCATGTACATGCAGGCTGCACGAAATCCAGTACTGTATATTTTGGTGCATACCATACAATCACTGACTTCAGTAGAGGTTACCTTATCCTACTACCTTCGTTTAGTTTCACAAGTTCCTTAATTAATGTAGTGGAATACAAGAATTTAACCTAGTTTTAAGCAAATCTAAGCCTAAAATTTGTGCTATGTATTGTTATGTAAGTTAGCTATGTCCATGTTACCAGCACAATCCAAGTTACACTCACTTTGTGAAATAAAATATACTGAAATAATTTAAATGAATTAAGATTTATAAACAGATGGAAAAAAAAATGCCAAATTAAAATAAACACGTAATATATTTAAATCATTTTATACTTAAGAATTGGTTTAAATATTAGTATAAGCAAAATACAGTTTACAGCTAAAATCGAGTCTAAAAAACAGTTATACGTAAAAGGAAAGCTGCAGATTTTCTTCTCAAACTTAACTTACTAATCTTTATACTGCTTCTTATAGGTAAAAGGAAAGCTGAAGATTTTCTTCTCAAACTTAACTTACTAATCTTAGGAAAGCTGAAGATTTTCTTCTCAAACTTAACTTACTAATCTTTATACTGTTTCTTAGAACTTGGTTAGAACGACATCCAAGGGACCTTAAAAATTATGTTGTTATAAACGAGTGTCGTAGTAACTGAGATTCATATTATCAATCTAGTGAGGTGGAAAATGAAAAATAACAAACTTAATTAGACTTATTTTAGATTTATGTATTGACTTTTACGCCTACCATGAACATAATAAAATGCACATAGGCCTACAATTATAAATACAGTATTCTGTATTAAAACAGTTTGTTCAGTACTCACCAAACTACTTTACTTAGAAGTAATCAGTCATTTTACTCTGTTGTCTTCTACTTGCCCAATACACGCTTTCTAGGACTAAATTACGTTCTATGTTCATAATTTCAGTTGCAATTTCACTGCTCCCTTCCCTAGCTTCACAAAACATGTTCATAATTCTAATGACTTCTAAAGCGTCACTCACTTCTTTTAGTGGCCATACTGCATTAAAATGCGTGCACTTAGTGAAAACTTCCTGTCGAAATTGATTTAATACCGCAAGAATTCGGGCAGGTTACAATGGGATGGGGAATCCGCCTGCATTCCAGAGGTCTATGACAGAAGGAGGCTGCAAAGAATTTGTCAGGGTCAGATTTCAACAAAATATTTCTTAAAATACTTTCGTTCTTAGAAAACCTTATTCCAAACTGAGGTTGAAAGTGACGTTATATGTGAGGTAGACGCATATGCGTTTGTCATATTAAGCAAGGTAGAAAAGCTTATGTCTTATGGGGAATTAGTTGGGACCACAGAATATTTGACGTTATAGGCGAGGTGTCGCACAAAACGAGGTCGCTATAACCAAGTTCTACTGTATTAATTTGTACCAGTAGAGGCACATTTCTTACTTAGTAGTCTGAACTATTCATAACAACTCGGAAATGTTATCAACTTCTTCTTCTGGTAATATATGAATAGTTATCAGAAACTCTTTACACAACTTGTATAAACCCAGAAACAAAATTTGGGCAACCTGAATTTTCCAAGTTCCAGTTATAACATAATTACTGCACATGTTCAGTTTTTGGGTCGGTACATCTTGCAATAAATTTTAAGGTGTATAACTTCTTGTTCTATTTCCAGCTAATTACCTTCTTGGTGAATGCCTAAACTCTCTACGGTCCCTGCCTCTATTTGGACTGCCTCCTCTACCACCAGGTACATATTTTGGCACACCAGGGGGTGGCATGCGTCGTCTCCTATCTGGCGATTTTCCTCTAGTTCTAAATCCACCTGGTGAACGACGGGATATTCGTGGAGGCGGTGGTGTTGAACGGCGGCTTGGTGATCTGGATCTCATTATACTAGAAAGAGATTTTTATTAATGCAAATTTTTAGTACACATTTTTTACATAAAATACCTACAAAAACACAATTAAAAAAAACACTCATTCAATTTTATTTCGCCAGGCATTTCCATTCCTAAAAAATATTTGCCTCTCTTCATGAGAAACATCTGACAGTTCATCCAAAGTACATGACCCATCCCATCAGATTTCTATTAAATTCTGTACAAATCATAGGAAATACATAATTAAAAATATAATAAATACACTTGGAATTGTTTAAGACAGTTGTTATTGGATCTATTGGTGGATTAAATCAAATTTCGATTCGAAAAATCCTGATATACTCTTCAATTAACAACATAGAGTGAATACCATGAACTCAAGAGAACTGTAATCCCGCTCAACAAGTTGGTTGCTCACATGTGTCAAACATTTGGTTTATCTCAAGAATGGAAAGTAATAAAACAATGATTTTTTAGTATACTTTCCAAAGACTATAATTTTCATGAAATATATTTTAGAGTAAATAGTTTACGAAACAGACTTTAAAAAAAATAACTCAAAATATGTAAAATTTCAATGTAAGAAGTAGTAGATAAATATCCACAATAGTAAAAATGTTCTTTTAACACACAAAATAACTTTGCAGCTTTCTCTTTTCTTTTTTGACATGGACACATATATAAATTCGATCCAGTATTAGGGTATCATCCCACCAACTTGACAGACACATTTTCAGGCCAATTTTGTCGCGCCTATAATTTCTAAATGTATTTGTTTGGCTAAACCAGTACAAAAACATAGTTATCCTGTCTGACTTCAAAGCTGCAATCCAGTCCATCAGCTCAACTACATCCCCTAAAATGGAAAAAGTAAAAGAAATTCATTGCATGGTAAAACAAATTCAAATGTTAAATAAAAAAAGTGGTCTTCCAATGGATCCCGGCCCATTGTGGACTGAACAGTAACGAGAAAGCGGATATGTTAGCAAAGAAAGGAAATAAAATCGACTTAAAACAAATTTCAAGTTCCCATATGAATCAATAAAACGAGTCATAAAAAGAATAAGTAACAGCAAACAGACAAAACATCAAAATTCAAAATGGACAGAATCATTCAAAGATCCGAAACTAATTCCTGATCTACCTCGAAAATCTGCCGTGGCCATGTTTAGATTGATTACTGGTCATGATTGCCTCAGTAAACACCTCCATCGCATTGGAGTACTGAATTCACCTATATGCTTACTGTGCACCAGAGAAGAGGACATGGAGATGGAGCACCTGGCTAATTGTGAAACTCTTAGGACATTTGTGGACCTTCCATCAAAATATTGGGAAGCAAGAAGGATGATGACTTCATTGTTAAATCCAGAGCATTAGATACACACATAATTTCTAAATTACACAACATATTCCAATGAGTAAACAGTGATTGACAGATGAAGGATCAATGTATCCAACAGACCTTGAGTTTGAGCAAGTGATGTCATCTAACCATATATGGGAGGGAGAAGTTGGGACACGAATTGGCAGGTCGAGCAGCAGTCAAGGCAGTGTAATTCGAGAATGTGAAGCGATAGAATGTTCACAGTGGTGTCAAAGAATTCATAACAAACCAGGCTACAATCTCATTTCAGCAACAATCAGCACTTCACAAGTTAAATGGGAAAAATTCGCAAGTGAAGTTGAGAGAAGAGAGAAAATTTACAAGGCATAAGCAGCACAAATGAGAGTGGACATACACGTGACAGATACCTCACAATCAACATCCCATCCAGAGACATGTATTCACGCATAAAACTTGCAGCTCTCTCTCCGATATAGCCTACCCTGATTTTTTTTTACTTGTTTACAATTCAAAACAGGTAACGAATGAATACCTAATTACTATGAATATTTTGCATTAATAAATAGCCTATATCAATGCATAATATTAGCAAGAAATATTGTTTTATTTTATTCCATATCAACATATATATTTTCATTACAAACAAATCAATTAATTTCCTTCAGGTATAGAAGATGAAGGGCGAGGATAAGATTCTCGGAAAAAAGGACGCCATTTATCCCCTATAGGTGACATTGCATATGTCCGAAATGACTCTGGTACTGCATTCTTAACTGGAAACACACAATAGTTGCAAAACAATCACCAGAACTCCCAATTCTGTAGTTTCAAGGCAAAAGGTGATAGATAATATGTAAATTTTTGGCGAAAAGGAGATTTTGCAATATGATGTGCATTTTGATTGTATCTTTATTCTGGCAGAAGATGACATGCATATCTCTATTATTTTTCTATCTAACCTGTTATGAAATATAATTACGGTAACTATCTTACTGTCTGGCCAGCAGCTCGACACCTCTGAGAGCTGGGGAAGTGAGGGGTAGATCATCAGTCCCGTTAGCTGGGGTAGGGGTGACTGTAGTATTCGTGCAAAAAACACTTGTCTCAACCAGTAGGCCAAAATGCTATAAAGCGATAGTGTGGTTCTTAGTGTGTGTATTTTTATTTTCTCTTTTCTCTTCTTGTGTTTATGTGTGATTGTGACTGATTATAAATAAATAGTAAGCTATATTGAAAGGGTGTAATGTTAAAATGCCGCCAAAAAAGAAGAGTAAATTGATCCATTCGGAAGGCCACGAAATTATCAGTTCCGTTATTAAGCAGTGTGATGATAAGCTAGGAATAATGCTTTTTCATTTCCTATAAATCAGGCAGCAAAAAGAGCAGCATTATATTGCAATAAATCGGAAACTACTTAAAAATATACGTAAAGAGAATAAATTACAGGAAATAAATTCTCCTAATGAAACTCTGTCTACTCCAGGAAAGAAACGCAAAACTAGACCACCTCATACGACAATGTAAGTAGATGACTTCGATCAATGTGTCATTCGCAGGATTGTACACGACATCTACTTAAAAGAGAAGAAAGTTCCAACCGTGCCGAAACTGCTGCCCATTATTCGACAGAAAATACACTTTCTATGGGGTAAATCATCTCTCCAAACTCTTATGAAGAGGATGGGTTTTAAGTGGAAAAAATATCGAAGTCAACGGAAAGAGTTATTAGAGAGACCTGGCGGCACAGATATTTAGTTCAAATTCGGCGCTATAGGGAAGTTGGGTTGGTTGTGAGCTGGTTTACTTGGACGAAAGTTGGCTCGATTTTTATTTATTTTATTGGGTTATTTTACGACGCTGTATCAACATCTAGGTTATTTAGCATCTGAATGATATGAAGGTGATAATGCCGGTGAAATGAGTCCGGGGTCCAGCACCGAAAGTTACCCAGCATTTGCTCGTATTGGGTTGAGGGAAAACCCCGGAAAAAACCTCAACCAGGTAACTTGCCCCAACCGGGATTCGAACCCGGGCCACCTGGTTTCGCAGCCAGACGCGCTGACCGTTACTCCACAGGTGTGGACTAAGTTGGATCGACAGTAACTTGACTTTCAGGAGATGTTGGCAAGATGATAGTGATACAGGCATTCATATGGACATACTAAATGCCAAAAAGAGATTGATCGTTGTTCATGCGGGCAGTAGCAACGGTTTCATTCAAAATGCTGAGTTTATATATAAAGGCAGGTACGTCTACTGGTTACTACCATGGTCAAATGAACCATGTTAATTTCGAGAAGTGGGTTACGGAAAAACTAATTCCAAATCTCCCTTCCCAAGCTGTAGGCCTAGTGATTATGGATAACGCCCCATATCACAGTATGCAAATTGACAAAGTTCCCTCACGGTGTGCTGTGAAACAGGATATTATAACATGGCTGCAGAAGAAAATGTACACTGAGACTTAACCATGCTTGCTTCACATGGTCATACCGTATTGCGACTACTCCCTTACATGTGTGAACTTAGTGCAATTGAACTCATTTGGACACAAATGAAGCGCATAGTGCGAGAAAATAATGTTACAGGCGACCTGTCCTTACAGGCGCTGAATAATACTGCAAAATATGCAATAGCGTCCAAAACGAAAGACGACTGAAAACGCTGCTGTGACCACGTGAAGAAACTGGAGGACTCGTACTGGGAAACAGATGGAAGACTACCTGATGTTATTGACAGCATTATCATTTCTGGAGACGGTGTCAGCACTGATAGTGATAGTGAGAATAACAATGATAGTGATGACAGTAACGATCAGACTTCTTCATTTCTGCGCATGTCGGATCTATCGGATCTAGCAACACCACTTTTGCCATGAGGAATACAATGTGAGTAATATTTTCTATTTAGGTAGTAGCATGCCTGTTACACCTCAACTTAGCTCTGTCCTTGTCTTACTAGCAGGCAGTCGCCGGATTCCAGCCAGGGACGCTGAGCTGGTGGCTACACAGTATACAGTTGTTCAAACTTTAAATGCTTGCTCCTGAAAAACTGCATGACATCACATTTTGCCTTGGAGCCATAGAACTGTCTGTTGTAATGAAGAGGATCTCATTGCCAAATTTTCTGAATGTATCTAACCAGATACCTATACAGCCCGTAACAGGGGACCAAAGTACAGAACCTTTTCATGTATTTATAACTTTCTTTAATAGTTTTGCAGACACCAAGTCTGCACATTGAAATGGTCACGTATTGTACATTGTACACCAATAATACAACTCTGAAGTCAGAATTTGAAACTTATTTTTCAAGTAAATATGACGAATTTTCGTGGGTTTGCGATTACTTTCATGTGATATTGACGCTGTGTCTCAAAGCTACATTTTCAGCTGAAGTAAACTAGATTGTTAACTAAACAGCCGGATGCGACATCAGAAGTTATGATCCAAAGCTACATAGTGCATAGCAATCAAGTCCGTAGTAGCTAGTAAACGAAAATGCTTGCTTGATTGTTGACTTGTTCACTAAACAAACATGGATACCTCATCAGCAATTGGGGTTATGAAATCTGAAAATGCTTTGGAAGTGAAATAATGTAAATATAATGTAGAATAACACGTCAACTTTGAACACTGACATCGTTAGTACCTCTGTACAATGTTTTAAACATTATTGTAATATATTAAGCCCTTATCTTTTCCACATAACTTATAATGAAACTGCATTAGGACACTGCCTTCTTAATTCAGTGCTGCATTATGATGTCATGGTTTTTAGAAAAATAGTTTATGAAGAGGGCCATGTTTCAAGTATACATTTCCAAAGCTCCCTAGTGTGTAGTTTACCAGTCACCTAGATGCTAGTCACTAGTGTGTAGTATAGACTTGAGCTTTGAGACACGGCCTGAAACTAAGAAACTTTCATTGAGTGAAAGAGAACAGTTAATTGAACTCTCGAATGAGACTGGACTTAAAATGAAATTCCAAGCAGAAGGTATGGTTAATTTCTGGTCTTCATCACAAGTGAAAACAGAATATAGTGAACTGTACAATGGTGCTTTAGAAATTATAATTCAGTTTGCTTCTATGTATCTGTATGAGAAAGGGTTTCATAATCTCTAACTCTAGTAAAAACAAAGTAGGCTACCGAAATCGACTTGATGTATGTGACGTTCTCAGACTTACGCTTACCAGCCTATGTCCAAATATAGAACTGTGCAAGAATAAGCAGGCTCATTCATCTCATTAATGTGAGTACCAATATTTATTTCTTTCTTTTTTTTTTTTTTTAGTTAATAAGTTAAAGATTATCCAAACTCTAATAGCTTTGAATTATTAAAGAAACAAAATTGAATCTTCTTCTATTGCCATTAGCTTAATTAGTTAACACTAATATAAAATTAATTTAATTTAATTAATTTTAATTAATTCAATTTTAAATGCTACAAAAATGATAAAATGTTTATTTTCGAAGGGAACAAGAGTAAGGTGGTCCACGGAACTGTTCTGGCTTAAAAATGGTCCCCACTTCAAAAAAGTTTGAGAAACGCTGTATTAAGTCTATTATTATTATTATTATTATTATTATTATTATTATCATCATCATCATAATCATTTACTAGTAATGTTATATTTTATAGTTGTAATATTAACATATAATGTGACTATAATATCATGATAGTAACAAATTTTTTAACAATAGCACGTGTTGTTGTCAATACAGCATAGAAACGTCAAAAACATCCTGAAAGCAAATGGCTCCTTACATACCCCCAGAAAAAGAAAGCATAATGCTTCCGTCTCTTTTTCTCTCAACAACCCACTGTGACAAGCAGGTATATTTGGAAGCTAACATCTCACATCACCCACGTGTTCAAATTCATCCCGAGTCAAAACATTGTATAAAGACAAAATAACAAAATATAATAAGAAAGAATAATAATAATCTTATCTGTATACAAATAAAAAAAAACTTCCAATATACAAATAAAAAAAATGCCATCTAAAAATAAACGGGGAAGCAATGCTTCCACCACATTCATGAACGCTACGCCCCTGTATGTATAGCGATATGGAACTGAAGAGTGGTATATCACCATCACGTATTCAACACTTTTACTCATTACCCATTACGGATATATTTGAACTATGTAAAATGATTAATTCTTGAGGAAAGCCTCTCCATGGAGTTCAGAAGTTTTCTATTAAATTTCCAATCATTCATATGCGTACCGGTAGATTATTGCGGGTGACTATAGTTTTACATGTTTTCGATTTTTTAAGTTTTACGTAGTTTTAGACGATAGCACAATGCTATGCTTGTTGGTACAAGATATTTACTGTTTGGTGGCTATCGGAGTAGTTTAAGTTAGTTTCAGCTTAGTTTTACATGGGTTCGTTAAGGTTAGTTTAGGTTGTGATAGGTTATGTTGGGTTAGTCGAAATTATGTTTTTCCGAATTTTTTTTTTGTATTAACTTTCGGAAGTCGCGCATAAAATCGTAGTTTGTGGGGAAGGGGGGAGTAAAATGTATTAGCCCTAGTTTCTGTCAATATGATCTCATGTTACATAAAGTGAAGTCCTTTCTAAAATCGTGACTTCGACTTATCCAGACTAGCATCCGCGAATCGAAAATTACAAAGGTGGCAATCCTACTTTATAAATGAATGTAATCGAATCTTGTAACAATGACTTCAATAACCTGCGTATACATGACGCAAAAATAAACCAAAACTGTACAGTATAATACCATTCAATTATATAAACTCATTTACTGTATGTAAAAAAAATAAATCACACATACACAAATATCTAAAACTCTACGGTCGACTAACAAAATCAATGTCTGCCGCTACTCGGCTGGGAAGATATAAATTCTATTACTGATAACTATTTACCGTACGAAATTATATGAGATAATAACATATTTTTCGTAAGATAATTTGAAAATTTATTTTATAATTAGTTTTGAGATTACCTTCCCTGATTTATATACCAAAAGATACTTCTTTCCTCACAAATTCACTTTTGCACACAAGACGCTACCATACGAAGGGCGGAAGTAGACTACGTAAAATGCATAACATGAAATACAAAATTGGTTATATAAAACCAAGACACGCTATTAGCTCGATTAAACGATAGGATTTTAATATTAAAATCTTTTTAGATAACCCATTTTTATATTTATAAACTATAATATAATAGTTCAGTTTCAATTGTAAATAATTTGAATAGTTCCGATGTATCCACGGCCTATTCGATACAGTGAAAGTCTAATCTGTGGATCCAGCACAATAATCATCACAGCAAAATATCGAATAGCTAAATATTCCTACGTAATAATGTTCGATATTTTTTTATTTCTACCGTAGCTGTGGGGTTTTTCTTATAAAATTTGACCACTCTGCAAAACACTGTGCACAGTGTATAGGGGCGTGTTGGGGCGTTTTGGTTTTGACATTGACAGATACATTTAACACTAAACTTTCAGGTCTCAGAATTATTCCCACTACTGCAGCAGAAATCATGTGATAAAACAAATTTTAAAAAATCCTCTGTATATTGTAAAATACCAAGAAAAACAAATTTTGTTTCTAATGAACAAAAGAATGAAGCTGCTTGTGTTTAACATGTTGCCTGCCCTTAAAACATTGCTGATATGGTCAATCAGGGTGCGAATTAAAGGGGGGGGGGATGGGATGGATTTTCCCCCTCCCATAAATTCATATAAACATCCCTGCCAGGGATAACTTCTGTCCCCCTCATAAAATATAATTGTTTTAATAGAGTATACTTTATACATATAAAGTATAAAGTAAGCAAAGAAAATAATGATGTATTATCATCACTGGCAAGCTCACAACAATCAATAACTTATTTAGGAATTACACACCTTATCTTAAGCCTTAATGCTCACCCTATTTTGGACATCATTACTGTTCACCTGGGGTATGTTGTCATCCCATGACTTTTCTCTCCTCCCCATCTTTACAGGTAACTGAAACTTTTATTGTCATTGAAAAGCCCAAGCTATTTTTGATTATTAGACTAAACTACAGAAGAAAGTGGAGTCATCTGGGGTGACGCGTCACCCTGGGAAGCATTGCAGGTCTATAATGAAGATGCAAGACAAGCAACTCAATGCGACCAAGCGTTGAGCCTTAATAATATATATATCATATTCTCTATCTAGGATTCTATCCCCCCTCATCAGATATCTTAATTCGCACCCTGAAGACAATAAATGTAATAAATACATATTCCTTTAGGTTAGTGTTTACATTGTTTTTTTTTTCCAGCAAGCAATTCAGAACACATTCCGAACTAATACCGAACTTTTTTTTGACGCATGCACCAGTTGGCTACTGTCTCAGAACTAGTTTGGGATTTTACGTTGTTGAAACATTACTTGAATTGTTCTTTCATGGCCTCCGGAGTTTCTTTTCATATTAAAATTACATTCATCTTCCGAACTTAATTCGTTATAAAATATATCACTATCACCTTCCAAACCACTCATAATAAACTATTTTTTTTTATTTTAACCTGCCTGTATTTCATTCCATAATGTCTGACAGGAGATGTAAACATTACCGGAAGAGAAGAGAAGTATAATTGCTATTGAACAAAGGCAAAGGTCTCGTTTCACTCTTGACAATAAGCTAACCTGGAAGCTACAAACCCAAATAATTGCATCTCGAGCTTCTAAACGTCTTATTATGTTAAAACGACTAGCAGGAAATAAGTGGGGCTGTGCATGGCATACCTTGACGTCCACCTACAAATCATATATTAAACCATGTATTACTTACCAGTATTACTGTGAACCACTCATAAAAGCCTTGGACAATATAATTAACAAGCTTGAGTTGGTTCAAACTCAAGCACTTCGAATATTAACAGGAGGGATTAAAACAACACCTAAGGATGCAATGCTGATTCTGACAGGGGTGAAACCCATGAAAAAACAGATAGAAGAAAAAGCACTTCTTCTTCGTGAAAAACTTCTTAAGGGTTCAGATGAATTTTGGAGCAGTTATAAAACAAATGAAAGACGTCTAAAAACCCAAGTACGTTTTATTCAGTCAGTAAACAAGCTGAAATCAAACCTCCTCCTAAAACTAGCTAGCCAACCGTTACTAAGTCTGCAAAACCCTCTCGAAATTACCACTGTTATATCCTCCATAGATCTTGAGGAAGTTTTTCACTAAAAGTCAGATTTACAAGGAAAGCTTAAGGCTAATGGCTCTTGAGACTATCCATACCAGATACCCAGGATCCAACTGGCTACACATCTACACTGATGGATCCAAAATATCTGGACACTTGAATGCTGGAGCTGGTATCTATAGTAGCTTGTTTTCATTTTATATTCCTGTAGGCCAGAATAAATCAGCTTTTGATGGGGAACTCCAAGCAATTAGAGTGGCATTACAACAACCCACAGTCACTTAGGTAAATTCAGTAATGCTGTTATCTTCTCTGACTCTAAAATGGCTATCCAGTCAATCAGTCAGACTTTCTGGCCTAGTTCAATAGAAATAAAAGAATGACAAGGACTTGCAGCAAACAATAAAACAGTTGCTCTACAGTGGATACCTGGTCACTGCTCAATCTATGAAAATGATGAAGCAGACTTCTTGGCTAAGAAGGGAGCTTGGCTCCCACTAACCTACTCAAAACCAATGCCAATCCAGTCTGTGAAAATTGCTGTAAAAGAACAATTCAAGACACAATATCTGCAAGACTTAGCCTCTAGAACATATGAGAAGCACTGGAGAGAGTCAATTCTGAAAATACCAATTCACCCAAGAAAAAGTGCAGTCGCACTCTTTCATCTAGCAACAGGCCATGACTTAACTGGCGAAACACCTCTTTCGTTTTAGGATAATGGAGACATCATCCTGCAAATTGTGTAACTCTATTACAGAGACGGACCGACATCACCTTTCAATATGGCCTGGCCTACAGTCACTCACAGAAGTGAAATGCTATTGGGAAGCCAGAAAGTTGTTTTTTCTATAAAATTATTTCTTAATGTTTGTTCACTTGTTGTTTTCTTTGAAGACTGACGTATCTATAATAAATTTATCAGCCATTATATAAATTTCAATACATGTGTGGCACTATAAGTAGAACATTGAAGAATAAGACAAGAGTTGATACAAAGCTAAAATTTTATAAAACTATGGCTGTTCCAATGTTGATGTATGGATCTGAGAACTGGGCTCTAAATAGATCTGATGTTAGGAAAGTTGAAACAACTGAAATGAAATTTCTAAGAAGAATAGCAGGCCTTACCTTACGTGACCAAGTGAGCAACAATGAAATAAGACAAACATTAGGAATGTATGATTTAAAAGAGAAAATATATGCAAATAAAATTAATTGGTATAATCATATACAAAGAATGAACGATAATTGTACAACAAAACAGGTTTTAAATTATAATCCAAAATATATTATTTTAATGTACCGAAGTACATATGATATTTCCATGCAGATATTCTGCGTCATCATACGATGAAAGAGTAATGGAACGGAGAGAATTTTTCTCCATTCCATTACTCTTTCATCGTATGATGACGCAGAATATCTGCATGGAAATATCATATGTACTTCGGTACATTAAAATAATATATATGATATGCGTAAATCACTTCGTGATTTAAGACGGCGCTTATTCCGTCGGATCCCGGCCAACTAGTCACTCATATCGAGTGCACCTCAGCACATGTGTGGACTTCGGTCCTGCGTTCATAGACATCTATGACGTAGTGCAGAGGGCGGCCACTAGAGGGAACCCATGAGTTGGAGCTTAATCTGAGACGATTCTAACCGGCGTCGGGGTTGTATCTGGTGTGGCTTAGTGGATAAAGCATCAGCACGTAGAGCTGAAAACCCGGGTTCAAGTACCGGCGCCGGAGAGAATTTTTCTCCGTTCCATTACTCTTTCATCGTATGATGACGCAGAATATCTGCATGGAAATATCCTATGTACTTCGGTACATTAAAATAATATATATGATATGCGTAAATCACTTCGTGATTTAAGACGGCGCTTATTCCGTCGGATCCCGGCCAACTAGTCACTCATATCGAGTGCACCTCAGCACATGTGTGGACTTCGGTCCTGCGTTCATAGACATCTATGACGTAGTGCAGAGGGCGGCCACTAGAGGGAACCCAAGAGTTGGAGCTTAATCTGAGACGATTCTAACCGGCGTCGGGGTTGTATCCAGTGTGGCTTAGTGGATAAAGCATCAGCACGTAGAGCTGAAAACCCGGGTTCAAGTACCAGCGCCGGAGAGAATTTTTCTCCGTTCCATTACTCTTTCATCGTATAATCCAAAAGGTTATCGTGATGTAGGATGTCCGGTAACCAGATGGAGAGATTCTCTGAGTCGGAACAGGCCATGAGACAGCCTAACATGAAGATGATGATGATGATGATGATGATATATAAATAAATAAATATTCTATAAAGTATCATTGGTGAGTCAATTAAATATTAAATTATGTGGTGGCATTTCTTGTGGTTTCAAAAAATTCAGTTAGATAAAATATGGCCTGGTCACTATCTAAAACTGTATTGAGAAACTCGTATGTTCCTGCATTGTGTAACAGCTACTTATCACATGAATTTTCTACATTTTGCCTTTCATAATGTATCAACAATGTTATTTAATTTTTGTTATTTTTTTCACAGCCCCACGAAAGTCAATGTTGAATAATATAACAGAAATAAATAATAACTGACTGTAGAAGAGCCTATTTTAATATTATACGTGCATGTAACTTTCATCGTATTTATTTTAAATTTTTTAAAATAATTTTAACGTCCATTTATCCAATTATAATGTACTAGTAACCTATGTTTTTCTCCTAGTTGTGAAGGCTTAATGTGCAAACTTTGAGAAATATTAGTCAATGCGTGTAGATCTGTACAGAGAACATATACATATCCACCCACATTCATTTTTATTAGAAGATATTTTGTATTATTATCATTAATGTTTAGGATACAAACGAAGTGCAAAGGGAGTTTTCTAATTTTGACGAATGCAATAACTGTATAACATTATGAAACGTGTTTCATATGCTATTCTTTTGTACAACAGCAAGGGTGCCCACAGTGGGTACCACTGAGATTTTTATTTTATTTTTTTTTTGCGCATTTTTTTTATTTGTCTCTACGTGCACGATATATGTTTTCTCAAACCCTCGATAAACAATTAAAAAAAAAAAAGAGTGCTTTAAACTATTAATGCGTGCACAAGGTAATTTAGATTTCAGAACTGGCTATTTTTTGTGTTCAATTTTCTGTCTCCTCTTCCATCCATTTCCTATAATTTTCTAACCATCTTGCTACCACTGAGATTGGATCCTGTGGGCGCCCTTGTATGACAGCATTATAAAATAGTTAATAAAGAGGGTATTAAATTTGTAATGCTGAATAGCTAGTTTAATATCATATCTATGAAATAAAGATTACTCTGACAACATTGATGTATTAAATGTTACTGCAAGGCAAATCGTTTCATATTAATTTTATGGCGAAAGTTATGCCATCATAATATAAGTCATCATGTTTTAGTTTGCATGGTAATATTTCACGGCACTGGAACAATGATGTGGCATATTATGAATGATTTTCATGAATGATATACTGTTTATGTACGTATGTATTTATTTATTTACACTGCAAGTGGGCAAGCACCCAGTGGCAGTGGTATACACAATATAAACAATACACAATAAAATTTACAATACACAATACAATTACACAATACACAATACAACTTTATACACAATACAATTTAACACAATAATAATAAAACATAAATAAAATACCTAATGTTACAATACAACCTACATAATTATGTATAGGCCCTACATAAGTTTCAATAGTCTTTCACTTTACTCACTGTAATGGTACTATGACGCATTTCACTGACACTATAGAACATATTTCATTGACGCTATAAATTATCACTGATCGGAACTATACACTGCACTGTAAAACCATAACTTCACTGACTCACCTCGCTTCACAATAGTTCAAATAAGTCAAATAATTACACCCTTATGCATACATTATAAATAGAACTACATTTAAGCTAAACATTTCTAGTCTAAGGCCCTCTTACACGCAATTTTTAAATAATTTACAATTCAAACCAAGGAAGTAACTCGTCTGGCTAAATAAATACATGTCACCTTAAAAAATTAAATATAAGTTAAATGTCACCTTAATTTTAATTTGCACTTTATACACAACTTTTTAAGTTATTCTTGAATCTCCTTAAGGAAGGACAGCCCTCAAAGACCGCTGCAGGTAGGTCATTCCAATCATTTATAGTTCTATTTAAAAATGAGAATTTACCTACATCCATTTTCTGTTTCCTACATTTGATTTTAAAATCATTCGTTCCTACCATAGTACGTTGGCTTTTCTAACCGAGCCATTATGTCTACCCATGCTTTCTGACCTAGATGTGCTCTATACAATGATGTTATTCTAGTTTTTCCTATGTCTGTTTTCCAAAGTTTCCCATTTAAGTTCTTTTATCGTATCGTTTCCATCTTCTCTTTTACCTTTAACAAATTTAGCTGCCCTATACTGGATTCTTTCTAAGGAATTTATCTGATATATTCTATAGGGATCCCAACATGTAGTTCCGTATTCCATTAACGGTCACACTAACGTTAGATATGCTATTTCCCTCGATTTGGGGCTAGCCTTTCTCAAGAATCTCATAATAAAGTGAAGTGCCCTCCATGCTTTACCCGTAACATTATCAACATGCTCTCCCCAAGAAAGTTTGGAGTTTAAATACACTCCTAGATATTTACAACATTGTTCTTGCGGAATTACAACACCACAGAATTCGTAATTAAGACTAGTTTCGTCTCGGGTTTTACAAAATGTTATAGATTTACTTTTAGAACCATTTATTTTCATCCTATTTACTTTGGGATGCAACATTTTAATGAGCTCATTTGAACCATTTTCTTGAAGGACACCATGTTTTTAAGAGTTGGCGGTTGTACTGTCCTTTCTCAACCCCCTATATGAAAGGAGGACCACACCTGTCTCTGGTCAGCGGGTCCTTCGGACCTAGCCGGGAGGGCCTACTTGAGTCCACCGACCGTTCCCACCTCTGCCTCCTGTGGGACGCATCTCTATGCCATGACAGGCTAGCATAGATAATTACCTGTTGGTCCACAGGAGATATTTCATTTCTCTCCTACCACTCATTTCTGAGAGGCATTCCCCGATCCGCCACCTGGGGACGCACCCTCTAGGGGTTACAAACTTTCAACTCTTCTCATTAAGAAAGAAACCAGTGAAAATAAATCTAAACTATAGAGATGATAAGTTACAAAGAACTGAAAATGCAAAATACCCGGGTATACATTTCGACAATAAACTCACATGGAGAAATCACATTGAACAGATCAGCACAACGGCAACAAATCGTTTTAAATTACTAAAAAGACTGCCAGGAACGAAATGGGGTAGCTCAAGGAGTACACTCAACACAACCTACAACACATACATAAAGCCTATCGTAACGTACTGTGGTGAAGCACTAACCTCATCAACCACAAATAAACAGATATTAGAACGCACTCAAAACCAAGCTTTACGTCTCATCACTGGTGCAATCAAAACTACTCCAATTGAAGCCATGCAAAATAATCACATCTAATAAACCAGTTGTAACAGATCTTGAAACACAAGCCCTTTTAACCTATGAAAAATTAAGAAGGCTTCCAAATTGGGATAAATGGAGTAAATACAAAGATTCTAAATTTACATTGAGGACCCAAAACGGATACATACAAGAGGTAGAAAAGCTTAAGCAAATTCTAGAAATACCAAGTGAAAAGGAAAACTTGATGTCTCGATATAATCCACTTAATAACTTCAAAGTAGATTGCTGCCTTGATCTTGATGAAGTCTTCAACAAAAAAGATATAAATCCAGAAAT
Source organism: Periplaneta americana (assembly GCF_040183065.1). Classification (NCBI taxonomy): domain Eukaryota; kingdom Metazoa; phylum Arthropoda; class Insecta; order Blattodea; family Blattidae; genus Periplaneta; species Periplaneta americana. The sequence continues at coordinate 157,198,643 of NC_091121.1, forward strand.
AGCAAAAGCCATTGCCCTACAAACAATTAATAGAAAATATCCACAAAAGGACTGGTTGTACATTTACACTGATGGATCTCTCATGGATCAAAATGAAGGAGCTGGAGCAGGAGCTACTTGCCAATACTTTTCTCTTTATAAAAATGTTGGCAAGTACACAACAAATTTTGATGGCGAAGTTGAAGCTATTTATACATCACTTCAAAATGTATTTGTTTGGCTAAACCAGTGCAAAAACATAGTCATCCTGTCTGACTCCAAAGCTGCAATCCAGTCCATCAGCTCAACTACATCCCCTAAAATGGAAAAAGTAAAAGAAATTCATTGCATGGTAAAACAAATTCAAATGCTAAATAAAAAAGTGGTCTTCCAATGGATCCCGGCCCACTGCGGACTGAACGGTAACGAGAAAGCAGATATGTTAGCAAAGAAAGGAACTTATATCAACTTAAAAACAAATTTCAAGTTCCCATATGAATCAATAAAGCGAGTCATAAAAAGAATAAGTTACAGCGACCAGGCAAAACATCAAAATTCAAAATGGAAAGAATCATTCAAAGATCTAAAACTAATTCCTGATCTACCTCGAAAATCTGCCGTGGCCATGTTTAGATTAATTACTGGTCACGATTGCCTCAGTAAACACCTCCATCGTATTGGAGTACTGAATTCACCTAAATGCTTACTGTGCACCAGAGAAGAGGACATGGAGATGGAGCATCTGGCTAATTGTGAAACTCTTAGGACATTTGTGGACCTTCCATCAAAATATTGGGAAGTTGTTAAATTCAGAGCATTAGACACACACACACACACACACATTTTCATCCTATCCATTAATGCCCAGTTATAAATTTTATTCAAGTCTGTTTGAATAGCATCTACATCTGAATTATTTCTGATTTTTCTATAGATAATGCAGTAATGCTGGTGTACAAAAGTTGTTCATAGGCCTACCTCCATGACAAAAAAAAAGTGATTCTTGAAGTAAAAATTGCGCTGATTTTCAAAATCATCATAATAATATCCTATCACAACAGGTTAAAAATATATTTTAAGTAAATATAAATTCATATACGCAGTTGAAGATGGAAAGTACTTACGTAAATTTATGTATCCATGCTTCATCTGGGTTAAGATTAATTCACAATTACTGTAGTTTTATATTCATGTAATAATATTAAACCATATTTGAAGGGAACGTACCTGTAATGTTGCTTACAAGTGTTGGTGATGTGATTTTCTTTTATACTGCTACCTGTTTTCCCTCATAATAAACCGACAGTAATTTCCCATAATAACACAATCTGTATGGCCTTGGTACCACTTCTTCATGACTCCATGATGGAAATTCATCATTAATATCACCAAAAGTTTCCGAAAAGAGTTGAGATGTGTATGATTGTATGAAGAAAATGGATTTTAAAAGACATTCGACAACCCATGCTTTTGTAGTATTCCAACAAATTTAACACCAATATATCATAGTTTCCTTCTTTCGTTTTTTCCGAGAATGCGAACTCTTTTAAATATTTCAAAGCTGCTAATTTAATCCTTTGTGAATGTTTTTCAAACATTCCGTCCTCTTTATAAATTTCTTGGATTTAATCAATCAATCTTCTTAATGTATCCAGCTGTTTGCTGACAACATGTAGTCCACTGTAGTCTATTCAGTTGTTGTTTTTCACGAGAAATGAGGGGTATTTTGATCAGTGTTCATTATAGATGCCTGTTGCTAGTAGCCAGAGTTGGGGTGTAGTCAATATATACTGCAGGGCTGTGTCTTCTGCAACTGGTACTGATGATTTTAATTTACTTCTTTTGTGGTTTATGAATGGACAGTATAGAAGAATGTGTTCCAGATCTTCATCATGATTATTACACCACAGACAAGTAGGATTATCAGAAATGTGAAATCGGTGTAGGTACAATTGAGTGACAATGTGACCTGTTCTGGCTCTTGTTAAAAATGTTTGAACATGTCTGGGCAAGTTTTTGTACATTTCCAGGTCATTTGGTGTCTTTTGAACAGACTGTAAAATTTTTCCTTTGTCAGAAGAGAGCCAATTGTTGATCCATAGGTTTGTAAAATGAGACTTTACTGAAGCAAAAGCAATGGATAGAGATACAACTTGAAGAGGTGTGTTGGTTGCAAATATGTTGCCTCTTTTGCAATATTATCGACTTTCTCGTTTCCAGGTATACCACAATGACTAGGTATCCATTGAAATGTTATTTCCTTTTGGAGTTCTTTTACTGTCTTCGCGCTACGAGTTGGCGAGGGGAGTAGATAGGCGGGACGGGAGAACTTTACGCTACACTCTGACCTGAAAACTTCGTCCACTTACTTGGCTACACGGGAACGGAGTCAGACATAAAAGATTCCGCATCTTCGGTGCTGTCGCTATGACTATCATTATCACATTTTTCAAAATTTCTGGAGTATGATCTGTCCATGATAATAGTCTGTTTATGTTCCAGCCGTGTATATTAATTCGAATCTCTCAACAAAGCCATTAGCCCCACCGCCCCCATCCTGATGAACAACAATGAGTGTTCTGGACACATTTACGGTAGTCAAAACTCCTGTAACATTTTTATCATGCCAGAACTTGGGAAACGTTAAATTGGTAGGCCTATCTATCTGCATTTCGTCCAGATACAAAATCGGTTTTTCCACTTTCCTAAGCTTTCTTATTTGCTGTAGATATCTTCACGTATTCTAATTTACAGTGTTTTCCTCAATTTTTTTTGCTGCACACTTCTTCCATCTTAAATCCTTTTTCTTCAGTATTCGTCTTAATGTTGTCTTTCATTTCAAATCAATTTTCTCTTGTAAAAGGGTAGACGTTTGTTGCAGCTTGGTACTATTTTTTTACTTGTTATTTAACGACACTGTAATAACTACTAGCTTCTTCAGTGTCGATTGAATTGATGATGGCGAGATGGTATTTGGCGAAATGAAACCAAGGATTCGCCATAGATTACCTGACATTTGCCTTCCCCTTGGGAATACCTCGGAAAAAAACCCAACCAGGTAGTCAGCGCAAACGGGAATCGAACTCACTCTCGAGCACAACTGCAGATCAGCAGGCAAACGCACTACCTCCTGAGCTACGCCGGTGGCCTTTTTTTTTTTTTCAAATAAAAATTCTCAGTTATATCTTTTTTGTCAATCTCCGTCGAAGTCATCTACATTTGCGTTTCGGTAGTCTGGACGTTTACATTTTTTTTCTCCCTCAGGTGTCGATAACGCACTTTCTTCTGTGCAGTCTTTCATTTCATTCCCTATATGCTGTATTGTTCTTGTGGATAGATTAGAGTACTTTTCTACCTTTGCTGTAGGTTTCGTAAGAGGAATGCAAAGGCACTGTTGTTCTTTTTCTTCATCACAGAATTATTTTGCACTTCTAATAATATTCCTTTCTTCGCTATAGATTGTCAATCCTTGTTTCCTCTTTGTCGAAATATTTACAATAAACAAAAAAACTGCTATAAACCTAAATAACAATATGCAATAACATAAATTCTATTAACTATATTATTATCAACACTATTAACACGAAAAGCAAAGGATAACTAAAGCAATACAAGATTTGTGGTATACTGAAAACAATTGTCTTATTGAAACTAATAAAACACTACAGTAAAAACCCCACTATTATTTTCACAAAGTCGCAAAGACTCATAGACACGTGTAGTAGATGTTTGTGAAACAGGAATATTGCAGTGAACAGTGCGGTGCGCATGCGAGACTGTTTCCCCTCCGCCCCGTCTAAGTACTGCAGCCACCTTCTCCTGGCGTGACAACAGTAGTTTACTTAGGTGTTTCTGAATTGGAATAATTCTATGTGCATATAGGTTTGGTACATATTTAATTATATTAAATATAGCCCCCTTGGAGTCGGTAAGTATGCAAATAGATTTTTCAGAAATTTAAGTAACACACTGAAGAGCAGCATAAATAGCTAGCAATTCAGTGTCAAGACTGGAGGAGGATGAACATGGTATGAAATAACTTTCTTGATATTTTGGAATATAATACCCTGCTCCTGATGTCCCATTATTAGGATTTAGAGATCCATCTGTATAAATCTGAAGGTTGTCCTTATATGTGCTGCAGAGTAGTTCCATAGCATCAACTTAAGAATGGAGGATCATTTTGGAATGATTTCCTGGAATTTGTATGCTATGTTTTGGAATCACCCATTTCCACGGAGGAATTTCGTTCACAACTGGAGTTTTAGCAATGAGTGTCTCTGTGATATAGATTGGTATTTCTTTTTTTTTATTTTATAGAAATTACACAGGATATCATCTGACAGTCGTTAATTGTGGAAACATGCCTTGCAAATATGCAAATTTACTGCCATCCTTGATGAGGGCCTTAACAAAATTCTTCATCAGCCGAAGTTTTATATGTAATTGAAGAGGAAGAATCTTATCAGGTGGAACTCAGTGATGTTTCTTGTATATCACTTTTCCCCAGAACATATTCCTCCTGCTTGTCCCACTGTTGCACCACACAACAATTTTCTGTAGCACGATTGTCCCACAAACACAAAAACCAATATTTTGTGAAGCTCCCCTACAAACAAAGCAACGAACCAAATACTTTAAGAATACCATATGGGCAATTCTATTTGTCACGGAATCGGCTTTGGACTGTCTTCAAATAAGTAAATGCTGACAGTTTTAAGAATATAACAAGGAAAGTAATATGCCATGCACATTGCAGTGTACAGTTACCTCTGTACATCAAGGAAAAATGACATATTGAATTGCAAGAAGCATACCACAAATAAATAAATATAATATCACAGAATCATCTTTGGGTCAACCATAGTATGATGGCATGTTGTAACAATACCATATCTCTGGGATTTATAAAGCAGAATAAGGAAACTTTTTTTATTCAAAGGAAGTATATAATGCTAGAAAAACAGTGCAAAAAAACATATCTATTAATTTCAAGTATACAGGAGTTCTGTAAGAATATCTAGAAATGACATTATGTCACAGTATCAGAACCTGTCCCAACATCACTAATGTACATACAAAACAAGTAACATTTTCAAAATTAAATATATTGTCAAATCAAATAATAATAATAATTTATATATCACCTGATAAATGCCTGTTATTATTCGGTTGAGAATCTTTTATCATCCAGTCTGTTGTCAAAAAAACTGAAAGATAGAATTTATAAAACAGTTATATTACCGGTTGTTCTTCATGGTTGTGAAACTTGAACTCTCACTTTGAGAGAGGAACATAGGTTAAGGGTGTTTGAAAATAAGGTGCTTAGAAAAATATTTGGGGCTAAGAGGGATGAAGTTACAGGAGAATGGAGAAAGTTACATAACATACAACTGCACGCATTGTATTCTTCATCTGACATAATTAGGAACATTAAATCCAGACGTTTGAGATGGGCAGGGCATGTAACGCGTATAGGTGAATCCAGAAATGCATATAGAGTGTTAGTTGGGAGGTCTGAGGGAAAAAAACCTTTGGGGAGGCCAAGACGTAGATGGGAAGATAATATTAAAATGGATTTGAGGGAGGTGGGATATGATGATAGAGACTGGATTAATCTTGCTCAGGATAGGGACCAATGGCGGGCTTATGTGAGGGTGGCAATGAACCTCCGGGTTCCTTAAAAGCCATTCAAAAGTGTTACATGTTGCTGTATCATGATATGCACTTTTTCTCTTGATGAATGTGTGCTTTTTGAATGTAGGAAGTTGACTGTCCACCACATCAAAACACAAGAGTCTCCTATTTCTCGATCTTAGCATGATGGTTGCCTGTTTTTTTTTTCGCACTGCTCCCACTTCATATGGAGCTCTGGCTCTGGGAATATACTCTGAATGCAGTGTAAGTGAAATTGATGGAGTGTGTGTTTGTGACCTCACGCTATTTAAATATGCAAGGTTGGCATCCTGTGATGGAACATACATTTTCACAGTATAAGACTGTTCAAAGACAATCGACATGCATCTAATATCCAGGATTTGGAGATGACATTTATTATACACTGCAAATCTAATTAAACTACTAGCAACTAATGTTTTGCTGTTATTGGTGAGTATTACAAGTTACCTTTCGTCTATAAAAGAAGAGTACTTCAGCAAAATTTGTAATGTTTCGGCAGGCCTCTTTGGTTAAGTCAAAACTTATCTCGGAATGATGTTGTCTATTATCATAAAAAAAGACTAAACACAACAGAAATATAGGAACACAATAAATACATCACACTAACATACGAAAACAAAAACACATACAGATTGCATCGTCTTTTAAGAAACTAAAATACAACAATGCACACAAAAAACAATACAAAACACCTCAATACACAGACAAGACACATGAACATTTACAACCTAACAGGTGTATACAAACTAACAAGCAATAGAGTTGTAATGACTTCTACATTGAACAAACTGGAAGATTTTTTCAAACACGTTACAAGGAACATATCACAGCCATAACTAAATCACACAACAATTTAACCTACACAGAACACATCACAAACTCCAACCACAATTACAGCAACATAGAAGCTGACATTAAAATACTACACATTCAATTAAAAAAACAGAAACTCGATACTCTAGAACAATACGAAATTTAGAGACACCACACAAAAACACACCCACAACACACCTTCAACACTCAATTGAATTTCAGAACACATCCTTTTCGATACATTACTACCAATCATGAACACACTCCACCATAACAGAAACCCAGAAGATATCACGGAAATTCACTAGGATGATGGAAATTACACCAAAACTAGTGAATCAACATAATTTTAATATTAGCACAGTAAAGTTGTTACTGTATTTATTTAATTTAAAGAACTTAATAGTTCATTAGTGATATAGGCTATGTATTAAAAGAGAGTAATCAAGAATGAAGTTAATTTTTGTCTGACATCAAGAAATGGTTTCCTCTCGAGGTTTTCTCAGGAATTTGCTATTCAGACATACTTTTTAACATACGAGAGTTGATCCTTATGCTGTAGCCTCGACCTATTTCTAGTTGAACTAAAATTTCTATTTTGTGGCACACAAATGACTGGAATGTATTACGGCTACATGCCAAGTTGCAAGTCTCAACATGTTTGCGTTGGCTCATAGCAGGTGTTCGAGTGGCCAGAGGTGCTGTGTCAGTAGAGAAATTAGCCTGTCGGACAAAGAGCTGTGATTAAATACCTGCAAAGAAGGAAATGTCTTCATCTCAAATTCACCAAGATATGACAGGTACCTTGCGAGAATCTACCGTATCTTACGATATAGTAAAAAGGTCGTGTCAGATGTTTAAATAGGAAAGAACATCATGTGAAGATGAACACAGTAGTGGCCCTTTAAGAACAGTCACAATAGCAAAAAACATCAATAAATTGCATGATTTAGTGCTGCAAGATTGACGAGTCATCATCGGGGATATAGTACAGGAAACAGGCTTTTCATACTATAGTGTGCACAATATTTTGATAAACGAATTGGGCATGAAAAAAAGACTTGCAAGATGGCTGCCTCAAATGTTGATGCTGATGCCAACACAAAAACCACAAAGAGCAGCATTTAACTAATTTTAAAGTGAACAAAAATAAATCTCTTGAATGAATGTGACTATGAATGAGGCATGGGTTCACCACTATGACTCTGAAACCAAAATTCAAAATATGGAGTGGAAACATAAGGGTTCACCAATCCATAAAAAATTCAAAGTGCAGCCATCAGCAGGCAAGGTTTTGGTCTCTCTTTTTGGGATTCCCAAGGTGTTATTTTGACAGGCTATTTGCAGAAAATAGCCACAATAAAAGGCCTTTATTATGCAAATTTAATTGAAAAATTTTTGGGATGCTATCAAGGAGAAACGTTGTGGAAAATTGAGGCAAAAGGTTCTTTTCCACCAAGACAATGCTCCTTAGTTGCAATGGCTGCAATTTAAACAGCAGGAACTTGAATTGCTGGGCCATCCACCCTATTCACCAGATCTGGTACCCAGTAACTTCAGACTATTCCCAAAACTCAAAGAACACCTGCGTGGGAAGAAATTTTCATTCAATAATGAAGTCATGCAATCCGTAAACCAATAGTTTGCAAGGTTGGGCAACCCTTCTTCCAGGAAGCTGTGGAAATGTTGGAACATCACTTGGAGAAGTGTATCAATCTACTAGGAGACAATGTGAAAAAAATGAGGTGACATTAATTTTTTTTTCTCAATTATAAGTAAGTCAGGGCTGCAGCATAAGGACCAACTCTAGTACTTCAAAATAAAACCCTTGATACTGAATATTGTAATAAGGAAATTGTAAGTATAATAGCTGAAGATTCTGATGATATACGAGGCCTGTCTAAAATGTATCCGACCTTAAATTTTCCCGCGCAAAGTAGTGATTCTAAGGCGGTGCCACTGTGCACGGTGGAAGGAGGAACCATAATGCGCATGCTTGAATTTTTTCACCGCATTCGCTTGTGCCAGTCACTGGCTGGTGGTCGCCAAGTAAGGTGCTGTTCTAAGTGTTTGTCGGATTTAGTTTTTTCGCAAGATGACTGAACGAATTGAGCAAAGATACTGCATCAAATTTTGTCAAAAGCTTGGTGATTCTCAAAGTCAAACAATTCGTAAGATTCAGCAGGTGTTTGAGGAAGATGCGATGGGTGTAACACAAATTAAGGAGTGGTTCAACCGATTCAAAGATGGCCGCACATCAGCGGAGAGTGAGCAGCGTTGTGGGAGGCCCCAAACTGCTCGGAGTGCAGCTGTTGTTGAGAGGGTGCGAAATTTGGTGATGGCAGATCGTCGTTTGACCGTGCGGGAGATTGCCGAAGAGGTTGGAGTGAGTAAAGATTCTGCACATGCAATTTTGCGTGATGATTTGAACATGAACCAAGTAGCTGCGAAATTCGTGCCCAAGTTGTTGTCCCCGGAACAAAAAGACCTCTGTCGTGACGTTGCACAGGACCTTCTGGACACCGCCAACATTGTTCCTGGGTTTCTGAACACCGTTATAACTGGAGATGAGTCATGGGTGTACGGGTACGACCCAGAAACAAAAAGACAGTCGTCGCAATGGAAGCATCCCGAGTCTCCAAGGCTGAAGAAAGCGCGGCAGGTGCGAAGCAAAATCAAGGTGATGCTGACTGTTTTCTTTGATGTCCGTGGAATTTTGCATCACGAATACACACTGGAAGGACAAACGGTGACAAAGGAGTACTATCACGATGTTCTCCGGCGACTCCATGATGCAGTTTGGCGCAAAAGACCAGACATGTGGACGGCGAACAACTGGCACTTGCATCACGACAACGCCCCCGCACATTCATCCCAATTGATCCACACTTTCTTGGCCAAACATGGAATTACAACCGTTCGCCAACCTCCCTACTCTCCAGACCTGGCTCCTTGCGACTTCTGGTTGTTTCCAAAATTGAAGACACTACTGAAAGGATCCCGTTTTGAGAGCAGAGAAGAGATAATGCGGAAAGCAACGACGGAGCTGAACACTATTCCAAAAGAAGACTTCCAGAGGTATTTCCAGCAGTGGAAGGATCGGTGGGCTAAGTGTGTGCAAGCACAAGGGGCCTACTTTGAAGGGGATTAGGGTTCCAACCCCGTCAGATATTTGAAATATTTTTTCCGGCTAAAGGTCGGATACTTTTTAGACAGGCCTCGTAGACTACATGACCAGGAAACTCACTGAAGAATATGAGAAGTCTGGACTAAAGTTTAATTTTGAAAAATCTACAGTAACTATATGCTTATAGGAGGAGAGAAACAAAATTTTATAACTGAAAACAAGGCGTTATTAAGTGCAGTAACAAATATAAATATTTAGGTGCTACAGTCACTGATGATGGAAGAAATGACATAGAAATTAAATGTCTAAAGAAAAGAAAATATGCAATATCAACTCTTAATCAGATATTATGAGATAAAAAAAATCACAAAAGAAACTAAACATAAAATTTATAAATCAATTGTTACAAGCACTACTTTGTATGGTGCAGAAACTTGGCAATTAAAAAATATAAAAAAAAAAAAGCTTTTGGCATTGAAAATGAGTTACTGAAGAAGATCAGCAAGAATTTCAATAAGGAATAATGTAATAAGAGAGAAAATGGAAGTTAAGAACAACATTGTAGAGGATATATTAACAAAACAACTAATATGGAAGAGGTGGTGAAGAAGAAGAAACCCAGGGAAAACATCCGAATCACTGGCACTAGGGATCAAGGAAATATACCCATAACAGCTGCAGATAAAACAGCATGGCTGTATGGGGATGCCTACACCAATCTGTCGAGAAAGATGGCCTGACCAAATATCTAGAAGTAAATGGAATAAGTCGAACGATAGAATGCGAAGAACTAAATGTAAAAGGAACAAACAAAGCCTTCAGAGTGGGCATCCCATTTGAACTAAAAGACCTGATGGAACAACCGGAATTCTGGCCAAGAGGAGTCATCGTAAGACAATATATCTTTCGGAGACAGGGTAGACAAAGTATACGATTATAATATCACGAGCAACATCTTAAAGACGGCTACATGGAACACGGAAGGCTTAATAAACGCTTTGGACATGATACCAGAAGATAACCTCGCAAAGTTTGACGTGGTAGTACTCACCGAAACATTTCTGAGAAAGGAATGGAATGCCAAAGGCTTCTACATGATTAACATGCTTTCCACTCTAGGTCAAAGAGGCAGACTGGTGAGTGGCATCACTTGCCTCATAAAACCAGAATTAGCTCCATTTAAAATTGAATGAAATGCTGATAAATAGAACCAAGCTGTGCACCGTCATAGGCGTGTACTACAAAGAAGAGATCATAGACATCATAAGTGGCGGACTAGCGAAAGTGCAGCAGCATGAGCTTGTGATAATCGCAGGAGATATGAACTGTAGGATTGATGTACACAACCGTAAAGCTGAAACTGTCCTACAATTTCTCGAAGAAGAAAGATTAACCTTAATAAATAAAGCTCCCGAGAAAACCTACGTGTGCCATAGTGGGAGCAGCACAATTGACCTTGTGCTGAAGAACATGAAGAGCGTCAGAAAAGTGACACAAGAGGTGCTCAAAATAGCAGCAAGAAAACACATGCCTGTTGCAACGACATTTACACTTCAGAAGGAAAGCCCGACCTGCCCCTGGAACCCAAAGATCTCAAGGAAATTAGATACGCAGAGGACAGAACAGTCCCACACCCGAATCAAAGAAGCAGAATAGATACAAAACGGACGCATCCACAGACCGATAAACAAGTTGGAACACATTATTACAAATGCCACAAGAACCACGAAGCCCAATGAAAGGAAGGCAAAACCCTGGTTCAACAGGATCTGCTACCAGGCTAGAGTCAGCCCTCCACAAGCTCCACAGCGCCTTAACCTCGCGATCAGAAGAGACTCTTAAAGAATACGCAAATGAAAGAAGAAAATACAAAACACTCATAAGAGAATCCAAGAGGGAGTACTGTGAAGAAAACGCCAGAGAGATTATAGAGGAGTAAAAAAACGACCCATTCAGAGTCCTGAAGCAAAGAAAACCAATGTTTCCAAGGGATATCCCCAGGGACACATGGGTCCAACACTTCACTGAAATTCTGCAATCAAAAGACATCAGGCCACACAAGGAAACAGCAAAGAAAGGAGAAGACTTTTCCCTCGAGTCATTCACATAGGATGAAGTCTTGAGATTGGTCATAGGCTCAAAAGACAAAAAGGCCAGCGGTCCGGACAATATCTTTAACGAGCATCTAAAGAACGCAGCCCCAATGCTCATAAAAGCCTGGACAGACCTCTTCAATGAATGCTTGTTGAGAGGGAGTATTCCAGAGCGTTGGAGAACATTGAAGATCAAAACGCTGTATAAGGGGAAAGGCAACACTAGTGACCCTCATGCATACAGAGGCATCACTCTGGAGTGCACAATCCTGAAAATACTGACAAAACTTGTCGTGGAAACACTAGTGGACCATCTTATACCAGTAGAGCAATTTGGCTTTAGAAAGAACTGCTCCACAATCCAAGCCATGGAATGCCTCCAAAAAAAAAAAAAAATAAAATAAAATAAAAAAAAAGCACTCCACCACCCGAAAAGGAAACTATACACGGTGTTTGTGGACTACACAAAAGCATTCGACACAATCAATAGAACAAAACTCACAGCCAAATTAGAGAACCTAATAGGAAGGACAAACCCAATAGCCAGACTGATAAGGGACATCTTGATAGAGAATAACATCTGGATTGACGACACAGTAACAGTATCAATACGGATCGACCAAGTTCTGCAGCAGCGAAAGCTAAAAGAGTGTATCATCCTGCACATTGTTATTATTATTATTATTATTATTATTATTATTTTAATTAGCTTCTAAGATTATTTCATACAAACACACAAACATTCTCTGTAAATTAATATTGATAAACATAAAGGCCGCCTTAAATAGAAGGAGTCATTTGTTTTGATTTCATTATAGCCATCATCATCGTTCCTTTAATAACTCTTATGTGACATATTTATCAATTTTCAGATTTTTGCTCTATTAAATAACTTAAATAGTGATATAGCAAATAATAAAATCTCCTATATGTAATTATATTTCTTTCTCTCGAAAATGTAAGAATTCATGATCTCCTATGTACCACTGCCATAGAATGAATAAATGTGTGTTTTCTTCCTACTTAAAAATTTTATATTTTGCACATAGGAGTTATTGCAGGAACAATGACGCTATAATCTGAGGCGGCAGTGAAAATGTATTGTATTGTTATTTTAAAACTCTTGTATAGCCTTAAATATCAGTCCTATCAAAATTTTGCATAGAATAAAACTTATCGGAAATCATTTTTAAAGAAACTTTTGTTATGTAACATTTTTCACAAAAATCAATAATAAGCAAGATATTTCGATTTATTTAAGGCCCCCTTATAACCCCCTTTTAAATAAAGTATTTTGAATGCCATATAGCCTAAAATCTAAGTTACAACGAACTTAATTTATATTCTAATTTTCATCAAAATCCGTTGAGCCATTATTGCGTGAAAAGGTAACAAACATCCATAGAGACACAGACAGACAGACATACATACAAACAAAAATTTCAAAAAAGCGATTTTCGGTCTCAGGATGATTAATTATATAATTATGTTAACACCAATTATTTTTGGAAAAGTGAAAATTATCAGAAAAATTTCAGTTACAGATTTATTAGTATAGATTACATAAACTAAACATGAAACTAAATACTTCAGCTGCAATTATTTCACCATGACTTGTAAATATGTGTGAACTATTTTTTTCTTTCTTTATGGGAATACCAGGGAAGGCATCACACATTTGTGAGTTTTGTTTATAGTGTGCACAGTTCATTATTTTAATTTTACGTTTTAAAACGTCTGATTAGTGAATTATGTTACCAGTCAGTGATGTATACCATAGAGGGCAAGCCACCAGCATAGCTCAGTCAGTTCAGCTAAGGTGCTTGCCTGTCGATCTGGAGTTGCACTCGGGTGCGGGTTCAATTCTCACTTGGGCTGATTACCTGGTTGGGTTCTTCCGAGGGTTTCCCCAAGCATAAGGAAAATGTCACGTAATCTATGGCGAATCCTAGGCCTCATCTTGCCAGATATCATCTCACAAAATTCCTACACTTTCCACATTAATTTTATTTCAGGTTATACAGGTTTCGTTTATTCGTTTTTCATACTTATAAATCATATTTTAAACTCCAGAAGATACGAAACTGTAGTGTTCTTTGTTAAGATGAGACCTACTGTGAAATTCGTCGAAGTTCGCAAATTTTGCCTAAAGCCTTTCCATTCACAGACAGGGAGACAGGGTTCCTTTACATGTTGTAAGACCTACAACACAGGTCTGCCCTCTACCTTCCCTCTAACAAAAGCAATATTAAGTGATTTCTTCTTCCTCTTCTTCTTATTTGGTATTACAGCCCAGGTGGGCCTTAACCTCCTCTATGGCTCTCTTCCATCCTTCTCTATCCATCGCCAACTCCCTCCAATTCCTTATTCCTAATCTATTCACATCCACTCATACACAGTTCCACCATCTTGTTCTTGGTCTTCCTCTTAATCTGGTTCCATCTGGGTTGTTATTGAAGACAATCTTCACTTTCCTTGTTGTTTCCATCCTTGTGACGTGTCCCAACCATCTCAGTCTTTGACATCTTATGTGCGCCTCCAAATCCGATTCCTTGTACAGTTCGTATATCTCATTATTATATCTGGCTCTCCATCCATCCACTGTTTCAATTGCTCCGAATATCCTTCTTAAGATTTTCCTCTCAAATACTGCTAGTTGTTTGCATGTATTTTTATTCAGAACCCATGTTACTGTACCATATGTTATAATGGGTCTTATTAGGGTTTTGTAAATCTTGATTTTGATTTCTCTAGATATTATTTTATTTTTAACAATTGGTAAAAGTGAATAATATGCCCTGTTAGCCAGATTTATTCTTCTTTGTACCTCATTCCTTAGGTCATTATTTGCTGTCAATATTGATCCGAGATATGTAAATTCTTTTACTTTTTCAAACTTGTATGTTCCCATTTTAACTTCCTTCACTTGATCATTTTGTCTTTTGGTGACTGACATAAATTTAGATTTCTTTGTATTTATTTTAAATCCCAGCTTCTGAGTTTCCTTATCCAATGCTATCAAGGCTTCTTCAACGTCTTGTATCCTTCTTCCGGTGATGATGACATCATCCGCATAGCCTAAAATCTGTTGTGTCTTATTAAAAATAGTTCCATTAATTTGGACTTCTGATTTTATTATTGCAATGTGTAGGGCTATATTAAACAAGAGAGGTGCCAGCCCATCTCCTTGCCTGGTTCCTTTCTCCAATTTAAAATGTTCAGTTGTGATCTTTCCTAATTTCACTGTTGCCTTTGGTTCAGATGACACAATTCTGCATACATTTATCAGTTTCCTTGGAAAACCGAGTTGATGCATGTGTCCCCATATTGTCCTAAGTATTAGATTATCATATGCAGATTCAAAATCTAAAAAGAGGCAGTGTAAATCGATGTTCTGTTCCCAGCATTTTTCTGTCTCTTGTCTCATTATGAATAGCTGGTCCACCGTCGATCTTCCCAGTCTGAATCTGCACTGATAGTCCCCTACTATTCCTTCCATATATGGTAACATTTTTATATAGGATGTTAGTCAAAATTTTATAAACTGTACACAGTAAAGTTATTGCCCTATAGTTCTCACATATCATATTATCACCCTTTTTATGTATTGGAACTATCATCCCTGTTCTCCACTCCTCAGGAATAGTCTCGGTTACCCATATCCTTTGTTTAAGTGATTTCTATCACCCTTAAAATCCCATCAAACTCAGCAATATTTAAAATTCACAGGAATCAAATATGAATTATAAACTGCACATTTATTTTTTCAAAATATACTATAATAACACGACTTGCAATATGAAAGTATGTGTGTCTATTTACTACAAGCATTCTGTTACTTAATTTTATCTCGGTGTTTCTGAGGAATGCCAGTTCTTCGAAATTCACTGCGTTCACTTAAGTATTCTTCTTTACAACTATTCTTGAATTCTTCATTTTGATACCAACGATTTAAGCATTCCTTGAGGGCACTGTTTTCCTTTCGACATGTAACAACCATGAAGAGACTGGATTCCTTGCAGCATTCATTGAAGGCTGAAGAAGAAACTATATGTTAGTATTACTGTATTCAACACAATAATAAAATGTAAAATCGCACAACTTCATATTGACAGATCATCTTCTTCAAATTTTTTTTGCACATTTTGAAAAATGACATTATTTTATAAGATTTAATCTTATCAATAGATGCTACTAGAGATGTATGGAAATAAGCAGAATATTTTTCTAAAATATGCACTATAAATATTAAATTAAATTAATGCAATTAAGGACCTAATATTCTAAAATGTGCTAAGTGCCAAAAACAACTTTCTGAGATAATGATGAAAAACACTGCAAAATTCATGTTGAGTTATCCACAGCACCATCTTTTGGGGCACAAATGAGACACTTACAGTTGAACTACGACAAAAACAATTTAGTATTACATTGTCTCCCTTAGATTGAATAAAATGAAATTTGAAAAAATTTGCACTTAGCACATTTAGAATGTTAGGTCTTCAGTTGTAGTGACAATGAGATATTTCATTCTCTGCTGTTGCAACGAAAATCATCCTGAGATATTCTTGGATAAAACTTTTATGTCTGCCAGTGAGGACTGCTTTATAAATTCAAAATGCTCTTTTACTTTCTACAATAGAGAAAAACGTCTCTAATTTCGACTAACTGGGGGAAAATTCAGTCTGAATTAATCAAAGGCCGAATATAGAGAATTTACTGGAACAAGATTATTTCGACAATTTAAAATATGATAGGTACCAGCATTGTCAGAGGGCTACTCATAAAGTAACTTCCATTTTATTGTAACAAAAAATGGCAATGTGTTTATAGGATTTGTTTACAACAGTTTGAAACTGCAAATTTTTATTTATTTTTCAACATAGTTTCTGACTAAATTGAGGCACTTATAGCATTTAACGAGATTTTGAGTACCGTAATATAAAAATCTCCAACTTGTGACTGAAGCCAACCTACGACATTGGACTGCAACTCTTCATCATTGTCAAAGCACTGCAATGCAAACCACTTCTTCATATACATGACTGCTATCACTAGGCATCAAATCAGGGCTGTATGGAGGATAACCAAACACTTTCCAGTTGAAATTTTGCAGTTCGGACACAGTATGCAGGCGTTGTCATGGAAAAAAACCACTCCAGAGTGCAACGTGATGGATTTTAGCTACTTTACAGTTTTTGTCACAAAAAATCATATTACCGAGTTCATATCTGACAGCTGGAGGGATTCCCAATTCGAGCACATATTTTGAACACCCATAGCACTGCAAGTAACAGCCACACGATCCTCTCTGTACCACTAATCAAACCAAACTGAATCACACAACAGCAAAGATGACATCACAATGCCGATTACTGTATACTCTATATGAAAACAGAAGTTACTTTACGAATAGCACTTGTATATTTGTTTAATTACTAATCATTCTATTTTACAAACATATGAAACACAAAACATTATTTTAAATAGAATAAGTTTGAAGTTCTTCAGTCCAAGACAATTACTGCATGGGAAGAACATACTGTAACTAGCTTTTACAAACAGATGGAACACAAAACATTAACTTCTTTAGTCCAAATCAATTACTGTACGGAAAGTAATAGGTTTGGAAATTTCAGATTGTAATTTGAAGGAAGAGGTAAGTGTTGTCTGTATCTGTTAACAGTGTTGTTCTTTATGCACACCAGAACACATTTCTTTTATGACAAGAGAACATTTCTGATACTTCAAATTACAATCCACAAATTCAATTAATGTATATAAATGAATCTTATGTTGGATAATTTGAATTCATAAACAAATTTTTCACTCTTTGCTTTCACTTCTACCTTCAATATGTTGAATATTAATCTCCAAGAGTCATATGAGAGATAATTCCCAATTATCAGGAATTCCAAATTAATGAAGTCCGAATTAGCAGTTTCACTGTACTTACATATTACATAAATGGATAAGAATATATTATTACCAAATTTAAATATGTATTAACAGTCACGAATTTTCTTCCTGTGATCATATCCACAAATATCTCTTAAAATAAAAGTTTCATTATATGTAGAAGTAGGAAATGTGATTGCAAAATATTTTACATAAAAATGACTAATGTCATAGGTCTAAATAGCTCCCTAAACATATACTGTCACCAAATTAATATAAGCAAACTTATATTTCAGCTTTCCAACCGCCCTCAAATACAAAACACAGAAAAGTGATTTCTGGCAACTACTGTATCATCTCTGAATGCGTGAAGTGTTATGCAGTTCTTAAAAACATTGTTTTAACCAGCACAATTTCATATCCTATCCAGTGACTTCCTGTGTCTACTGTTAATTTCATTCAAGATTATATTATTGGCATGGCTACAGAGTGAGTTCTACACAGACTTCACAAACTGGCATGTAATTTTATTCCAAGAAGATAACTGTATACTGGTAAGTTAGAAGTTAAAAAGGAATAGCATAAACACTTTTAAATATCATAATTTGCTAAAATGGGTGGTAGTGGTGGTGGCGATGGTGGTGGTTGCAGTGGTGGTGGTGATGGTGGTGGTGGTGGTGGTCATGGTGGTGGTGGTGGTGTTGGTCACAGTGGCGGTAGGGGGTCGCAGTGGTGGTCACTGTGGCGGCATTGGGGGTTGCAGTGGTGATGGCAGTGGTGGTCGTGGTGGCGGCAGCAGCAGCAGTAGTAGTAGTAATAATAATCACCACCACCACTCATGAAACTCACCTTTCACTTCGTCAAAACATTTTTCATCTCTAGCTTTTTCTCTCATTTTCTTAGGAATAAGGACTTCAATCTCTACATTTCGCAGTGACCTGTCCAGTGGATCACCTGTAAACATTATAGGTTCATCTCATTTTCTGCCTACTGAGCAGTAAAATTTAGTTATGAATTCAGTTCACCAAATTGATATAACTGCTTTCAGTCCGCCATCCAGGTACTGTGAATATTAGATTATACTAAATTCATTCTTTGCTCCGTAAGTATATGAAGAATTGTTTTGATATTAACCTTAAATCATACAGACATAAAGACCTGAACAGTGCAAGTTACAATAATTATTAAATTGTGCGATGAGTCTCAGTGCCAATGTAGAGGCATAAAATAAGACTAGCAGTTAAGCAATCGAGCATGTGAAATTTTCCCTAGACTTTGTACTGCCAGATCTGATGGACATTTCTCAGAAACAACGGTACTTCTGATGGACCTTCGTCTTTTCTATTTGTAGTAAATCTCCTTCAGTTGAAGAAAATATCACAAATGGCAACAATTCACAATATTCTAATGCATTCCCTACACTTCCAGAGTTTTTTTTTTTTTTTTTTGCACAGCGTGTAACTACCTTAGCATTACAAACAATTCCTAAGAGACTATCTGAACCGATGCGTGACTTCAGAAAATAAATTACAGACTTTGCAAAAATCTGTCCCTAACTTGATTCTGATGTAATATGTTCCAAATATTCGGATCCTAGCTCTTTTAAGTAGGAATATACTCCTCTCTTACTCCTCTTCGATTAAATGCATTCTCAGTTTTCCTTAGCACAGTGTTTTGTCTTTTCTACCAATCCTTTCGCATTCAACTGTAAAATCACTTTGTAAATTGGAACATTCCTTTCCAGAGACCTTCGAACTTTATTCCTGTCAATAACAGAATTCGTATTGTATTTATGATGATACCTATGTCTTGCAACATAGCCAATGTAATCGCTGCAGCTGAACAATCAGAGACGCCAAATCGATCACATAGTTTTGCCACAGTAGGAAGTGGCACAGGCATTTGACATTTGTGAATCATTCCCCATTGGTTTTTCTATACCCGCAACAGTTGAATGAGAAGTATTCAAACAGATTCAATAATGAACATGATCAGACTAATGATTAACTGATTCACAACTGCGAAAATTAAAGAAAACAACTTTTTACTTAAAGTTGTTTATATACTTCAACGTTTAAAGCCTGATAGAGTCCTCAAGATAGTATTTAAAATTGCTGAACTTTTGCAGAATTATAATACTAGGTAATTATGTTACCCATCATGACAGCACAAGTAAAGTACAAGAATCGCATTTTAAAAGTTAATGTCGGTTTGAGAGCATTTATTTATTGTTAAGAAATGGTGACCAAGTAATAAAAAGAACAATTGTTGAATAATGAAGAGCTACCATATTTTTCTGTTGAGACACGGCCTTATTGTCTGATAAATGTGTGTGTAAATTGTAGAGTTATGAAATAAGCAAGTTTTCGTACTTCATTGTTTGGTATACTCTTTTAACACTTGTATAATC
Source organism: Periplaneta americana (assembly GCF_040183065.1). NCBI lineage: Eukaryota > Metazoa > Arthropoda > Insecta > Blattodea > Blattidae > Periplaneta > Periplaneta americana. Next base: position 157,218,642 of record NC_091121.1, read on the forward strand.
ACTGATTAATAACTTCTTTACTGTGTTAATATTATAAAAAATGACTAGTTTCGAGGTGTGTTCCTCAGTGTAATTATTGTAAAGAATCAGTGAAGTTTTCATAAGGTCAAGGATCAGTGACAGGCTAGATTTGTTTTGTACAGGCTTTTGGTATGCCTTTCATGTACGTATTTTGGCAGATAGGTAGAGGCAGTAGATAAAAAGCGAATTTTAATAAGGTCGAGGATTAGTGACAGGTTAGGTTTTGTTTGTTCAGGCATTTAGTATGCTTTGCCTATACGCTTTTTGGTAGAGAAGTACATAGATCTAGGTTTAACTGTGCTATGTGAAAAGTTATTCCGTTTTTTTTTTGTTTTTTTTTTTTAGAAATTATCCATTTCTAAAATTGAGTTTGTAACCTGTTAGCCCATTTCATGAGGTTTTAGAAATGTAAATTGTGTTTTCCACCATCGAAGTTTCAGATATGTTGCAAAGTTCTGTTTATGAAGATGAAGTTAAAATAATGTGTCTCAAGAGTTGTGGATTATTTTTTAAAATAAATGAAGAAGACAGATCTTATATGAAACAACCAGATTTTATGCAAGTTATCTCAGTTGTTGAAATGAAAGGGGACAGAATGTTTTACAAAATTGATAAGAAGCTAGATATCAGAGAAGTATAAATGGGTTTATATTTTATATGTAACATCTTTGAATTTAATGTTCTTTTGAAATAAAATGTTCATTTGTCAGTGTGTGTGCATTGAAAATTTAAAATGACAGGGGCATAATATACCATGTGATAAAGTAAGAAAATCACCTTGGATGGCAATATTATAAAAGACAGTTGTTAAAAAAGTTTATTTTTCTATATTTTCCACTAAGATTTATGAATCAGCTGTATAACAAAACACAACGGTCACAAATTTACACTTACAGACAGAATGTGATGCGAGTTATATAACACGAGTTACTAGCACTTTCTAATAAAATTATTTTCTTTTATTTCTTTTTTTATTATCCATGGTTCAAGAAAATGTTGTAAATATATTAAACAGTAATAATGATAAAACTGGAAACATGTAAGGCTTTTACTTTCAGAGAGATTTGAAGAAATATTATTGACTTCACTTAGAATATCTATGTAACATGAGTTAACAACTATTTCATTCCCGATTACTGGCTACTGCCATGAAGAATGTGCCTAAATGCAATGAATAAGCCAAAAAACTTTCGTAAAAAGCTTGTTTTAGTATATAAATAAGTTCACAAATTTGTCTACAAGTAACGTGAGTTACCATGAAATGACCCATATAGGCCTACATGGTTACAAATCACACAAATCAAAACAAGACAATGACTTGCTAATAAATGTTAAAGATAGGTAGATAATGGGGTTTAAAAAGGGCGCATCAGGAATTATGGCTATTTGCGCCCTTAGCTACAATTCTTTAAAAAACAAAAAACAAAGATTTGAAGAAATACCTATTATTGCCTTCACTTAGAATATCTATTTTGTGTAACATGAGTTAAACAACTATTTCATTCCCAATTACTGGCCACTGCCACGAAGAATGTGCCTAAATACAATGAATAAGCCAAAAAACTTTCGTAAAAAGCTTCATCTCTTGTTTTAGTATATAAATAAGTTCACAAATTTGTCTACATGTAACATGAGTTACCATGAAATGACCCATATAGGCCTACATGGTTACAAATCACACGAATCAAAACAAGACAATGACTTGCTAATAAATGTTATAGATAGGTAGATAATGGGGTTTAAAAAGGGCGCATCAGGAACTATGGCTGATTACAGAAAAAGATACAATTCCCAATCAAACAAGGAAAGAATCGGTAGCAGCATTCCGCATAGCAACAGGCCACAATTTATTTTATGTGCACAAATGTAGGAATTTTGGAGGTAGAGGAGAAGGGAGAATGCCGTGAACTGAAGTTTATCCCAGCAGAGCATCTTCACCGACTCTCCATTCTTCCCTCACATGTGTTCTGTGCAAAGATTGCAATTTGGTATCGTGTACTGGGACCATGTTAAAAGTGTAGTGCTATGATAAACTTCAAGTAAGTCTGTTGGATAGTAATTGTACTGGGAAGTATTATGAGAATGATCTTATGCAAGGTGTCTGGGCACTAAATTAAATTAATAATAATAGGCCTACCTAGTTAACAAAACACTAGCATAAGGCGAGATGGTAACAGTGAAATAATGCATAGTTACAAACAAATAATATTATTCTTCGACAATAAAATTGGGCTTAAATCGTCCAGTCTTGTATTGTTTATTCAGCGCCAGAAGCATTTCAAACAAGTAAAATTCGAAGAAAAAAAATAGGGGGGGGGGGAGGGTTTCTACAGCACACGACATTGAAGGCTTTTTGACGAAAAGGGTGAAAAAATGATATAATTTTGAAAGGAATGGTAATTTTGAATGTGAAGAATTTATATAGGACGTCAGTTGACTTTAAGACATATTAGAAAATAGCTAAAAATTGAAAAGAATTAATCTGTGTAGGTAACCTAAAAGTGATTATTTAATACGTGAAATAAAGAGGTAGAACACTTCAAAATGAACGCGAAACATATATCTCACTTCACTTAGTATATGTAAGTCATACCAAAAGCTTAAACTAACCTAACCTGTCACAGATTCGTACATGTGAGGCATCGAAAACCAAACTAACCTTTCACATATTCCTGAACCATAGAACTTTGAAAAATCCAAGTTAGAAGTTTCGGTGTCGTGTGCTATAGAAAACGCAAATGATTTTTTTTTACATTATTTAACTTCACCTAATCCATGTGGTCCCCCGCCAAGTTTCTTAGATAAGACAGACGGATCTCCTACTGACTCCATATTCTTTTTATTTTATCAGGTTGCAGTGTTGCCAACACATAAACTGTATCCCCGTCAGCCTAACACAAGAGGAGTACTCCTCTTGCGCCAATGTCAACAGAAATCACACACAGAGGTTACCAGGAACAAGAGGAGCTCGTTGCCCATAACAGAGAGCAAATGTTTTATTCTCTCTGGTCCAGAACCCATCAGTGTCGCCAATATAGCGAACTTATCGCTAACTCTTATGACTATGAACTGCTTTTCAATGACAATATATTATAACTTTATCATTACTTAGATAGGGGTTTAATGACATTTTCAGCATCCTCTAGCGACAAAAGTAAAACTTTCTCTACTGATAATAGGGAATATAGCGACTTTTGTACTATTATCTGGCGACTTTTCGTACACTTTTGTGACAATTCTGTAATTAATCCTGCTGTAATCGTCGATTGTCTTTTTTTCCCCGATGCAAGCCGTTTTCATATGTTGCTATAGCTGTACTTCGTGAGGTTGCACATTTGAGGTTGCAATTGATATTCTGTTATTGTGTAAGCTATACTCTTAGAAAATAAGTTGATGTATATGTTACACTATTCGAAAAGATATTGAAGTTCTGTAATTTGATAAAATACCGAAAGGTATAGTGCTTTTACTTTGTAAGTTGAAAATATGTGTGTACGTGTGAATTTGACATGTTCAGTGGCATGTGTTTTCATTAGCAATTTCTTGACATTTGTATACACAAACTTATGTTGTGGAATTACGAATCTTACAAAATTATTGAAAAGAAACTTTACAATTGTTTCAGATTTTGTTACAGAGGCGGAATATTGACAATGGACCGCTTGTTGAGGTTAGGTGGTAGCATGCCAGGTTTGAGTCAAGCACCACCACCATCTGACGCTCCAGTAGTAGACACTGCTGAGCAAGTGTATATTTCTTCACTTGCCCTTTTGAAGATGTTGAAGCATGGTCGCGCTGGTGTACCAATGGAAGTGATGGGTCTAATGTTGGGAGAATTCGTTGATGATTATACTGTTCGAGTTATAGATGTTTTTGCTATGCCGCAGACTGGAACAGTGAGTATATTTGCGAAGTTCATAATCTTACAAATTACAAGATAATTTGGACAATTGAGAAAGTACAAAGGCTATCCAGTACAAGTTAGCAACGCAGAACTAAGTTAATATTAGATTTCTGACTGTGCACCGCTGTTTAGGTACCTAATTGACTATGTATAACTACTTAAATGGAAGTAGGCCTTTACATGAAATTAATAGCTCTTGGAATTTTTCAAAAAGAGATGGTGGCAGTGGCCATCAATGAATGTGATTGGTTCTTATAAAGGGCGGAAATTGACAGATGAATGATATCGTGCACTGGTGTGTCATGGTGGTGTGTTCTGCTGTGTTGTTTGTATTGTTTGTAATGAGCACAACGTAAGTAAAAAAAAATAATAAACCCTATGTTAATGGCTTATAAACGTAAATGTCAACGGATCAGTTATTACTGCTGGTTCAAGAAATAAATTCTTTGTGCTCTCCTTTCTTTGAGAGAGATGTCAGTATGAATTTTTTTTTTCAAAATCTTACTAGTAGTGCAGGCAACAACTCGTACAGCCGCCATGATAGCCATTGAACCTTCCAGCAGATTTGTTCCTAGTTCACTGCAGCGTGGCGTCATTGATGTCCACCAGTCCGCTGAAATTCGGAATACGCCGTATGTGACAAGATTAGTGGGTTAGTTGAGGGGGATATCTAAGTGATGTCACTTTCGTGTAACGAATCTTGGAAATTAACGATGTGTTTGTCAGACTGATGTGGAAGTCGAAATTCAGGTTAGATTAAATTAAATTAGGTTACCGGTACCTCGCTACTTTTTTTTTTTAAGTTCTTTTGAAAAAGGGGTTAAAAATTGGGGGTTTTCAGGGGAAAAAAACCTGGGATTCTTTTGTTATAGGATATCGCTTAATTTTCGTCAAGTCTGACAAAGTCGATGGTGGAATGGATCTCCACAATTACCCTCAAAAGTACATTGTGACTTTCAAGAATACTTGATACGCGCCACTGCAAATGTGTTGTAACTCTTCTCAGGCTTTTTAGTACAATATATGAAATTAGGGACAAAGTAGAGCATTCACCCACCAATGTAACGACATCCATTCACCATGATGTAACGAATATTGCACACTTTTATCATTGCCAATGTGGCGTTATAAAGCAATTTTCAACACTTTTATCACAGTCACAACACTGTTCTTATTGAACTATATATATGGAATTATCACTATATTAACCCATTTATTATTTCACAAAAAACACACTGAACGAACTAAATGTATTAAAGATTTTATTAATTTGTCCTACAGAATAATATGTGTAATATTGAACTAAATATAATTATGAAAGTCGCCATATTTTCTTCCCACCATCACGATCCACTTCCACTAGGGGCATCCAACATGGCACGTGAGGTAATCTATGGCGAGTCCTCGGCCTCATCTCGCCAAATACCATCTCATTATCATCAATCCCATCGACGCTAAATAACCTCGTAGTTGGTACAGCGTCGTTAAATAACAAAGTAAAAAAAAAAAAAAAAAGAAAGAAATGAAAACAGGCTTGCAATTTTGGTATTGGTTTCTGATTTTGTAGGGAGTCAGTGTGGAGGCAGTGGATCCAGTATTTCAAGCGAAAATGTTGGACATGTTGAAGCAAACAGGGCGTCCAGAAATGGTGGTTGGATGGTATCATTCTCATCCAGGATTTGGTTGCTGGTTATCTGGTGTGGATATCAACACACAACAGAGTTTCGAAGCATTATCAGAACGTGCTGTTGCAGTAGTTGTTGATCCCATCCAGAGTGTGAAAGGTTAGTATAAACTACTGATAATTCACCTTATAAAATAAACAGTAAGTATACAGGTGTCTGTTGAGTGTTATGGGTTAAATTCTGTCAGTGATCCAGAAGCTTAATAAGCAACTGCTATTTATAAGTTACAATGTTTTCAATTTATAGATGAAGAATGAATTTATTCATTGTGACTTTTGAAGTTCTGTTACAGTGCATGAGGTTTTATGTGTCAGGTCCTTAAAGACACAGATAAAGATACCATCTTTCTCTTTTCCTGTGGACATCCTTCCTTATTGGGATGACACTCTCCAATGATGATGAGTTGTCAGTGACAGAACACTCATCTTCTAATTCTTCGTAATCAGAAATTGCGTTATTTTCTACATTTTCATCATCCAAATCCTCTAAATTAATTATGAACTATCACTAATTTCATTCATTAATCCAGCCTTCTCCCAGTAAAACTATTCTCTTTTTTGTATATGCTCACTAGCTAGTCTCATTTTTATTCCGTAACTTTTTCAATAGCATTCTCAGACACAGAGGTATTTCTATGAAATGACAAAGAGCGTAATCCTAAGTATGATACTGTTGTGGAGAATATTGGATAACAGTTGATTAAGAAGCCAGTCTTTAAAGACAACACTGTCCATATCTTGATGGTAATCCTTTGTGGACTTTGATATTTTCAAAGTTAGCAGGATGTTGATGAAATCAGTTGAACATGCGGCATGTAAAACTATGAAGCTCTGACCTTTTCCTGTTAGGTATTTTAAGTGGAAAGTCATCGTCGTTTTTTTCCTCCATACTTTGCTTTTGGTATGATATACATTCGTACAGGTTTCATTTTAGTACACAGTGGAATGACCCATAGCTCTTAACTGTTTCATTGTTCTTACAAATTTAAACCTCTTTGAAACAATATCCAGCCTTTCCATTAAGAACTTTCTTCCATTTGTGTTTTTAACAAATCTCCTCCTCTTCCTCCTCCTTCTTCTTGTTCTTTTTCTTCTTCTTCTTCTTCTTCTTCTTCTTCTTCTTCTTCTCTTCAAGTATTAGGCCATATGGCCTGTTACGATCTCACAGTTGAATTTTCAATCCAGTGCTTTTTGGACAACCGAGAGATCTCTTCCTGTTTGGACGTTGGTGGAGCATGACTTTTGGGATTCTATCTCTACGCATGCGATGCGGATGATTTATTCAGTTGTTTCGATAATGTTTCACGTGATTAATTACAGGTTCTAGGTGTAATTCTTCCATTACATCTTCATTGCGTTTGTGATCCCATTTCATATATCCTGCTGTATATCTCATGAATTTCATTTCATTGGCCGTTATTCTGCTTTTGTCTTTCTTCCTCAATGTCCATGCCTCACTGCCGTAACAAGGCACAGGTCTCGCCAAGGTCTTGTATATGCGAAAATAATTTATTTTTCTTAAAACTTCCCTTAAACTCCATGTACTTGCCTTGAACAAATTATCTTTTTAGAGCATCACCTACATTCTGTAAACTAGGCACAACATCTGTCTGATATAAGGAATAGATGGTTCATTCTATAGCAGCTGCACAGAAATAGTCTGCTGATGTTTTTTTAGGTGTCCATTTCGGGAATTTCTTTTCTGGGATCTGCAAAGTATAGTCACTTGCATGAACTTTCTTTTGTTCACTAAAAATTCTATGAATCTTACGAGCAGATACAGAAGTAGATGCAGCAGTTCTTTTGATTATACTTGTTACTTAAATTGTTTTTTTTTTTCCACATTTTAGTGCCTTACATTCATCAATGAAGAATTTATGAACTTTAATAATAATTTCCCTTTTACCTGACTTTATGGCTTTTTCCTGTTTACTAACATCAGTTGTTTTAAATACAAGCTCAGTTGCAAGAACAAGATTTAGAAAAATAGTACAGTTCAACACAAACATGTTGCTGATTATATGTGTTTTTAGGCTTTCACAGTGAACGTAAACAGAAATGGACTTTTGGGTATTCTGCCGTGTTCTGGAACTTGACATTTCCAATTTTCGGAATTACATGCAGGTCCTATCATAATGGCAGATAGGTATGACCAGAGGAGTCATCAGTTCTGTTGGGCTTGTTATATCTGGCTCAGTCGCCTGGAGTAGCCCAACAGAATAGGCAACCTGTTTGATTATGTATGTAATTCCAAAATTTGGAAATGTTAACTTCCAGGACATGGTGGCTGGAATACCCAAAAGTCTAATTCAGATGATGCTCATTGTTTACACTTTGCAAGTTGTTTAACTTAAAACAGTATGTACTCAAGTTGAAACCGCACCTTCTCACAGAATACACATGATTAATATTTCCCTCATCACTATGACTATAGCAGTATTTACGTAAAGATTATTATTTTTTTGGTCCTACAGAATATATCTGTTATGGTAACAATTAATATTGAGAAAAATTCTCTCCGACGCCGGAGGAGGGGAGTTCGATCCAGTGCTGTGAATTGAATTTTGGCATAGCTCAATGGTGAGAGCGCTTGGTACGTAGAACCAAGGACCCAGGTTCGATTCCCGGTGCTGAAGCGAATTTTTCTCCTATAATATTAATTGTTACTATAACAGATATATAATCAGGTGGCCCGGGTTCGAATCCCAGTCGGAGCAAGTTACCTGGTTGAGGTTTTTTCCGGGGTTTTCCCTCAACCCAATACGAGCAAATGCTGGATAACTTTCGGTGCTGGACCCCGGACTCATTTCACCGACATTATCACCTTCATATCATTCAGACACTAAATAACCTAGATGTTGATACAGCATCGTAAAATAACCCAATGAAATAAGTAACAGATATATTCTGTAGGACCAAAAAAATAATAATCTTTACGTAGATGTTTTAGCAACAGTGCATATTTCTGTACAGATTACTGTGCATATTACTGTGGAATCCCGGCCACCAAGTCAGTCAGAGTGCACTCCTTGTATAATAGCAGTTGACTTAATATAAAATGTGAACATAGTGCCCAACTTGCAGTCAGGCCACAAAGGGAAAAACACTGGTGGAGGGGAGTTCGATCCAGTGCTGTGGATTGGACTTAATGGCTTAATGGTGTAGCTTAATGGTGAGAGCACTTGGTACATAGAACCAAGGACCTGGATTCGATCCCCAGTGCCGGAGCGAATTTTTCTCCTATAATATTAATTATAGCAATATTGGTAAGAGAGAGGAGTTGTAAAAGGCCTGATATTTCTAAGAATTCAGACAAAAAGAGGTAGTTGACCATGTTTTTCCCCACCCTCTTCTTTACAAGCCTAGACAAGGACAGAGCAAAATCTGCCAGCTTAGCCCTCCGCTACTGTAGTAATGCACACAAATTGTTTTGTTTAATGTTAAATAAGGTTGTTTTATAACATTTGTTGTTACTAGTGGTAGAGTGTCTGGCTACAAATCCAGGAACATGGATTCTATTTATGGCAGAGAAGTGGAAATTTATTTTCCTTTATAATTGAATGTGTTTCCCTTGTCCTGTTTGCTTTTCACTGCCTTAAATGGTGGCCTTGCTTGTACTGTACTGACCATATGATCAAGGAGTCTTCGTGTTTTTTGTATGTTTAATGTTGGGTCGTAATCTTCACATTGGTGAGGACAGAATAGGTCATGAAAATAGATGATGATAATTCTGTAACAAGACGACCTGGTCTTCTTTGGTGTTCTAGTGATTTACATGCTTGCACTATAAGATTCGAGGGATGCAGCTTCAAATTTGGTCGAGAATAATGAATTTTTAGGAGCTATAATATTTCTTAGGGTAACTTTCTCTGGAAGTAAAATAAATCAGGGATCATATTTTGTGCATTTATAGCATTAAAGAGAGATCTTCTACAAAATTACTTGCAAACATTTCTCTGCTTTATGCAAATACATCTATCTGTAGGCCTGTTACACTGAAGTGGTCTTTAGAGCTTGAAGATACTAACTTACTTACGGCTTTTAAGGAACCCACAGTTCCTAACAGTGTTGCAAATATTGTGAACCATTCTGCAAGGTTTTTAAAAGTTGCAGAAGACATAGAATTGTGTTAACATTGTTTATGCAATCTATTTTGTTGTACAATACAAAAATTGACATTCTCATTGCGATGCATTTATTTGGAAATACTTTATGGGAATATATATCTTGTTGTTATTTTCTAATGCCAGACGTTTGACAATAAAGTCATTTGATCTCTTGCACTCGAATATTTTCAAAGATATTGTCATGGTCAGCCACTGAAGCACAGATTTTGAGTGTTCCGAATTCATTTCTTGATTTGAATTGCACACTGGGCAGTTAGGGGACTGATATATTCCAATTCTATGCCAACATTAAGGTTTGCTTCTTGAATAATGATATCTACATTATTATCTGAAAGTATATTGGCTAGTACAGTCTTCTTAGCTGATGTTATACCGCCAGCATTCCATTGTAAGATGTTTAGTTGATTCTGTACCATTGAAGTAGTCCCCGCCCGGTGATCTGATTGGGGGACTATTTTACCTCTGGATAATTTTACTTTAATGGTACTTATTTCATATTGGAGTGGTTAAATGGCAAGTTGTAGCCGATTTAAGTGAACACCATATTTTAACGTTTTGGTGGCTACTTCATCCACACACAAACCCCAGAATGTCTGGAGGACCACACCTGCTGTTGGTCGACGGGTCTACTAGACTTAGTTGAGAGAGCTTGTTGATCACCAGCTTTCCCTCCTTAAGCCACTGGAGGACGATTTTAGTGCCATAGCAGGTCAGCACTAGGAACAGAAAAGTAGAAGGGTAGGAAAGAAAGTGAAATGAATCCCTAGGCCTCAAATGTTCTAATACTGTCGAGGTCGAAGAAAGTAAGAGTTCAGTCAGAGGACTGGATAGGAAAGGGTAAAGAGAGAATTAGGTATTGAATAGAGGAAAATTATACCAAATTCGGTCATTAACTCATCAAGCTGACCAATGCTAATTGATGAGTAGCCCCTTCCTTTAGTTCAGCTTGTAAAATTATGCTTACTAACAGCTGTACCACGGGAAGGTAGGGATGGGACATTGGGTATTTGTCCAGGTTGGTTCCTTAAAGCCTTCAGGGGGAAGGATTAATGGCTCTCCCCCCTGTATTCGACAAATACTCTTTCATATCACTGATGATTTGTTAGAAGCTGGTTGATGATAGATTATATTTAGAGTATACTTTGTAAAAATTTTTAAAGCCTCTATTCTTTAATATTATGTATGTCTTATTCATTTTACTTCTTCTGTATTTAGAAAAGTAGAATTAAGAATTAAAAAAAACTATGAATATATAATGAATTAAGTTTTTCTTCATTTTTGTTTGACAATAGGAAAGGTTGTTATTGATGCATTTCGGTTGATAAATCCTAACATGATGGTATTAGGCCAGGAACCACGTCAGACTACATCCAACCTTGGTCATTTGCAGAAACCATCAGTTCAGGTAATTCTGTTTTCTTTTTCTTGCTCTTTCTCTCCCTTCGGTCTCATTATGTAAGATTTATGTGATATTATTTACACATGGGTCTGATTTTCAAGGACATAGCCTCCAGCAGTTGTAGGCCTAGCTTGTGTGATCTGCATGTAGCTACTACAGTCAGGAATAAAACTGATACATTGACTATTGCAATTGAAAGTTTTAATATAAGTCTCGCTTATTACGAAAAATGAGAGCATTGGTCACAATTATTTTACACGTTAAATTTATGGTACAACTACATTCAGATTTGTTGCATTGTTAATTGATACTTTTTGATGATAGTGATTTACAATTAAAAAACCAGTGATGTTAAATGTGACTATCAGTGACATTATCAGTAAGGTTTTGTCTTAGAATGTAAGGGAGTTATTTATATATTATGATTATTTAATTTATAGATTACTCATCCATGAATTAATTTTTTATAGGCTCTGATTCATGGCTTGAACAGACACTACTATTCCATCAGTATTAACTATCGAAAGAATGAGTTGGAACAAAAGATGTTGTTAAACCTCCATAAAAAGTCATGGATGGATGGACTGATGCTTGCGGACTATTCAGAACACTGCAAACTAAATGAGACAACAGTTAGTGACATGCTGGATTTGGCACGGAACTACAACAAGGTAATTGCGGCTTTTTTATGTGTATGTATTTATTTACACTGCAAGTGGGCAAGCACCCGGTGGCAGTGGTATACACAATAAAATTACAATACACAATACAATAAGAATACACAATACAGTTTAACATAATAATTACAATTAATAATGAAACATAAAATAACCTAATTTTACAATACAACCTACATATGTATAGGCCCTACATAAGTTTCAATAGTCTTTCACTTTACTCTCATCTCACTCACTGTAGTGGCACTATGACGCATTTCACTGACACTCTATAACACATTTCACTGACACTATAGAACACATTTCATTGACGCTATAAATTATCACTGATCGGAACTATTCACTGCACTGTAAAACCATAACTTCACTGATACAACAGTTCAAATAAGACAAATAATTACACCCTTATGCATACTTATAAACAGAACTACATTTAAGCTAAATATTTCTAGTCTAAGGCCCTCTTACACGCTATTTTTAAATAATTTACAATTCAAACCAAGGGAGTAACTCGTCAGGCTAAATAAATACATGTCACCTTAAAAAATTAAATGTTAAATGTCACCTTAATTTTAATTTACACGTTATACACAACTTTTTAAGTTATTCTTGAATCACCTTAAGGAAGGACAGCCCTCAAAGACCACTGCAGGTAGGTCATTCCAATCATTTATAGTTCTATTTAAAAAATGAGAATTTACTTACATCCGTTTTCTGTTTCCTACATTTGATTTTAAAATCATGATCATTCCTACCATAGTATGTTGGCTTTTCTAACCAAGCCGTTATGTCTACCCATGCTTTCTGACCTAGATGTGCTCTATACAATGATGTTATTCTAGTTTTCCTATGTCTGTTTTCCAAAATTTCCCATTTAAGTTCTTTTATCGTATCGTTTCCATCTTCTCTTTTACCTTTAACAAATTTAGCTGCCCTATACTGGATTCTTTCTAAGGAATGTAGATTTCTTTAGAAGTAATATTTTATTTGCTTATATTACATAGAGACTGTTTCTTCAGCAAATAGCATTAAATGAAGGTGGTATTCCAAGAACTAAAATAATGAATATTTTAATAGTCATTATTTAACCCAGGGGTCAGAAGCTCATACTGAAGGGGCAGTAGCAACCTCACCCCACTTTTTGTTCATGCACACAACACTAAGTCAATGAAAGGCCACTCAACTTGAGTGCAGTCACAGTCTGCATCAGTGGCGTAGCATTATCATCTGAAAAGTTAATGACATTAAATATGGCTAATTGAGCAATATCTTTATTATCTGTACTTTCATCTAGTGCCAAGGAGTACCACTTCATAGTTTGTATTTTATTCATTAATTGTGCCTCTTCATCAGAACTAAGAGCCACTATTCTGCCCGCAACTGTGTGAGGTGACAGACTGATGCACTGGAATTGTTCGACTATGTTAGGGCAAACATCTTTTGCAGCTAAAACTAAACAGTCTTTAACATTCTCTCCCATTGTGAATGGTTTCATTCTATCCGCAATATATTTTGAAATGCGGTAGCTGGCACGAACCAATTTTTGTGCTGTGTTTGTTCACTATCTTGTGCGATTTTTTTAGTGTTTTGCCTTTTTAGACTTTGTAACAACTACTTCCTCTCATCCCCTATAATTAAAGACTGGAATTTTTTGTTGAGTTCAAAGTGCAAAATGTGGGATTTTCAAATGGAAAAATCAATGTTTTCAATTGAATTTTTCGGTATTTTCAAAATACACAGCTTTAATAGCACGACAAATACCCTAGCTTTCAAAATATATTTCAGAAAAAAGATTGACATTTTCTGTTGACAAACACGTTTTCCCAGGTATTCGCAAGTTTCCTTTTTCTTTTTGCACACTGCTAAAACAAGTAGCAATAGAAGTCTGCACAGAAGATTGTTCGTCTTCCTTGCGAAAATTAATCGCCGATACATGTTTTGCCGACTTCAAATGTTTCTCAACAGTATCTCTTCCTTCCCACGAGACCTGACAATTACAAAATTTACACATAATTGTACTTTTGCCTGTGCAATAATATACTGGAAAGCTCTGTCCCTTGCAGATATTTTATTATTAAGCATTCTTGTAGCCTTACTTGCACAGGGACACAATAATGTTCTTTTGGCTATGTGCAACACTATAAACAGATAAAACAAGCACACGCAGCATGCTCCAAAATAATATCACAGTCGTATATACAGTCACGAAGCTTGAGTTGTTGAGGGTACTAGGAACAATAGACTGTGCCGGTACTATTTCGCATTGTCTGTGATGAGGCAATATTAGCGATCATAGTGGTTAGCAACTGTTTGTGATTGCTATAGAGTTTTAAGCCTAGTTCGCAGAAGTCTGATATGTAGTAATAGACAACAGAGTCACAAGGACTGGGTAATGAATCTTGTAAACTGTGCACTAATTTGTAAGAGTTAGTTAAGAGGATTAGAGACCTTTAACAGTACCAAAAGGAAAATACTGAATGACAAGAATGATGTGTCAAAGAGGTGGAGGCGTGGCTTCTATTTTATAAACTATACCGAAGAACAATATTAACTTTTAGCACCTAAAGTTCCGGGCTCTAGTGATAATACCAGTGAAATGAGTCTGAAGTCCAGCACCGAAAGTTACCCAGCATTTGCTCATATTGGGTTGAAGGAACCCCCGGGAAAAAACCTCAACCAAGTAAATTGCCCCGACCAGAAATCGAACCTAGGCCACCTGGTTTTGCAGCCAGATGTGCTAAGCGTTACTCCACAGGTGTGGACCGTATGCATGTATGTATAGATAAGGAGGGAAGACCTGGCATGTGAGCTGTGAGAGAGGGGAAAGAATGAGGTATTAGAGAGTTTGTTTCGTAACAGTTAATATTACAGGGTGTAACAACTTTAATATTTAGAATTGCTGGAACATGTTCTCTGACACATTCTACGTTGATTAAACCTAACATATCTATATCCGAAATTGAGAGGTTACAGAGATAACAGAGCTGAAAAAAATAGAATTTCTTGCAGCTCCAAGCATTATACCGTTTATACAAGGTCTATTTTATGGCATTACTAAGTAGAGATGCATAAGAAACATTTGAAAAGCAGTGAATGAAGGAAATTTTACTTTTAAGATAAATTAAATTAAAATTGTTTAGGTTGTTAAGGAAACGAAACAGACAACAGTTTAAAATAACAGTTGTGAGAAAAATAAACCGTATTGTGACTAGTCTTTTTATTGAGTTTTGACCATTAAAACATGCCTTTTGTGTACACACATCAGGAATACGCCGACATAGTTTATGTGTATGGACTATGTGATGGCAATGCAACAGCATCTGTTTTGGCATATCAAGCACGGTTCCCAAATCGTAGGATTTCTAGTGCACAGGTATTTTCACGTGCCTATTGGCAAATTTCAAGAAGTACAGTGTTTGGAATCTTAAGGACATTTTTTTTTTAACTTTACACAACCTATCTTCCCCTCCATACTCATTGATGATATAGCGAGGCACATAAGGTCACAGGGCAGATCTTGCCTCCTCTACTGTATGTATGTATCTAATGCTCTTGATTTGGCAATAAAGCCATTATTCTGCATTTAATTTCCTCTCGAGTGTCATTTCTTACTGTTGCTTCAAGGTACTGTACTTGAATTTTTCCTCCTTTTCAAAGGATAAATTTCCAATTTTTATATTTTCATTTCGTACTATGTTTTGGTCACGAGACAAACTCATATACTTTGTTTTTTCGGGGTTTACTTCCAAACCTAACTCCTTACTTCCAGTACTTCAGGTAAAATTCCCTTGTTTTTCCTAATCGTTTGTGGATTTTCTCCTAACATATTCACACCATCCGCATAAACAAGCAGCTGATGTAACCCTTTCAATTCAAAACCCTCTCTGTTTTCCTGGACTTTTCTATTGGCATATTCTAGAATAAAGTTAAAAAGTAGATTAAGATGTACAGTTTATTTAAATATCTTGAAAACTTTCAATTTTATAGTTGCACTGTTCACTTAAATTGTGGAATATGATCTGAAATCCAGATAATGTGATGCACAAAATGAGATGGTTCTTTTCAATTTTGGCACATGACAGCAATTTCACGACTAAAATATTCTCCACTGTAGTAATAAAAAATTTTGTCCCCTACCAGGCACTCGAGGATGAAGAAAAAATGACGCCAGAACAGTTGGCAATTAAGAACGTTGGTAAGCAAGACCCAAAGAGGCACCTGGAGGAGAAGGTTGATGTTTTGATGACAACCAATATTGTTCAGTGCCTGGGGGCAATGCTGGACACTGTTGTCTTCAAGTGATGTCGAGGATTGCCGAGGAGTTTGTGCTTCAGATTCACCTGTCACACATGCAGTTACAGAAAAATAAAAACATTAATCCCTGTGACACGTTGGAGAACATTTATTTTATCAAAATTATTTATTAAGAACTTGCAGTTAAGAAATCTATTTCTTTTAACAGTCAAAGGGATAAAATGTTTTAATGACCCTGCAGTGTTTTGCTGTGAATGATAACTCAAATTATAAAACGAGGTATGCAAATGTTCTAGTTTGCAATTGGGAAGTTCTTGTACTGATTCTCTTCAATAATAAGATATTAAAAACAAAATTATTAATCTTTTTAATTATGGTAACATTGTGCTGTTTTTTTTTTGTACAGCCCATCTTGTCATGTGATTTTATATTGATCAAATGATATACTGAAATGTGACTTATTCACAGAATCATCTTAAGTGATGATGACCCCCAGCATGATGATCATGAAGAATATATACATTTTTTTTTTCTAGTTGGTTATTTAATAACATTGTATCAACTGCTAGGTTATTTAGCATCGATGGGATTGGTGATAATGGGATGGTATTTGGCGAAATGAGGCTGATTCGCCAGAGATTATCTGACATTCGCCTTGCAGTTGAGGAAAACCTCGGAAAAAACTCAACCAGGTAATCAAACCTGCGTCCAAGTGCAACTCCATGTCGACAGTCAAGCACCTTAGCTGACTGAGCTACACTGGTGGCTTTTCCATTGTTGAAAAACTTCTTTCACACAAGTGGTTCATTGGTCGTCATCATCTGTTTTCGTGTCCCTGATTCTCGTTATCAATTAAAGTGGCCTCATTTGATAGTTCTTTAATAACCACTTCATGAATTCACATTTGACCAAAATATTTGTCGTGCGCCGGTCTCCGCTGACGTCCCTCTGCTGAATGCTGTGGTCACAGGTGTTGAGAGGGGAAACAGAAGTGACAAGACAAGATAGGTCGAAGTGTGTGTGTGGGGATGATATTGAAAGGAAAAATTCTGCTTACAGATACAGATATTTATTTCAATAATTAGTTCCTCTACTCGGTCTTGGGCAGGGAAACGGGAGTGTCATTAAAAAAATCTCGAATATTGAAATATATGTTCCTGTGACTCTGATTGAGACTAGTTAAAGAGCTGACGGAGCTAGGACGGGAGATATAAGAAGTTAGGGGTAATGGGAGTATCTGGAAAGAGGTGAAACTAAACTTGCTCGAAAGAAAAGGGGGCGACTAAGGTGAGTAAGAGGGAGATGTGAACTAGGTACCTTCACCTATCGAGCTCGCAAACATGGCTCGCGAATCCGACCGATGAAGAGATGGGATGCAGTTATCGAGCTTGCTAGACATAGCCCGCGACTCCGACCACTGCAGGGAGTTTGAAGGAAGGACTAGGGTTGAACAAGCCGGGGGGGGGGAGGGGATGAATGTGGGAAGAGAAGTGAGAGAGTGAAGCGCTCAGAGGAGAAGAGAAGTGGTTAGTTTGAAGATGAGAGACCGACTGGCTCTAGCACATTCGACACGAGCTTATAAAGGCTGGCTCCCCCATCCATCACGTGACTAGTGACGTCACATTGGTGCAGACCAATGGGGAGAAGGCAATTCCCCCAGTTAACGATGTGTCTTGCCTGAATGCCCTCTTGTGGATTTTAAAGTAAACTACTTGTGTGGGCTACACTGGCCGCATTGGTAGGGTGGGTGATGCAATGTTGACGAGGCAAAGTAGCCGGTCATTGGGAGTAAAGTCTTTCTATTACCTGGGTGGCCAAACCGTTCTCCCCTTATTTAAGAAGGGTGGCGAGGGTAGAAGGCAGGGGGAGATGACCGTCTGCTCTCTAAGATTTGCCATGTGGCGAGTGAAACTAGAGAATAAAGAAAAATCGAGGCAGGCTCGCAAGGAGCATAATGAAGGAATCACAACATATTTTATGAGATGTTTAATGAAAAATTGTTTTAATCTGTATTCACATGAAAATTCGATTAATTAGTCCTCCAGTTCAGTGACTCGATGTTACTCTCCATGTTCTCCTCAATAGCCCGTGGTCCAGGTAACACAGGGGTTTCCTCCAGGAATTCCAATTCCCCTCTAGCATTCCAACAAATCTCCATGATCATCTCATTTTATCGGTGGATGTAGTGTAGACCAGCTTTCTATGTCACACCCTGTTCAACGATTCTGTCAGTAAATTGGTCTACATAACTGGCTTCAAATGGGTGAATGACGTAAATCGAGTGATATAATCCTCAGAAAGGCTTCCTCTGGCAAAGTAGTGAAGATGTGGGTTCCATATAGTGGATTTAAAACACGTAAAAGAGTCCTGTCCATGATAGAGGGCTCCAGGCAAGACTTTTTAGCCATTTCACGTTGAAAACCTCTGCAGTTGAAACCATCATTAAATAAGATATTGCAATTACAACTGCTGCTTCTGATCTCTTGAGGTGGGTTATGAGTAACGATGATTACTCAACATGCTTAAATTCAAATAGATGCGCTTGCTTGGATGGCATTCTCGAGAGTATGGCTTCACTTGACTTGTTGGTATAGAACATCAAGGATATAATTGAACTTTATATAATTTTCATTTAAAATCATGGATGTCTTTTATTTACATAAACTCATTTACAGTTACGTTACTTTCCCTGTCTCTCATATGTACTGACACTGTCTTCAGTGGCGTATGCTGAACCTGGAGTATGGGTGTTCTGTTAAAAATATATAATTGGTCTATAGTCGCACAAGTTTAGTAGAAATTTCAAATTCATTAACTACTCGTGCTACGTGAGTAAATAAACCATCTGCTGTTCAATCAGCACTAACATCTACAAAGTCCAAGAATCTTTCATAGACATAGCAGAGAACTGTAGATAGTTGAGATTTGTTCTCAATATAGAAGTTTCATCAAGTATTATAGCTACAAATGAAACTGAGTTAATTTCATTTTCTATTTATTCGTTTTTTACATCAGTAATAGCTTCTATGGTATCATTTTGAATCAATGAAAAAGTTCCTGGAAACACTGTGGAAGAATTTAGATGGTTTTCTAAAAGTAAACCATATTTCTTTAACACGTTCAAAAATTCTAAAAAATTTCCTTTGTTAAAGCTATCTGATTCGTCATGTCCCCATAGAGGGAGCTCCTGGTTAGCTAGAAAACAAATAGCATCAATGATTCGTATTAATACATCTCTATTTTTCTTTACCCTTTCGTTGTATTTATTGGTATCAGTTCTTCATTGATCATCAAATAAAGTATCAATTCACTTGAATAATTTCAAGAGAAAAATTGTTCCGGGGCTGGGTATCGATCTCGGGACTCTTCGCTTAGTGCACAAATGCTCTACTGACTGAGCTACCCCAGGAACCATACACGACACCGTCACAATTCTTCCCTTTATATCCACACAACTCATCCCCATTTAAGTTGTGTGGATATAAAGGGAAGAATTGTGATGGTGTCGTGTATGGTTCCTGGGGTAGCTCAGTCAGTAGAGCATTCGTGCGCTAAGCAAAGGGTTCCAAGATCGAAACCCGGTCCCGGAACAATTTTTCCCTTGAAATTATTTAAGCCTGCTTCACAGGAAGCTTCTACCTGAAAGTCAAATTTGCATATTAATTCACTGTTTGCCAAAAAGTTTTGATTTCAGGAAACATTGTATGTGAGTTTGAGATTTTGAATGTTTTTGCTGTGCACTACAAAAGTGATTTAAGTCAGCAAATCCATACTTACTCCAAACCCCATTTTTGTTAGAAAACAATAAGCATGGCCAGCAAAATAACCTGTTTGAAATTTCACAGACCTGGCACGAGCTTTTCAGGCCTTAGGAACAAATTTTACTGCAAGACAGGTCTATCTACAGTAGCGTGCAAATTAATCCGAACAACGTAATTACTTATCCAAAAACACTCAAATGGGATAAAAAAAGGATCTAAGACATACCTCAGTAATCTATGCGGCCTCCCTTGTTCCTAATAATAGCTCTGAGACGATTTGGCATGGATTCCACTAATTTCCCATAAATATTCTTCATCGCGAAACCATACACCAATGAGGGCAGAAATCATCTTCTCCTTTGTAGAACAATCCATTTTTTGCATTCTTCTTTTGCAAATTGACCACAAGTTCTCAATGGGGTTGATGTCAGGTGAGTTGCCTGGCCAGGGGGGTACCTGAATATTCTTGTTGAAGAATTCTGTAGTTTTTCAAGACGTATGGCATGGTGCCAGGTCTTGTTGGATCACACCTCTGCCATCTGGAAATGATTTTTGCAGCTGGGGTACGCTTCTGGTTTCCAATAAGTGAATATATTTGTCAGAATTCATCATTCCCTTGATAGGTATTAAAGCTCCAGGCCCTTCATGTGTAAAACAACCCCAAAACATTACTCTAGGGGGGGGTATTTGGGTGCTTGTTGGAGATGAGCTGCTGTTACTTTTTCGGATCCTTTGCATACGTAAGAAACACGGTGACCGTGGACCTCGAAATGAGACTCATCGGAAAAAAGTACATTCTTCCAGTCATTCACTGTCCAGAGTTGATGTAATTTTGCCCATATTAAGCATTTTTTGCACATAACAGGGGTTAGCAGTTGCTTCTTAATAGACTTACGAGCCCTTCGTCCAGCTTCCAAAAGCCTACGCCGCACTGTTGTGACGTGAATATTCGCCCCAGTGGTAGCCATTAACTCGCGGGTTAAGTCGACAGCAGTTAGTCTAGGATTTAATTTACTTTTCCTGACAATCTGCAGGTGAAGTCTTCCTTTTCTGGCCACAGTTTCCTTTTTTCTGGGGTGTGATGGATCCAGTCTCCCTGTATCGTTTTATGATCGAATTAACAGTAGCCAAACCGATGTGACATTCTGCAGCAATTTGCCTCTGAGTCATAGAAGAATGCTCTGCTAATGTTATAATTTTAGACCGTTTTCATGGAGTTATATCCATTTGTGAAGACGACAGAATGTACACAGGATTGCAGTATTAAGTCTTCAACACAACTGAAATGCTTATAAGTACAAAACGACAGGCAAAATGTCACATATTATTAAAAAAAAATGACAGACCTTCAACAATGGAATTACACGTACTACAGATGTCAATTAAAGCGGTATAAGCAACTGTGAGGCCAACAATGACAGAAAATGTAAAAATATGTCGTGTTCGGATTAATTTGCACGCTACTGTATATATATCACAAAGTTTTCAAATGGAGTACTTCTAAAATGCTATATGCTTCATTCAGTAAATAATATATTATAAAAAAGCACAACATTCTTTAATTAATTTCAGCCAAGTGACTGAGGCCTAGCCTCAGCTGCTGTGTCACAACTAGTATAACCAGTTTCTGAAAGTGAATATAATTTTGAAATATTTGTAGGCCTACAACTTTCTTTTGCATAATTTCCTAATTGTACACTTTATTTGCTCGAATGTTCTTTACTCTTCAGTCTTCTCAATTGTCACCTCAAGATCTTATTGAAAATCAACTTACTAATTTCTGACAATCTCTTTTTATGCTGTGAAATATACTGACTACAATAGAACTTCAGGTAAATATTGAATAGATACGACTTTTATTTAAATCACGTTGAGTAAATAAGTGAAATTTATTCAAATTTTTAAATGCACAATGGTTTCTAAGTACACCAGTAAATACAGTTTCGAGAAACAGAGAGTTTAATTTAAGTAATGTGAAGAGAAAAAACTGTTGCAATTGTCGTTCACAACATTCTAATGTAAATCCGTAATGCAATGTTCTTTACAAAATCTCGTTTTCTTCTCTCTCTTGTGATGAAATCCACCTTCTGATTAGCACTTCATGAACCTGGAACTTCGATAACACTGAAGGAAACTCCAAATTTTCGGGGCTTTCCTCAGAAGGCCAGATCACTTGGCACAATAATATTTCCTGAAAATATAAACACAGTTCCAATCAAAGTTTTTGTAATAACTAAAAACAAACATTTTTTTTTAACTTTTCCATAATTATGTTTCAGACATTCTAAAAGTGGGCTTTTGTTTTTTGGACTGCACATAAAAAGTCATTCTTCATAATCCTAAGAAGTTAGATATTTAACTTATAATGATGTAACTCTCAATACATTGTATTTACTTCTAGTATTACAGCTTTTTTTTATGAAAATCACTATAGTAACATGAAATTATATTAGTTCTTTATAATGAGATTCTGTGTTATTTTCCAAGTAAGAAGGTATTACAGACTCAGGTGAAAGTAATTTATGGACAAACCATCTACAAAACAAAGTAAACTATTGCATCTGGCAGTAAAGACAAGGTAACTTTTCATTACAATGAGCAACCTTTCCTTATTATTTACATACATAAGTGTTCTGCCTAAGGACAGGCCTTTCTCTGCAAACCCAGCATTCTCCAATCTTTCCTATTTTCCACCTTCCTCTTGTCTCCGCATATGATCCATATATCTTAATGTCGTCTATCATCTGATATCTTCTCCTGCCCTGAACTCTTCTCCCCTTCACCATTCCTTTCAGTGCATCCTTCAGTAGGCAGTTTGTTCTCAGCCAATGACCCAACCAATTCCTTTTTCTCTTTCCAACACGGCTTCGTTTCTTATTCTGTCTGTCCACTCCACATGTTCCATTCTTCTCCATATCCACATTTAAAATGCTTGTAGTTGCTTCTCTTCACTTCGTCGTTTCTACCCCATACAATGCCACACTCCACATAAAGCACTTCACTAGTTTCTTCCTTAGTTATTTTTCCAGAGGTCCGCAGAAGATGCTCCTTTATCTATTAAAAGCTTCCTTTGCCATTGCTATCCTCCTTTTGACTTCCTGGCAGCAGCTCATATTACTGCTTTTAGTACTCCCCAATTATTTGAAGCTGTCCACTTGCTCTATTGCCTCATTTGGTATTCGCAAGTTTACCTTCTTTATTTTTCTTCCGACAACCATACTGCTCACAGATGTCATTTAGCCCCAGTAACATTCCCTTAGTATAGTCTCCTCTTCTGCTAACACCACCATATCAGCAGCAAATCTTATGCACTTTATTCTTCTTCCTCCTATTATCACCCATCCCATGTTCTGAAAACAGTTCTTCACCAAATCCTTCAAGTAAATGTTGAACGGAGTAGGTGACTTTGACTCGTTTCATATAAAGATGTTATTCATTAACGGTCTTACTAATAAAAACTCTATATACAGACATTTAACTCTCTTATACTTATGCAATGAGTAGCTCGTTTATAAGTCCTGTGTAAATTCCTTACTAATAATCACTCCATACGTCGTGTATAACAGTATAACTGTTAACACAGCTACGTCATAGCTTCGTCATTACTTCATTACGAAAGGTAATGGAATATCTGAGATTCTCTATTGCATCCAGTAGAGCGCTCTAGTGTGCCGTGTTAAGAATCGATAGTACAACTGGCTCTGATCGATTACCACACTATATTTTGGTCAAAGAGTACAAGCTACAGCAATAATATTCTGCTTATTCTGTGCTCTTTGGTGTGTTCTTCTGTGGTTACAAGGCATTCATCATCATAAAATGACAGTCGATACGAACAGCTGTTAGAGGGGCGGCCATTTTTTCTCTATATACAACGCTTAAACAAGGGGTTTCGTGTATACTACTGGGTTCAAAAAGTTCCCGGAATTTTACTACCATTTTTCGTATTAATATATAACAAGGGATATTATACATTTGTTTTGTTGGTAACATTCATGATATCATTTTCTTAAAGTTTGTTGATAATGGCGATTGTTGGTTTTGAGTTGTAGGCAATTGTTTATCATAGTGTTTTGTTTGTTCAACGCATTTTGTAATTATGTCCACAGAGCAAAGTACAAACATCAAGTTCTGTGTTTTGTTACACAAAACTCCTGCAGAGACATTAAGATTGTTGGAAGAAGCATATGGCGAAGCAGTAATGAAAAAAACTCAAGTGTATGCCTGGCATAAACGCTTTTCTGGTGGCCGCGATAGCATCAAAGATGACGTACGCAGCGGCCGACCAACAACTGCAACAAATGAAGCAATCGCTCAGCGTGTGCATAATGTTGTGAGGGACGACCGACGTAAAACCATAAAAGAGATAGAAGCAGAGGTCGGAATATCAGTCGGAAGTGTACACAATGTTCTTCACAAGCATCTCAACATGCATTACGTGTCTCAGAAGTTAGTTCCGAAAATGTTGTCGGCAGAACAGAAAGAAACAAGAATGACTCTTGCTGGGGACATGATCAGTATGGCTGATGAAGATGGTGATTTCTTAAACAAAATTATTGCTGGTGATGAAACTTGGTGCTACTTGTACGACCCAGTCCCTAAATGACAGTCATCTTAGTGGAAATCGAAAACACCTCCTCGGAAGCAAAAATTTCCTAGGGACACTTCCAAAGGCAAATTTATGTTGGAAGTTTTCTTCGACTCTCAGGGTCTCAACCTCCATGAGTTCATTCCAGAAGGTCGTACTGTAACGAAAGAATTGTACGTAGAAATCCTCCGTCGCCTCCGGGACGCAGTGAGAAGGAAAAATCCAGAAAAGTGGGTAAAAAACAACTGGTTCTCTATGCATGACAATGCACCTGCTCATCGCGCAATTATTGTAAAGAATTTTCTTGCCAGGCACAACATAACTGCTTTGGATCATCCACCATACTCTCCTGATCTCTCACCACCTTATTACTTTCTGTTTCCCCGTCTGAAAAGTCATCTGAAAGGACGGAGATTCAATGCTGAAGAGGTTATCGCAAACGCGACGAGAGCACTAAGACGGGTTTAACAAAATGGCTTCCAGGCCTGCTTCCAGGAACTCTACATGCGTTGGCAAATGTGTGTTGTTGCGGAAAGAAACTATTTTGAAGGGAATGCTGTAGAATAATATTTAAGATACGTTGTTTCTATGATACTAGCAAATTCCGGGAACTTTTTGAACCTAGTATGTATAACTACTGCAAAGCAATTCCCATTGTATAGTTACAGATTGTTTATACATCCATCGCTTATGCATGGTTTATTAGTAACGTTTTCTGTCTCAACGCTGCATAAGTCTCGTATAAAAACTATACACAGTTTATTAGTAAGACCGTAAAAGAAAAAAGTAGTCGGTTTCTTTTCATAAGAGATTTACTCAGTTACTTTTAAAATATTTTGTTTATGAAATAAACATTATGTATATATCAGATTACAGGTATTTGGGAGAGATCTGTAATAATCATATATGAGGTAGATACCTAGACTAATTCCTACTGTCATGTTTTTTGTTAAATTATGTTGAACACATAAGCATACAGCTAATGTTTCACTTTATGCAAGAAATCTTACAGCACTTCCAGCTTGTGCTCGCTACTATAAATGAATCGACGGTTGCAGAAACAGCACATGTCAATACGCCACATTTCTGCAATCCCCGATTCAAATAAAAAAATGATAAACACATTACATCAACACCAACTACTTCTCAATGTAAAAAATCATGCTGCCTTTCACATCTCACCTTTCCAGCTGACTCTGCAAGTCTATTCAGTCCCATCAATCTTGTCCAAGATAATGTTCTTCCAAATCCTGCTATCCTTGTCCTGCTAGATTTATCTACAACCTCTATCACAACGATATATGATGCATGATAGAATGGAGGACCATGTTTATATAATACTGAAAATAATAATAATAAACATAGTTTTATACTTTATAATATTATTATTTTCAAAATAAACCTTTACCTTCATGACCTTTTAAGAAGGCATACTTTAATAAGAATCAACACAAATACTTCATACAGCGCATTCCCTGGTGAACTCAGCCAGTCATTGTGCTCTAGCTTGCCCAGCCGATACACCTGTTGTCTCGCATGTATTATGACTTCTCTTTCCGCATTCTAATTTGCCTTCAGTTAACCATAGTGCTACCCCCCAGACTAGGCACGTATTATCTCATAAGTTAAGTATCTGCCCTTCCCACGTTCTAACTTTCATTTCCCTGTCATGTCAGTCAGAGCCACAAGAAAGGACGTGTTTTTTTAAGTGTTTACTTTAAAGTGAAGTTTCGTAAATTAGGAGTGTTGAAAGTTGTGTTATTAGTGTCTGATTTTTCCAACAACTTTTTGTTGAAGTGTTATAAATAGTGCTGTGATAATGCCACAATATACATACACATTAGAACAGGGGCGGCCCGTCCTTATGTGCTACAGTACAATGATAATTATTGCTCAAATAATGTATTTGTAATACCATAGTATTTGATCTATCATTTGACAATTTCCCGTGGTTATGTTCATGACGCATTATAAAGTGTTTAGTCTTTGCTCTTCACTCTTTGGTGCCTCAGGGGGTTCGTTGTGCTACTCAAAACTCCACATGAGAATGTAGACAGTTATGCGCATGTGCGAAGCTGAAATCATTGCTCTGATTGGCTATTTTTACATGGGAAAGTGCTGTAATCAGCTTCAGCACTACACAGCTTGGAGATTGCAAAAGTAAAGCGTAACGAAAGAATGCTTGTTTGTGAAGGAACTCGGAACTATTTACAATGTATCTGGTAATTCAAGTGTCTGACTGCTGCTGCCATCTACCTGTTGAAGTTGCTGTCGACAGCTATACTATGCTGAACAAAAGTGTGTTCCATATACGGATTTCTATACGGAAGACCTGATTTCCGAAATATAGATGACTATTCAATTGTTACAATACATATAGTCTCCAACAATTTACAGGATCCATTCTGTGAAGTAACGAAGTTGTTAAATATTTTGGTTACAATAACCAATGACCACTGCTGAGCCTGAAAGATGTTTTTCTTGCTTGAAAAGCATAAAATTGTTTTTAAGGAACACTATGTCCCAGGATCGTCTCACTGCTCTTGCAATACCGTCAATAGAAAAGAGTATGATGTCCAAGATGGAGGGGTTTAACACTAAATGGCTGAATGGCAAGTTCTGCAGTACGAAAGAACGTCGTATGGACTTCATATTTCATCACTAGGCGAGACTCAAATTAAGATAAATACATATAAGTGTAGGCCGATATACAGATTGTAGCACACTCATTATTTTGACCACCAGCCACTACTGGATTAGAACAAAGAATTTTTATATATGATACGTATGTGATTAAAACTTCTTGCAGGGAAGTTACAAGGCGGTTTAATTCTCTAGTGTGCCTTCACCACACAGAGAGACAGTGCGTTTACTTGTTAACAGATTTAGGGAAACAGGAAATTGCTACAACTTGAGATGAATTGAAGCATGTGAACACCGATTTTCTTTGCAGATGTCAGAAATGTGTGGATGTAAGACATCATTTCCAACATCTCGTGTGGCAAAGCACATGCATGTAGTGATTGTTATTGTAATTTTATATTATGTAAAATGTAATTAAGAAACAGCCAGAGCCTGAGCCATGGTGGTAGTATATCTGATTTTGCGGGAGTTGGTGCATTGGCAAGCCGCCAATTTTGCTGCGAACTGGCCAAGTTCACGAGGGAATGCACTGTTTTTACAATGAAAAGACTTAAAAATTAAGAATATCATTTTATAGGAACCATGTTTTAACACGACAGTCAATTGAAACATGGAGAACTTATTGGTAATTTCCGAAAAATGCTTGTGACTATATAGTTTACTTACTTACTGGCTGTTAAGGAACCGGAGGTTCATTGCCGCCCTCACATAAGCCTGCCATTGGTCACTATCCTGAGCAAGATTAATCCATTCTCTATCATCATATCCCACCTCCCTCAAATGCATTTTAATATTATATCTTCCCATCTACGTCTCGGCCTCCCTAAAGGTATTTTTCCCTCCGGCCTCCCAACTAACACTCTATATGCATTTCTGGATTCGCCCATACGTGCTACATGCCCTGCCCATCTCAAACGTCTGGATTTAATGTTCCTAATTATGTCAGGTGAAGAATACAATGCGTGCAGTTCTGTGTTGTGCAACTTTCTCCATTCTCCTGTAACTTCATCCCTCTTAGCCCCAAATATTTTCCTAAGCACCTTATTCTCAAACACCCTTAACCTATGTTCCTCTCTCAAAGTGAGAGTCCAAGTTTCACAATCATAAAGAACAACCGGTAATATAACTGTTTTATAAATTCTAACTTTCAGAGTTTTTGACAGCAGACTGGATGATAAAAGCTTTTCAACCGAATAATAACAGGCATTTCCCATATGTATTCTGTGTTTAATTTCCTCCCGAGTATCATTTATATTTGCTACTGGACTATATAGTTTATATAATTAAATTCTCTGTACTTTTCTAAACATCATGACTATGTTGTCTTCGTAATATTTAAACATGGCAACAAAATTTGTGGGAAGTTTGAGGCTGTGCTGAGAGAAACATGAAACTACATCATTGTGAATACTGAAATTTCATAAAAATAATCTCTAAAATTTTACTAGGGAGATTTTTCATAATTTGATCATATAAAAATATAATTTGTGCATGCTATAATTAATTGAAATTATATGAATAGAAATAGCTATGTAGAGATTAATGATTGATAATTTGATGCAATCTACACTGGCCATGCAAGCATGTCTGATGCGTGTGTTCCCAACCAAGAGCCAAACAACGTTTTGTGCAATACTATAGCAATATTTATCACTATGCAAAATTATGAACTTAAAACTCATCTACCAACACTATTGCAGCAGGTCTTGTGATCTCATCAGTGTGGGGAATAATTATTATGTACAAAATATAAACCCTATTCATATTTCTTGTTTTACATTTATATTAAATTACGTGCTTATTTAGCATAATTAATATGTTACTATACAAGGAGTAAGCAAAAAGGTAATGAAAAATAATTAAAAATATATACTTACAGAAATCACCTCCAAATTTGATTCCTGGCTTCACTATCCATCCTTTAGAGCGGAAATAATGGTATATGACATATTTTGGAATGAAATCCTTTTGAGACTTGCAGAATAATTGCCACATTCCATCCAGAGCAAGGTAATTGCCAAATAAATCTATTACTTGTAGACATCCAAGACCATAACTCAAAAAGAAAGCTTCTTCAAGTGTAAGATGTAAGGTTTCGCGAATTGGAAAAACTTCTTTTTCTAATCTAGGGCAAAGGTTGGTCAAATAGCCTTCATCATCACTATCACTGTCAGGCACAACCACAAACATCCTTTCTTGCATTCCATCTGTAGGTTTCGTACCTTCTTCTTCAGTAATGTGACTCCCTGACAAATTCACTGTACTGTTAACTTTGGATCCATCACATTCAACATGTGCAGTTCTTTTTCTTTTAATCCCTGTAATACTATTTTCTTCACAGTCATTCACTTCATTACTCTCTGATAAACATCTGGCATTACTTTTATTGTCTTTTGCATCACCTGATTTTGCTGAATTCTTGTCTATGGCACTAACATTATCTTCATCTGTAGAGTCAATTGTAATAATTTCATCATCCGTATTCATTACTTCATGATTGATTTTTGTAGTTCTAATACCAGAATTCTTAGTGTTCTCAATTACACATTCAGTTTTCTCGCTTGAAATTGTCGTAACATCCAGCTTACCTGATTGTTCTATTGAACTCTCTTGTTTAGTATTTATGCTTGAACATGAACCGGGGCTTGGTTGGTTTTCTATAGAAACTGTTTCTTTTTCATTATCCTTATTTTCTACAACAGTCTCCTGTCCATTAGTCACTTCTTGAAGAGTTTCTCCTTGTTTTCTATTATATTCCACCATCATAGTTTTCTGCTGTTCTGCCCATTCACATCTTCGTTTCCACTGACGATGACGTATGAAAGGTGGAATTCCTTGTCTTTCCTTACCAAACTCTGGACCTGCACGAGACAATGATCCTTTGCCAAAGAAACCCTATAAAAAAGCAAAAATGATGTATCTAATGGTACATGTATTTCAGTAATGCAAGAAAACAGCTTCTACAATGCTTTTCACGCGAATTAGTTCGTGTGTCTCATCTTCTTCGTGGCTACAATATTTTGTCTGGGTGCATGTAACATTTAAATTGCCAACATTAACAGCGACTAAGTCTTAGCAATATAACTAGACAACATTATTTAAACTCGAATGGCTCGTGTTGTTCTGGGTGGCTAAAAAGCTGTGACCTCCATGAATTAAGTCGCATGAAAAGGGGCTTACAAGCAAACGTTCTGATGGGGGCAGATAAAAAAGTTAATTTTTTTCTTCCACCATGTTTATAATGTCAAAAGAAGAGCTTATACAAATTTTGGTCACTCGACCGCAATTACGAGGGCCGTAAAAAAATAAGCTCGCCAGGGGCTGTTAACAGAAAAAAAAACACAATTTCATTGGACAAATTTATTGGAATGGACACAGCAATTGTTGAGCTATTTTTCAATATACTCGTATTTTCCATTGGAATTGAGACATTTCTCATATCATGGGATCGACAGAGAGAAGTGCAGACGCAGTGAAACGCCGATTCCGATCTGAGTCAACTGACTTCTACGACACAAAAATTGATCCTATGGTATGACAAATGTTTTAATTCCAGTGGGGGATATGTTGACAAATAGCGCAACAATTGCTGTATCTGTTTCAATAAATATTTCCATGCAATAGTGCTTTTTTTTTTTATAAACGGCCCCAAGGAAAATCACTTTCTGGACGGCCTCATAATTGCGGTCGAGTGGCCAAACTTTGTATAAGCACTTCTTTTGACATTATTAACATGGTGGAAGTAAAAAATTTAACTTTTTTATCTGCCCCCATCAGAACGTTTGCTTCTTAGTGAAAGTTTCATTAAACTGTGCAGAAGGATAACGATAATGATATTGATAATGATGGTTAGATTAAATTACTTTCAGTGTCAGAGGTGAGCAGGGGCGTAGTCTCTGTGAATTGCTTACAGATCAAAGTTACTAAAATAAATAACATCTCATTTTCGTTAAGTAAACCACAGTAACTGCAACACTGTTTATTGTGCCTATAGCTTTAATGTTGGGGATTTTCAGTTAGTGCATTAGCGTTGTAAGCAGACTTGAAGTGTGTTTGCATGTAGGCAATACTGTCGCTATGTGCATGTGTGAGGAAAGTTGGCTAGTTTGGAGAAAGTAAAAAAGAAATGGAACATGTTACTGCTCAACACTGTGAGTAAACATTTAGCGAGAATGCTTCTGTGAATCTGTATTGTGGAAATACAGGTTCTTGTGACAGTGAAATGGGTTCACATAGTGCGGCAGTATGTCTAGGTACATAATTGAAGATGTATTGTAAAACTTCTAGAGACTGTACTGAAAAACTCAAAATTATTTCAGAAGGACAACCAATTCCATTAAATAGACCTTATGAAGAAAGCTTTATACATACGAGACAAGTTTCCAAGAATCAGTAATTTTCTAAAGTGAAAGTGTTTGGTATTTAACATGTGATAGTTTCACACGGATTGAGATATATACAGGGTGTAACAACTTTAATGTTTAGAATTTCTGGGACATGTTCCCAGACACATTCTACGTTGATTAAACCTAACATACCTATATCCGAAATTGAGAGGTTACAGAGATAACAGAGCTCGAAGAAATAGAACTTCTTGCAGCTCCAACCATTATACCGTTTATACAAGGCCTATTTTATGGCATTACTAAGTAGAGATACATAAGAAACATTTGAAAAGCAGTGAATGAAGGAAATTTTACTTTTAAGAGAAATTAAATTAAAATTGTTTAGGTTGCTAAGGAAACGAAACAGACAACAGTTTAAAATAACAGTTGTGAGAAAAATAAACCGTATTGTGACTAGTCTTTTCATTGAGTTTTGACCATTAAAACATGCCTTTTGTGTACACACATCAGGAATACGCTGACATAGTTTATGTGTATGGACTGTGTGATGGCAATGCAACAGCAGCTGGTTTGGCATATCAAGCACTGTTCCCAAATCGTAGGATTCCTAGTTCACAGGTATTTTCACGTGCCTATTGGCAAATTTCAAGAAGTACAGAGTTTGGAATCTTAAGGACATTTTTTTCAACTTTGCACTGCTTCTTTCATACTCGCAAGTAGTTGATATTAAAATGTAATATGGTAATAATAAAAACAATGACATAGACATGTCACTTTCGGAAATTGGTGTTACTTCTTTCATTATTCAGCGATAAAATCAAACTCAAAAATTTAACTTTAGGGTACAAATATTCCAAACCTATAGAACTTTGGATATAGGTATGTTAGGTTTAATCAACGTAGAATGTGTCAGGGAACATGTTCCAGAAATTCTAAACATTAAAGTTGTTACACCCTGTGTATATATATATATATATATATATATATATATATATATATATATCGTTAAATAAGACACTAAAAATACGTATTCAAGCGTAAAATATACCAACATACAACATAAAGAACAGTAAATTAAAACAGTACTGCTAAGGTCGGCAATATACTGCATCGAACAGGACAGTTTTGTCTCAGACTGTGTGATGTGATGGTTATTATACGCATTCTTATGAGGATGCAGCATGTTGCATTGGTATTCAACTGATGCGGTATGCTGCAGCTTCATAAGAATGTGTGTAATCACTGTCGCATCAAATGGTTCAAGACAAAAATGTCCTGTCCGAGACAGAATGACTAAATTAATATTTATATGGAAAAGTAATAATTGTGTACAGAAGTACATAAATTGTAAAATATGGGTAAAATAATATGTATTTATGAATAAGCACACAAAGTTATGTACTGAAACATAAAATGTACCAAAATATGTAAAGGTATGTAATACAAACAAGCCTGTAATGTGTGCAATTACTCTATTGACTGACAAATATACATGAGCATACATTTTATTTATTTTTTTAATAGGTTATTTTACGACGCTTTATCAACAGCTTAGGTTATTTAGCGTCTGAATGAGATGAAGGTGATAATGCCAGTGAAATGAGTCCGGGGTCCAACACCGAAAGTTACCCAGCATTTGCTCATATTGGGTTGAGGGAAAACCCCGGAAAAAATCTCAACCAGGTAACTTGCCCCAACTGGGAATCTAACCCGGGCCACCTGGTTTCGCGGCTAGACGTGCTAACAGTTACTCCACAGATGTGGACAGCATACATTTTACTAATTTACATCAAAGACAAGTTTGCTTTGTTACTTTCAGTTACTTTTAATCAATACTCCGTAATTAATTGAATAATTATCCATGCAGTACCTATCAGTAATATTAAGATTTCTGGTATCTATATTAAAGTGCTTACCATAGTATGAAGTGCTAGCATTTCATCTGGTGCATCCACTACAACAAAATCGCCACTGTACTTTCCAGTGTACACTTGCCAGAGTTCTTTATTTGCTGATATTGCATCTCTATTAAGAATAGGGAAAGGCTGCTGCACAGAGACACGAACTCTACGCTTTCGTTTAGGCTCTCGGAGTTCCATTTTCAACCAATAGTCTGTAATATTAAATTATTCAATTGGTATACAATGCCCTGGTCTGTGGGAATTACGTAACTATTCACACACGTAATCTCGTTGTACTTCTTTATGACATCACTAATCACTATGTGTGCACAAATGCAAAGATTCTACAACCATATTTGCTGGTTCAATATGAAATAGCCAATTTACAAAGTTTTGCAAGATAATCATAATAAGTGTAAATAAAAAATGTTGCTACTTCTTCCGTGATAATTAGGAATTAAATCTGAATCATGTAGAAGTGTTCCTATTTTAAGTTTCTTATGACAATAGAAGAAAAAGCACTGATTCAATATGAAAACCTTATCAGATTACCAGGAAACAATTGGCATTCATACAGTCCTCTCTGTAGATTGAAAACTTAAAAAAGTTTCATATCCATTGTTCAAGAATTAAAACAGAAAATCAATATCCCGAATTTAAAAGAAAACTTACAAATTAAACCAAACCCTTTAACTCTATTAAATATAGAATATAATCTAAATTTAACAGAAGAAATACTGAAATCAGAAGTAAACACTGAAATACTGAAACAATTGTCTTTAGAGACAATTAATATTAGGTACCCTCCACAAAACTGGCTTCATTTATACACCGACGGATCCTTGATCTCCAGAGAACAAGGTGCCGGTGCAGGTGTTACGTGCTGTCCCTTCTCGCTTTATAGATCTCTTGGATATGGAACAACAAGTTTTGATGGTGAAATCATTGCAATAAGTGAATGTCTCAGGAATCTTCTATGCCACATCAATAAAATTTAGGAATGCAGTTATATTGTCAGACTCCAAAGCAGCTATTCTATCAATAGTCTCTAAACACACACCTTCATCTCAAACAGCAGAAATAACTAAAATGCTCTCTCAATTAATATCACTCAATAAAAGAATTGTATTCCAATGGATACCATCCCATTGTGGAATCCTGGGAAACGAGAATGTGGATGCTTTAGCAAAGAAGGGCAGCACTGCTACTTACAGACCTGTTACTAAATCTACGTATTACTCTGTGAAGAGATTTATTAAATCTACATACTTAGACTTCAACAAACAAAATTTGTTAACTCAATCCCAAGGGAAAAAATGGAACTCTCTGCATCAAAATCCACAGTTAATTCCCGATTTACCACGCAAATCGTCTGTAGCTGCATTTAGATTGGCAACAGGCCATGATTGTTTGGCCAAACACCTGCATAGAATTGGAATATATCAGTCCCCTAACTGCCCATTGTGCAACTCAAACCAAGAAATGGATTCGGAACATCTCAAAATCTGTGCTTCAGTGGCTAGTCATGATAATATCTTTGAAAAATATTGGAGTGCAAGAGGTCAAATGACTTTATTGTCAAACGCCTGGCATTAGAAAACAACAACAACATTTTAAATTTCTTATATTTTCAGCAATTTTAACTGTAAATCATTTATTAAATTTTTCTCTTTTCGCTGATGTACAGATATTGAAATAAAATTTGGAGCTGTCGGCCTAGGTGGCACAGTCGGTAGAGTGCTGGCCTTTTGTGCCCGAGGTTGCAGGTTCGATCTGGCCCAGGTCGATGGCATTTAAGTATGCTTCCTCAACAAGCTGGTTGGGGTCCATTTTGTACCCCATACCACTTTTTTTTTTTTTTATCTTTAAAACGAATGAAAAAATGCGTATCTTGAATTTGGTCTTGTTAATTCTAAGATAGTCCAAACAGTTTGGAAAAACAGAACCAAAATTGTTGGTGCATTTCAACTTCACAGATCAATAATAAAGCAATTACGAAAACCTGAATGATGTGATGCCAAAAATGTTATCATTCTACATCTCCCTTGGCTGACAGTTTGTTTAATGTATGTATTATACATGCATTTCCAGAAAAAAAAAAGGCTCATCTGAATTTTCTAAGTTCCGGATTCAACACAAAGTACATGCTCAGTGCTCCAAAGCAGTGATACACATGAGATCGTGATTGTTGTTGTAACCCAAAAGGCATTTGAGAAGATGTGATGAAAACTGATCTATTCTTAATAGTAGATGAATATTTATAAATCATGCAGTTAAATACAATGATGTAAACGAAATTAACCTGCATAATTAATTTAAAAA
Source organism: Periplaneta americana (assembly GCF_040183065.1). Taxonomy (NCBI): domain Eukaryota; kingdom Metazoa; phylum Arthropoda; class Insecta; order Blattodea; family Blattidae; genus Periplaneta; species Periplaneta americana. The sequence continues at coordinate 157,254,269 of NC_091121.1, forward strand.
AACTCTTTCTCAACAATATCCTAATCCTAAACTTTGTTAGTTTGCAAACAAGCACTCTAGCACAGAGCTACCAGAATGCTTGCTATGAATTATCATAATTTGGGGTATCATACTGTATCATGTTTGTTTATTAATGACTCTTAGGCATCAATTTGATATTATTTTCAGATTAATACCTTCCTGTAATACAATTCAAATAATACTGGGTTGAAAACTGTGAATCGTGCTCTGTAAGGAGCTTCAAGAGTTGGGCTGTGTTTTGTTTCTAGGATTGTACATCTCGGTTATGACGACACTCAATTATAGCACAGTTTTTCAGATCATTTATACTGTATTTATTTAAATACAAATTATTCTTAATTATTATAAAATCTTATATGTATTACATCCAACATTTTATTGAGAACAACTAAATTAAGATGATGAAAGATGAGTGGAACGGAGAAAAATTCTCTCCGGCACCGGGATTTGAACCCGGGTTTTCAGCTCTACGTGCTGATGCTCTATCCACTAAGCCACACTGGATTCCCATCTTGATGTCGGATCGAATCCTCTCAGTTTAAGTTCCACCTCTTGTGTTCCCTCTAGAGGCATACCTCATGCACTGCGTCATAGATGTATGACAGTGGGACAGTGTCCACATATGTGCAGAGATGCACTTGTTATGAGTGACTAAGTGGCCGGGATCCGACAGAATAAGCGCAGTCTTAAATCACTAAAAAGTGATTATTTTTCGCATATCATATATTATTATGATATACGAAGTACATATGATATTTCCGTGCAGTCACTCATAACGAGTACACCTCTGCACATGTGTGGACATTGTCTCACTTTCATACATCTACGACGCAGTGCAAGAGGGTAGGCCACTAGAGAGAACCCAAGAGGTGGAACTTAAACTGAGAGGTTCGATCCGACATCGAGATGGGAATCCAGTGTGGCTTAGTGGATAGAGCATCAGCACATAGAGCTAAAAACCCGGGTTCAAATCCCGGTGCCGGAGAGAATTTTTCTCCGTTCCACTCATCTTTCATCATATGATGATGCAGAATATCTGCACGGAAATATCATATGTACTTCGGTACATCATAATAATATAGGCCTAAATTAAGATGGTATAAAACCATTATCCAACCTGTATAATGTTATGGTTACAATTCCAAGTGATCACTGAATGAATTATACATATTTGAAAACAGAATACTTAGAACATTTTTGGCCCATTTGCGGAAAATGGGCTATGGAGAATTCGAAAAAACAGAAAAATCAAAAGCATGTATCAAGAACCAGATATCACAGCAGTCACAAAAGTAGACAAATTAATTGGCTATGACACGTTCTCTGGCGAGAAGAGATCTCTCTGTTAAGTACCTCTCTCGAATTAGAACCATGTGGCAGATATAGGTCATGTTTAGAGTTCCGTAGTTGATGAAATATCATCTTTTTTCTGAGACATTATAGACAATGCAGGATGCAATACAAATTCATTTGTAAACTGCTGTAAAAACAAACATATAATTTAAGAGTGTATCCCAAAACTCGCTCAGCTATTTTTATAATTTATGCATGTATATAATTAAGCTTGAGCCCTCTATTATTATATTTTAAGCATATTTTCTTCCAAAATAGCGCCAGTCCTCGTCTGAAAGACTGTGTTATTGTGCATGCCATTTGAAAACTCGTACAGTCTGTACAGATGATGGTGGATGAAAATGTTTGTCTGTAATGTAGCTCAACACTGGAGTCACTCCAAAATACTTACTGGTAAGTAGCTACAATTCGCAATGTTGTGAGAAATCAAGGCCAACTGTACAGACAAGTTTGTGAAGTAATCATTTCAGAGAAAATCCTTACCTTTCAATTACTGATTTTTCTTTTTGTGCAAGGGAAAGTACTCCAATTTTTTGGTCCAGGGAAAATATTCGCCTTCATTCTCTGATCAAACATATCACTCATTTTTACTTGATATTTTGCAACAATTTCACTAAGTTAGCCGAAGATTTTGGTCCAGGGATATTAATCGGAATACATTACATAGCCATCTTTACCGATCTGCACTTATTTCTTCTCTCCTTTGGTTCGAGGCTCGAGATGGCATGATCACTAATACTGAAACAATTTGTTTACCTTTACCTGTATTCTAGAGTTAGCGTCACCAAACTCAGTAGCTGAGAAATCTAAAAACTATAAAAATAAACTTTTAATCATGTTATCACCACCATCATCTATACAAATATATCAAGCATCAATATATTATTCTTTACTTTAATTATTATTCCCTTCTCACTGAATATACGATATAATGAATTTGACTTGAATTAAAGATTAGCACAGCAATTAGGCATAGGGTTTTGCAGAGGTCTTGAAGTGATTGTACTGTAGTACCGGTAAATTATTTCTGTACTACTGTGTTACCACATTAAGATACAAATGTATTTAGCATCCTTGGCTTCTAGTCGAGTCATACATATCGTAAACAAACAAGAAAAATTGAGTGCCCAGGGTATTTTAGGGCAGAGAGGGAGAAAGAGTGAGTGAAAGCGTGTGTGTAATATTACAATCTGAAAAGTTGACTCGAACATTTCGGAAGGAGTACCGGTTATTATTTACTTAATCGATACCGTAGTTAATGGTGTCTAAGTGTTAAATCATTCACATCGGCATAGTGCATTATGTTTGTAACATGGCGTTGTTCAACATAAGTAACTAGACGTAATATAGGTAACTAAACCTAGACACCTGCGGTTGCTGAGTGGTTAGACCTCCGACCTGTCACGCAGGCGGCCCGGATTCGAGTTCCGGCTAGATCTGGAATTTTTCACTGAAAAATCCATAGTGACAGTTGTGGTGGACAAGATCGCAGTTGGGGGTTTCTCGGGGTCTCCCGTTTTCCCCATATTAGGCATCTACATCATTCCGTCACAATTTCCCCATTTCGTTATCATTCCATAGGATTCCCCGATCAGCTGGCGATGCACGGAGGGGGCTGGTCTAGAGACCGGGGGGGGGGGGGTTGTCTGCTCGAAACCTGGGTACGCAGAGAACCTTAGTGTAGTCAGCCAGTGTGGGTTTGGGAATGTACTTGAGTGTTGGAGCAATAGATCGTAACAGATTGCAGTGCTGATCCATAGCGCCCCCTCCCGTAAATTACATTCCAACCTAACCTAACCTAACCCGGAGGAGTGAGGGGTAGACTGAAGCATAGCTAGATGGAAGTCACATAGGAAGGAGAGAAATAGTGAATACAAACAGAATCGACAAAGTAAATACTTCGGCATATCATTTCTTGCATTAAATGATCATACAACCTGGCAACCTTACCAAGGACCTACGTCAATGCTTACAGCATAGTTCTAGTGGTTCTAGTACCGGTACTTACTGAACTTCGTATCACACCTGATCGCTTATATACTACGATCTAGGGTATCACATGTGATCTGTAGAAGACACTTGTCGCTTCATTTCGTGGTTATTTATATACGCTGCTGCCAACCTCTCAGATTGAGCTCGTCCTGCATCGAGGCATTATTGGCATAACGGTAAAGTTTGTTTCTGCAGCGAGTTTGAAAACTATTCCAACCTCAACTATTGCGCATTCGAACAGAGGTGGCCATGCTAGTTTTAGCGCTGAATTGAGAGTGATCCTCGTATTTAGTGCGTTAATATTGTGAATATTTCAACCTGAAGTGTCAATTTTAGTATTTATAGTTGTTTATTTGGTTATATTGTTATTTACTTACTAAAAATAATTGCTTAATTAGTGCTTAATTTAAAATTAGTATCCATTGGTGCGAGTGCCTGTTGTTTAATTACTAAAAATAATTGTGTAATTAGTGCTTAATTTAAAATTTGTATCCATTGGTGCGAGTGCCTGAAAAACCTTCTTCAAGCATTGGTTAATCGGATGGAAACTGTGAGTAGTCATGGATAAATATATATTACATATTTATCCATGGAGTAGTGATGTAAATACTAATAATTGTTGAAAATATATGAGTCGGTTAGAGTCATAACTCAATTGTTCCAAAAATGAAAATTTTCACAAATGAGGGAAAACATATTTGTAATACTTGGAGTCCATTTTCTTCACAATGAAAGTTAATAAATGAAAGAGCAATGATTAAAAACTACTATTCAGATTTGTAACCGTATTTATTTATACAGGAGTAGGCCTACTTAAAAGTTATTTAGCTTTAAATTATTTAAGATGATACTAGTTTTGACAATGACATTTGGATCATGAGTGTTCTGAGAGTGCTCCGTTCGGAACATGTGAGTTTAGAAAGTGACCAGTTGGGATCATGTGGAATTTAACAATAACAAATTAAAATATTACACTAGAATATTGCCTCCAGCATAGTTTTAAATTCAATGTAAAAAAATAGGTTTCCAATTGTTAAATTCTTTACATGAGTCAGGAGCGGCCGGTCCTTAGGAGACACCGGGGCCGTGCCCCACCAATATTTCGTCCCCCATAATTTTTCTTTTCACATTTTAAAATACGTAAATTTTGCTCAGCACAGTGTACTGGATTCATAAGTTGGCAATGGTTGTTGTTGTTTTCTAATGCCAGGCGTTTGACAATAAAGTCATTTGACCTCTTGCACTCCAATATTTTTCAAAGATATTATCATGACCAGCCACTGAAGCAATGGTGCAGGGACTGCTAAAGTTTACCATTGCCGCTATAATTGTTACAGTAAATTTCGTCACATTATGCGATGTGTGTCGGTGAAACGTCAAAGGCCTCCACAACTTGAATCACTTTAGCGCTCAACTGCCATGGTGCGCGGCGTGCAATGTCGCATTCGCTACCGACTGAAATTCACGAAGTGTTACGAAGTTACCGTTACAAGAATATGTTTCGTTGGGGCCCGTCCAAGCTGGCCCGCCTGACGGACGGAAGCAAGTGTCGCAGATACTTGCTCTTCTGTGAACAACGTTGCTTACGGGATTACACAAGCTGGCGCATAGCACGATCGAGAGTAGGTCTCTGTGAGTCATGACAATTTCTGCCGCTAGGTTCGCCTCTCTGCCCTATGAAATGATGAATAGTACCATTACAAAGCATTGTGCATCGTGAAAATAGTTCGATTAATTGTGCATTACTGATTGAGTACGAATATTATAAATATGCCAAGCATATTACAGTGTTATTTGAAGCTTGTTCAGCTAAGTTATATTCGAAAATTGTCTGTGTTTTGCTATGTGAAGAACTCTGTACCAACAGGTCGTATCTTTATAGGTTAAGGTAAATGTCAAAGTTCTCTCATATAACAAGCAATGCTATGTTAAAAGTGGCGAATTGCATTTTCCGACTCTCGAATGATGTGACCCGAAATGTAAAATAATTTCATGCATTGTTTCACTTACCAAGCATTACTGATATAGGCCTAATGAAAATTTGAACGACGTGATGTAAACATTGAAGATAATGTTGTTACTGTTTTCCCTTTCTCTTTTAGAAAATACCGACAAAAGTAATGAATTATCTTCATGCTGTACTTATTAGGTAATTAATGTGTATTTGTCTGTATTTTAGACCTGTGTATTGTTACGTAATTATCAGTGAATTAGGTTAGAGAACTTAACAAGGTTAGTATGAGATTAGGTAATGCACCTCAAACTGTAACTAATAATGGCTGCTTCCGAAATAGGCTGAGGTGATTATCGTGTGAAACAAATTATATCTGGAATATCTAGTTTTATTATATACGGATACGTAAAGGTTTTTTTTTTTTTTTGTTTTAGCATGTGTTTGTAATTTTGTGAGGTTATGTCTAGCCTAATTTCTTTTTATTCTTGTATCATTACCAATACATTACGCGTACACGCACTAAAATACTACAGCGTTTACTATTACTATGCTCAATAGATTAATCAGTAGGCCTATAGAAATGTTTTCACCACTGCAAGAAAAAATCGCGCAATAATTATACTTCTCAGTTATTGTGACGTCCGTATTTTTTTTTTAAGAGAGGGAAAAGTTAGGCCTTCTTGCAAATGCGTAATTATGAATTCAAGGAAATTAAAGATAATGCAGTACCTTAATTAGTTGCAATATCTTATTTAATAACAATATTAATAATATTAGGTGAAAAGGGTAGGCTATAGTGCGTATATGTAAGATGTCAAGTTAATTTATTTCCGGAAATGTTTGGTGTATGAACTGAAGTACAGAGCAGACAGTCCCTCAGTTTATATGTAATATGTTTTAATATCAAGAATGACAGCCTTTTATTGTAATATAATTGAGGAGTAGAAGTTTGGAAATTACGTCTATTGTCCATAAAATATTGTACGAAGCATTTAATAAGCAATGGTGAGTCCTTTAAATGTCCCAAATGTCAATGTCATTTAAGTGTTCTGCTATGAATATATAGGGCAGAACAGCGCTCCGAGCGGCGGAATTGGCATTACGAGGGAACCACTTCAGACTCGTTTTTCAAGCTCTATGCGCCAGCTTGTATAATCTCGTAAGCAACGGTGAACAATCACACGGCTAACGGTCTGAGCGAGTTTCTAAAACAAAGTCTAAAACCTCAATAAACTCGTAGCTCAAGCATAAGATGGCACTGCAGTAATGAGTGGAAACCAGGGTGAGGTCCAGACTTTGAAATGAAATGAAATGAAATGCGCACAATGTGCATAGGATTTGTAGGTTAGTCTTTGCAGAAGTTTGTGAGCGAGGTTTTCCTTTCTCGGCAGTTTTCAACGTGATATCGTCCACATGGCTTCTGACACAGTTCACACACACATTCGTCGTTGGGTTCGTGGTATCTCTTGGTGGTACAGATCTTATGGTGAAAACCATGTACTGCGTAACGGGTCACTATGTGTCTCAGTTCGTAGTTTGTGTTTGCCCAGTCTCTGGTTGTCATGGCGTCTGTTATGTAGAACTCGCTCCAGATGGCGTTCTTCTTTCCTCTGAGTACTTCCAGGGCTTTCTCGTATGCTGGGGTGTTCGGCATAGGTCCAGACTTTGATGCCTTACAAAAATGCATCATTATGATAGATTCATCAAATGCACACTGGATACACTCGCAATCATTGTCACAACCACCTGTTAAATGGCACACTTACTACAATGATGTCGATGCGCGAAGGGTTTCAATTTTGTACAGCACAGCAGCGCTCGCTGTGCGTCTAGGTAAGTATACTAGGGGCACAAGAAATAGGCGGGTATGGCGAACCCCTCATTCACTACCCCGACTCCTACACCCTCTGAACCTGCTTGGTGTATGGTCCTGTCCCAAGTAACTTACTCGTCCATTCACACGTTGTGCACTATCGGAAAACTTTAAAGAACAAATAAAATAATATCGTGATTTATAGTAATTACAAATACCTGATTTACTTACTGAATATTGTTGTTTTGTTTAGCCAACTCTCCGAACACAGGTCTGAAACTCGTGACAGCAATAAGGCATCACTCATGAGGTAACTAAGCATACATCGCTGAATAGTAACACATTACACTAATCAGACTTTAGATGATAGTATAATTTATAATATTTAGCAAGTTAGCCATTTCATGTAATAATTATTATAATGTAATGTAAACCTAATACGAGAAATAAAATATTTAGTATCACACACAAGTAGACCTATTTTGTTTTTATGTGTTTTCAGAATATTATATTGAAATAGTAAATACTAAAATATAATGTTTATACAGTTATCAACTTTGTGAATCATGAGAAAATAAAAAATTAAAGTGTAAAAAATTAATATATTATTTTGTACTGTGTGTAGAAAATGTACACATTATTATAACATGAACGGCTTAGCTTAACAAAAGAAATAACACAATAAATATGACTAAAAAAATTCTTTTATAAATAAAATTAGGCACTCAACACTACACCGAATCTATACGATGAGTAGACATCGGATTTTTAGGCACTAAAAATTGCAGTTTTAGGCGCCTAAAATAAGCTCAAAATTTGTAAAATTAGGCTCTATTTTAATGAAAATAGGCATTTTAGGCACATCAAGGTATCATACTTATTTCTTTCACTGAAATTTTTAGTTATACACTAAAATACGCACAAAAAGTATGTTTAAACATTAAAAAAAGAATACTATATTATATTTATAAACAGAGCTGCACAAATTTAATATATTGAAACTAATGAAATAATGATTATTGATATCAAGATTACTTATTTTAAGTTATTGAAATTCAGTTCCATGCTCAGACTTTATTATAATTATCTGCACAGTACACCACCAGAATTTTTTCTAAATTCTCCTCAGTTAACCTTTGCCTTTTGTCACTGAGAATCATTTTGAAAGCAGAAAAACTTCTTTCAACCGAAACTGATGTGAGAGGCGCAAATTTTAAATTAGGTACAATAGGAACATCAATACTTACTGGAAAATTTACACTTTCCCCCGATATCACTCTTGATACTTTTTCCAACAATGAAAATCCTACATTCTTATTTAATACGTTGTCCCACTTATTTTTAACCTTTTTCCCAGTTTCGCCCAAAGCCGAATGTATGTTCACTTGAGCTTCCTTTACTATTGCTATTTGGCTACAAAGAGATTGTTTTTCACGTTCTAATTGTTCAATGCTTGCAGGTATGAAAGAAAAGTTTGATGTTATGTAGGCAATATCGTTTTTCACTCGTGAGTCATTCAGACAATCTTTCACTGCTTTCACACACGCTGCACTATCAGTTTCAGGTAATTTATCAATAACTGTGACCGCTTCTTTAAAATACTTAGAATAATACACCACTGACTGAATCCAGGTTCCCCATCGTGTAACAACCAGCTGAGGTGGGAGTGGGATATCTGGAAAGTTCTCTCTGAATATTGAAATCCTGGATGGGGCTTTACAAAAACAATTTTTGTGATAGAAATAAACGAATTGATAAGAGGAAATTCATTCCGGATTGTTTCAGAAACCCTGTGAAGGCCATGTGCTAGACAGGTTACATGCGTGAGGTTAGGATAAAATGTTTTAAGAAGTGGAGCTGCAGCAACCATGTATGAGGCAGCATCAGTACAAAACAACAGAACTTTAGAATCGTCTATATTACCTGAGTATAAAGACTGTAGGCCTTTATTTACAAAATAAGCAATGGCTTGGCTATTCACTTTCGAAAGTTCCTTAACACATACGAGGTGTGGAATCGAAGGTCCATCAGGACTAAGTTTTCCTACTACCATATTTGCTATATACCTATTCATAGGATCTGAGGTTTCATCCACAGAGACCCATATGTAAGAATCACCTATATCCTCCCGAATGGAAGCTAAAGTTTCATAGTATATTCTGTCTAAGTAATTTTTTCTTAGGGTCGACTCAGATGGGATATTTTGTTTGCAGTATTTTTGTAAAAACTGTCTTAAAACCGGATTTTCAATTGCATTCCAGGGCATGTTAGCAGCAACAAACGCTCTGGTTAAATCAGCATAGAAATTGCTGCTGAGATTGGATGAAGTAGGCTGTGTTAGTAAAGTTTGTTGCAGTTGATTTTTCTGCTGAGCTTTAGCCTTATGAGCCGCTCCTTGCACATGCTGCTTTAGGTGGCACTTCTTTTCTTGCGAAATCTAAAAATGTAAAGTAAACTGAATTAAAATAAAATCCTAATTGTTGTATTGCCGTATTTCTATCACAAAGTTAGTGGGTTCCAACAATCAAAATTTTAATGACCTGCAAATACTTTAACTATCGGAATTTAAAAGGTTAAAGTGTAGTGGTCTTAAAAAGAATTATACCTCAGGATAGCTCAGTCAATGTATAAATATTATAGGCCTACTCATTAAAATTAATAGAATTTATATATTTCAACTATTGTTACATACCTGTTTGCTACAAATCTTGCGGAATATTATTTTTCCATCATAAGTGAATTCTGAATATTCTGTTAGCCATTGCCGGATCAATGTAGATTTTGCACTTAAATTTTTCGGCATTATCGCGTTAAACTTCACAGGAAAACGTCCTACCGCTCAGAACTTCTCAACACAAATAAGGTGAGGGAAAGAGCAACTGTTTACGAGCATTCAAATGAACCGTTGTTATTGAGATTCAATTGGACAAAAATACAAAGTTCCACTTATTGTTGCATTTCCTGGTAGTGTTAACACTAGGAGGGCCATTCTTTTAAATATTTTGTAACGGTTTACCCTACTAATTCGCAGTTTTACGACTTTTCATAAATATTTCAAAAACACTCTTTCTCCAAAAATTGTGATTTTATGACACTCTGAAGGGCAGTACAGCTAATCGGTTTCAGACCGAAAACAGTCATTTTTATAATATAGTATATCTCTGAATCGGTAGCAGCACATGTTGTGATTGTTGCCTGCTTCAAAACTAAGGTTGGTTCTTTGTCGGCATTTATGCCTCCAAACATGTTAAATTCGGTGAAATCTATTGCGAGTGTCGTGAGATTCAAAACATTTTGTTTCCTTTATCAATGGTTTCATGGCCGGTGTGAAGCAAACTTTCGACTTTTTAAATGCCTTAAATTTCGCAGTGAATGCATGTATAAATTATAAAAAGTAAGAATAAAATGCGAAACATTACAGTGAGTTAGGCATTTTTAGGCGAATATTAACAAATTAGGCTCTAATAACCGTTTTATGTCATTTTAGGGCACTATAAAACTCTTTGAATACCTTTCAATTTCCATGAAACACAAATATTAATAATTATTTTTACTTTTCTCCTAAAGAAACAAAATAGGCATTTGCCCTAGAATCCGATGTCTGACGATGAGTTTCCTTCAGTTTAAATTTGTATATGAGTCTGTATTATTGCAACCCATCAACAATTAAATACAAAAATAATTGTGGATCTGCATTATTAAAGTAGTTGGTCCACATATAAGTTACATATCGCGGAAACAGTAAAAATTAATGTATTGATTTCGACTCCGATCAAAGTAGGTAGAAATTATAAACAAATAAAACATTCAATGTAATGAGAAGCACTGCCATTAATGTTTGTATCTTTTAATTATACGATTATAACTTTCATCGTCATCATCATCTCAGTCTGAAAATTTGTCAGTTTTGTCAGTAATTATTCACATTAGGCCTACACAACAAATTATTCACTTCTTCACATTTAAGGGGATATTACTTATACGGCATAAGCAAAAAATATTACAGCAAACTTTTAGAGAACTGATAAAATATAGGCATCATAAAATTCAATTTGTTCAATGTTTAAAAAAATCCACTACTTCGAAAACATGCCAAAATTCACCGTCATTATCACTGTCTACTTCAGAACTATCACTTCCTAGATTTACTACAATTATTTCCATTATCACATCCCTGGCCACTTTCATAAAATCCTCTTCCTGTATTTTCTCAGAGTGCGTCACACATTTTTTCCAATCATGCATTATTACTCTGTCCAAAGCTTCTTCCAGCAACATTCTAACGTCTTTAATTTTAAATGTTTTATTTTTTTCTGCAACCTCCCCTTTTACTGTCGCCCATATTAGTTCGATTGGATTATACTGACAATGGTAAGGCGGTAGACGAACTACTTCATTACCCATCTCTGCAGCAATGTTGTCTAACTCGTACACTTTGGGAAACAATCCTTTATATTTATCCACAATCTGGAGTAATTCAGGAACGGACTTTTGAGGATCATGAGGAATTTCTTTACTGGCGAGCCAGGACACAATTTCTAACTTTCTGAAATTTGTTGTGGGAATGTTCTCGAACACGCGCGAATGGTACGATGCATTGTCCATGACGATGACACAGCTTTCTTCCAGACTCCGGAGAAGATCGATGAACCACTCTTTAAACACATCGCTGTTCATTTGCTGATGGTAGTCATCATTGTTGCTTGCTTGAAATACTATCTTTGCCCCTTCAATAAATCCACAGTTCGATGAGCCTGCGTGGCAAACAGTTAGTCGTGACCCCTTTCCAATGGGCACCTTAAGACCACCAGATGATGAATAAGTCCATATATATTTTCTACTGTGGCTTTGGTTCACCCATGTTTCATCTATATAAATTATTGGGCGCGGAGTTTCTTCTTCTCTGATGTTGTGCATTTTCCTTAAGAAAGAGATTCGTGCTGCAACGATGTCGTTGCTTTCCACAAGAAAACGTCTGCCGTCATTGCTCCTCTTGTATGTATATCCAAATCTTCTCAGAATTTTGCCCATAGAACTCTTAGAGCCTTCGAAATTAACAGCTTCCATCATTTTTTCCCGCGTGGGGTACATACCTTGGTCATAAAATTCTTGAATTTTACGCCTAATGAGATCCTTCTGGAAATCGTCTATATCAGTGACAGGCTTCTTATGTTCTACAGTCTTCTTCGGAGACGAAAAAGATGGCTCCGCAGCATTGTTTTCTGCTGTTCTTCTCCCTTCTGCACAAATTCTCTGAACCGATCGCATAGAAACATCACACTCCTTGGCAGTAGCTGTCTCCGTTGATGATAGTAGGGGAGAGAGGGGATACAGTGGACATGGGGATACAATGGACATATGCAAATTTCCGTCTATATGACCTTCCATGTTGGCATCAATGACCAGAGATATTCATTTGTTCATATCTTATGAAAGTACAGTGTTTTTGACCAGAAGTACAAAGAAGATTTTCGAACAGCAGCATTTTCCAGTTTTTCGTAGTTTTGATGTAAATCTTGAGGTAAGTGCTATTCTCTATTAAATAGTTTCTTTTCAAATCATAGTGCAAGTTATAACGTTGTATATATGTGGATATTATGAGAATTCATTTCATGTATAATACTTTAGTGAGGTTGAAATCCTTTGTGAAAGAAAAGGAAAAAAGTACCAAACCAGAACATGGGGATATATTGGACAGCGATGTCCAATGTATCCCTTTGCATTAATATTCTTTTTTATTTTTTTTTAAATATGTCTACATTAGATCAATTAACTATTTACTTTATTTGTCTGCAGATGCCTCGAGTCTACACAAGAAAAACAGATCGTGAGTTTTCTGAGGCGGATATTAAAGCAGCAGTTGATGATGTATTACATAATAATATGTCTCTGCGAGCTTCTGCAGAACAGCATGGTGTCAAAAAATCCCGCTTGGCAATGTATGTGAAGAAATCAAGGGAGGTTGGGTTTGATTCAATGAATTTCAAGTCCAATTTTAAGAATCGTCAAGTAAGTCCAGGTCACTTGGAATAAGCTCTTGCTGATTATTTGTTGTTATGTTCAACTATGTTTTATGGGCTGACACCAAAACAAACAAGACGATTGGCTTTCGAATATGCTAAAAAGAATGAACTGATGACAATACCTGCATCTTGGAAAGCAAATAAGGAGGCTGGTTTGGATTGGTTCTCAGCATTTTTGTAAAGAAACCCAGCACTCGCCATCAGAACACCAGAAGCTACAAGTCTAGCCAGAATGCAGGCATTCAATAGAGCAACAGTGGGCCAGTTCTTTGATAAGTTGGACATTGTGCTGCAGAGACGTAAATTCATGCCGTATCAGATTTTCAATTTAGACGAGACTGGCTTGAACACTGTGCCACCTGTGGTAAAGTAATCGCAAAAAAAGGTGAAAAAGAGGTAGGACAAGTGACTTCCAGGGAGCGGGGTGAACTTATGACACAAGTTGGTATCATTTGCGCAAATGCCTTACCTCCTGTGTGGATATTCCCCCGCGTTCGCTTTGACAAAGCACGCATGATGGCTGGTGCACCTACAGGGGCTTTGGGTCTTGTCCACAAGTCAGGTTGGATGACAGCGGAAAATTTCTTGAGCGTTTTGATATTTTTTAAAGAAAATGTACGTTGTTCAAATGGAAATCCGGTGTTGCTGATCATGGATAATCATGAGTCCCACCTGAGTGTAGAAGGCCCAGATTATTGCAAGGGAAATGGCATTACCATCTTGACCCTCCCACCACACACATCCAATAAGCTCCAGCCCCTGGACCACTGCGTGTTTGGTCCTTTCAAGAAATTCTTCAATGAAGCAGTTAACGCCTGGCACCTTAGTCATCCAAATGAAAGTGTGACAATCTTTGAATTACCACAAATGAGTGCAACTGCATGGGACAGAGCAGCGATCCCAGAAAACATTAAATCGGGATTTAAATCTTGTGGAATTTCACCATTTGACCGAAATATATTCCCCAATGAACATTTCTTGTCGTCTGTAGTATCAGATCGCCCACCTCCAGTGCTTTTGAACCATCAAAGTTCTCCAGGATCAATTGCAGAAGAACAAGCAGGATCTAAAGTAGAAGATGCTGTAATTACTTCAGTTGTCAGCTCTAGAACATTAGAAACTCCAACATCTTCGACAACCGAAAATACATATGTCAGTCCTGAAGAAGTAAGGCCCTTTCCAGAAGCACCACCTCGCAAATTGTCCTGTCGTGGGCGAAAAAGGGGTCGTTGTATGATAGCAACAGATTCTCCAGAAAAAAATGAGATCGCAGAATGGAAGTGTAAAAACTCAAAGGAAAAACAGGCAGAGAAGAGGAGAGTTCGTCAGAGGTCTTCATCACCTTTAGAGGAAGTTGGTGAGAATACCTCTGACTCAGATCAAGATTCACATGAAAATGAAGTTGAACCCATTTACTCCCTACATTCTGGCGATTTTGTAATTGTCAGAGTTAGTGGCAAAAACACTTCAAGAAATTATGTAGCCCAAATTGTTAATCGAGCCGTGGATGGATATGATGTGAAATTTTTTAAACGTCAGATCGCTTCTAATCGGTTCATTGAAACTGATGAGACAGTATCATTTGTGTCATACGAGGAGACTGTGCTGAAATTACCTGAACCTATCAAAGACAACAAAAAGCGTTTTGAAAATATGACCTATTTTGACTTTGATTTCATGCCATTTTGTATCCAATAATGTATTGTATTGATTGTACATATATGAATTTAGTTGTAGTTTGTTAGTATTATTGTATTTGAAATTTAGAGACCATGTATGATCATTTTTTTCTGTATACAAAATATTTTGATTTCTGTCCAATGTATCCCCATATCTGGGGATACTCTGGACAAAGTGTATTTCTTCAAATATATTCAAAAGATGATTTCAGTTTTACTAATATGAAAATGATTAAAATTTTTAATGACAGCCAGATGTCCAACAAATCAAAACCAGGTGGAAAGAATATTTTTAATTCATAAGCTTAGTGCACAAAAATTTAATAAGATAAACTGTCCAATGTATCCCCTCTCTCCCCTACACTTTTAATGTCCTCACAATCTTTAAGTTCTTTCAAGAAACAGTAAACTTGATAAATAACGCCTTTAGTATGACTTCTGATATCAGGGCTCGACTGAGACTTGATAGCGATTAATTGGATGATTAGTATTTAAAAATACTGTTTGTAATCAGTAATTAGTATTTAAAAATACTGTTTATTGTTGTATATATTTGCGGACAAGCTATAACACAGTAGTATCATAGATCATTATTGCTTCCACTTTCATCTTGGAACACGCGAACTTTGATTCACAGAACTTCTTCGCTAGGCCAAGAGTTAAGCACGGGTAAACCGTGGTCCTCCAGCCGACTACCTGTACAGCAGTAAGCCCACTAAGCCTACCCGCGGTCCTCGTGGACTCTTGCTTCAGAGTTCGAGCTCGAGCAATGAACTCTAGCCCAACAGAGACCGAGACCGCTAGCCCGAGGAGCCCAAGCAGACCTGCCTGCGAACCGCAGCGATTCCTTCACAGTTCGCTTCTTTACTTGGTGCATAATATTTCTGTAGCATAATAAATCTTATTCATTTGGAAATAGTACCTCAAGTTTCAAACAATAGTCCCATATCTGGGTTGGGTGAAAAGAATTTTAGTACATCACGTTATTGTTTTACATCGAAGCTCCATAGTATAAGAATTATTTCATACTTCATATATCTATTAATTGTAAAATATTTTTCATTTGTTTTTTCTTTTTATTTTATTTTATTTGGTTATTTTACGACGCTGTATCAACATCTAGGTTATTTAGCGTTTGAATGATATGAAGGTGATAATGCCGGTGAAATGAGTCCGGGGTCCAGCACCGAAAGTTACCCAGCATTTGCTCGTATTGGGTTGAGGGAAAACCCCGGATAAAACCTCAACCAGGTAACTTGCCCCGACCGGGATTCGAACCCGGGCCACCTGGTTTCGCGGCCAGACGCGCTGACCGTTACTCCACAGGTGTGGACTCATTTGTTTTAGTAAGACAACATTAATTGTGTCATTAACAAAGGGATTGCAATACCGCATATTTTATTTCAAGATACAAAGTTACACAACATGAATTATGGTACAAATTGCACAATTAAATTATTAAATAGTATCCACATATCAGACCTAAATAATAAAATTTCATATTTCAAGCGTATGATATATTCATATAGGTACGTACGTTTGCATAATTTGTATTCGATACATTCCATTCGGTGAAATCGCACAGAAAGAAATTCGCCTTTTTTTAATTGTTAGCCTGCTTACTTATAAATGACTTTCACAGAAACCGGCCCTGTCCTGAGGTAAATTAATCCAGTCCGTAGCATCATATCCCACCTCTCTGAAATCCATTTTAATATTACCCTCCCATCTATGTCTCGGCTTATCCGAAGTGTAGAACGCTGAAATACACAACACAGTATGACGAAATGACATTGTTACGTTTTCATGGTTACCAATTACCTTTACGATTATGAACATCTATTTCAATCGATGCATTTAATATCGTGCTAATTGTGACTTGATTAGTGATTAACAGGGAAAGGATTTATATGTAAATACATATTTACTTATAAAGCTAATATAATTTATATTTTGCATTATCTTTATGTTTCACAATGTGTAGGGTTGAAAAATCCTACTTTTATTTTCCATATTTTTCCATATTTTAGAGTTTAGTACATATTTTCGTTAATTTCCATATATTTTCCATATTTCATATAAAACAGTCCATATTATATTAGGTTTAACAATAAAACAAAACAAAATTCCATTAACTTTTAAAAATACATTTCAACAATAGAGATTTAAACACATGTTCAGTAATCCCTTTAACATCAGAGTTATCTGAAAATTAGCAGTCCTATCAACAATGGGAAAGTAAGTTACAAAACTGTATTAATTTAATTTAAAATTTTTAACAGACTTCAGTTGTGCAGCTCAACAGTTAAATGCCAGTCAGAGTACACATAGGTTCAGTTTTGTAAATCATACTATAAAGACGGTAAATATGCCAAAAGTACGTCATTCAGTCAATTTAAAATCAAAACTAACAAGTTACATTTCAGAATTTAAAGAAGATGGTTTATCAACTGACAATAAAATATTATTTTGTAATTTGTGTCAGTGTGCAGTATCATCTACACAAAAGTTCCTGGTGCAACAACACATTACAACTAGTAAACATCAGGCCAACAAACAACTAAATTCCAAGCAGAGACAATTGTTTTTAACACAACCAACAACATCGAATGTAAGATCTGAGTTTAACATCGACCTGTGCCGTTCTCTCATCTCTGCTGATATTCCTCTCTACAAACTAAAGAATAAGGTCTTCAGGGAATTCCTTGAAAAATATACTCAACATACAATCCCGGATGAGTCAACACTTAGGAAGACGTATGCTCCATCCATCTACGATGAGACAATACAGAAGATAAGAGATGAAATTAAAGATAGTTCAATTTGGGTTTCCATTGATGAGACTCCCGACAAAGAAGGTAGACTTGTTGGTAATGTAGTTATCGGTTTGTTAAGTGAACAATATTCTGAACGAATTCTTTTACATTGTGATGTTCTAGAAAAGTGCAATAACAAAACTATAGTTAAACTGTTCAACGAAGCTATGGGTATCCTGTGGCCAAAGGGTATTATGTACGATAATGTGTTATTCTTTATTAGCGATGCTGCCCCTTATATGGTCAAAGCTGGACAAGCATTATCTGTTGTATATCCTAAATTGACTCATTTTACTTGTGTGGCGCATGCATTTCATCGTGTGGCAGAAGTGGTCAGAGACAATTTCCCTAAAGTAGATTTGTTGATTTCATCAGTGAAAAAAGTATTTCTCAAAGCTCCCAGTAGAGTTAACGTGTTGAAAGAAATGTACCCTGAAATTCCATTGCCACCAAAGCCAATTTTAACTAGATGGGGTACATGGCTAGAAGCAGTTGAATATTATGCCGAACATATAGACTCTATTAACAGTGTTCTCCTTGCATTGGACTCTGAAGATGCAGTCTCAATTGATACTGCGAAAACAGTTACCTGTGACATAAGTGTGAAGAATGACTTAGCTCACATTCAGCATACATTTTCATGCATCATAAAAACGCTCAAAAGTCTCCAAAATAGGCACCTTTCACTATCTGAAAGTTTTGAAATTATAAATAGTACTGTGGAACAACTGAATCGTGGTAGAGGTAAAGTTGCAGATGCAGTAAGAGCTAAGGTGGACACTGTACTTTCAAAAAACCCTGGATATGAAGAACTACAAAAGGTTGTTGCTGTGATGAGTGGTGAATCAACAGTGAAGATTAACTTGGACTTATCCCCAGCAGACATTGTGAAATTGAATTATGTACCAGTTACTTCTTGTGACGTCGAACGCTCTTTTAGTCAGTATAAATCTATCCTCAGAGACAATAGAAGAAGATTCACTTTTCAGCACTTGAAAGAAATGTTTGTAACCTATTGTTATGGTAACAGACAATAAAAATTGTGTTTTGTTGAAACTACATTGGAAGATAAGGTACGTCCATTATATTTTTTGTTTAGTTTGATTAAAATGTACCAATATTTAACGTACATAGTCATTTTTTTATAATTTTAAGTCCATATTTAATTCCATATTTTGGTAAAAATCCATATTTAATTCCATATTTTGGTAAAAATAACTACATATATATTTACATATTTCATATATTTTTAGTCCATATAAATCCGTTCCCTGGTGATTAACAAAGCGCGTGAAATGTGAGCAGGATCAATCTACATCTGTAACAAATATCTAAAAGTAACGCTGTGACGTAGGTATAGCCTACAATGTGATCCGTAATCAAGTCTTCAGATAATTCAAGCAAGACATGGCATGGATCCTCAGTCTGCAGCCTAACGTTTAGTGATCAATGAAACTTTTCATCGGAAAGATCAGTTGCATCCTTTTTATTAAATAATCTAAGGTTAGAAGTTTAATTGGCATTAAATTAACAAAGGCTATGTGCTGTGTATGTATATTACTTCCAGCACAATATGATTAATAACGTGACAATAATTATATAACTTGTGAGATACTAAAATTCGGAAGTATTTAGTAAAACTTTACTTTCAGTGTACTTCAAAAATACAGCAAGGGACAATAAAATATAAATTCTTCCTACAATGTGATTTGTAATCAAGCCTTCGCTTACTTCAAGCAAGACATGACATGAATCCTCAGTCTACAGCCTAATATGCAGTAGGCCTTTAGTGATCATCGAAACATTTATATACCGGTATCTAATATTAGAAGTTAATTCACATTAAATTAATAAGGTTTTATTCTATGCACATTATTTCCATGTAGACCTACTTATGTTTTCAGCAAAATATGGTTAATAACGTGGCAATTCTTATCAAACATATGCGATAATTAAATTATTTTCTGTGTAAATATTTCAAAATGCTTTGATTTTCAGAACAGTAGGGAACAATAGGCCTAACGTACAACCTCTTACTACAATGTGTTTTGTAAAGAAGATACACGTTAATTCAAGACAGATATGATATGAATCCTCAATCTGTAGCCTAACATATAAGTTTAGTGGTCATCGAAACGTATCATCAAAAAGACCAGTGCTATGTTGGAATTCGAAGTATAATAATTCGTATTACATTACAAAGTTTTATTCCATGCATATTATTTGCGAGTACTTTTATTTCCAGCGCAGTATTTTTAATAACGTGGCATTCTTGTAGAACTTATGCGAAATTTAATTTCGGAAGGAGCGTTTAGTAGATAATTTTTCAGTGTGATTATTTCAAAATACTTTGATTTTGAGTCCAGTAAGATACAATAACGTAGAAACTTCACTGCAATGTGATTTGTAATGAAGTCTGGCGTTAAATATAGACATAGCATGAATTCTCAATCTGCAACCTAAGGTATAGTGATCATCGAAGCGTTTCTTAAGAAAAGCCAGTTCTATCCTGGGATTATAAGTTTAATTGGTATTACATTATAAGATTTTATTTTATGCATATTATTTGCGTGTACTTTTGTTTGCAGCATTATATTATTAATAACGTGGCAATTCTTATTTAAATTCCGAAGAGTATTTAGTACATTTTTAATTCTTTGCAAAACGTGTTATGTCCACTGATAATATTTTGTTGTTTTTTTGCGCCATGTTGTTCCTTATTATCTTCTCTATCGATAAAGCTACAAATAAAGCGACTAAACGTGTTCTGTCCATGGTAGAAAACGATTGAAGAAGTTAGGTGCAGATGCAAGGAATGTTTTGTCCTCTTACTATACAGTTACATAATGTATTAATTCCTCAAATATGTAAAATGTGTTTTGTTCAATCATACATCCTCTGCTACCACTATTACATCTGCAACCAAAGTAATTACTGTCCAATAAATGATTCCTTTGTGTATAATTCATGCTATTTCTTCTTTGTTGTGGTACCATGTTATTTTAATGATTTGAAGAGAATTTTAAAAAGAATGTTGTAATGTTTTCAGCATTGAAGAACAGCTATGTACTGATTATTGTTAACAGGAAAAGTGCTTTTGTAGATACGATTGGAGTTTTAATAGTTGCCATTTAATACAGTGAATTGACAGTAATCATGAATGAGGAAAATAGAGTGACAACCTCAAACAACAAAGTAACATCTGCTGCTCCCGACAGAGCTCGAAAAAAGACGAGAAATGAACAATCCTTGAAAGGAAACAAGGTGAAACGAATGAGGTTAGCTATGTTCAGTTACTGCCTACTGTATTCAAATATTAGTATAAATAATTTATTTTATGCTCTATGATAACTTGTTTAGTTTATTATCGTTTCTATAATGCATGTAATTTTACAATATTACTTTATATTGTTTCAGATACACTGCAAACGTTTCCCAAGACCCCCAAATTGTCAGCATCCACAAATTCAAAATTCAGATGCTTTGAATTTACATTACAGGATGTGAGATTAATCAACCAGAAGTTCTTCCAGGAGCCAGATCTACATGCAAAATGAAATGGTTCTGAAGTATGTGACGGTGCTATCACCAAAACGCAAACTATTATAACGTCTTTGAACGCAAACGATCTCGCAAAAATTCTTTCAGCAAGTCTGTATCAGTAAAATGTTACCGAGTAAATATGAAGAGAGGATAATGTTCACTCAGGTATGCACAGAGCGGTCTATGACATTCTCTACAACACTCGGCAGCAAGTGAGCCCGGCACGGTGTCAGCGCTTGTCATTCCCGGTGAACGGGGTCCACCACAGTCGCACGCTACTGTCTTTCTTTCTGTCCCTGCTTTCTCTCTCTGTTTGCCTGCCTTAAAGGACATAGCACATGGCCACATTGCAACAGATAGCTGCTCTTCAGTTGTCTATGAGTTCTGTTGACGTTTGTATTGATGTACCTATGTCTTAGATGAAGATTGAAGATTGTGGCTTAATAACTGTGGCTTGTAAACTTTTGTGATGCCATACTAAGCCACAATCTTCATTCTTCATCTAAGACGTACGTACATCAATTCAAACGTCAACAGAGCTCACAGACAACAGAAGAGCAGCTATCTGTTGCAATGTGTCCTTGAAGGCAGGGACCCCGTGCGACTGTGGCGGACCCCGTTCACAGGGAATGACAAGCGCTGACGCTGGGCCCGCTTGCCGCCGAGCCCGTAGAGAATGTCATAGACCGCTCTGTAGAAATAATTCTGTTCCTAGAAGCACTTCAAATGGGAAGGTCTCGTCTTCAAAATTTATGTAACAAATTTCTCAAGCAAGGTGTTTGGTAAAAAAAACAAGAGGTGGCATTTTTCGAAATAACAAATTTGCCCATAAGAGACAATCAGTTAAAATATTAATTGAGACATAACCATCTCAGAGTCACTACTGCAGTTCAAAAAATGTAAACCAGCCATTTAAGCATTTCAGCTATGTGGGATGAGTACAAGAAAGCTCATGACTAGGAGCTTCATGTCAATTATGAATACTTCCGAAGTATATTTGTTAATGAGTGCAACATAAGCTTTGCAAGTCCTGCAACTGATTGTTGTTCAACATGTTTACGAATGAAGGAGAAAATTAAAAACTGTGCAAATCCTGCAACAAAAGATGATTTTCGATTACACCTTAAACTATATGAAAAGCGAACTGATGTATTTTTCTTCTACTTAAGTCTAATGAAGAAGAGCATCTTACTTTGAGCTATGACTGCCAAAGAAATTAGAATTAGTAGAATCTATTCCCATGATATCAGCCTCAACACTAAGTGCAAATTATATAAAACATTAATAAGACCAGTCTTGCTGTATGGATCTAAAACCTGGGCAGTTGGCAGTGCCGACAATTGTAGGCTGAGTATATTTGAGAGAAAGCTTCTGAGGACGATATACGTACCAGTAAATGATGAAGGCAGTTGGAGAAAAAGATATAACTATGAATTATACCAACTTTTTAAAGCACCATATGTTTGCAGAGAAATTAAAGCTAGGAGAGTCAGGTGGCTGGGCCATATCTGTAGGAAGGATGAAAATGATCCTTGCAAGAAATTGACTCTCACTATACCTTTTGGCACCAGAAAAGTAGGGAGACCTCAGCTAAGATGGCTGGATGAAGTGGAGAAGGATATAATAGCAGCAGGTGTGAAGGATGGAAAACAAAGGTGTTAGATCGAAGGACATGGAAAAGCATCGTTGGGGTGGTCAAGGCTGGAACCCGGCTGTAGAACCAAAGAAAAATAAGAAGAAGAATCTATTCCCCGTAGAATTGATGTAATTAAAAGTAAAAGTTGTCCTATAAAATACTGAAATTCCCTCTCTAAAGAATGAATGTAAAAATAACGTGAATATTTAAAATAAGTGTTCTTTTTTTCTCAAAAAGTTTTTATTATATTTATTTACTTTTCCTTCTCAGCACAAATTAGTTTAAAATTTTCTTGATATGTTTTTAGCATGCAATGAATACTTCTCTATGTAGATGTGTTCTGTTAAATTGTTGTGCTTTTATCAATATGTTTCATCATATGAAGCCAGTTGTGTAGACCAATTTACAGACAGTCATCCACGGTGCGCCATAGAAGATTGGTCTTCACTACACCCACTTTGAGAAGAGGTTGTGGGAGATTTGTTAGGATACCTCGGAGGAAAAGGAGCTTCCGGAGAATACCTGTGTTAATGGATGCGTGCTTATGCCGGAGATCGAACCTGGGTTCACAGGATTGAGTCCAGCGCTCTAGCCACTGGGCCATCGTGATGGTTTTTTATAATATGTATAAATATTGTGTGTGTGTGTGTTGTGTATATATATATATATATATATATATATATATATATATATATATATATATATATATATATATATATAAGTGCTCTGCCCATGGGCAGGTCTTTCATTGCAAACCCAGCATTTTCCAATCTTTCCTCTTTTCTGCCTTCCTCTTAGTTTCCTCATACGATCCATATATCTTAATGTCGTCTATCATCTGGTATCTTCTTCTGCCCCCAACTTTTCTCCCGTTCACCATTCCTTTCATTGCATCCTACAGTAGGCAGTTTCTTTTCAGCCAGTGACTCAACCAATTCCTAAATATAATAAATTATTTGCAAATAATATATATATATATATATATATATATATATATTGTGTCTATTTATGGAATTATCCGATTTACATTTTGAACACATTACAAAATTTGGTTTTCCCCGTTTGTTATAATTCTTACAACTTTATATGCAGCATTCAGAAGCCACCAGACTGAGGATACTGATTTATGAAGGGAGAGTAAAGGTAAGTGAAGGAAAAATGGAGGTAGTGCTGAAATGGTATTAATAGAAATCAAACTACTTTTGTATATTCACTAATACAATTTCTTTTGTTTTATTTTGTTTCTTTTGTTTCAGGCCCCGCTCATATCCTGTGCCTCATCGTGGCGAGCGGGTGAAACAAAGAATGATGCATGATGCCAGTTTTATTAATGGCTGAAAGTATTTTTCCAATTTTCCGTGACTTGCCTTATTTAGGACACTCGATATTTTAATTAATTCATGTTTAGGCCTATAACAAATTTCTAAGATGTCACTTACATAAAATTTCTTAGTAAAACTTTACCTACCAACACAATAAATACTGTAAAATGGAAAGGTTAATGCGTCCTTCTTTGGCTAAACAGGATAACTACAAGTAGTGGTACATACATAAGGCCAGGTCATGGACGCTGTTGATCGGAGACTCATTAAAGTAAGTTAGAGATTACAAATTGACTTATTTTGTTTTTAAATATGTTGTTGTTTTCTAATGCCAGGCATTTGACAATAGTCATTTGACCTCTTGCACTCCAATATTTTTCAAAGATATTGTCATGGTTAGCCACTGACGCACAGATTTTGAGATGTTCTGAATCCATTTCTTGATCTGAGTTGCACAATAGACAGATAGGAGACTGATATATTCCAATTCTATGCAGATGCTTGGCCAGTTGCCAGTCTAAATGCAGCTACAGACGATTTGCGTGGTAAATAGGGAATTATCTGTGGATTATGATGCAGAGAGTTCCATTTTTTCCCTTGAGATTGTGTTATCAAATTTTGTTTGTTGAAGTCTAAGTATGTAGATTTAATAAATCTTTTCACAGAGGAATACGTAGATTTAGTAACAGGTCTGTAAGTAGCAGTGCTGCCCTTCTTTGCTAAAGCATCCGCATTCTCGTTTTTAGATATAAATGCATCATTGGTTATAATTTGTATCACACATCATTGACTTGAAATTATTTTTTTGAGTAGAAATATTCAACGAAGTTCACATGAAATAGGTTCATAGTGAAGTCTTCTTTGTATTTGTTTCCATTTTCTCCTTTCGTCCATTTTCTCTGTGACTCAAGATTTCTTCATTTCCACACCTTCTCTGGATTCTATTGTTTCTCCTGCTGGTATCTTTATACAACTTTTTAGACGAGTCCAGTATTCATTGCTATTCTCAGGTGTGGATTTTAATGTAGCAGCTTTCTCTTGAAAATTTCTTCGTTACCTGTTTTCCTCTTATCTTCTTCAGACGAAAATCTACTTCGATTACCAACAGGACATGGTCTGAGTTAATATGGTAAAGCCTTTGCATTTTTTAAGCAATTTCGGAATATTTCCTGTACAAGTATGTAGTCTAATCTGATTTCGTACCTTGGATATATCCAGATGTATCTTCTTCGTTTATGTTGTGGGAATAGTGTATTTTCAACATTCACTGCATTTCTCTTACAGATATTCACCAAAGATTCTCCTCTGTCATTTGTTTTTCCCAATCCACATTTTCCAACTGTTCGTCCATCTTGTCCTTCTCCTACTACTGCGTTCCAGTCGCCCATAAGGATTACGCAGCTCCCTTCTTCTCCTTCTCAACTAGCTTTCTTCCACTTCCTAATCTGGTATGTAAGTTTGCATAATAAATCCACAAAACCAGGGTCGTCTTATATGCAGATAAAAGAAAAAGAGATATTACAATTCTACATTAAAACCACAGTCTACTATATACAGTCGCGAAGCTCAATATGTAGTAAAAATGCAAACATGGGTAGTTTCACACCACTAGGATCGCTACTATCGTCTCATCATCAGAGATCTCTCCTAGCAGATGACAAAATATGTTACACTTTCATTGTCGTGTTCTTTTGGAAAAATTAACACCTTCCTTCCATTATTGAAATATTAAATGGATGAAGTTCATTTATTATTTTAATGAAGTATATTAAATTCCACCATAAACTCGAAGATACCTGCAAGAAATAGGTTAATATTATTTTTGTTTGTGCAAAACGAACTGAAATTTACTATAAACGCTTCACTCATTCAAGACTATAGCGATAATGAACTATGAAACCAATAAATATTAATTTGTATTTCCCTTTACAACAATATAATAACAATAATAATGGAAATATGAATTAATGGGAGTAACTTACATGTACCGGTACTTGTAGTGTAGGCTTACGTAGTTAACAAAGTGGGATGAGGTTAAGCAATAATAATCACACCAGAATTGGAAATAAAACGTGACCAATAACTTTTATTGTAACAGAGTTACTTTTTCTACGTCTCTAGTAAAGCAACAAATAAAAATAACAAAATTAACAGCTATAGGCACCGTGCATGGGTCTCAAAATCGTACTGCTGGCGCCGTGCAGTGTCTCAATTCCTAATTACCTACAGGCTCGCAGTCATTCACTAGTCATGTGTGATACCACAGTCTAATAGATATATATTAGACTGTGGTGATACAGACGTTACATGCGGCTTTCTGCCGATAAAAAGTTGTAATATTAGTAAGAATGGGTTCATTGATTCATAGTATTCTGCCCTAGGGCAGGTCTTTCACTGCAAACCCAGTAATCTCCAATCTTTAATTATTTTATAGATTCAGTGGAAAGTTCAGTACTGCTAGAGGAGTGTAAAAACGTAACTACAAAGTTCCTTAAATATCAGTGAAGTTGTTTGGCATTTAAATCAGATTTCAGACAATTGAATGAGGGTGAACAGTCATATTACGAAAACATTGATATACTTATATTTGATGTCATGATGTGCGTAATATTTGTGTGTATAATGTCTCTATAAATTACGTATTTTAATGTGATTTAATTCTAAAAGTAGTCTTAATTACACTTCCTGAATAATGGGCGACTGCAAATTCTCTAAAACACAACACATAATGAACAATATCATTAACATACTACCTCTAATTGAAGTTCTGGCTGATATGTACATCTGTTATCAGACTGTACATCCCATTTGACGATATGTGTCACAGGAAGAACAATATTGTTTGTATGCATATGACGTCTGACTAGAGTAATTTGTAGCTAGTCGGCGATATATGTAATGGAAGGGAAAAGGAATTGGCCACTCTACCCCATGATATTCTGGCCTAGTTGCCTCATAAGTGGTGCCTTGTTGGTATCACTTATGAGGTTCAGACTTCTCTTTGGACAGTTGAATAAACAACAATATCAACATGCGGAAGCAGTTCAATTGATAGTTTGTGTAAAATGTTATACTGTATATTTTAATTCGCTGAATGCACCTTTCAACATGAATTCGAACACTGGCAACGCTATATGTAGTTTCGACTTCTTCAGCTGTTAATTTACCATCGTGCAGATACGGTGGAGTAACAACAATGATCCCTTTATCGGAGAGGTTTGTTATTATTCCGGGAAAACCTGACTTCATCACCACCTTCTAATAAAGTCAATAATCCGCAATCAGTTGTTATGAATGTGTCACTCGATCTGTCACGGTAGCATTTAGACTTGAAGGCCACCATCTGATCCACGTTGGGTGGCTGTTCCACTTCTTAACAATTAATTGTCACTCTACATTTTTCAATATTGCAGGCATTGTTTCCTGAATACTTTCTCTCCTAGGCCAAAACCCAAAATTACAGTAACCATTGTGAATGTCAACAACATTAAAGTGTCGGTAAAAATACATTATAATTATAATTGTACGATTAACTTCGAACATCACCCTCATAGCAGAATACGACAATCCAGTTTTCATTTTAATTGGAAAATATGAGTAGACGATTTTCTTTACTAAACTTACTCTTGGACAGAATTTTTCGAAAGCTTTCGATGTGAAATTCACTAATAAAAATGGCAAAAATAATATGTATGGTCTACATCTTGGGGCGTTTCGACTATCTATGGTAGCTATTTTTGGGTTAAATGATAGAAATGGAAATATTTCTTATTATGATTCTACGGGTATGATTGTGTTTCAATTGGCAGCAATTTTAACAATACAAATGTCACTCATTAAGTCTGGTAGTTCTGTCTCATATTTTATTGTAGAATAATCTCGGAAACCTTGCATTTCATTAAACATATCATTTGTTCCTGATAACATAACATTTATGTGACTTCAGTTCGGCATGTAATGGAATAGACACTTGAATAGACAATTCACACAATTCAACCGTGAAAGAAAAAACAAAACCACTAAGAATGGTTTCATTTACTTCTGCCTGTATGGCTACTTCATTTTTCGAAATAACACTTGTTGAGCATCCGCCTTCCATAAAACTTAAATGTTCATCTTTTCTTCTTCTTTATGCGTCTCTTTCGTACCTTTCCGGAGCTAGTTGAGATGAGGCAGTCTTTTTCTTGTAATCTTTTATAAAAATACTGGTAACGGTATGCTAGTTTTGGGGGTGTTCTGATCTCGTTCCCAATAAAATGAATACCGCAAATTCTTGCTGCGGGTGTTGGTTTCCAAGGTGAACCATCAGCACTTGAAATCAAGAATTAAATATTTATTTATTGTTGCTAATATTATACATAATATATATGTAAACAACTCGTAATTATGTACTTTTTGAAATTTGAATGATAAATTCCTGTCGTTAACTTAATGGTTATTTATAAACATAATACTATATACATTCTATTTTATTATATCAGGCCTAGTATGTAATAATACTATAATTACAAGCAGTGTAGCCTTATTTACTTTCGTCTGCGTACTGCATGGATCCACAATTAGCGTCGTTGCGCTTCTGTTTTCTGTTTGGGAATGAATAAAAACAATATCGGTTGGTGTATTCCTATAAGCATTACTACATTCAAGAACACAGCAATTTGCGTTACCTTTCCGCTTTTTAGGATCATCCATATTTCTAATCATGTAAACTGAGATGTTAAGTATATTCATACGCTTCAAGCACAACTCTATCGCTGCCGTCCCGCAGTTAGTAACAACAGTCGCCACCAGAGGAGCTTGCACGGTGCCTATAATTAAAAACATATCCTTTGAAAAAAAAAAAAGTAGGCCTAAGTTGTCTGAAAACGTACAATTATTCAAGGAATCAGCTGATACAGACGTAGAATTAGTGCAAAGCTTTTGTTTCTCAGCTGCAGGTAATAACAGAACAGGTTTATTTGAAACATCAAATAAAGCCGGAACTGCATTCCAGATTAATTTATTTTTGTTTTCATTCATAAATTGTGTGTTTTCGAAATGAAGAGAGCAAAACTTTATATTATTATAAAGATATGCTTCACTCTTTGTCATTAGATCTTCCTGTGGATTTTCCCTCCTGCTGTTTATTAACCACTTTTTGCATCTAGAAGTAAAATAAGAAATAGATGTTAGGATTTTTCTTCAGGAGCATCAATGCGAAATACGCAACGACCTAGCACTCGATGGAAATACGACTCAGTCCACTCTAAATCCAAAGTCGACCGTGGACAGTCTATTGTTTCTAGTTGCTAACCGCTTGGAGCGCTTTATCGCGAGATTTGCAGAAAATCACCTCAAGCTTCGCGACTGTATATAGTAGACTGTGTTAAAACCATTATAAAAAAACAACAGATCACATTCGTTGTCTGAGGCAAAGAGCTATTAAAATATATCCTGACTTTGACTGTTGTATGAATGTATGTATTTATGTATGTATGTATTTTATTTCGTCCTAATGATCATACAGGATGATGTTGGACACATCAAATTAATACTAAAAACAGTTCTAAAACTAATACACATTTACAAAATAATGCTAATATACATAACATGGTGTATTATACTGACAAATGATTGAGCACTACCACTAAAATTGTCAAATCTTCGCACAATAAACCTAGAATGAATAATTATCTATGAAACCTTTATCATCTACTATTAATAAATATATACGTACAACTTAACATTTAATAATTGTAAATACTAACATTCAAGATATTCTTGTACTGAATAAAAACAACCATGCATAAGAAATTTATTTAATTCTTTTTTGAATTTAACATCAGCATTTAAGTGTTTAATTGACCTGGGTAATTTATTATAAAGAAGTCTGCTGTTATAGGAAAAACTTTTTTTCAAAAAGAGAACTTTTGTGTCCAAACAGGTGCAAATTAGACCTTCTTGTACAGTGATTGTTGACAGCGCCTTATATTAATTACATATTAAATGTAAGAGAAAAACACTTTTCAATAATTACAAATATAATAATAATAATAATAATAATAATAATAATAATAATAATAATAATAATAATAATAATAATAATAATAATAATAATACACTGCAATTACTTACGCATTAGGTATATACAACAGAGAAACCTACTCTTTTCCTTTAGAAAATAAAGATTTGTTAAATCAGTGGATAAAAAACACAACAAGGGTTAAATGGCATCCCACTAAACACAGCTTCCTATGCTCTCCACATTCAGAAGACAAATATATGTACATGACAAGGAGTAGGAGGCAGTTGTTGACAAGGGAATACAAACAATTGCTGGTTGTCTTGCACATTTACAGAACAACATGAACTTCAGATCCTCACCTACGAAACGTAAAGCTTATGATATAATAAAGAGAGTGTTAATTTCTTTCTTTTTTTTTTTTTTTTCAAGAAAATGTAGTTCACCAAAACTACAGTAAATAATTTAGGGACTTGAACAATAGGTTGTGTGCAACTGCATCAATTATAAACAAATGTTTTGATGGAGTACTGAAAGAACTTCTAAAAATTAACAGCTCGGAGAGACACCATTTGTCTCGTTTCATATTTATTATCCACTGTTTCAACATTTCCTTTTTTTTTCAAAGGGAATCTGCAAGAAAAGAAAAATACTGTACACCGCATGGTATGCCGGGCGTTGTTACACATTTATGCATGAAAAGAAATTCAGCTAATTAACAAAACTATGGACTTAACTTCATAAAATTTACATGAAATATGATAAATCAGTTGTCTTTTTCCTTTTGACATTGCAGTTATATGCAGCACATACAACAGGCATGTTTTTTCTTTGTTTTTTTTTTTTTTTGTAGCTTTGCTTCCGTATACACAACATTGTAAGCAGACGAATTTTTACAACGGTGGGCGCTTAGTTCATATCTGCCGTGTTTCGCGGTGGCACCGCAAAGAGCACTGTACATGATATTCTTCTCTTTCTAACTCGTTGGTCCGATACAATGTAGTGAACGCGGTTACATAACAATTACAGCAAAGCTAGTCTTTTTCCGATTCGTGCTATTGGTCCGATGAGTGCGATACGATGTAGTGAACGCTTAACTTGTGTGTACATTGTGCCACTGTCACACATCTGTGACGCAGTGCATGAGGGTTGGCCACTAGAGGGAACCTAAGAGGTGGAACTTAAACTGAGAGGATCGAGGCATCGAAATGGGAATATGGTGTGGCTTAGTGGGTAAAGCGTCAGCACGTAGAGCTGAAAACTCGGCTTCATATTCCGGTGCCGGAGAGAATTTTTCTCCGTTCCACTCATTCTTCATCATACGACGACACAGAATTTCTGCATGGAAATATCATATGTACTTCGGTACATCGTAATATAAATAATAATATAGTTGAAAAGAATTTGAAAAAACATCAGCTTTTGCTTGAGGATCGTAGACCATCTCTCCATGAGCACATTGTAGAGGTGTCGCTCCTGAATGGGTAATTTTTCCAAGAAGATTTTTTGTGAATGTCCAGAACTCTTTCCCACATGGCTGTAATGATTCTGTCTTACCTGAAAAATCTATAATTGTGTTTACGTCTGATGGCTCGCTGATAGCGATAGAATGCTCGTTTAGCTTGTGGATCTCTGAACTGTTGCCATCTCTTTCTTGCAATATTTTTTTAGCTTTAAGTAGTGGTGTTAAATCATCGATTGTGTCGTTTGTTTGCTTCATAGGAGACGAAATCGTAGTTTCTTCAAGTGTAGAAATGATAGTGTCGGTAAGAAGTTTCACTGTCATGTCTATATCATTTGGCTGGTGAATAATAGGGTTTGCAGGAATGCATGAGTAATGTCTTTTGGTGTATTCGTCCCAATCAGTATTCCTCGATAATAGTGTCTTATATGGTTCCCGAATGATTGGATAGCTCAAAGTTCTAGACATACTTGTTTTTGAGGAATTTGTTTTGTCTTGTAAAGACAAATGTCAAGAACATCAGGTTGATGTGTTGGTACCCAGGGATAACGAGTAGGTCCTGTTGGCCCAGTAACTGCATAATTATGTTGAGTGGAATGGTTTAGTAATAACTCCCCCTTAGATGTAGTGATGAGGGAGTTCCATATACGATGCTTTGCATTGAAAGCAACTTATATAATGACATTTGTATGCACAGAAACAAGAGAGGTTAAGTCTGACTCATACATCCGATAATATGGTGGATAGTAAGCAGATGCAATTAACGCATCTACACCATCTAATTTTATATAAACGCCAGTAGTCTCCAGAATATTGAATGTAGACAGAGTAGCAAGACGGTGTGGTATTGATTTCTTAATAGCAATTGCTGTACCACCACCTTCTCGTTCCAATCGATCAGCGCGATAGATGATATAATTACGTAGTCTAAATTTCATATGTGGCTTTAAATGAGTTTCAGTGATGCATGCCACATCAATACTATGTAATTTAACAATAAATTGCTTGAACTCGTATCATTGATTGCTTATGCCATTGGCATTAAGGTTTAACAAAACCAGATCTTTGAGTAATAATAAGGATTTAAGAGCCATATTCAGATTCTTGGTTTGTAGTGCAAAGTGCAAAGCCTTCTATTATTATCAAAATTTTTTACATTGGGTCACTTGCAGTTTTTAGACGCTGTAAAGTGTACTGGAAGATATTAAGAATTTTCTTAATATTTAGGCATCGCATTAAAGTTATAATATCTTTGAGTAATTCTGAACCAGAAGAAGAATTAAATGTGTTTTGACATGCATGAACATTGCATGGGATCTGGTTTTGGTAATGTAGGAAAGTCAAACGACTTCCACATAGGGGGTACACTCTCCTTTATTGTATCACAGTCTACTATATACAGTCGCGAAGTTCAATATGTAGCAAAAATGCAAACATGGGTAGTTGCCCACCACTAGGATCGCTACTATCGCCTCATCATCGCAGATCTCTCTCCTAGCAGACGACAAAATATGTTACACTTTCGTTGTATTCTTTTGGAAAAATTAACACCTTCCTTCCATTATTGAAATATTAAATGCATAAAGTTAATTTATTATTTTAATGAAGTATATTAAATTCCACCATAAACTCGAAGATACCTGCAAGAAAAAAGTAATATAATTTTTTTTGTGTGCAAAACGAACTGAAATTTACTATAATAGCTTCACTCATTCAAGATTATAGCGATAATTAACTATGAAACCAATAAATATTAATTTGCATTTCCCTTTACAACAATAATAATGGAAATATGAATTAATGGAGTAACTTACGCTTACTGGTACTTGTAGTGCAGGCTTACGTAGTTAACAAAGTGGGATGAGGTTAAGCAATAATAATCACACCAGAATTGGAAATAAAACGTGATCAATAAATTTTATTGTAACAGCCTTTTTCTACGTCTCTAGTAAAGCAACAAATAAAAATAACAACAAAATTAACAGCTATAATTAAAAACATATCCTTTGAAAAAATGGGCCTAAGCAATAATAATCCCATCAGAATTGAAAATAAAACGTGATCAATAAATTTCATTAAAACAAATTTAATTTTTCTACGTCTTTAGTAAAATAACACATAAAAATAATAACAAAATTAATAGCTACAATTAAAATTATATCCTCTGAAAAAAGTAGACCTAACCTTTATTTCTCTGGAAATTTAGCAGCCTAAGTGACAGAACTTTAACCGGTATCTAATGTCCTTTCGGTTAGACTGAAAC
Source organism: Periplaneta americana (assembly GCF_040183065.1). NCBI lineage: Eukaryota > Metazoa > Arthropoda > Insecta > Blattodea > Blattidae > Periplaneta > Periplaneta americana. Next base: position 157,288,147 of record NC_091121.1, read on the forward strand.
ATATCATTGTGAAATTTAAGGATATAATGTATTCTAACAGTCACAAAGAACTTCAAAATTAAGTTTTGTTTCTGCACAGCATTCTTGTGGAAATCCAGGAACCTTTCTGAATCTTTCGGAAATCGGAAAAAGGATAACTCTGGCCTCTTTCTCTTACTGTTGCTACAATTTATAGCACTACAAACGTCTCCTCCTTGTCCCATATTATTATTCCAATTATTATATTTTAGCCACTAACATTTTCATTACAACCAATAACGAACATTTCACAAGCATCAATGTGAAATACGCAACGAGCTAGCACTCGATAGAAATACGACACAGTCCAAAGTCGACCATGGACAGTCTATTGTTTCTAGTTGCTAACCGCTTGGAGCGCTTCATGACAAGATTTGCAAAGAAACACCTCAAGCTCCGCGACTGTATATAGCAGACTGTGATTGTATTATGTTTGTTTCTAATCTTTTGCTGCAGAACAGCTCGTTTTGAACTTGTATTGGACACTGTCCATAGCTAACATGGTTCCCATTACAGTTAACACATTTTGGCAGAGTTGAAGCACCCTTAAATGGGCAATCTGCAAATAAATTACTATTGCCACATTTAACGCATTTTATTTATCTCTTAGAAGTGTGATTAAATCCCTGACATCTGTGGCACTGAATCACATTGTGGTTTTGGTTTGTATGTTTCTATTTTTATTATGTGAAAAATTGTCCTTGAATGTTGGTTGTTTGGTAAGGTAACTATCCAGACTGATATTGGACGTCTTTGTGTACTTTAATCTTCTATCAAGAGAGGGACAGATAATTGTCGAACATGTTCAATCGAATATGATAATTTTTCTAGTTTTGTTTTCAATGTTTCTGCTTCGACGAATGTGGGAAGTCGTCTGATAACTACTTGAAGCAATTTATTTTCTCTAGGCTCATGGAATAAAATTGTATGTCAGCTATAAGAGTTGAATATAGCTTAATATCATAGTCAGACCTGTTGGCAGTGTAATATCTTATACCTTCGTGTGTATAGCTAATTTTCATTGGATTTGAGAGCAATGATTGTAATTTATTATTTTGGGCAATGAAGTTTCCACCTGATAATTTACTCACTGTTACCGGTGGCATTCTTGGCTGTTTTGAGTGTTGAGGCTTATCTCTTGGTGTAGTTCCTTGATTAATAAGTTGTGAAGTTCCTATGTCAGCACTATCAACTGTAGTTTCAAGAGGGGAAAACCGATTGTTCACAGTTACAGATGGATGTACCATATGTTCAAGTTTTGAAATAGAAGATTCTGAAATGCTAGATATAGCACGATTTGGTTTCATCTTTTTAGATTGATCTTGCACTTTCGTGTCATTACGCATTCGTGAATAAGCTTTCAGATTCGTAGGAAGCTGAAATTGAATGCTCTCTGAAGAGACGGCATTAATTGTATTTTGTGAATCATTCGCAATATTTTGAATATGTGGCCCTTCAGCCATGTAAAAGTTTACACTGTTAATAACACAATAACTTAAATAAAATTAAAAGGAAAAACAACAAACAGCAATTCCTTAACACTGAACACAGTAATATATTTAAACTTTATGTTGTTTCTATATTATTTAAATATTAAATTAAAATAATAGCCTAGGCAAAATGTGCGCGTTGTTTACTTTTCCAGAGTCCTAGTAGATAGCCACTTTGGTTGTGCACACCAAAGAGTTGTCGAGACATCTGACGGCAATACTGCGAACCTATAGTATACGTGCACGGCCGACATACGTGTAATTACTACTTATCCATGTACTGTACCATGGGTACGATCATAGACAAATAACAGATCGTCTATGGGACGGTTTTATTTTCATTTCCCAGTGTTCAGTCGTTATGACTTGTCAACATAACAATCTTTGAGAAATGTGAGACGCGTTTTTCAATCATGAATCAAATGGATGGAACTGAATGTGTTTGTCGTGTTTGCGGTTCAGCAGCAGGGATAAAATTGAACATATTTCAACCCGGAATGGATTATGTGGCGAAGATACATAACTTACTCCCAATAACGGTAAGATAAGTAGTAAAAATTGTTTTCTATATAACGGGACACTAGGTTTATTGACGAAAAAAGTGGGACAGTGGTCTAATTTTGAGAGGGAAAGTAGTTTGGAATGTGAAGAAATCATATAGAATGTTAGTCGACTTGAAAACATATTAGAAAATGGGTAAAAATGGGAGGGAAATAATTGCTCGATGTAGGTAACCTAAAAGTGATTATTTAACTTGTGAAATAATGAGATAGAAAACTTCAAAATGAATGTGAAACGCACATTTCATTTGGTGAATATTACTTATGTACCAGCCACAATAGGAACTTGATAAAATACCTTGGATTTATAGTATTGATGGGTAGAAATTGATGTGATCACAGAGAGAGAGCTAGCTAGCTAGTAGCTGTTAAGCGCACCCAACCCGCCTGTCATCGATTCGACCAAAGCGATTTTTCATAAGGACGAATCAGGACAGGTCAGATTAGTCATGGTATGTCGTGGAAGAAAGTTCACATTCTTAGACAATTGTGAATGTATGTAAGGCATACCAAAAGCCTAAACTAACCTAACCTAACCTAACCTGTCACTGATTCGACCATACGAAAACTCATTTTTTCTCTGCGATCACTAGGGAAACACACGGAAATGAGAAGTATGTGCTTCCTTTTACTGCTGCCTATTCCTTCCACCTCGACACATTGATCTCGCCTGCCTGGATCTCTGCCAGCTCCCATTTTCACCCTTATTTCGGCACTTAATTTTTCTTTTGTTTACAGTACGTATGACTCGATTAGTGCCCAAGTACGTAAATACATTTGTACCTTAACGTGATATTAAAGAATTATCATTATGACAAAAGAGTGTAATTGAAGAGGTGGACTCCAAACTGGCCTATGTCAAAATGACAAAACTGATGAAACAAATTTGACACTCCTAGTGCCTGCATATTTTATTTAATTAGGTAGTTGAATTTATTTTGATACTTTTCTGAAATATAGAGTCACTCTGCTTGTTATATAGATTTAACAAACTTAATGTTTTTTAAATGGATCTAATTGTAAGTTAAGACTTACGAGGGTTTGCAAAATCAATTTACACAAGTTTAATTATATGGGCTTGCAAAGGATAGGGCCTAAATTAAAACGTGAAACAGCTTTAGAAGTTTTGAGAAGGAGCAAATTTTTTATCCTGATATTTTTCTTTTCATATTTCCACATAAGTTATACCCTAGATCATATATGTAACAGATAACACCTCGCTACGTTAAAATCGGCAGCACTTTGAAGAGAACAACCGCCAGGATCGCCACCCGTCCTCCGTAAACGAACACGAGATGGCAGCACAGTCGTTAATGCAATTCAAATGGGAATTATAACGTGACTCCTTATGTAACAACTAGATGGCAGTGTAGTAAACCTGACAAAAGTTGTTAACCTCAAAGCCTATAAGCCCGACATATCTGTTACATATATGATCTAGGGTTATAGTTTCTTAACACTAAACTGGAGGGTGGAGGGAAAAATTGCTTCTTGCATAATTTTCCCCTGCTATATGACTCTCCCGACATTTAAATTCCAATATAAATATAGTAATTAAATTTGAGACATGCACATCCTTTGTAGTATGCCTGTCCTGAAACTTTCTCTGAACTTTGCCAATTCTATTTCTCTCTCTCAAGTCACAATGGAAATATTGAGAGAGTATTTTCCGTAACATCTGCTCAGTGGACAAAAGAACGAAATCACATGCTGATGGAGACAGTCAGAGGTATCATCATGATGAAATATACCGTAATTTAAAGGGTATGTCCTGTGAACAATTCATAGTTATTTGGTACAAGATAGAAGTTTGTCTCTTCAGGCTCTTCTGCATAAAGTGGGCACCATCGATAAGTATAGATGTAATACTGATCCAGCAACTAGTAAGAAAACTGAGCCATTATTTTTATCTTTAATTTTGTTCATACCAATTTTTAAAAAGTCCTCCTTTTTTCAGCAATGTCTTCTTATTTTAGCTTCCACGTCCTCCTATAGTATTTCTTCTCATGGTAACCCTATACCTGGTCTCTTGTTGCAGATTTTCCCTTTCAGTTTCTGCAGGAGATTAGAATAATATTGTTCTCTCCTTTGCTAGATAGTCAATAACGATTATCCCCTTAGAATCCCAGAACACTGACTCCATGACTTTCCCAATCGATTGAATGGCTTTTGTTTTCTTTATTTCATTGTTTCGACTGTTTGTCTCTGCTGTGTAGTAGTGAATCTAGATTTCATCAGTGGTCACAAACCGCCTAAAAATCGGGTGTACAGTTATTTTTCTCGAATCAAGCCAGACAGTCCCTCGAAATTTGACATCGGACGTGATTTTGTTCTTGGAACCCACCTTGTGGAGACCTCGGACATGTCCAAGACATTGTCTAAGATGTGTCACACCCGTTCAGTTGAGATACGCATAACCTCACTAATTTCCCGCACTTTCAGTCGATAAAACAGTTTATTAAAGTGAGGTATGACATTATCTTGCTACATTAAGTAGGTGGCAAATGGTCATATCATTGCTCTGGAAGACAGACTACACCACAGTTACTCCTGGTAGGTAATTGCTCGTTTGTTCATAATATGTGGATTTTCATTGGATCAGGACACACAGTTATGTTGATTATAATGCTATTCACATGACTTAATTTATATCTCTTATCTTCCTCGTGGCTGCAATATTTTGTCTGGATGCATGTAATATTTAACTTACCACAACTAACAGTGACTGAGTTTTAAAATTACAACTAGGCAATGTTTCTTAAACGTGAATGGATCACGTTGTTCTGGACAGCTAAAAAGCTAAGTCACATGAAAAGGGGTATAACGGTACTGGTACCATACAGTTGAAATGTGACTTCATCTGACTGAACAAATCTTGAAAATATCCTCTTTCTTCACACATGTGCAACAACCACTCACAAAATTGATATCACATACTTGGATTAAGGGCCGCCGAGAAGGGGGGGCAAAGGGGGCGAGTGCATATGGCATATGGGCCCGTGAGCAATAAGGGCCTGTCAGATTAAGTGAGTCTGATTACTTTTTATTATCGTGAATAATTATTCGTAGATACATATGGGTACTATAAAATTTTGTAAGAATATTTGTTACATAAATTTGACATATTAACTCAACAATAGTAGAATTAATACAAATTACCACTTCATATGTAAATATTTGACTTTTATATATAATAGAATATCGGTTTCCCACATTAATATTCACCAAGACGACAATTGAGGGCCCCGGCATTTGTCTGAAGTATGTTCCCGTTGCTTGTACCGAACACGTTCAATTATTTATTGGCTTGTCCTTTTTAACTACCGGTACCAAACCCCCACTGGCCCGCCGTAATATGCTAGTGGACTCTCTCAAACTGAAGTCGCAGGATCACGTTTCCTTTTGAGTACATTGTATGTTTCGTGTCGAAACTTTCGTCTTTTCGTTGTCGTTTGTCTAGTAAATTCTGCTCATTAGTGTTACTGGTTATAGTTTAACTGCACAATGGACAAGTACAGGCATAAGTCGGGAGCTGAGAAGCACAAGAAGAGACAAAAAAATTGGAAGATATTAATATGGTTGCTAGACTGCGTGAAAAATATTATGAAGACATTAACAAAGAGATCAGTGATGGGCCGAAATATTTAAAATCAATTCATACCTCTAATTTAGGGCCAACCCCACTGAAACCTACGAATGTCCTAAATAGTCTGAGGGAATTAAAACTAGATAATTTATATCCAAATATTTGTATAACCATTAGAATATTCTATACAATTCCTGTGACAGTTGCTGAAGCTGAAAGGTTCTTCAGCAAAATGAAGGAAATAAAAAATTTATTCAGATAAACAATGTGTCAAGAACCACTGAGTAACCTTGGCTCCTTGGTCTGGAGAGCGATCTTGCTAGGTTTTTAAATTTTGATGACATAATTGATGATTTTGCATTGATGGAGTCAAGGAGAGTTGTTTGTTGATGTTGGACTGCAAGTTAGAAATTACAGGTGTTTAAGAATAATGTTTTATGAATATAATATATTGTGCTAATGTGAAGTTTTGCTAAAAGTTTTCAATGTAATAAAAGTGTATATTTTTAGGTTCGTATCTGTGTATGGAGTTATCTTTTATTTATTTTGCAAATAATTATTATGGTTAGAATAACTGGTAACTTATAATTGTTACTTTTTTCAACGGGGTCCGAGTACAGTATTGCATAGGGGCCCATAAATTCTGTCAGCGACCCTGCTTGGATTGTTATCATTCATTGCGTGGAACAACAATCTCGGAATATATGGCTTCCACTTCTTACCCCACAAAATGTAAAGATCATTGCCTTACGAACTTCTTTGAGAATTGTGTGAATTTCTGGAACACCATCGCAACACCACCATTGTCCATTGATATTCCCTATCTTCACTTTGTTCCTTGTTCACTTTTTGTACCATTTCATTATCCTCAAATTTATCACACAGTCTTGAATTGTTACATATGTTGGTGTTTCAAATTCCGTTCTCCAGTGTTCTTACACCTAAGTCAAATTCTCTGTTTTTCATTAATACCTAAGGGACTCACTTTCACTGCCCAAATGATAATTGGCTTTGTGGTTTTTATTTACATTGTTGTTAGTGCCTTCTAGCATTCTTTCTGTCACTCTGTTTTCATTTTTATGTTCAATATTATTAACATCCAAAGTATGTATACATTTTATTGGGACACTTTGCAGTGTTATAAATTTAAAATTTAATATCAAACTTAAAGAGAGCTTGAATAAGAGATACATGTAAATCTAAGTTTCTCATTGTAACCTATTAATCTGTTCAGACAAAAGCAATGTTAAAACTCTAATAATCAAGTTGTTATTGTTGTTGTTTTGTAATGCCAGGCATTTGACAATAAAGTCATTTGACCTCTTGCACTCCAATATTTTTCAAAGATATTATCATGGTCAGCCACTGAAGCACAGATTTTGAGGTATTCCGAATTCATTTCTTGGTTTGAGTTGCACAATGGGCAGTTAGGGGACTGATATATTCCAATTCTATTCAGGTATTTGGCCAAACAGTCATGGCCTGTTGCCAATCTAAATGCAGCTACAGACAATTTGCGTGGTAAATCGGGAATTAACTGTGGATTATGATGCAGAGAGTTCCATTTTTTCCCTTGAGATTGTGTTATTAAATTTTGTTTGCTGAAGTCTAAGTATGTAGATTTAATAAATCTTTTCACAGAATAATACATAGATTTAATAACAGGTCTGTAAGTAGCAGTGCTGCCCTTCTTTGCTAAAGCATCCACATTCTCGTTTCCCAGGATTCCACAATGAGATGGTATCCATTGGAATACAATTCTTTTATTGAGTGATATTAATTGAGAGAGCATTTTAGTTATTTCTGCTGTTCGAGATGAAGGTGTGTATTTAGAGACTATTGATAGAATAGCTGCTTTGGAGTATGACAATATAACTGCATTCTTAAATTTATTGATGTGGCATAAAAGATTCCTGAGACTTTCACTTATTGCAATGATTTCTCCATCAAAACTTGTTGTTCTATATTCAAGAGATCTATAAAGTGAGAAGAGACAGCACGTAACACCTGCACCGGCACCTTGTTCTCTGGAGATCAAGGATCCGTCGGTGTATAAATGAAGCCAGTTTTGTGGAGGGTACCTAATATTAATTGTCTCTAAAGCAGTAGCGGCCCGCGGTTATAAAGGTTGGCAGTTCTGCATGAAAAATAGTGTATTTAGCAAACACATGCTGTTTATTGCATTTAAATCGGATAACGCGTGTAATTACAGTCCCTTCTCGAAGTTGTACTCCAACAATCCGTGCGCCCTGCCCACCCCATGCGCTACACCTCTCCCACCTGGCACAACTAGTCACCTAGTGGAGATATGCCCCTCATGTTGATACCTGAATGAACAACCATCAGGAACTTTTGATTGTTCGAACGCTTTTAACTCCTACCGAATTTCTTTACGTCAACTTTTCTAGCCTACACCCGTACCGGCAGATGGAATTATAAAACAGAGAGCTGGGAGTTCCTACAGATTTGCAATAAAGTATGGTAACTTGACCAGTTTGTGAACATGTTTGTTGCATTATTAAATTTAATTCCTTGGCAAGAAATATGTTGTGGAACACAATACAAATTCTCCGTGTTTCCCACTCATTACGTTAGCCCCGCCATTAACCAGCACAATTAATTCATGTGGTTCAATTATGACTGAATTTCCGTTAAGCCTAAATTCCATTAAGATAGTTTGCACCAAACTTTCAGCGTCATGTCTTGGTGGCACTGAAGACAAATTTCCAATAATTTTATTGCTATCCAGCAATTAATTTTGAATTGTTTTCGTAGTTCCTTTCAATTGTGACGAGCCCTATAAATGATCTTTGGAAGTTTAATCTAAATGTGGAGTAAAATCAGTCAAACCCCGAAATATACCGCGGTTTGTTGAATCTCCTGATTCAGCAAGTCCTCGAATCGCTAATTCAAATGCGGCACAGAATTTCACACAGTTAATTTATTTTAGATAGACCATATCTCTTTTTAGAAACATTTCCTTCTTGTTTCTGAATGTTAATCCAATACGCAGAATCAAGCTGTGTTAGAATATTTTAATATCGTTAACAGTGACAAATCTGTTTGACTTGAAATGAGTTTTCGAATTTTCATGCCCTTATAGTTTAAGTCAAATTAACTAAATCCTTCACTCCGGTCTTTGTCCATGTATTTTCTCCTCTAAACAGAATACACGGGTGGGGGAGAAAGCGTTTTCATGATCGCAGCAAAAAACCAATCGTTTCCATTACACATTTCGGTATTAAAATGACTAGTAGGCTACATGATTTCTTGGACTTTTTCCAGAAATTTCCAAATTTAAATTTGGTGTAGGATGTCCTAATTTCTTAAGTTAACGCGCAATTTCTCTTTTAATTTCGAAAAGGCTTGGTCGTTTAGATTTTCATTTCATTCATTTTTAATATAAAATATTTTCTTAGACACACTGACTAATCATCACATCACCCACAGTACTATAATACACTGGAACTGTAATGATATACAGTAGTCTAGAAGCCTACGTGTTCTAACGCAGGTCATAAAGAGATGAGGGTGTTGACTGTTCTTTTTATACTCGAACAGATCTGCTTCGGTTGCAGCTCTAATGCAGTCTTATGGGACGGTGAAGAAAACCAGTTTTCTGCTGCCGACTACCCTACGTTGAGCTTCAGGAACTGCCGAGCACAGATCTGAAAAGTACACTACAGATAAAATTCTCCAGCAGTTCAAGGCTCCTACAGACAGTAAAATCTCGAATCGAAGGAGAATGAATTGGAAAAATAAATGAAACAATGAACTAGATTACATAAAAGCACATTTTCCATTTTTAATTTTACAGGTCCATTTAAATGGCGGTTCTGCAGCTCTGCAGTTCTTATTGTAGAGCCGCCACTGCTCTAAAGACAACTGTTTCATTATTTCAGTGTTTACTTCTGATTTCAGTATGTCTTCTGTTAAATTTAGAGTATATTCTATTTTTGCTCATAGTCATTCTCATTACCAACTGCTGCTAGATATACTATGAATTAAGTACGACTTTAAAAACATGGTGGTGAAATTTGATAAAACATATTCTTAAATTAACTTTCATTCCAGATTTATGAGCAAGATCCATGGTCAAAAAAAATCTGTCATAAGTGTGCTTTTAAACTTGAAGAGTTTCATAACTTCAGGGAAGTATGTGTGAGGACAGACAGTTACTTCAAGAAAAAAGTACCATGGGAGCCAGTAAGAACAGAAAAATCTTTGTCTTCAGCTACAGAACCACTAGAACAGGTGAGATATTGTTTGCAAGTAATCTTATTCTTCTGCTAGATGCATGACTGCATATAAAGCAAATGACTGATACAGAGGAAGAGTAGATGATAAGTCTGATGCTTGGTGTGTGTGCAAGGTGTAGTCAGTATATCCATGGACTGATGGCATAAGAACATATTGTCTTACCTTACACATTAATACATTCCAGACCCAATACGATCAATGAATCAATTGACAAGTTGAATTGTGACTTAGCCACTGTCTCCACTTGGGCGGCCAATTTCGGACTCGCACTTAATCCAAGTAAGACTCAAGCTATAATTATTGGCCATAAGCGTTTAGTTAACTCTCTTAATAACAGTAATCTTTCAGTTGTTACCCTTGATAACACTCTAATCCCTTATTCATCTGTCGTAAAAAAAACTTTGCTTCTTTTTCGATAATAATCTAAATTGGAATTTTCAAGTTAAAGAAACGATAAAAAAAATCTGTTCCTCCATTCACTGTTTGAGTCGCTTAAGAAACTTCTTGCCCAAGCAACTAAAACTTACCCTAGTACAAACCCTAGTAATGCCGCATTTCGATTATTGTAACGTTTTGTTAAGTGACATAAGTTCTGAACTGTCAGTCAAGTTACAGCGAGTTCAGAATATGTGCATCAGATACGTTTGCAACATCCAACGATACGATCACATATCACCGTCCTTCGCAAGTCTTTCGTGGCTCCGACTTAAAGAACGTAGAACTTTACACTCCTTGTCATTGCTCTTTCGAATTCTGCACACTTCAACACCAAATTACCTTTTGTCTCATTACTCTTATCTATACTCTAACCACGACGTAAATACCAGATCACTTATCTGTGGCGCATTAAGTATACCTCTTCATGGAACATCTCGTTATTCATCATCTTTTACAGTATCCACCTCGAGACAATGGAATTCCCTGTCACAAAGTATTAGGGGCTGCAAGACAATAAACACTTTTAAAAACAGTTTAAAAGATAACCTTCTTAGCATTTCACTCCAATCATACTGACTACATTGTTACTCCTTCCATTAGATATGCATCCTGATAGTGCTGAATTTTCAAAATTGTCTCATAATAATCTCTTTCTATTACCTAACATTATTTGAAATATATTAACATTCTATGTATTTTAGCTCAATTCTGCTACATAGTTTGTATGTCAGTGTTTAATTAATAATTCATAGTATTTTGTTGTTTAATTCGTAAATAACTCTTGTATACATGTAGCTCTTATCTAAATCAAATTGTTGAATTCTTTGTAAGTTGATACATATATATGTATACTTTTTGCTGGTTGAGTGGAAGAGAAGGTCTTACGGTCTTAACTCTGCCAGCTAAAATAAATCATTATTAGTATTATTATTATTATTATTATTATTATTATTATTATTATTATTATTATTATTATTATATTATTATTATTATTATTATTATTATTATTATTATTATTATTATTATTATTATTATTATTATTATTATTATTATTATTAATGCCCACAATTGCCTCAGAGTAGTCTGTTTTTTTAGGCTAGACAAGGATCCCAGCAACACTGTCATGACTAGAAGAATTCTTGGAAATAATTTTCTTTTAGCTTGTTCAGTAGCACCTGTTACTTGAACTGAACTTCTTCTACCATATAGTAGAATCTTCAACCTTTCGGCCTCATTTTAATTTTCAGAAACACAATGCAGCAGCATCATTATCTCCTCACATTCTTGTATAAGCCTTTAAAAATTCAATGTAAAAGCAGCATTAAATGTTTCACCAGGAGAAAGAAACACCTTTTAAACAATTCCCTTCTGGTAAAAATCACCAATAATTATGTTTAAAAAAGCTGGGATTATTAGCAGCCTGCTATTTGAGGTCGGTGCAAACACCAAAATCTGTCATACAATAGTGTGCAGATTAATGTGAACAACATTTTCTTTTCAAAACTTCATTTTTTATGGTTGCTAACACTGCTTATTAAAACAGTGATTCTTTCTAATTAGCACAACTGCTTTTATAAATCATTGTTGTTAAATTTAACTTCAATTAGGTACAAACAGTTATTATAGAACATGGGTTGTCAGCACAGAGCACGCTGGGGCTAGCCTCTCTCACCCACGGAAAATGCAATGCACCATGGTGCACTCCGTAGCTGCTAGCGGGTATGCTCTCTATCTCTCTCTGCTGCACGACGGTGCACATGGGACGGTACCGCGTACTCTTTGCACATTTCAGCCAGTTCTGACAACCACAGTTATAGAAGGTTTGAAATAGCTTTTAGGTATTGCAGTGAATATTTGAAGGAAATTATATCCATCATTTTCGTTGGTGTTCACCATGGATATTACTCCAAAAAATAAAAATAAGATTGTAACTCTCAGTAAGCATACTTCTATGACTCAGAGGAATATAAACAGTGCTGTCATGGTAATTTTTTTCTTGGCCATACGTCTTGCCCCTTGTTTTCTCCTTTGAAATATATTGTAATTTTATTTCAACTCAACAATAGGATTTTATTCTTCCAACAATAATTCCTTCCTACAATTCACCTTAAACGCTCTCGTCAACAATAGGATTTTCACTCAACACAGTATTCGTTATAGCACTCCACTGACGGCAGTGACAATTTACTTGGACTATTACGAACAACAATGAACTGTTAATCTTAACTAATATTTACAAAGCACTATTTACAAATCAGAACTATCAGTCCTCAGTTCACAGTTCTTCTAGCTCAGCCAACTGTAGTCCACTGCACTCGAACTCAGGTCCCTCCAACTGCGGTCCACTGCACTCGAACTCAGGCCTTCGGATGCTGACACCGTTGCGGACGCACACTCGAGCCGAACTCCGGTACACAAGACTGGCTTGCTTGCTCTGGCTTACTCACTGACTGGCTGACTAATCAACTGAGACTGAAACTGAAACTGCCCTAGTTCGCTGGTGTTTCTTCTTTTATAGCAAAATCATAGTCTCGAGAAATTTCTACGGGCGTCCTCTCGAATTATCTGGCTATCTCCACTTCGACTGACTTCTGGAAGAGTCGGGAGGGTCCGTCCCCCCCTCACTCCGCACGCAGCTGCGCGCGCACTCTCCCCTCGTCGCGTTGACATAATACACCTCCTCTGCCCTTCAGCATGCAGATGCTTCCCGTACCAGCGTTTCGTCTGCCGCGCGCCCTGTCGGACACGTGTTCAAACTCCGTTGCAGTTGTCACAATATTTTACTCTCCTCTCTCAAACTCTCAGACTGTTATTTAATGATTTTTTTTAATATTAAAGAAAAAGTAAAGAAATTGTTTTGCTTTACATTTTAATTGTACAAGAAGTTTGATTTAAAGAATACACCATGTAGCACCACCGTAGATGCACACTTGTCTTGATGAATCTTGGAGTGTGTATTTGCAGCACTTCTTGTTTTTCAATCATTATTTTATGTAATTCTGGATTCCAGTGCTGCAGAGGTGGGCAGTTTTTGTGTATGAACATAAAACAAAATACATTAGGACAGCAAGAGATGATCTAAGATCTGTACATATCTCCGCATACAAAACTTAGGTACCCATATGCCATATGGCTCCATACAGACAAAATTTTCTTTTCCCCATGCGATTAATTAAAAAAAAATTGTAGGTTCCCATATGATGTAAGACCCTATATGGCCTCTATGACAGCACTGGATATAGGCTCAGAATGTGGAATCAGTTTAGGCTGTGTCAACAAAATTCTTAAGAGATATAACGAATCTGGCAATATTTCTCTTCAGCATAAAGGAAAATGTGATAGAAAGAGGAAAACAACCGAGGGATGACTCAATTTTAATGAGGAAATCGAAAGAAGATCCAAGAGTAACTAGTTTTGACTTAAGAGCAGAATTAGTTCACCCAGGCATTCATATACACGATTCTAGGGTTTGTCATCAATTTATTGAATGTGGTCGAAAATCAATCCACCATCTTAGAAGAACATTTATCGTTCATACCAACAGTTCAAGGAGACTGATTCTGTGTAAAAGGAAGAGCAGATAGTGGCCACATGTATCATTTGCAGATGTCGACAGATTGAAATAAGATTTCTCAGCAAGCTCGCAGAAATCCACATACATCAGGTGCAGCTGTCCTGAAAATCATATGACTTTTTTGATTGATCATCAAACCATACAAATTGCAGTTGATACAAACTTTGACACCAAATGACAAGATCATATACACATGATGGTACATGGTGATACAAACACTTTATTTTTGTTATTTAAAAGATAATCTGTTCTGTTTAATATTTAAGTTTGTTAGTACACTTTTATTGTTTTGTTGGTAATTCGATTTTTTAAAATATAAGTACTTAGAATATATAAATTAATTTATTATTCAAATAAAATAACCTATTTTACTAGAAAATAGGTTAATTTGGAGGGTGGAAATTTTGCAGGTCATGTAGTTTTAGGTGACAGAGTAACACCACAGTCTAGTGCATACAGTAGCATGCAAATTAATCTGAACACGACATATTTTTACATTTTCTGTCATTGTTGGCCTCACAGCTGCTCATACCGCTTTAATTGACATCTGTAGTACGTGTAATTCCATTGTTGAAGGTCTGTCGTTATTATTTTTTTTTTATAATATGTGACATTTTGCCTGTCGTTTTGTACTTATAAGCATTTCAGTTGTGTTGAAGACTTAATACTGCAATCTTGTGTACATTCTGTCGTCTTCACAAATGGATACAACTCCACGAAAACGGTCTAAAATTATAACATTAGAAGAGCATTCTTCTATGACACAGAGACATATTGCTGCAGAATGTCACATCGGTTTGGCTACTGTTAATTCGATCATAAAACGATACAGGGAGACTGGATCCATCACACCCCAGAAAAAAGGAAACTGTGGCCAGAAAAGGAAGACTTCACCTGCAGATGATCGTTTAATTGTCAGGAAAAGTAAATTAAATCCTAGACTAACTGCTGTCGACTTAACCCGCGAGTTAATGGCTACCACTGGGGTGAATATTCACGTCACAACAGTGCGGCGTAGGCTTTTGGAAGCTGGACGAAGGGCTCGTAAGCCTATTAAGAAGCAACTGCTAACCCCTGTTATGTGCAAAAAATGCTTAATGTGGGCAAAATTACATCAACACTGGACAGTGAATGACTGGAAGAATGTATGTACTTTTTCCGATGAGTCTCATTTCGAGGTCCACGGCCACCGTGTTTCTTACGTACGGAAAGGATCCGAAAAAGTAACAGCAGCTCATCTCCAACAAGCACCCAAATACCCCCCTAAAGTAATGTTTTGGGGTTGTTTTACACATGAAGGGCCTGGAGCATTAATACCTATCAAGGGAATGATGAATTCTGACAAATATATTCAGTTATTGGAAATCAGAATCGTACCCCAGCTGCAAAAATCATTTCTGGATGGCAGAGGTGTGTTCCAACAAGACCTGGCACCATGCCATACGTCTCGAAAGCTACAGAATTCTTCAACAAGAAGAATATTCAGGTACTCCCCTGGCCAGGCAACTCACCCGACATCAACCCCATTGAGAACTTTTGGTCAATTTGCAAAAGAAGAATGCAAAAAATGGATTGTTCTACAAAGGAGAAGATGATTTCTGCCCTCATTGGTGTATGGTTTCACGATGAAGAAATGAAGAATATTTGTGGGAAATTAGTGGAATCCATGCCAAATCATCTCAGAGCTGTTATTAGGAACAAGGGAGGCCACATAGATTACTGAGGTATGTCTTACATCCTTTTTTTTATCCCGTTTGAGTGTTTTTTCATAAGTAATTACGTTGTTCGGATTAATTTGCATTCTACTGTACAGTCACGAAGCTTGAGTTGTGAGGGTGCTAGGAACAATAGACTATGCCAGTACTATTTCGCATTGTCTGTAATGAGGCGATATTAGTGTTTCTAGTGGTTAGTGACTATCTATGGATGCATATTTACTACGTATTGAGCTTCATGATTGTATATACTAGACTGTGGTAACATGTCATGTAAACAGTAAGATCTCTCAACACAATCTGCGAATATGGGACACAGAAAATGCTCATGTCACCATGGATGTGTTCGAGATTGATGCATATCACGTTTTTTTATGTAGGACACCGTAACTGGATGACCTTTCTTTATATGTGGAGCAGTGGCTAACCCCAGAGCTAGATGAGAATTACGAGTGCCTGTTCCAACAAGATGCTGCACCACTCCATTATCACAAAGCAATCTGGCATTACATTGAATGGACATGTACTTCACCCCTGTATTGGCTGTGCTACTGTTAATGACATGGTATTTCATAGTTAGCCTCCGATGTCACTTGCTCTTACTGTGATTTTTTTTCTGTGAATGTATGTTAAATTTTGTTAATTTCACTACTTGTGTACTTTGTGACCTGATGGAGTGTAAGATAAGGTCCTATGGCCTTAATTCTGCCAGTATAAATAAATAAATTAATAATATAATAATAATAATAATAATAATAATAATGATAGTAATTATTAATTAAAATGTGTCTCAATGAAACTTTCAGCAGAGTCCATATAGGCCAGCTTCTGTCTGATGCTTTTCCAATTCACTGCGGGTTAAAGCAAGGAGATGCACTATCATCTTTACTTTTTTACTTTGCTCTAGAATATGCCATTAGAAAAGTTCAGGATAACAGACAGGGTTTGGAATTGAACAGGTTAAATCAGCTTTTTGTCTATGCGGATGACGTGAATATATTAGGAGAAAATCCACAAATGATTAGGGAAAACACGGGAATTTTACCTGAAGCAAGTAAAGCGATAGGTTTGGAAGTAAACCCCCGAAAAGACGAAGTATATGATTATGTCTCGTGACCAGAATATTCTACAAAATGGAATTATAAAAATTGGAGATTTATCCTTTGCAGAGGTGGAAAAATTCAAATATCTGGGAGCATCAGTAACAAATATAAATATGACACTTGGGAGAAAATTAAACACAGAATAAATATGGGAAATACATTTTATTATTCGGTTGAGAAGCTTTTGTACTCTAGTCTGCTGTCAATAAACCTGAAAGTTAGAATTTATAAAACAGTTATTGGACTCTCACTTTGAGAGAGGAACATAGGTTAAGGGTGTTTGAAAATAAGGTGCTTTGGAAAATATTTGGGGCTAAGACGGATGAAGTTACAGGAGAATGGAGAAAGTTACACAACACATAACTGCACACATTGTATTTTTCACCTGACATAATTAGGAACATTAAATCCAGACGTTTGAGATGGGCAGGACATGTAGCATGTATGGGCGAATCCAGAAATGCATATAGAATGTTAGTTGGGAGGGCGGAGGCAAAGACGTTTGGGGAGGCCAAGACTTAGATGAAGAAGATAATATTAAAATGGATTTAAGGGAGGTGGGATATGATGATAGAGACTGGATTAATCTTGCTCAGGATAGGGACCAATGGCGGGCTTATGTGAGGGCGGCAATGAACCTCCGGGTTCCTTAAACGGCAGTAAGTAAGTAAGTTATATTACCATTTGTTCTGTATGGTTGTGAAACTTAGACTCTCACTTTGAGACAGGGACAGAGATTAAGGGTGTTAGAGAATAAGGAAAATATTTGGGGCTAAAAGGGATGAAGTTACAGGAGAATGGAGAAAGTTACACAATGCAGAACTGCACGCATTATATTCTTCACCTGACATAATTAGGAACATTAACCCAGATGTTTGAGATGGGCAGGGCATGTAGCACGTATGGGAAAATCCAGAAATACATATAGAGTGCTAGTTGGAAGGCTGGAGGGAAAAAGACCTTTGGGAAGGCCGAGACATAGATACAAAGGTAGTTGAGGTAACAAAACAAACGAAATACAATCGCTCGGTAATGAGCCAGTGGTGACCAAGGGTATCTCATATCAAAACACTCGACAAATATCCCTGAACAACCTCTGAAAGTTTGTCGGTAGAGTTTATACTTACCCTGTATATATATATATATATATATATATATATATATATATAATTATTCCAGTCTATCATAGTGTAGAAAGTATCCTATCAGCCCTGTGTAATTTTCAGTCTGTTTAATTGCAGTGTTAAGAAGGAACGTACATCTCTCTGAAATATGTATTTATTTGTTTAGTTACATACGGATATTTTCATATTACAGACAACTGTGAGAATAAAACAGGAAGTGGAAGATGGACCATCTTTTCCTCAACTACCACCATTGGATCCACAGCCATCATTCCAACCAATGGTGAAGTTTAATCAGGACGCCATAGCAACGTGTTTGATGTCTAATGATACAAATTCAAGAGCACATTCTGGCAGACTTAAACAGTCGCCAGTAACAAATAGGCAGCCCACTTCATCTGCTCTGCTATCTCAACCAAATGTTGTTTTTCTGAACTCGGAACAGGGTGAATGTTTTTTGCCTGAGGATCCAGAAGCACAGGACTCCGAGAGTGCAACTCATAATGCAGTGTAAGTGTAGCATAAAAAAATGTATCTATACCTAACCATTTATGAAGTCAGGAAACAATTTAGTGGCTAATGCCTTTTCTATAATGTTTACAGCTCTTGTGTCTAGTAAAATCAAGAAATAGTGGCTTGTTAGTCACCATCTGTAAAAGCTCCGTTTCTTTTGGATTATATGAGCTATTCCATCTCAAATCGACCGAAATATAGAGAAAATTGACCTTACAATTTCTAAATACAATGAAACTTTTTTTGGACGTAGAGAACTGTGATATAATGCTTTGTGCAAAGTTTGAGGCATCAGAACTTCATAGTGTTTAAATTAAAAATATTTAAATTTATCGTATTTTCACAAAAATAGCAACTTTAAACTGTTGTAGCTCCGAAACCCTTTCACCCAATGATTAAAATCATGGTTTATTTTGATGCTGAGAAATTAAAGTTTATATTGACATATAAACAGATTTTCTTACTTTTTATGGAAATGGAGAAATTTAGATTTTTCCTCATTAAGACGCCTTTGCCAAGGAAAAAATATTTTGAAATATATAGTTAGATTCCACATTGAAAGTACAAATAAGCACATATTTTTTACTGATGGTATGTTGATAAGAAAGTATTGAAAATATCAAATAAAGAAAATAAATAGTACGCACGTGAACTAACCAGCTGACTGTGAGACGGGAGCTAGCCGAGACAAGCAAGGCCAGGAGACAAACACGTGATGTTTCGTCTAGTAGTGCATAGCTGGGCTAGCTTTATCACAAATTTTCATAAACACAGGAGTAAAATGACGCCCAACGCTCGCTTATCTTCAGCTCTCGGCCAGTGTGTGCAGTACTGTGCCGTTCAAGTCCAGGTGTGTGAAAATAATCTATTTAATACCCTCGAAACTTATTGCCGTACCACTAAGCAAACAATGCCGAATCCCTCTTAATAATGCAAGGTTTTTTTCTCAATATTTTTTTACATTTTTACAAATTGGCAAAAAGCCTAAAAGTAAGTAAAATCAGATTATCTGTCTTTCTGTGTACAATAAAAATAAGCATTACTTCTTAACATAACCTACCAAATGTCAGCTTCAAAATGAGCTCCCGTTCAATGTTCTGCAATAAATGGTTCCAGAGTTCTGAGCGCTGAAAGAGGCTTGTTTTTATAAAATACGCTAAATTTGTCGCTCAACAATACGAAAACCATTTGACTTTCGATAGTATATTTTTTAAAATGCACTCTTCTCAGCACCTTGTATAAATAGGGAAAAAATTAGAGTATAAAAAAATGCGAGGTTTTTTACTGATGGATTTCATATGGAATAGCCCATATGTAACTGTTTCACAAGTAAAGTTGGATGGAATTCTAGTCTCCGGGGATTTTTTTTCTATGGGCCTAACTGTTTGTTATTCCTTTCGTTTGTTTTATTACACTTTGTTGTATGTTTATCGCCGGGAATTATATTTATTATTTGGAATTATTCATTACAAACATAAGAACCAATAAAATAAATTGATTAATATTTATATCCCCACTTAATCATTGCTATACAAATCTTAAATATTATATATTATATATTATTTCTTGTACGTTGTCACTTTTTTTCTAGATTTCCCGAAATTGAAAATGGTAACATAAATGGCGAACAGAAGAACAAAGAAAAAAGTGGATCAAGAAAACGGACTTATAGTTCTGCAAGAAGTGCTGTGAACACTGGTACAAGTTCTCCAAAACCTCAATCAAAATCTAAGCATTCTAACTCCCAAGTCACCAGTAAAAGAAAGAACTTCGAGGACCGTAAAATTATTAATAAACAACAGAAAGAAAGTAGTTCGAAATGCAAACCAGGGCCCAAATCTCTTGTTGAAGATGCAAATGATAATTTAGATCATGAAGGGTCAGATGTTGAATTTGTGCTTCACAAACCTCCAAACAGTGTATTAGATACCATAGATATGACAGGTGATATGGACAGCTCTCAAGATGAACCAGAAGATGCCACTGAAGTGCTAAAATCACATATACTGTTAACAAAAATTCCCGGTATTTGTGTTATTTATACGTGCACTGTTTGCGAATGTACGTTCACCTCAAAAAATTGTGCTAATTTTCACATATGTAAGAAGAATGGAAATACATTTAATTCAGTGAACAGACCTGGAATTGGAGCATCAACAAATCAGAATAAGACATCAGATAATAAGTCACTTAACAGTTGTAACAATGTAATTGAAAATAAGTTATCTTCAGTATCAAGTGAAGCAGGACGTGAAACACTTCGGAGCATATTGACTCACACAAAACACGTAAAAATTGAAAGTAATGGTGGTGATAGTGCTAAGAATCATAATAATATTTCAGATGATTTTTTTTCGTATACGTGTGATGTCTGTGGAACAAAATTCACCAGATATGTTACACTGATGGCACACAAGCAGAAACACTTGAATCCTGAAGACACAGATGAAGACATCAGTGATAATGAAGGAATGAAAACATAGAAGTTGAATGGATAGTAAATCTTTTCTGTAAAGTGTTACATTTTCTTGACAGTAGTAACATTTAACTGGCACGAAAAAGTTCGTGAAATATCAACAAAACCCACTCCTGTCAGTTTTCTGGTAGGAATATTATTTCTCCCCCTTCGCCCTCCTTTTGAAAAATTTCCCAAAATTTTATTTGAAGGTTTGAAGTAAGTAAGGGTATCAGTGCCATTTTCAAGCGTATGAGGGAAATGAATCCTAAACAATATATGTTGAAGCTATTGACACATACCCCTATGGCTGGTCAATAAATTCGACTGAGAATTCAACAGGAACACCATGTGACTGTTGTAGCAGCTGAAACTTGCCTCAAAAAAAGTGATAGAAGGTTTGTATCATTGATAGAACAATAAGAAGACTGGAGAAAACAGATCTCATCTCTTTAAGATCAGGCAAGGATTCCTTGTTGACATATCAACATTGGCAATATACTTTTGTACATGCACATCATCTTTGAATAGTGGAGCATTAGTGACCACAGTCTACTATATACAGTCGCGAAGCTTGATGTGAATTTTTGCAAATCTCGTGATAAAGCGCTCCAAGCGGTTAGCAGCTAGAAACAATAGACTGTCCACGGTCGACTTTGGGCTGTGTCGTATTTCCATCGAGTGCTATATAGCTCGTTGCGTATTTCACATTGATGCTTGTGAAATGTTCGTTATTGGTTGTAATGAAAATGTTAAGGGCTAAAATACAATAATTGGAATAATCATATTTTACTAGAGACGTAGAAAAATTAAGTTTGTTTTAATGAAATTTATTGATCACGTTTTATTTTCAATTCTGGTGGGATTATTATTGCTTAGGCCTACTTTTTTTTTTTTTTCAAAGGATATGTTTTTAATTATAGCTCTTAATTTTGTTGTTATTTTTATTTGTTACTTTACTAGAGACATAGAAAAAGTCTGTTACAATAAAATTTATTGATCACGTTTTATTTCCAATTCTGGTGTGATTATTATTGCTTAACCTCATCCCACTTTGTTAACTACGTAAGCCTACACTACAAGTACAGTACACTTAAGTTACTCCATTAAGTCATATTGTCATTATTATTGTTGTAAAGGGAAATGCAAATTAATATTTATTGGTTTCATAGTTAATTATCGCTATAATCTTGAATGAGTGCAGGGATTTTAGTAAATTTCAGTTCATTTTGCACAAACAAAAATAATATTAACCTATTTCTTGCAGGTATCTTCGAGTTTATGGTGGAATTTAATATACCTCATTAAAATAATAAATTAACTTTATGCATTTAATATTTCAATAATGGAAGGAAGGTGCAACTACCCATGTTTGCTTTTTTACTACATATTGAGCTTCGCGACTATATAGTAGACTGTGTTAGTGACCTCTTCACCGTACACAATGAAAGTGCTTGTCTCCAGTCCTATTCTAGAGGTTTTCCTTTCTGCAATATGTTATTAGCTTAAACTTATGAATAAAAGGAATAGTCCCTTCTGTCCTGACCTGATATTGATAAGTGAAGAAAAAGTACGTTGCCCAATTGATATGTACAGTAGTGGCAAAAAAAACCGGACCAACCCTTATAGCTGATTTCAGAGCCTTGTTCACTCCAGAGACGGTAGACTGGTAACTAAGACTTTCGTGGTTCGAATTCTGCCTAGGAAGGAAACTTTTTTTTTTTGTTCCTTATTCAGATTTATTCCCAATACTTTTCGATTGCAGCAATATTTTACTACTTAATTAACTTATTATCCTGAGAACATGAATTTTACCAGCAATCGAAAAGTATTGGGAATAAATTTGAATAAGGAACAAAAAAAAGTTTCCTTCCCAGGCAGCATTCGAACCACGAAAGTCTTAGTTACCAGTCTGTCGTGCTCTGGAGTGAACAAGGCTCTGAAATCAGCTACAAGGGTCGGTCCGGTTTTTTTTGTCACTACTGTACAACAAAGACAAACTGGAAATGATAATCTTATGAGAGACAAAGAGAAACTTGGTCTGGTCTTGAAGAGATGAGGTTTGCCTCCTGTAGTCTTCTTTCTGTTTTCTCACTGGCACAGACTACCCATCAACATATTTTAGAAAAGCTAACATAAGATTCTTGAGTCTGAAAATGGCCTGTGATTCTTCATTTAGATTTTGGTTAAATTGAGCAAGGTACTTGACCCATGGAAAATAGGAACTGTGTAAAATGAAAAAAAATTCATCCAATAGTTATTAGCAATCCTTTGTGAAAACGTTTCGCTTGCCTGTCTGGGGAATAATTTTTTCCCAACATGTGAAAAAAAAGTCGTGTACATTTATCGAAAGACAAATATGTTCATTATTCGTAATTTATAAACTGGACTTCAAAGAAAATTTTAGTGCCTGTGTGATAAATTCTATTTACCTTGCGTTACTGATACTCAAGTAAGAGAAAAACAGGATGTGTGTTTATATTAGAGTGTAGGCTTTCACGGCCGGCGTCAGTAGGAGAAAAGTTTTTCAGGCTATCAGGTCGTGGTCCGTTGGTGCTGCAGTGAATGAAATGTTTGGTCTCACAACCAACGGACGACAGCCTGATAGCCTGAAAAACTTTTTTCCTAAGGATGTGTGTTTGCTTTTAAGTTGTTTGTGAAAGCAAAATCAGTATTGAATTCATTACTAAAAAATAAGCAGTGTCACAGCGCCAATAAAATGACGCATGTTTTCTCGTTCTACTTATATAGAAATTAAAATAATTACTGTTTTGAGGAAAGATTTGTCAGATTATCTCGTCACATTCTTCCATATCTTTCTATTGCAGAAGTCGCAACAATCCCACCTTGTATGTGTTTTTACAGTAATTTACAACACACAATAAGATGAAAAGTCCCATTCTTGCACAACTATGTTGTACTTTCCTCACTTGTTATAATCCTCTTATCAACTGATGGGAAAATCTAGAAGATTGAAAAACCAACATACTGTATTTACTCGAATATAATACGCTCTCCAATCTTTTTATCCTAAAATCCAGAACAAGAAAACATACTGGCGAATATAATATGCACCTATGCTAAAAACCACTCAAGATTAAAATTGTATTACCAAAACTTACATCACATTTATTCTCACTAGCAGTATCAGAATTGGAACTTCTGTTAAACAAATCTGGGTTCCAAATCAGAACTTTGATTGACAGTGGCGAACATCTTGCCAGTCTTTCATCAGTAATTGTTGGTAATTTCTTTTGGTTTATTTAAAGACACATCATTATTAAAAATTTTATACATAGAATCTCAGATTAAAAGAAAAAAGTGTCATTAAGTCATTACCACAGTTAAAAATTATATTCGTATTAATAATTATTGTTGTCAAAAATGGACATGAAATTACGAATGGAAAATACACAAAAGATGAGAAAACACGAACCCGCGTTGTTTACATATCTTGCAGCATAAATTAAGCATTGATTTAAGTACAGTAATTTGTTTGAGTAAGAGTGTTAACATTCGAATGTAATACATATTCCAATTTTCAAGGTGAAATTTTGTCAAAAAGGGTGCGTATTATAATTACGTAAATATGGTACAGATGCTAAGAGTAAATCTACCTGTGCTGCATATGTCATACCTTGACAAATACGTAAATGACTAAAATTCTATTATGATTTCTACAAGTAATTCATGTAGACTGGGACGTCATTTTAATTTTTGCTTGAAAGGGGAAGGGGCAAGACTTTTTTAGGGAAAATCTGGCACAGATATACTGTCTGCAAAATCTTTGAACAGTTCGACAGTTATTAGAAAGCCTGATGACACTCCCTATCCAAGCCAGCGCTGAACACATACCCTAACATCTGTAAGCAGTAAAGTAATATGTATCACGAATTCCGAAAGACATGGGTTTGGTTGGAATTATATTCTACTGGAAATAATACATTGTTAGCTCTCGTCTAGGTCTGCGATTGCAGTCTTCATGAATTTATTTTATATACTGAAAAATTTGACATTAACTATGCAGTGGATTAAAACACCAGATTTTCTGGTGCATTCGTAATGGATCAAGGCTTTGGTGGATGATTTGCCATTGCCACAAACAATTCCCTGAAACAAATTTCGCCTTTTATTTCTTAAGCATTTGTAAAAGTTTAATATTTTAATATGAGAGGTACAATTCTCATATTTTTTAGTAGTACTACTCAATTATAATTTTTTTTTAATCTTAAACTCGAGGGGAGGAAGAAAATGCCCTACCTTTCCCTCCCTAAATGCTTGTAGATCCCAAGCAGAATTTATATTTGAGAAATGCTGTAGATATTATTATTATTTATTATTATTATTATTATTATTATTATTATTATTTATTATTATTATTATTACTACTACTACTGAGCAAACTATTTTTTAGGGATGTAAGTTTGTATTGTGTCATATATAAATAAATCAAGAAGAAAATGATTACACTTTGAGTAATAATTGTTATAATATTTATATTTAATGTGCAGAACACTGTTAGTCAAACAGCTAGTGTCTGCTTTCCATGCTGGTGACTCAGGTTCGAATTCTGATGAAGTCATCATACGGTGCTGTGTAGTTTGTCTCCCATGGTGCACTGAAGACAATGTGTATGACAGTAAAAAGAAATACAGTTTCGTCACATTACTCAGTCGAAATGTACGGAGAAATTCGGCTTTTACTTTTTTTTATAATTGTATATTATCTTTAGTTTTTTATTTAGGTCCAATTTTTGTTTTGTAATTTATTTAATGGGTTTTAAGAAAAAAATAAAAGCCGAATTTCTCCGTACATTTCAACCAAATCACAATGTACTTTGATTGACATTGGCGAACGTCTTGCTTGGATGTATGATGCAGAGTCAAGTATCTGCAGTTAGATAAAAATAAATATTGATCAAAATTAAATCAACCCTTAACAAAATGTTTTTTTTTTTTATTCAATGCAGTGGCACTTGACTAGAGTCATTGGCCGTACAATGGCGATAAAAACTAAAAGGAAAGAAAACGAAATAAAGTGAACAATGAAACTATGAAGGAGTGGATGTCAGCACTGCTGCATTCTTTCTCTGGCCTCCCAGTACCTATCCACAAAGCTGGCAGATGAAAGAGCTGGACAAGTCTTAATGTGGTTTGAGTCCATGTTGTCGGAACATCCACAGAGCATGCAGTGGGGGCTGGATAATACACCCAGGCGGTGGAGGTGATTAGCCAGACAGTCATGACCTACTGCGGTGCGGAACGTCGCAACAGCTTCTCTTCTGGGCCATTCGGGGAGAGTGGAGTTTAGTGCGTCCTTCCAGTGTTTATCTTTAATTTGGTCCTCCAAACTCTTATGGAAACACTGTCTCACTCGACTGCTTATATTTGTAGATGCTCTATGGAATGGCAGCATGTTAGAATATGAAAGGGGGATAGTTGTTCCTTTCTTTGCTAGAAAGTCTGCTGCTTCATTCCCGGCAATACCGCAGTGAGAAGGTATCCATTGCACATGTACAATTTTATTTAGTTTCTTGATGTCTTCTCTGCATTGTTGAATGTCATCATTAGCTGGTTGTAGTAAGTAGTTTCCAATTGCAGATATTGCTGCTTTTGAGTCACTGAGGAGGACAATGTTTGGAAATGGGAAGGACCTGCACAACAGTTGTTTCACAGCAGTACATATGGCTCTTACTTCTCCATCAAAAGATGTATGGTTGTTGCCTAGAGTGAGATAGGTAGAGAACGGTTGGCAATAAATTCCGGCTCCAATGGGCCCGTGTAGGTACCATGATTCTTCTGCTTAGGTGATAGACTACTTAGCCGTTTGTTATAAATGTTTCCAGGGTACACCACAAGGAGGTGAGTCAATCATTGTACCCCCTTAACAAAATGTTGCACATATGAAACAACCTTGAACACGCAATACAGACAGTTGTCAATTTCCTCTTCTAATGGCCTTCCTTTGGGATCCTTTAGCCCATTTGGAATCTGGCGTCCCAGTAGAGGTGCGAGATCATGTTCTTTTCTTGCTTGGATTTGTATATCTTGCTGCAGCATAGAAGATGTTTGTTCATTGGGTCTGAGCTATTGCAGAGTGTGCATTGATCTGATTTGAAGATTTTTAATCTATGGAGATGTTGTGCTTAACAATCATAACCTGTATCCAGTCTGAATAAAGTCACTGCTTCCTTTCTTGGTTTGGTGCTGTTGATTTTCCATTGTGATGCAGGTGTCAACGTTTTACAATGATTTGACCTTTGTTAACAGTTTGATGATCTTTGAGTACTAACATTAAATCGTATTATGTAATAAGAAAATCATAATGCCATTGTGCTTTGAAAAGCCACTCTGTGACATTTTGGTCAGAAATGAGTTATGTGGTGCAAAAAGATCAGAAAACTGTATAATCCGGTATGTGAATACTCAATAGTTTTGCTTGTACAAGGTGGGGCATGGGAACCAAGTGTTTTTGGAATGGCTTGTACTCGGTCATTATGAAAGGGAGAGACGTGAGGCATGTGAGATTCCATTTCGTGGCTCATAGCATTTCACCTGCAGTCGGTATCATGGAGCAGTGGACGCAAGTTTGCGTGTGATTGTTTTGTTAGAAATGGTGAGTCGGTGATCTCGATACGGCGTAAGTTTTGCTACAGATTCAATATTAATCATAATGATTCTGTTCTCGTGCGTGATACAATCTTATGTTGGGTTAAAAATCTTTGGAAAAAGGCGCAATACTGAAGAATAAATCGCCCAGCCCCCAACACAGAATGTGCACTCCAGAAAATGTTGAAAGAGTCAGACAAGCGATACTGCGGAGCCCAGGCCGCTCTGCTTGAAGACATTCAGCTGCTCTTGGAATCAGCAATCGTACGGTAAGACGGATTTTGCATGACGATTTACATTTACACCCATACAAGATGGGTGGTTGTGCGGAAATTCAATCTAAGGGATTACTCCCCAAATGCTTGCACTCCACGAGCAGTATGAAAACATGATGGTTGCAATAAGTGATGAAGCCTATTTCCGCCTTAATGGAGCCGTTAACGGATAAAATTTTCGATATTGGGCTGCTGAAAATCCGTGACACTTACACGAAAAATCTCTGCTTAGCCCTAGAGTAACAGTTTGGTGCGTGATGGGTCAGTTTGGCGTCATTGATCTCTACTTTTTTCAAGAAAATGGGGTTACAGTTACTGTGTGTTACATTGAGATAATTAACACCTTTTCCACCCCTGAGTTACAAAGAAGAGGTACTGATCGTCATCGTTTGTGGTTTCAGCAAGATGAGGTCACGGTGCATATCTCCAGAGTGTCAATGGCAGTTCTTTGCCTCCTGTTTTCCAATCGTCTCATTTCGAGATTTGGTAATGTTCATGCTCGGTCCCCTGACCTGTCCACGTGATTTTTTTCTATGGGGGTAACTAAAGGCACGTGTTTACGAGGATAAGCCCCGAATATTAGATGAATTAAAGGACACAGTATGTCAACACATCACTCAAATCAAGAGAGATCTCCTGGAAAGAATAGAGGTAAATTTTCGTCAGCGCCTTCAACAATGCGTCAACGCAGACGGACATCACATGCCAGGAGTAATTCTCCGCTCATAATTAAAATGGTATGTTCCCATAAATGTTGTTCTACCAATAAAATGTGTTGAAAACAAAAACTAGCTATTTTATGATTATTTTAAAAACACTTGGTTCCTATGCCCAAGTCAGTATAATGGAAAAATAAAAACCACTTTCTATAACTCGTTTGAGAATTTGTAATGTTATTTGCTTCTCCTGAAAAGTGGTTTTTGTACATAGTGGTTTTTCGAAGTGCAACAATGATAAAGTATTTTTATCATCATCGTCATCATCTTCCAAACATGTTAGACCATGTGGTCTGTTACAGACTCAATCCATCTTTTAGCGGGGTTCCAATTGATCTTTTCCCATGGGGTCTACAATGAGATTCTTTTGTTGCCCATCCTGTTGATATGGTTCTTCAGTCTCCTCTTTGTGTTTGTATGTCCTCTACTACAGGTTCGAACTGAAGCTCTTTTAATAAGTCTTCATTTTTTTTGTGATCTCATCTTGTGTATTCAGCTGTGCATCTTATAAATCTCGACATGAGAAAAAGTAAGGTATAGCCATACTAGAATAAAAGAAAACTTTAAGAATAGGCCTGTGGAAAAAATGTATAATCTGACAATTCTATCAGCCCGTAATTGAAGGGTTCAGAACCATAATGGGCCAAGCGCCATTTACTGAAACTGTAGAAAACAAGGGTTAAAATGAAGTTATTCAATGGAAACCTATAGCAAATAATATAAAGTATACACATTAAAACTAAATGATATGTCAATCTTCATTAAACTATGGTATTCACTTAACTTTAACCCTTGCTTTCTCCGTTTTTAATAAATGGCGCTTGACCCACCATGGCTCTGAACCCTTCAATTAAGAATACGATCACATGATCGTGCTAACCACACGATACCTCCATTCTGGTTGGATGATCGTCCACCTCTGTTTCGGCACATGGGTGTGAGGTCAGCAACCGGCTGGTCAGTCTAGGCCCTTCACGGGCTGTAGCGCCACGGATTAAATTAAAATTACGATCACATGTTTGCTAGTTGTCCATTTGAAATGTACTGGCATATATTCTGCAGAATGACATTTTGTAGACTTTTGACTATCAAATTCTGTGGTAGTAAATGGACGATCATTCACCTCTGCTGAGGTATGTGAACATGAGGCCTGCAGGCCACTGATTGGCCTTTTATGGAATGTCACTCTACGAATTTAATTGAATTTGCTAAATATGCTTATGAAGTTTCATTTTACTTCATCACATCTATATATAAAGTTATTAAAATATGCGCTCCTGCATATGTGACATATACAGGGTGATTCACTAGGATTTACTGCAACTTACAGAGCTTATTTCTGAAGACATTCTGAACAAAAAAGTCATATAAACGTGTGTCCTAATCTCAATATTTTCAGAGTTACACTAATTTGAAGTTGTTGGTAAAATACTTATTTTTTCTTTAGTTTTAAGGGTAAAAGAATATTACAAATAGAGAATGAACTATTCAGATGTATATTTCTTTAATTGGCTAGTGTTCTTATGCTAAGAATGTGTTGTTAATTGTTTTGTACAGATTTTGTTTTTTAATTTTTAACTATAAATTATATCATTTTTATGCACTTACCACAAAAATTGTTACAAATCATACAACTTTAGGAACTTGATTCTTTACAGGTTAATTATGCATCCTAATCTACAGTCTTAAAGAATTTACGAGAGTGGCGTGATTTGTAACAATTGTGATAAATGTGTAAGAAAAATGTAATTTTGTAGTTAAAAATCGAAAAAAAAATTCTGTAAGAAGCAACTATGGAATTCACAACACATTTTTAGCTTCAGAATACTAGCTAATTAAAGAAATAATACTCCTGAATAGTTCATTCTTTACCTTTAAAACTAAAGAATAATGGTATTTTACAAACAACTTCAAATTAGTGTAACTCTGAAAATATTGAGATTAGGGGACATGTTTATACGACATTTTTTGTTCAAAATGTCTTCGAAAATAAGCCCTGTAAGTGACGTAAACCCTCGTGAATCAAGTAGTAGGTCACTGACTATACAAAGGAGGAGAGTTCGGCCAGTGAATCAGGTCTTGGCATAGCTCAGGTGGTAAGAGCACTGAGCGCACCAAGCTGAGTATCCTGGTTTCGATTCCCGGTTCTGGAACGAATTTTTCTCCATTAATACGTAATAAATCATTACATCTAGTTCAACATTCCTGAAGGATGTGGCAGTGGTTATACTAAAAAACCTATATAGAGAAAAATAATTATCATAAATACAATATATGCTCATTTTGAGATCTCGTGATCATATTTTAACTGCTTCCTAAGTTGTGTGTTATTGCATAATGGAATTTGTGATCGTGATAATTTGTAGAGTAATTAACATCTGGCGATAAAAACTTCAAAGAGCATGCAAGTTACGAAGTATGAAGTAATGGACTTCTAATCTAATGGCCCTAGAGTTTGAGTTTGTTTCTATGTGCTACATATTATGCTGTAGAGAAGATCATTGCTGCTGTGGCCCTGAATGGACTGCAATGGCAATATCATATTAATTGACTTGAATTGCACATGAACACGAGTGCATATAATTTCATGTGTGACATGTGTTGAGTGATGAAAGTGTAAACATGAACAAAATTGGTTGTTTGTTAAATGTCCCATTTTATTTATTTTATTCTGGTCCCACCAACAGAAAAGGTCATGAGCTGCCACTGCATATTAGAGGTCTCATCAATTTATCGAAAACGTGTTCCAGTTTTGAAGGCTATTTGCTGAAGGGCCTCAGCTTAGTAAGTGTCACAATAATCCACAGAAATTTTTAAATTGTAAAGTACAAAGGTTGGATAAAAAGTAATGGCAACAGTTCGATATTTCTGATATGGCTTTATTCACAGGGGTACAACATTTACG
This sequence comes from Periplaneta americana, assembly GCF_040183065.1. Classification (NCBI taxonomy): domain Eukaryota; kingdom Metazoa; phylum Arthropoda; class Insecta; order Blattodea; family Blattidae; genus Periplaneta; species Periplaneta americana. The sequence continues at coordinate 157,319,487 of NC_091121.1, forward strand.
TACCTTCAATATAGTCGCCCCTCTTATTTATTACATTTTTCCAAATGTTTGGAAGGTGTCGTACACCATCAGCATTTCCATGTTTGTTGATGTTCTGTATTGACCGCCCTATTGCACGGATAAGTTCATCTCTGATATTGTACCGGGTCCCTCACAGTGTTTCTTTCACTTTGGCAAAGTGATCGTAATCACATGGACTCATATTGGGTGAGTACGGAGGATGTTCCAGAATCTCCCATTGCCAGCGATGCAAGAGCTCCTTGACAGCAGCAGCGGTGTTACTCCTTGCATTGTCATGAAGAATGATGGGATTCTGTACCATCAAGTGTCGTCGTTTTCTCTTGAGGGCTGGACGAAACTGGTGCTGCAGGAACCTGCAGTAGTGGTCCGCGTTTACCATCTGCCTTGGAGGTACATCGTGGTGCAGTAATACCCCATCAATGTCATACGCCACAATGAACATCACCTTCAGAGCACTTTGTGTAGGGCACACTTTCTTCAGACAAGGAGAACTGGGATGCTTCCATTCATTTGATCGGCGTTTCAAGTTTGGTTTGTACGAGGTTTTGTCCATAGCGACGATTCATTCAAGAAAGTCGTCACCTCCCCTTTGGTATGGGTCCAACAAGGCCTGTGCGATTGCATAGCGGTGCCATTGTTGCACCTCAGAAATTTCATAGGGTATCCAACATGCTGCAATTTTGCGGTAACCCAGAATGTGGAGCACAGTTTTGTGACATACTTCGACTTCCTCTGCTAACTCACGCACAGTCCATCAGCGATCAGCATCCAACAGAGAAGCAAGGAGTTAAACTGTGTTGTCTTCCACGTAGGATCGTCCTGTATGGAGGTTGTCCTGAACGGCATCTCTGCCTTCCCGGAACGCTTTAACCCATCGTGCCTCTGTGCGATATGGCAACATTGCATCGCCGCATGCTTGACGCAGTCCCTGAAAACATTCTTGTGCACTACGACCTCGTGCCACTTCAATTTTGATCCAGGATTGTTGCTCTAGTTTTGTAAACGTGGTCTTAGGGCGCTTGCACTATCCCTATGAAAGTCAACGTTCTACACACTGCAGTAGATTGACAGAGTACTGTGGTCGCTGGCTGCACTAACTCATCTAACAGTCCTTGTTCATGTCCACACAGTTGGCAGCTCTCGAACGCACCATCGTCATGTGACAGCAGTGTTGCCATAACTTTTTATCCAACCCTTGTATTTCACAAAATTACATTATATACATATGTTTTATAATTGTGTAAAATGTTAGTTATTCAGAAGAATTATTGTTTAGATGTGTTATAATTTTGGCAACATGGGTTAGACATAAAGATTACTTTATAGAAAGTTCTAAGTATTCTAAATAGTAGTCAATGGCATTGGAGAGTAGTTGATCTGCACCATTAAATATGAACTTGCAATTTTTATATTGTCAGAGTTTTACTGTAATAATAGCAATTGCTTATTTATAAGTCTGTGACTTCGTTTGAATCTGACAGAGTTTTCTTCTTGATTTTTCTTTACGCAATAACAGCATTTGCTATTCCCGAAGTGTTTAGTTCGAAAGCATTACTATTACATAACAAAAAGTATGATTCAGGAAAAAGTTTGTGTGAAAAAAGAATGAAAGAAATACATTGCTTTCATGATGTTAATAATGTAAAGTTTATTCCCCTTCAAATGGTAAATCAGGATTACATATTTGCTACCAATTGTGTGTACAGTAGTAGCATTATTTATGGAATTTCAAAACTTATGTAAAATGGATTAAAATGTAGTGTAAGTGTATTGTATGCATGTGCAATTTAAGTGACATTTTATTTTATTTAGACAAGCAACTTCTGTATTATAATTGCATGTATTTAATTTGTGTAAAATGTTATTAAGATTCTCAGGCATTATAACTCTTTGGAAACATGTCTACAGTAGGATTCAGCGAATACTTTTTCCTAAAAAATGTGCACCTGAGCAATGCATTAAGAATGTCTGAGAATTAATTTTTTTTAGAACAGTCGAGGATCTTGACATGTTAGATGTACCTGTTATTATCTTTAATTTGTTACTTAGTAAGAAGAGTTCAGGTTTACAATTTCAACAGTTTATTTGTGAATGGAGTAAAGTTTATTGTACGGTATCTTGAATGTGGATATAAATACCACATAATAATAAGAAACGTAACAAATTGTATTTGGCTGATGATTTTGTTTTCATTTCTTTAAATAAAATAAAAATAAATTAGTACTTTTGATTATATGAGAAAATGATGACTAGCAGAGTTTAATTTCGTCATTTATAAAAAAGAGCTAGTAAATTTTTTCTGAAACTCTTCAGATTCAGGGACAGTTGTTTTGTGTGATGTATTTGACACAGGTCCCTGGCTTTAACTTCTTCCTGAAGGAAGAATTTGATCACCCTATACCAAGTTTAAATCTGCAATTTTAGATGTAATGAGGAATGTGGTGTTTGATTGCCAAGGAAAGTTTTTTTTAATTGACATATTGTCATTAATACAAGGGTAAGTCAATATGCAAGGTGAGCCATAAAAACCAGACACATTTCAAAGACATACAGTAAAAGTCTGATACAGCACGGTTGTTGGGGGACATACTTAATCCCTGTGTTATAGCTGAACCGCAATATATCTGAAGTGGTTATAGTCCATTTATTAAGGAAATGACAAGTCACATGGAAATGGGTAAAGCCGGTAATGTAATGCACTATAACTATACGTGAATATAAATAATGTAATATATAGTGTGTGTCCCACGCCGTGGCGTCGTGGTCTAAGGCATCCAGCCTAGGACTCGCGTTACGGAATGCGCGCTGGTCCGAGTCCTCATGGGGGAAGAAATTTTCTCATGAAATTTCGGCCAGTGTATGGGACCGGTGCCCACCCAGCATCGTTATGCACTTGGGGAGCTACGATAGGTAGCGAAATCTGGTTGCGAATACCAGCTATAACAGCTGGGGGGATCATCGTGCTAACCACACGATACCTCCATTCTGGTTGGATGATCGTCCACCTCTGCTTCGGCATGTGGGCGTGAGGCCAGCAGCCGGCTGGTCGGTCTAGGCCCTTCACGGGCTGTAGCGCCACGGATTATTATTAATATATACTGTAATATAAACTAGACACTCACCAGTTATGCAGTTTTTCCATAAAACTTATTATTGTGTTGTTTTTAGCAATAGTTATAACTGTTTATAAACTATTCTGATTTAAGCTGCTAACTTATTACTTTAGTGGTTAAACTCCGTTTACATTTCTAATTTATATAGTTCAATAATTTAAAAATGCATTCTTTATTGCAACAGGATTTCACGGACTACATGTAATTATTGGAACAAAATTTTAACATTGCAACATAACATATGCATTTTGTAGATGTTGTATGATTATTCTTATATATTTCTATTTAAACTGACAAAAAAATTCCGTAAGTTTTGTTCGGTGGACTAAATCACTGCGTTTTTTCTCTGCATGTTGTTTTATATTAGCAAGATGGAGGAGAAAAACACTGTTTGGTTCACTTTGTCTTTCCAACTGAGACATTACATCATTTAGATGAGATATCACTTCAGTAACACTTGGAATATTGTCTTTCTCTTCTATAATATTTTCATCACCATCTTCATCGTTGTTTTCTTCATTTTCACCACCGCCACGATTTTCATTCCGTATGCATTTATGATATCTTCACTGTCTAATTGTACCTTTTGGAATGCTGCATTCCCACAACAAGTTTGGCTTCGTTTCTCCGCTTTTTACAATGTCAATTATTTTAAGCTTTTCACTCACTCGTCTTTGTGCACTTAATGTTTAATTAAATTAAAACTCAGAATGTGTGACACAGACTAAAACACGGTACTGTATAACTTTCACTTTACAAGATTTGAGCAAACTATACAAGATTTGAGCAAACTAAAATAAAAATGCATTCATGACTTGTTACGGCACAAATTGTTTCTTGTTATGCCTGCAAAATCCCTTGGAATGCAGTTTTACAAGCCCGAAGAAAAGATCATTGTCCACTAAGAGCTGTGCATATACCTGCTGATGCAGCACGTTATACTGCAGAAACACACTATACAGTATTATCTTTCACATTGTTTTTTTTTAAGATTTATTTCCACCAAACGTATTGTATATTTTATGTTTTTAACTGGGCGACATACTTTCTTCATGTTAAATCAGACTGTGCTATATCGGGCTTTTACTGTATATTTTATATATATTATTATATGAACATTGTTGCAATTAAATATACATAATCCGTACACTAAAGCATTTGCTAAATGCCCATTTCTGTTCACTTATTAAACACTGTATGCTTGAGATGAGCGCCATCATAAATTATGCACTCGTGCACCTTGTCTCGCATGGCATCCATCATTTTGCATAGCATGTCTTGAGGAATTGCTTCAATTTCAGCTTCAATTCATTCCTTTAGCACAGCAATACTGTTGGGGTGAGTTGTGAACATTTTACTTTTGAGCCAACCTCCCAAAAAAAAAAAAAAGTACGAGGCGTGTTCTTAAAGTAAGTTCCAAAAGGATGTAGAAAGTAAACGGGAAGATATTTACAAACCATTTTTGTTGCATTGTATTCCCCATGCTTCAATTACTTCTCAACATAATCTCCACCATTATTGAGGCATTTATAGAGTCTTGGCACAAGTCTTTCTATCCCCTCATTGTAGAATTCGCCTGCCTGCGAACCACTCCGCGACATTTGTGGAAAATTCAAGAAAAGCGAAGAAATTGTGAACCTCCTGTCCTCATGAATTTTTTCATCGACAGCATGCACCAAATCATCATTGATCAAAGATGGCCGACCGGTACGCTGCTCGTCATGCATAGAGACGCGGCCCTCGTTGAACTTTCTAACCCATCTCCTTACCATTTCATCACTAATGGCATCATCACCATACACCTCACAAAGTTGACGATGAATGTCAGCTGGTTTGATGTTTCTTGCATTCAAGAAACGGATAACAGACCGCATCTCATAGTCAGCGGGATGCTTGATCACTTTAAACATTTCAACTGATCACAACTAACCACACACATGGACTGAAGCTCTGACACTGTATGCAGAGCTTGCCTGAGGACTGAAGAAGAAAACACGCATGCGCAAAATAACGATTACAGCGATGCGACGGCTATAATTGAAAACGGAACTTACTTTAAGAACACGCCTCGTAATAACGTGCAGTTAGATCAGGTGATTTTACTGGCCATGCAATATTACCATGTCGGGAAGTGACTCAGTTTGAAAACATCTGTCGAAGGATCCCGAGCAATGTGAGCCATGGCTCTGTCCTGTTGCCACCACAACTCCACAAAGTTCTGTTCACTGTTGTTAATCTGGGGAATCACGAAGTTCTGCAGCATCTGAATGTAGTGATCTGAGTTAGCAGTTACTGCAACACTGTACTGATCCTCAAAGAAATACAGCCCAATGATCCTAAATGAACTTACTCCTCACCATACAGTAACCTTTGAACTGTGCAGGAGACACTGATGTATTGACTTGGGGTTCTCAGGAGCCCAATATCGGAAGTTTTGCTGCTTCTTCTTCTTCTTCTTCTTCTTCAACTTCCCTAGTATACCACTATTGTGGTGTTAGGGGAATTCCTCGGATCCATCTACTTATTTCTTCTTCCCATGTTGTCCTTGATCTTCCTACTGGATTTCTTCCTATGGGTCTAGCTTCCATGAACTGGCGTACTTTCCTATCTACATCCATCCTTTTAACATGTCCAAATCATGACAGTTGTTTATCATTTTGCTTATTGATGTAAATAAATGAAAGTGAGCTTCATCTGTCATGATCAGATTTTTTAGCAAGTTGTCATCTTCCAGCATTTCCGTAAATTGCTCACAAAAACATAGGCAAGTCTCAATATCATGGGCTGTTATTTCTTGAACAATCTGGATCTTGTACTGGTGAAAGCTAAGGTCCTTACGCAAAATGCGATGAGCAGTGGTATTTGGCAACTACAGAGCCATCGAATGACATCGAGCAGATTGCTTAGGACTTCGAAGAACTGCATTGCAAACTCTGTCTATGTTTTCCAAAGTGCAGACATTATGCAACCTTCTTGATGATCGTTTCTTATTCGCTGATACTATTTATCGGACATTTTTTACCCATCATTTGATGGGACAGGAGCAGTACAATGAATGTTGGAGTGGCATTGGAAGAAGTTATGAGTTGTCGCCAATGATTCATTATTTTTAAAGTATGCCTCTAGCACAAATGCACGATGTGTTGAACTCCAATTCTTGATATTTATTTATTTATTTGCCATAGCAACTGAAATGCTATTCTCCTACGCTGTTCTTCAAACCCTCTTCCCCTCCATCCTCTTAATTCTCCAAGCTGAATAAGGGGTGCGCAAAATGTATCTGGTTTTATGGTTCACCTTATATAAGTTGCAAAACGAGACAGGAAAAGAAAAGACTATGACTGCATGACTGAATTGTTTTTCGGCATGATCCCATGTACATTCAGACACTCATCTTGTTGTTTCACAAGTCTTTGAATGCCAGCAGCAAAGAAAGTGACCTCGCTGTTTGTGTATCATTATCTTCGAAATGGCGACTCCCCAGGTGATATTTCAGGGTCCCAAAAAGATAGAAATCACTGGAGGCTGAGTTGAAAATGGCTGCTCCAAGTGTTCTCAACCAAAAGTTTACAAAAGCTCTTGTGGTGGTCTGGCTGTGTGAGGGCAAGCATTTTCGTCCATCATGCTTGTGTTGAGGATACCAGAGTGTTTCTGGTAAATGAACTGTCACATTGTCTGCAAGATGGCAGTATATGAAATGGCATTGACAGTTTCACCATGAGTCAGGAATTCCGACAGTATGATAGCCTGTAGGTCCAAAAAAAAAAAAAAAACAGTACAATCTTGCTTGCTGTTGGGATCTCCTTGAACTTTTTGCTGCTTGGGAGGAAGGATGTTTCCATTTTGATTCCAGGTGAAATGGTGGACCTACCACTTGTCCCCCAAAATGATTATTTTGATGAAATCCTCCCCGTCTACATGATACTGCATGAAATATTGCATGGATAAGCTCATTCTGTTCATTTTGTGTTATGCAGACAACTGACATAGGATCCATTATGTAAACTTTATGGAATTTTAGCTGTTCATGCATGATGTAGGTAGTTCCATAGCAGGCCATACTGTCAGCTATGTTGTGTATTGGCATATGTCAGTCAGCATGAATCATTGTTTCCATATGCTGCATTGTGGCCTCGGTTGCAACGTGGATGCTCCTTGTTTGTGTTGCTTATTCGTCCATTCTTGAATTACTGGGCTTTTCTTGACATATGCCTGTCTTTGTACACTGCAAGCATTCTTTATGAACTTCCTCTGTGCCCAGTTCTTTATCACAAACTTTTATTATTACAGGATTAAGAATATAATATATATATACATATATATACATATATACATATATATATATATATATATATATATATATATATATATATATATATATATATATATATATATATATATATAATTTGAACTGGTAATGGAAATTACGGGAAAACGGCTGAACGGATTTTAATAAATGACCCCTCATTTTGAAGCTTAGAACCCAAAGTTTTTCAGAAAAATAGTAGTTTTCAGTGAAATATCAATTTTACTACATCATTTTCCTATTTTCCAAAATCCACCTTTCGTCAGTTTTGAGAACTAATTAATTGCATTTCAGAATAAAACAAAACACACACTACAATAAACAATAGACTATTACACGAAGGCCATGACCTACGGGATTGCTGACATAGAGTTCAGATGGCTCAGATTCTTTCACATAATGTCAATATGTCGATCTTCATTTGTGTAATTTTTTGATAACGTATAAAAAATAATTTACAGGTCTGGTTCTCTGGTCTGTAGTTTTCCGAGTACAGCTGTGTATTGGATATTAAGAACTACAAAACTTAAGAATGTTTGATGACATTATTACCATTAAAAATGAAATATTATTATAGTTCATGCAACACATAATGGTATACTGATGATATGAAAGTGAAACCTTTTGGGGCTTTAAGTGAGTAGATGCAAAGAAAGAATATTTTATATTAGATCTTCATTTCTATAATTTACTGAGTAACGGCTATATATATGTTACTGAAAATTATAAAACTTACGTAAGGTAACATTATTGTTATTAAAAATGAAATACCGGTACTTTTATAGTTATTAATCAAGTAGTATGGGTCTTTTTCATACGGTATATTTAATGATATCGATATTTATACGTCTGATTCTCTAATTTTCCTTGGTAGTAATTGAGTCATGCTTCCTATATTATCTGCGTCCTTAAACTACATCAAAATTAATTTCATATTTCTTTGGTTTAATCGATTAGATTTGTGATTGCTGCCAAGCATATTTTGTTGTAGGGAAAATAGCATGCCATTTTACTTCTTGCTACGTGATGAGTAAGTTTATTTCCCGCAACCAGCAACGAATGAAACACTGAAACTGCTAACGATTTACGATGGACAATTTTATTTAGGGCGCATATAAGATTCTACAACTCTGACATATCATTCGCCTCATTTTCCGCATTTCAGCAATAGATTCCTCACAACAGCCTATATTACTGAAAATATACGGGATAACATTTATTGTTACACAAATTAATCCAGCAGTATTTGGTAGATCAGACTTCTTGCTACCGTGATGAGTAAGTTTATTTCCCGCAACCAGCAACGAATGAAACACTGAAACTGCTAATGATTTACGAAGGACAATTTTATTTAGGGCGCATATAAGATTCTACAACTCTGACATATCATTTGCCTCATTTTCCGCATCTCAGCAATAGATTCCTCACAATAGCCTATATTACTGAAAATATACGGGATAACATTCATTGTTACACAAATTAATCCAGCAGTATTTGGTAGATCAGTTTGCTGCTTGGGAGGAAGAATGTTACGATTTCGATTCCAGGTAAAATGGTGGACCTACCATTTGTCCCCCAAAATGATTATTTTGATGAAATCCTCCCCGTTTACATGATACTGCATGAAGTATTGCATGGATAAGCTCATTCTGTTCATTTTGTGTTATGCAGACAACTGGCATGGGATCCATTATGTAAACTTTATGGAATTTTAGCTGTTCATGCATGATGTAGGTAGTTATATAGCATTGATTATGTTTCTCATACACACTGGCGCTGCCATCTCCTGGCAAAAAATGTGCTCTGCATTTGAAATTGTTTTCAGTCTGTGCAGATTTGCAACTTATATATTGACTTTCCTACGTATACTCTTGAGACAAGCCTTAGCAACCATGCTTGATAAATGACTAGCATAAGGGAAAAAGTCGCTAAGGCTTGTCTCAGAGTATATCAAGGGTAACATGCCAGAAAAGCATATCAACAAAACTGCAAGTATACATTGGAGCAATTTAAATGTGGAGTGATTTTTCCTTGTCAACATAACAAGGTACTTTCTTCATGTCCATTGTAATACTCAAACATTAATAGGTTCCATTAAAATATTTCAATAACACTAAATTTGTTGATACGTCCTTCTGGTATGATGCCTTCGATATATAACATTGTATATAATTGCAAGTAAAAATAAAACTGGTTGAAGTAACGTAATTTTGGGTATTTTTCGTTAAGGTTACCTTTTATAGTTAAGTTAATGTAACGTAAGTAAGTTAAGTAATGTATTTTGTCACTGCCAGAGAAATATTAATTTAATGTACAGTATTAATATTTATTAATTATGCATATATTTATTTTTTATTAAAGAAATTATACAATAAATTTCTCAGATTTAAGAGTACAGTAAAAACTTTTTTTTTTTAATAATCTATTTCAAAGTAACAATTCGAACCATTCATTATTTTCCTGTTCAAAACCTAGGTTTTTTTAATACACGTTTAACCTTCTTCATAGCAAGCAGCATACAGGCATATTCCATTTTCATATAATTGTTTAATTATTGATGAGAATTCAAGCCGAGAATTTGTACTTTCTCCAGATTATTTCTTAAATTATATTGCATATACTTATGCAGATAAATGATACATTAATTTCTAAAATGAATTACCCAATTGGGGTATCCTTCCCTCCCCCTTTGTGTTTTGCATTATAAACACTTTATGAACACGTGTTATTCACTGTGGTGGTACACCTGCACCGTATTCTCTGCTCATTGAACACATTTCAGATTACTGCAGCTCATTGTTGAATCAGAATGGTTATTATTATTGTTCGTAGCATATGTAGTTCTCAGAACTTCAGTAACTGTAAAAGAATATAAAATGTGAAAAAGAATATTAAATTCCAGAAAGAAAATTAAACCTACAGTGTTAAACGAAATATAAAAGAAGTAAAGAAATTATAGATATTATTATAGACCTGCGTCCAGTTCATCATGGTGAAAGTTCTGACACATCTGAAGTAGAAGATGTAGGAGATATAATAATTGTTGTGTTATTGAAGTCTGCATCAGTAAAATGGGGAAAGATGACAACCAATCTTACAGTATGAATTTGTGTTGAGAGACACCTACATATACTAACAGAATTGGAGTAAATATGGCAAACAATGTATTCTTACCTATTATGCACGAAGAACAAGACATTGTCAAAATACAATGAATGGTCTTACTGATGCTAAAAAGAGGTACCTTCAATTTCAGTGTAATTTTCAAACTACGCTTATGTTGGCATGAAGTCATATAAACATTTACTGACAATAACCATTTTTTTTCCCCTATAGTTGACTGTTCATCATTCACTCATATGAAGCCAGTTGTGTCATTACCCAAGAGGCTGGCCTATACTACACTTGCAATGAGATATGATGATGATGATGACAATGGGGATTTTGTTGGTATGTCACAGGGGAACCGGAGTGCCTGGAGAAAACCCCTGTGTTACCTGGACCACGAGCTTGCCCAACTTACTTACTGGCTTTTAAGGAACCCGGAGGTTCATTGCTGCCCTCACATAAGCCCGCCATTGGTCCCTATCCTGAGCAAGATTAATCCATTCTCTATCATCATATCCCACCTCCCTCAAATTCATTTCAATATTATCTTCCCATCTACGTCTCAGCCTCCCTAAAGGTCTTTTTTCCTCCGGCCTCCCAGCTAACACTCTATATGCATTTCTGGATTCGCCCATACGTGCTACATGCCCTGCCCATCTCAAAGTTTGGATTTAATGTTCCTAATTATGTCAGGTGAAGAATACAATGCGTGCAGTTCTGTGTTGTGTAACTTTCTCCATTCTCCTCTAACTTCATCCCTCCTAGCCCCAAATATTTTCCTAAGCACCTTATTCTCAAACACCTATGTTCCTCTCTCAAAGTGAGAGTCCAAGTTTCACAATCATAAAGAACAACCGATAATATAACTGTTTTATAAATTCTAACTTTCAGATTTTTTGACAGCAGACTGGATGATAAAAGCTTCTCAGCTGAATAATAACAGGCATTTCCCATATTTATTCTGTGTTTAATTTCCTCCCGAGTATCATTTATATTTGTTACTGTTGCTCCAAGATATTTGAACTTCTCCACCTCTTCAAAAGATAAATTTCCAATTTTTATATTTCCATTTACAATATTCTCGTCACGAGAATATACTTTATCTTTTCGGGATTTACTTCCAAACCTATCTCTTTACTTGCTTCCAGTAAAATTCCCATGTTTTCCCTAATCGTTTGTGGATTTTCTCCTAACATATTCACGTCATCCACATAGACAACGAGCTTGCCCAACACAAGTTATAAATTGGTACACTGGGGATCGAACCAGGATTATAAAGCAAGCACTCTAGCCACTGGACCTCTGTGGCTGCCTTGACTCTACAAATAAAAAAGCACAATGTTTATGTGTATGTTGGTCACCTTATAACAAAGGGCGCGCTGAAAGCTATATGAGAATCCATACTAAAGTTATGGAGGATCTTATGTTTCTAAGAAAATGTTTTTCTGCTGAATTTTCTAGCCATAGCGCTTCTGAACTATTTCTTATGTCAGATGTGATGAACTTAAACAGGTAAGCTTTGTTGAATAAGTTATATTTAAACATTGCAATATCAGAAACACTTTTCCTCAGGCAGCCATTTGACTGTAGAGAGCAACTTGTTGGGTTTCACAGAAGCTGTCCCATTCCTATATATTTGAAGTCAAAGTCTGCAAAATATACTAAATGATGTTTCTATCTTCTTTGTTCTAAACTTAAAAATTTATGTTGACGAGGGAAGAGAAGAGAAGAATCAAGGACCTAAACTCTGATTTGGGAAAAGAACATGGATTTACAACTCACAAATTTTTCACTTGTACAAATGGCACACAGTAGCATTATGGTTAAGGCATAATGCTGCAAAGCCGGAAGGTTGTGGGTTTGATTCCTATTGGTGTCATGAATTTTTTCCATTTATCTAATCCTGGCAGCATTATGGCCCTAGGGTTTACTCATCCTTTAAGTAGCAGGGGTATTTCCTTGGGGGTAAAGGTGGCAGGCACATAGAACTGACACTCTTACTGCCATTAATGCTGATTGTAAAGGTGGGAGCCTTAACCTCCCACTTTTTGGGCTGATTTGGCCTGTAGTGGTGTTGACTTTACCTTCACTTGCACAAGAACTCCTGAGGCGAAGGCTGATTCTAACTGGAGTACTAAGGGAAAACAAATGAGAAATACTTAAGCCTATGCAAGTTAAGAGAGATTTGTCAGCTATGTTTCCTTCATTGAAGACCTTACTATGGTTTCCTATATTCCTAAGAAGAAAAAGTCTTTGATACTTCTGAGCACTAAGTGTCATGATGACAATGGTAGTGGTGAAAAAGAGGCATATGAACCTCATTAATTCAGTACCTACAAAAAGAAAAAGAACAAAGAAAAACACAAAAGGAGTTTATACTATGATAGATGAAGTGATGAATGAATATTCTTGCAATCAAACCACGGAACACTTGCCTCCTTACTGTTTATGGATATGTTAGTTACAACAGGAATAAATGCATACATAATTTAGAAAACTAAGACTCCTATTTGGGTAGTCTTAGCAAATAACCAAAGGAAAAAATTCTTACTACAGCTAGGATAAGAACTCATATCTCGCATGACAAAGTACGGTAAGAAATACAACTGAAGTGACTGTGAACATAATAAACGCAATGAAGCATTTGCTCAAGAAAGAGGAAGTCTCGTATGTTTCATCATAAGTGAGTGCCATCACAAGTTGATGTTCTGTGCTAGAACTGCAGAGAACAACACTCAGAATATAAGATAGTAAAATGTGCAAAAATGCATTGAAGATTACCATGAAAAGTAATTCTGTGATAATAGCAAATCTCCAAAAAAAAAGTAAAGATATATATACATACACAAATTCCATAATTTGGGACATCTGGCCGACATCTACGGCTGACCACTAGGATCCAGAATACAAAGCAGAGGTTAAATTAAAAATAAAATACAATATGATTTGCGGAGAGAATACGGAACAATGATACATTTAAAAATAAAGTACAATTTGATTTCGGAGAAACATGAGATGAAAGTACAATGAAGAGTAATGAAATGAAGTAAAAAAAAAAATATTATGTAGTGTTATATAAGTGATTGTGTAGTAAATTGGATAATGAATCTCTCAATACCATTAGACAAATTTCGTTAAAGTCCTCATTAGAAAATTTAAGAGAAAGGAGAATGGTTTTGGTTAACTTAAATGAAGTTCTCCTAGCGCCAAAAAGAAGTCCTTTCACTTCGCATGTATTAATATTCATTTTGTTTCTCTCACTGAAGTGAGGAATACATGGATTGTAAATAGACTTCTTTTTATCTTTCACATTATTGGCTTTTGATCATCATCCTCAAAACACATACACATACATATATATAATTTGAGTTTTGCACCATGTCAGGAAATTTTTAATTAATCCTTATTTTGTAAATACTGTAAGACAAGTCAAATTTTGTTATTAAGAATGTATATGCAATTTAAACTCTTGTGAATATATGATTTCTTCTGGGGTACAAATGTACCTCACATGTTGGTCTGTTTATATACCAAGAGCTGTTATGAGGAAGGTTAAGTCCGTTTAATTCGAAATATGATTGATTTGTATTCAAAGGCAAATGTAGATTTAAAACCTAAAAGATAGCACTTTAATTCAAACAGTATAGGCCGTGTATTCATGTAAACATAATAAAGAAATTTACTAAACAAACTTCGTCAGTATTTGGCAGGAGTCATTCGGGCTTCAAATTTCTTTACTTTATTGTTCCGCATACTGTACAGTGTGGTGCACTATGTATTTCTGTTACTCCCAGTATGTAGTTTTACTTCATGTTAAAAGTCTCTTTTAAGTTCGTATGATAATGACTGAGAAGCAGCTTCTTTAAAGAACTTCAGGTAAAAAAATTTAATATAATTTAAGAAGTGTACAAAAAAATAAAGATCTAAAAGTGACACTTCCATTTCATTGTTTACACACTCTATTTATAAAGACACAAATCTTACAAGAATGGCATTGTGTGCAGTTGAAAGAAATTTTTTTCTTTCTTAAACTATAATTGTAATTATGTAATATCACTAAGTTAAAATTAAAAAGTGACGTTTTAATGTGGTTTTATAATAATGTGTGGTTAATTTTAGTTGTTCAATAACTGTAATTTTTTTTTCAAACTATCTAGTGGGTGTTTCCTTAGGAAAATTCGAAGCACGAATTTTTGGTCCAATGTACTTCGAATTAAAGAGGTTTTACTGTATATTTGTTTTTATTTTATTGAATATGAATGTGTTGTATATCTGTGTATTACTTCTGGGATAATTATTTATTCGTTTATTATAAGGGATTGGTATGATTGTTTCGTTTATATTTCAATTTGGAGTATACTGGTCTGAGTATTTAATATGATATAACCTCTAGTACAGTACTTCTCATGATTTAATGCATTTTAATATTTAATTTATTTCATATGCATGCCGATCCATTACTCAGTAAATCAGTTGAGTCTTTCAATATGTTAATCGATGGCTAAGAAGTTATACCTCATGTCTGTGAATTTGCAGGTTTTAAAAATTAATTTCTCTAAAAATAGACAAACCTTTTTACATATGTTTCTGCTTTGTAAGATCTTTTACTAGAGGACAAAATATTAGTTAACTTTCTAATTTTGTGAACATAATAATATCGAAGTTATTCTAAATAATAATATAGTTAAACTAAATGACCATTTTTGTCACTTCTTAGCCAACGTAATGTTCCGTCTCTCTGAGATAAGTGAGATTTTATTCCACGGTTTTTCCTATCAGTATCTTCAATAAGTGTTCCATTCATTTACTGACACTGAATAAGCCTAGCAACTTAAAAGCATTCTCAAATACTTTTTAAAACTAATGAATGAAACACTTTTCAGAAAAAGTAATAGAAAACAACTGAAGACTGTAAATAAAAAATTCTCTAAGTACCAAAGAGAAAAACTCTAGAAAAGAAGGTTTTCTTGTGCAGCTAGTTATACATTTTTTATTGGATTGAACCAGGGAAATAAACTCTATTTGGGGAAAAAATTAATTTTCAAAGATATTGACACTTACAGCCTTTTTATGTCCAGTCTTCTCCTGATTTTACGTAAATAACTATTTATTTTAAGATAAACTAAGATCTGTATAGAGAAAGTATTCTAAATTATTATTCTTTTAACATTATTCTAAGTAATATATCGCGAATATAATAAAATTTGTGTATATATCTTTTCCAATGGCTCGACAGACTATTACAGGTCTTATTCTCTTCAATCACGCACCTTTAGTTGTCTGTTTATTGATTGTCTCCTGTCTCTTGTAATGTTTATAATTCCCAGTATAATCACTTTGAATATTATGTCTCATATCACATGTGTTCTTCATATGGATATTTTCTCATGAAATGTTCCATTTAAAATCTGTGGGATTCTAGAATCATCCATTTGTATGAAATATACTCCCCATTGCAGTCATTTTAATTTGCTGTACAGTATCTATAGCCAGGCAACATTCAAAACTTAGTGCTTCCATTCTCGATTCATGCGTGACGTTATTATTCTGCATGATTTAATCCCCATTCCAATCTGATCTGTAGCAGCAGCAGCATTTGGTTTCTGTGCACTTTAAAATGTATGTTGCCAGGCTATAACAGTGTTAATTTCTTTGTAAATTTCATTTTTTTATGTTTTCAGCCCTGTTGATTTAGTAAATGGGAGCATATGCCCTTCTTAGAATACTATTCTCTGGAGTCCAAGGCCCATATTCATAGACATTCTTAGCACAGCGGGCTTCCGGTGGATGATCAGCGAACTAACGTTTTATGTATTCATAAACCAGTGTTAGCGATATGATATGATATGAATCCTGTACAAATAATCACTCGATAGCCGGGGCTAGTTTAGCTCGCTCGTAGTGCGGGCTAGCGAAATTTCTATGCATAGCACCCCAAATGTTTAGACATTTATAATACCGGTACTTAAAATAGGCAAGCAAAACGACACTGTACATTTTTAACAAAGGCGCAATAGACAGGAAAAATGGGCACTGCAAGTTTAAAGAAAGGCATTATATTTTTTCATTCTGTTATTAAACAACACTGTATCACCTACTAATTTATTTAGCTTGAAAATTGATGATAGTGAGATAAGGTGGAGGATTTGCCATGGGAATGGGATTGCCTGACATTCGCCTTACAGTTGGGGAAAACCTAACCAGTCCAAATGGGAATCAAACCCAGGAAAATGTGCTGTCACCTGAACTATGCTACGATGGTGGCTGTAATATATTTTATCAGCTAATTTATATGATATTGATGCAACACACTTGTTACCGGTATTGGTTATACATTACCTTACCACATGGTACATTTTTAGACTTTCTGATATTAAATTTTTCCTTCTGTTGAAAGAAAAAGTTGTCACAGAAAAAGATAGTTTTACATCAACTGATGTAACTGGAACATGTCTGTTGACAGACTTCTGTCTACCACAACTGTACAAGTAGTATCACCTTTCATTATTCGGTATATTTGTTTTATTTCCTCTACTTATAGACAGTAGAGGAAATAAAAGACAGTGGCGGCTGGGTAGCTCAGTTGGTAGAGCAGCTGGCTACAGGAAGGTCCGGGGTTCGATCCCAGGTGGTGACAGGATTTTTTCTCGTTGCCAAACTTTCAGGACGGCCCCGAGGTTCACTCAGCCTCCTATAAAATTGAGTACCGAGGGTCTTTCCCGGGGGTAAAAGGCAGTCAGAGCGTGGTGCCGACCACACCACCTCATTCTAGTGCCGAGGTTATGGAAAGCATGGGGCTCTACCTCCATGCCCCCCCCAAGAGCCTTCATGGCTTTTTACTTATAGACAGTACACATTTGCACTCTTTACTTCACCAGGAACAGCTCCAAATTGACACAGAGCTTCTTCAACAAATCATAGATGCCACACGTGTTTCCCATCTTTTTTCAAGTTTTGTGAAATTTCAGTCAACTTAACATAATGGACTGCACCTACAAGTACAATAATAATGATAATAATAATAATAATAATAATAATAATAATAATAATAATAATAAATAATTTACTAAAATAAAAATACACACATTCAATACAGTGGATGCTGGAAGAGCATTGTTCATGATGGAGTGTCAGTTCAGCAGATCAGATGCAGTCATTTAGGAAGGCTACAAAAATCAATTATTTTGTGTTTAAAAAATAAAAACAAAACGTAGTAAAGACGAAATGTAGAACCATTTAGTAAGTATTAATATTATAATTAGATTGTCAAATAATCGACTAAAAGGAATAATACCATGCCAATGAACACTGACACTTATTTACTTATGACTTATAGAGAACTCGGAGGTTCATTGCCACCCTTACGTAAGCCTGCCATCGGTCTCTCTCTCCTGAACAAGATCGTGCCAGAGAATCAGTCCCATTCCGAGGCTTATTTTGAGGTTTCGTAACAAGCTGTTTTTACGGTGATGGGTTGTTAGCCCTTCGCCCAACCCCCAAGCTGTCCCTTATCAGCTGTCAGTGACTAAAATCATTACTCTGGCATGTCAGTTGTGTATGAATTATCTCGATGTGTAGGAAGTATCAATTGAGGGCTCTATGAGAAAGAATAAACATTCTTGCACTGCAGCAGAAAGATTACATTTGTCGTCTACTTAGTAGCATGTGTTATGACATGACAGTGGGAGAAAGACTGGCAGACTCTTAAAAGCAAGATAGTGGGGGTAGCTTTCCTATAAGCTACTCTGTGTGCACATGCCATTCGTGCTGAGGCATCCTGTAAGAATGACTAGTAAAGTTAGAGTGTTGAAAAAATGCTGTTTTCTAACTTATCGTTTAATAAGAAGTTTGAATTGAAACACAACGGTAGACAAACATCTCAGCTCCACATTGTACAGGTAATAAAATAAAAAAGAACAGAGACTTTAAAAGAGAATGAGTGTGATGTTCATGGAAGAAATGCATGGATTTCCAGCTGTGAGGCGACCAATCGTTTGTACTGTTTTCCATGCTTGTTATTTGAGAAAGAAAGTAGCAAACCTAATTGGGTAAAGCTTGATGTCAGTGATTTGGCGCACTTAAGTCATAAATAAATATGGAAGTGCGCACTCACATCTTTATTCTCTCCTAGAGTTCAATATTTTAGAAAAAGTGGACATTTACCCACAGCTTAATAGTGCCTATGGCACATATAATAATAATAATAATAATAATAATAATAATAATAATAATAATAATAAATTTAGCTTCCCTTATGGAAAGGTTGCCAGATTTGACAAAGCGTATTACACATAATTTGGAAACACACCTAAAAGGTAAAATGATATACATTTGAAACGGTTAGGGAACCGAATATACAAAATGTCAGAAAAATTTACACCTAAATAGCGTTTGTGCTCATTTACAGTTAAGAAAGGGGGGGGGGGAATCATCAGATCGGTTAGAATGATTTGAATCCCAAATACCACGAGAAAAATAATAGTACGGACGGATTTATTGGCATTGATATCTAAACCAATCAACAGCCATTGGTTAAGATAATTTGAAATTTCCATGATCATTCCCATACAAGTGATTTCTCAATATCTGAACCGATCCTTTGAGGGCACTAATAGCTATTTCCTTCACAATGCTGTGTGTTAGCCCCAGTTTTTACATTTGTTGGCAAAGAAGGAGGGTATGGTACCTCGTGCTCCCACCATCAGACCTATTACATCAATGTGGGACAGGCTATATTTATCTTTATACAACGGGATTGTTGGTTCATAGATCCGTTTCTTTTCACTGTCCACCTCATGCGGTTGATCTGGATGTGTCTCAAATCTGATGGTGGGATCGAGAATGTATGCCAAGTTGTTCTTAATGGCAATGATATCAATTCGCCGAATACTTCCTTGTGTGGCTAGTCCCTGTATCTCTTGATGGACTGTAAACCCTACTTCCTTCAATGCCTCGGCCAGCATAGAACAGACAGCATGGTGACGGATGTTGCGAAGGGCCTCACCATAGGGGCAGAAGCCAAGGATATAGGGAAGAGTTTGTCTCGCTGAGACAGCGCCTACAGCGGGTATCATCCCGACTAATACATGGTACAGCTCGGACCGGAGTGACATAGCCTACCATTTTAAGGGTGTCTATCCATTCCGAGAGGGTTAGACCTTCGTGATTTCTTATCCGTCTGTTTGCTGGGGGGAACTCTTTGTTAAGAATCACTCGTTTACCCTTTTGTTGCAATGTACACCAATTTTCAAATTCTTTTTCTCTTAAAGCGTCTCTAATTTTTCGAGAGTCCACAAAATTTTCACGATTATTTAAAAAAGATTTACTGTAGATCATATTCTATGATCTAGGGTTTTAGTTTCGCCTATGGGAGGGTGGGGGAAGAGTTTCAGCCGGTGCCTATGCCACTGATTTCAAGTTTACGAATCTCAGATTCCCCTTTTCTCGAGAGAAATTTAATTTCTTGAAATACAATCATACCATAAAGCACCGCATAAAGGAAACACATGAGGATGAAAAAGTAAGATATGCAAATTAGTTTTGCAGTGAATTGAAGTTTTAATGTTGCTTTTCAAAGAGCAATGTTCATAAATTGCTGTCAGAGATCATTTAGTTCATTCATATATTTACCTTACGATTTGTGTATATATTATATACATATATATTTTATATTATATACATATATATTTATTTATTGTACGGTAATTGTATGTTAGTAGGTAATGCATTTGTCAACTTTATCGACAGAGCCTTGTTGCAACGCTACCAAACTGCCAAAATCCCAATGTGTAGGAAAAAAATTGTAATCGTAGATAACAGGTATACCTACTTAACATAAATTTGATCTACGTTATTCCAATAAGAAAATGCATAATAAACTTCACACTCTCACATCAGAAATTGTATACACATGATAGTGATCATAAAAATGATTGTGTATTAAGAGAAATATATTATCGTAATGTTGGCATTAAGATGTAATATACGTCTATCGAGATTCGAGCATGAATAAATAATATATGAAGCCATAAGTTTTTGCAGTTTTATTTTGTTTATTTGTGTTTGTTGTGTGTTTAGCTCGATTATCTTACGAAAAGACGCGAAATGGGTTTGGTGTTCGTTGAACATTTAACCACACAATGATTATAATATAACCTTTCCGGAGAAGATAACATACTGCTGATAAGTACGAAACTTTGAATTTGAATACCGTTCTTCCGCTATTGCTACAAAATCGTCATAAAATCTCGACTTTGGGTATGCAATGGAAGGATTGATATTTTCAGAAGATCTTTGTAGGTTGTGTTTGTGGAGAAGTAATAAATTGTTACAGATTTTCGGCGAAGAAGGAGAACTTCAAGGTATACCTATGAAAATTGGGATGTGCCTACCCATATCGGTAAGTTTGATGATTACGCCATGAACATAATAGTATATTAATATAATATTATGTTCGCCGCGTTAAGGTTGTCTCACCATTTGACGTTTATTTGTTCTCACGTACCTACTTTGCGTACAAAGGTCAGTAGGTAATGATGTGCCGTGCGTAGACCTACAGAACTAACTTTGACGTGCTAATGAGCATTAATATAGGTAAGTTAATCGATATAAAAGGTCACTTGGTATTAAAATATAAATAATGCGTGGTAAGTATAACTTATAGCTTAAACATCTTCTATTGCTAACATCGAAAGTTTAACTAGGTACATTTTTATGTTGCAACTTTACTGTAAGTTAGCCGTAATTCTGTAGGACAACCACTCCACGATTTTCGAACTTTTCTTTTTGTCACAAACGACGATTTTTTATGCTCTATTTTCGAAAGTTAATACAAAAAATTTCGGAAACACATAATTTCGACCTAACATAACCTATCACAACCTAAACTAACCTAGAATAAATTTCAGAACACGGTTACTTTCCTTCTCTACCCCCACCACACCTACCTCATATGCAGCTATACTTTCTGTCCAGTCTCACTCCGATCGCCACCAAGCAGTAAACATCGCCTACCAACAAACATAACCTAATGTAACGCTACCGTCCAAAACTACGTGAAACCTTAAAAATCTAAAAGTGTAAAACCATAATTTGCCCTCAACAATCTACGCATAGGCTATAGATGATGAGAATTGAATATAGAACTATACATGTTCAGAACTTATAAAATTCATGGAGAGGTTTTCCTCCTGAATTAATCTATTTAATTTTAAATTTTCACAAAAGTTAGCCTACGTTAAACGAGGCAATTTTATTTTGTTTCACTGGCCTCTGTGTATTTAGTAATGAACATGTGGTTTTAGTTAGCAACTACAAATACTTTCACCATAAAAATTGTTTAATAGGCCTATTTATTTGTATTACCAATGCATTGTTGTAGCCCCTCCCCCTTCTTGTTATCAGTGTAGACCTACTACTCGAGAGATCCAGGATACAATACTAGGGAAACAGACCATTTCCCTAGTAATTCGTCCTGGATCTCTTTCGTGTTACGTTGGTAATTAGTAGAGGGTGAAATGAGATTTGCTACTCAGTGAAGTTCAGATAATTGAATTGAATTTAACAGAGGGGGGCACTATGGCCGAGCACTGCGATCTTGTTAGATTTATTGCTAGCCCTCTGGTGACGCATTCTCAAACCCACATCGGCTGACCACACTAAGGTTCTTTGGTCCAGGTTTCGAGCAGGCAACTCCACTCGTCCCTAGTCATCCCCCCTCTATGTGTCGCCAGCCGGTGTTCGGGGAACGCTGCGGAATGATAATGAAAATGGAGAAATGGTGGCAGAATGATGTAAATCCTAATTTGGGTAAAAACCTCAACTGCGACCTTGTTTGCCACAAGTGTCACTATGGATTTTTTCAATGAAAAATCCCAGACCTGACCGGGAATCGAACCCGGGCCGCCTGCGTGACAGTCTGAAGGTCTGACCATTCAGCAACCGCAGAGGACGAAGTTCAGATAAACTTCAGTTGACGGTCTCCTTCCATTTGCTTTCTCCCCATTGTTCCTACCTTGTGCATAGAAAATCATGAGTGCGATGGTGCACATTCGACAAACACAGACAAATGTGTTGTTTTGAGATAATAAATAAATTGTTGGCAGCAAGGAAACCATAGGCAACACTAGCTAAATTTTTCCCAAAACACGTAGGTACTGTGATTCAACCGCTTAGAGAACGACTCTGACAGTTGCAACATGCACAGGCCAAAGCTATGGACTGGCTTGGCCATAAACAGTGGCAGGGTACTGTTTCACTTTGAAAATGGATTAAATGTTATGGAAATTTATTTTGTTTTAAGGGGAGAGGATGATATTTTTTGGTGAAAAATGAGTAAATTAAAAAAAGTTCTTTAAAAAATTTTGTGATATGTGTGGAATGCATAGCATAACATTTTGTGGGTATTTGTGTCCTTATCGGATGTTGAGTCGCCGTTTTTAAACTTCCTGCTTTATGGATTTTTAAATCACTCGCCCACTTTTATTGTTGTTTCCGGTGAATTAAATTTTCAAAAAAAAATTTTTTTTTTTTTTAAATACATTTTGATACGTGTGGAATACATTGCATAACATTTTGTGGGTATTTGTGCCCTTATCGGATGTTGAGACGTGATTTTTCAACTTCCTGCGCTATGGATTTTTTAATCACACGCCCGCTTTTATAGGTTTCCAGTAACTTCATTTTTTTTTTGCTACATTGCAAGACAAAAATGGATATAATTTCTGAACTATTAAAGATACATGCATGAAATTTAGAACACACATTCTTTAGACTATTAGGAAACTTTTTTCTGTAACAGAATTTTGTTAATTGATTTCATTTAAAAAATACGTCCGTTTGTTTGCAAGAAAGGAAATCAGAAAATTGTTATTAAATTTTAATTGTTTATTTTACAAACGTAGGGACTAATATCAACATTCTGTTACAGACAGTTTGTAAAACATGCTTTTGCAAATACATTGCAAAAAACTGTTTGAATCTATCTTTAAAAACGGTTTAGATATATCGGTTTTAGTGCATTCCCGCATTATTTATATTTTTTTCAAATTTGGGCCCCCAAATATTTTTTTTTTTTTTTTCAAAATATTTTTATTTGGTTGAGTTGCCATAGCTATGAGTTCTCTACATAAAAAAATTAATATTTTACACCAAATAGGAAAAAAGTTTTAAAAAATACCATCCTCTCTCCTTAATAAAATGTAATTTAGATATTTGCTATGGTACATTGTCTTCATATATGAGGGGGAGATATTAAATTAAATTATGACCATTTAATTGGAGTTTTTAATTAAAAAAGAAACATAAGATATTTATGATCATTACTAATGTTGTCATTCATGCTTACAGGTGACACGAGATGATGTTCTACCCAAACTAATTTGCAGTCAGTGTATCTACAAGTTGGAGATGTTCTCAGAGTTTCGTAATTCTTGTGTCCGTTCAGAACAGCTTTTAAAACGTTACACAAGTCATGAACCAGTTCAGATTCCAACTTGTCATACAGTGGTAGTGCAGGTGAGATTCTATAATTTAAAATCTGTTGGATAAAAGTCAAGAATCAACTCATGTTGCTCCAATGGGACAATTTGAATATAGTGGGGTCAAAGATAATGAGAAAAAATTGAAAGCTTGGTTAATCCATGGTTCTTTGCAAATCATTTTTGTCTCGTCTGTCTGTTATCCTGCCAGCCATCACACTACAAATTATTAACACATGTTTGTACTGTATATTATGGATGTTAAAATATTCTCTATATGACAAATGAAAACTGCACTATCTTTCTCATAAAAGCTGAAAACTTGCATAAATCAATTAACATAGAAACAGTGATTAAGAAGAAAGTGTGTTTAGACACGAGATCTACGAATTGCGTATAAGATTTTTAACATTAAATGTTTCTGTGCTTGATATTAGAGAAATCTGATCACACTACCTGTTAATATGATGACGTCAATACAATAGCCCTTGGGTGACTGAAATTGTTATGTTTTAACAAAGTAAGTTAGTTTCGAATCTGGATTAACAGTAACAAATATAAGTAAATGACACTCAGGAGGAAATTAAATGCAGAATAAATATGGGAAATGCCTGTTATTATTCGGTTGAGAAGCTTGTGGGGCGTGCTTCCGAACAGGGGCAGCAGCATTTCCCCTAAGGTTAGAGCCCAATTTAGATGTGTGTGTATTAATCGAAAAAAAAAAAAAATGTCATAAACATGCATCCTATTCTCAGTATTTTCTAGCCCCAAATTTTCGATTAATACACACACACCTAAACTGGGCTCTAACTGCCACTGCCCCTGTTCAGAAGTGCGCCCAGCTTGTGTCATCTAGTTTGCTCCCAAAAAAGCTGGAAGTTAGAATTTATAAAATAGTTATATTACTGGTTGTTCTGTATGGTTGTGAAACTTGGACTCTTACTTTGAGAGAGGAACAGAGGCTAAGGGTGTTTGAAAATAAGGTGCTTAGGTAAATATTTGGGGCTAACAGGGATGACATTACAGGAGAATGGAAAAAGTTACACAATGCAGAACTGCACACATTGTATTCTTCACCTGACATATTAGGAACATTAAATCCAGAAGTTTGAGTTGGCCAGAGCATGTAATAGGTACGGGTGAATCCAGAAGTGCATGTCAGCTATGATAAAACATAAAGGGGAAGTAGATAAATGTGACATTATAATGAATTTGTTGTTGTTGTTGTTATTACTATTATTATTATTATTATTATTATTATTATTATTATTATTATTATTATTATTATTATTATTATTATTATTCGTATAGAAGTGAGTGTGATTGATAAATGTAGGGAGTATAAAGACAAAAATAATTAATTTAACATGTCGAATTCTGAAATACTTAACTATGGTATTAATTTACAAATAAATCTAATTGTCTGTAATGACATATTATTCATTACAGTTTGAAACAACTCATTGCCGCCATATTGATCTGTAAATCATTTCGAATATAAATTACATTTTTATCTCAAGACCAGGATTCATGGAATGAGAAAGTATTTATGAAATATTGAACGAGAAGGCTCTATCTTGTTACATTTAAATGTGAGAGATATAAAGACAGAAATGAAAAGAAGTATGAAAATTTTATTTTTCTTACTTATTTTTGTTTTTTACATAGAACTACGTCTTTCCTCGAGTGTGGGTGAAGGAGTGTGTACAGAATTTTGGATACTCCAAAAATTGCAAAATTTTAAAATCCTTACTGCTCAGAAACTGTACGAACTACATTAATGATTTGAGTTGGACAGGGGACAGATGTGTCTCCTTAACAATATATAATCTGGTTGGACCAGATGCATGAGGTGCGAAGGAGGGATGAACGTGGCTATCTTTAGTGACTTCAGTGCTGCATCACAATATAAGTCAGGGCCAATTGCTTTAGTGTGACTTGAGATACTGAAGTGAGCAGTACCTCGTTCTATAACTTAAAGACAATGCTAAAGCGGTTTCAGAATAGGAAGGCATATGGCCTAAGCCAGTAGAGTGCTGGCGATGGTACAATTTTGACACATGTTACATAAGACACAAGAGATAAGAGACAGCAGATATATGGGACAAAGACAAACTATCCACTGCGTTCAGCAGACGACATGACCCTTTTTCATCCTTGTGTGTTAGCTTTAAGTACTTTTACTGAAGTCATTTTTTCCCCAATATACTTTAAAAGTAAGTAGATCTTTGAGTTATTAATATGGGAAATTAAGTAATATATGTATGTATTTATTAACACTACTATTGGGTATACACCCGGTGGTAGTGATATATAATATACAATAGTTATAATTACGTGATATAAAATAAAATAAACGTAAATCTATAAATAGTAGATGCAATAAACCTAGGACTATAAATAAAAACTATTCTATAATAACGCCTACGATAAGCAAAAGTAAATCAAACTATAAGTACTTCTATTTCACCCAACTATTACCAATTTAAGTAATTACATATCACCTTAATTAATTACATATCATCTTAATTAATTACATATCACCTTAATTTATTTACATATCAACTAAATTACATATCGTCTTAATTAATTACATATCAACTTAATTATATATCAACTCAATTACATGACACAACTTAAATAATTACACTGCACCTCCAATTAAATTTTCAGTCTAATCTTCTCAACCTTTCCTTAAATGTATTGATTTTAAGAGGACCACCCTGAAAGATTGCTGCAGGTAAGCTGTTCCAGTCTACTATTGTGCGGTTAACAAAGGAAAATTTTGCCACGGACTTGTTAATGAGAGGTCCCGCGCCGTGGCATCGCGGTCTAAGGCATCCCGCCTAGGACTCGCGTTACGGAATGCACGCTGGTTCGAGTCCTCATGGGGGAAGAAATTTTCTCATGAAATTTCGGCCAGTGTATGGGATCGGTGCCCACCCAGCATCATTATGCCCTTGGGGAGCTATGATAGGTAGCGAAATCGGTTGCAAATACCAGCTATAACGGCTGGGGAGATCATCGTGCTAACCACATACCTCCATTCTGGTTGGATGATCGTCCACCTCTGCTTTGGCATGTGGGCGTGAGGCCGGCTGGTCGGTCAAGGCCCTTCACGGGCTGTAGCGCCATGGATTATTTATTGTTAATGAGAGAGAAATAGTGACTTAATTAAGAAAAACACTGAATATTTTATTGTACTATTTAACATGTGGAAATTCTCACCTGAAAACCTGTAAGCGAGAAAGGTTATTCAAATGTTCAGACTTCTTTGTACAGCAAACCTGAATTTATTTCTCCAGAGAATAGAGGAGATACAATATTTTGTAGGGCTGGGTTGTGTATTTTACAGACCCAGAAACAAAATTTGGGCCACCTGAATTTTCCAAGTTCCAGTAAGTTATAATATACTGTGCATTCTCATGCTCAGTGCCAGATTGTGTAATTTGAACTCAGTTCTTCTCGGGTTCAATTTTCGGAAAGAATAATTTGGACATAGTTTGCAATGGTAAATTGCATGGTGGCTTGTATATGCGCCAGTTTTGGTTCACCTGTATAATCTGAACATGACTAAAGTAGAAAAGTTACTTCTACTTACTTTTTTTCTAACGACTTAATATAATAGTCTAATTAATTATATTGTTATTGTTTATTGATTTCGTTTGACAGCTAGAATTTACTTAGCTTGGTCACTACTTGTATTTAATGTGACAAAGTAGCCTATTTGGTAATGTTTTTATTTCAGATGCAAGAAGAAGTGAAAGTTGAAGTTAACGAATCAGATCCAATTGCTGTCGAACAAGAAGTTCCATTTATGTGCCTCATATCTGATATTGTGCAGAAAGAAACTACTGAAGATTCTCGATCTTTACCTGTGAATGAGAGTGTAAGCACTATGAATACAGATGTAACGAAGAATGAGGGTGCAAAGGAAGCCAGAACTTCAATGAAAGAAAAGTTGGAAGAAAACAAAAAAGTTACAAGACGGAATCCATCTACGAAGAAAAAGAGGTAAATAATAAGAATTAGCCTCATTCTTTGAATGGTGAAACTGTTTCAGTTTTTACAGTCTGCGAACAGTTGATTGCACTTCTGCATCAGTTGCAAAGCGATGGCCGGCTAGGAATTTTTTCATGGGACCAAACAGATGAAAGTCCGATGGTGCAAGGTCTGTACTGTATGGTGGATGCTAGAGCACTTCCCAACCAATGTATTGATTTTCTCACGAACAGAAGCTACAACATGGGGGCGAGCATTGTCATGAAGTTTGACATTGTCAGCAGTAATGTTACGGCGTTTGTCATGAAGGGCACGGCACAACTTTACCAATGTTTGAATGTAGGCTGCAGCATTCACGGTGGTCCAGTGTTTAGCAAATTCCACCAACAAAACATCATGCATATCCCAGAACACTGTCACAAGCACTTTCTTAGCAGATTGCGTCACTTTAAATTTTTTCTTTACTGGGAAAGCAGCATGTTTCCACTCCATAGAGGCGTGCTTTGTTTCCGGCGTGTAGTGGTATGCCCAGTACTCATCACCAGTGACAATTCCTTTCAGAAAGTCATGCCCTTCTGCAGCGTAACGTCTTTAGTGGTCCAAGCATGTCATCATTCGCCAGCCCTTGTGATCGTCTGTCAGTTTTAGGTATTCAGCAGGCACTAACTTTATGAAATTTTAATGTGTCATGAACGATATTGGACACTGCACCTTATGAGTTAAGGTTCGCAGTTGAATCTGCCAGTTATGCAAAATTGCTGACATTCTGCTGGGTTGCAGCTGTTACTGGCCGCCAGGAACATGGCGAATCACAAAGGTTCTCACGGCCATCTGCAAAGAATGCGCACTACCTGGAGATGTTGCTATGGTCCATAAAGTCTTCCCTGTACACGCCACACAGACCCTGTGAATTTCACTCAGGTTATGTCCTTTAGTCCACAAAAATCGCACAATACTTCGCTGCTCGTCACAAGTTGACGACAGTAACATGCGCGCCATCTTTGTTGCGTAGTTCACGCTTCTCTCACTAGAGCTGCATATGCAAAACAAATTTTATCTGTAGTGAAAACTTCAAACTATATCTCGGTGAAACGTCAACATCCCAGCTGCAATACCAATGCAGAAAAAAATTATTGTGTGTTACTTTCTGATCCTCCCTCGTAATAACTTACAAAGCATGTAAAGTTTTTCAAATAAATTGTAAGAGCTCGTACTTTGAATCACAAGTATGTTTTTATTGACCTTCTTTTGTAGGTAGAATCTGGCATTTCCCTGTAGAGAAACCGGCAATGGTTCCACTGGTTTCCCCATCATAGCTGCGTTCCAACATTCACGTTAAAGATTTTACGTTAATATTTGTTAAAATCAGCGCGACACATAGGGTATCAAGACGAAAAAGGCAATGTAGCCTAACGTTTGTAGGGTGATTCATTCTGACATTAACTTCGTGACACAATTGAAATATAAATTGATCTCATTCGATCGGGCATACGATTATGATGCGAGCATGACCGTGAATTGGTGCTACGCATGTGCGAGGTGCAGCCCAGTTATTTTATGGTGACAGCTCGTCGACGCGAGAGAGGAGAAGGTTTGAGTGTGGAAGGGACGGAGCGACGCGCTTTCTAGATGGAGGGAGGGAGGGAAATATAGTCATATTAGAAATGAATTCTCACGTTGCTCTCTCGCATATTGCAGCGTTTGCATAATTTTGAGCTCCTATCACTGTGTTCCCTTCATACTCCGGAACAATAGTCACTAATAAACACTAATGTGGAAATACAATGAGCAGCAGTTCGGAACAATAGTCACTAATAAACACTAATGTGGAAATACAATGAGCAGCAATCGAATCACTATATTTAACAGTTAATCACTAATTAACAATGAAATCTACTTCAGTGCTTCACTGTACTTTTCCCATCATCGTCATCATCATCATCATAATCATCCATGTAAATGATGGGGCGGCCTTCTTCTTTGTACTTCTTTATTTTCCTCAAATACTGCAAATTTTTGGCCTTAATGCTGTGATGCTGGACCAGAATTTGGCGATTATTTTGTTGTTTTTTTACCTCCCCCCCCCCCCCCCCCAATGAAATCCTAATTTTGAAATAACTTTCTTCAAAGTCGAGATACCTCCCTGAAAGTCGATAGTCTTTCAATTTCAATAATATTTTTTTTAAATTGTGGGCTTCTGTTTCTGTGAAATATAGAACTCGTGTATGGTTCGCCTTATGACAGCTTCATTAAAGTTGTCCACAGTTGATTTTAGCGCCGATCGATATCTTTCTTTACTTGGAGCATTAAAAGAAGCTGAAGCCCAGGAATCAATCTCTTTAGTCTCTCTTATTATTTGGCTAATACTGCTCACGGACACAGCGATAACTTCTGCTACAAGTTTTCCAACATTTGTTACGTTTTTTCTTCTGACGCTATCTTCATAAAGCGCTACACGTTGCTCACGTCTTCTCGCGACTGCGAATGCAATACCCGACCTTACAGTTTGCTTCCAACAGGCAGCATTTTCATAAACAGAAAATAGCAGTGAATCTAGATAAATACTACACACTACACACTAAACAATACAAAACAGAAGCACTACAACTATTTAAGTAACTAATTGAAATGTACTTAACAAACACATTAAATTGCAATACACAAGACAGTGGTGGTGTAGTACGTCCTTAGCGCGACTGTATGCCCACACACGCTCCCGAGATGTGACCGCTAGCGCAGCCAGGGGAAGACTAAAATGAACACCCCTTCGAACAAACAGTGAACTCGCCCAAACCACTGCGTCGCCAGGCCAGAGCTGTCACCATAAAGTAACTGGCCTGTACTTATGAGCACTCTTGGAAATTGGTGACCATTTTGGACATAGGAAAAATTTCCGGACATATCTCACGATTCTGATGTGGTAGCATACTGATTTTGATGTCAAATGTAAGATCTCAATGGCTTTAATCGACACCGATGCCACTTTGGGATAAACAGTTTTATTAAATGTTTGGTTTTTGCAGTAAATTCTGAAATTTTTGTCGAATAAAATTAGCAATTAGTACAGAAAATAGGTATGTTTGCAATAAGTGTTCTTTCATAGTGATTTGAATGAGAGGTATGCACCCACAGCCTTTAGCCAGCTGTGACGTCATGGCCTAAGCCTATGTTCATAGGCTTTTGAGTTTGTGCTTCTATTCAATGTGATTTGTCAAAGGATTCATAATAGTATTGGTATTGTCACTTACTAGTTACACTAAACTAATGCTATGTTTAAGGTGTATAGGTGCAGGCATTCAGGCTGTCTACCCACCCCAGAAATGGTTCTGCATATGTCAACATTACTGGAAGACCAATAAATAACATTTAGGTTATTTAGCATCTGAATGAGATGGTGATAATGACAGTGAAAAGAGTTCGGGGTCCAACACCGAGTGCTCATATTGAGTTGAGGGAAAACCTCGGAAAAAACCTCAATCAACCTGTATAGGCTATATTTATCAGTGTTAACCGTGATCTAAAACTGATATTGAAATGGCCATAAAGTTATTAAAATATGCGCTCCTGCATATATGACACATATCTAAAATGCAGGCAGTAGACCATTGACGGTACAAAGAAGATGAGTTCGGCCATCACTGTGGATCGGATCCTGGCATAGCTCAGATGGTAAGAGCAGTCAGCTGAGGATCTTGAGTTCGATTCCTGGAGCCGGAACGAATTTTTCTTCATTAGTAAATAAATAGGAATACTTTTTATAGATTAGAAACGCCTAAGGAAAAACATTTTAATGGAGTAGGAAAGGAAACAACTGCAAGAATTGACGTTGAAAATAAACTGATGGTGTCTCCAGGAAAAGAAGGTGGTGTGGGAGAAGATTGCTCAATGCTATCTTCCAAAAGGCGTAAGTAATTCATTTCCTTACTTATTTATACCTTGTGTAGGTTAATATATAATAATTAACTTGATTTGAGGTTTAGCAGAGATTATGGCATAAGTAATTTTATCCATGACCACAACGAAAAGCATGCCTTTACTAAACACTTTTGCGTTTGTAAAGTAGGCTTTTATTCAACATTACTTTATTTCACTAGTGAGATAAAGACTTTACCTCACAGTTTGAACTTTATTTCACAGTTCATTACTATTTTCCTAGTACCCGGGCATGCACATATACTTTTCCATTCAACTATTACTCAAGAAGTTAATATATTAGTTACTAGATGTCACTAGCTCCACTTGTTTATTACCATTTCTTAAATATACATACACTCAATCTCCTTCTCTTTTCTGTATCTACTACGTCGTAATTTGTGCATTGCATCCATATCTAATACCGGTACGTATTTTTTTTTTTTAAATTTTGTAATAATTTACCTTTTGGGTAGCGAGGAGACTTGAACCTGCGAAGTTAGATTTATAGGATTTTAAAACTTTTAAAACAACACGCGTTAGCCAACTGAGCTAAACAGACACGATGATTAATTACGTTTTAATATTCCTTGTAAGTTTACAGAAGTAAAATGTGAAATTATTTTAATTACATTAGTCCCGTGAACACTTCTAACTAATTCCTGAAACTTCAAAAAGACGAAAATACACGTTTAAAATGAAAAAAAATATATTAAAATTATATAATTAATAATAATTTGTTATTTATCCAACGCCTTAGATACCATTCTTCACTAATCACGGCCTCCTACATCATAACCTATCTAGTACACGTATCGATTCTAAAATCCATGCCATGATATGTGATTATCAGGGAACGGATTTATATGGACTAAAAATATATGAAATATGTAAATATATATGTAGTTATTTTTACCAAAATATGGAATTAAATATGGATTTTTACCAAAATATGGAATTAAATATGGACTTAAAATTATAAAAAAATGACTATGTATGTTAAATATTGGTACATTTTAATCAAACTAAACAAAAAATATAATGGACGTACCTTATCTTCCAATGTAGTTTCAACAAAACACAATTTTTATTGTCTGTTACCATAACAATAGGTTACAAACATTTCTTTCAAGTGCTGAAAAGTGAATCTTCTTCTATTGTCTCTGAGGATAGATTTATACTGACTAAAAGAGCGTTCGACGTCACAAGAAGTAACTGGTACATAATTCAATTTCACAATGTCTGCTGGGGATAAGTCCAAGTTAATCTTCACTGTTGATTCACCACTCATCACAGCAACAACCTTTTGTAGTTCTTCATATCCAGGGTTTTTTGAAAGTACAGTGTCCACCTTAGCTCTTACTGCATCTGCAACTTTACCTCTACCACGATTCAGTTGTTCCACAGTACTATTTATAATTTCAAAACTTTCAGATAGTGAAAGGTGCCTATTTTGGAGACTTTTGAGCGTTTTTATGATGCATGAAAATGTATGCTGAATGTGAGCTAAGTCATTCTTCACACTTATGTCACAGGTAACTGTTTTCGCAGTATCAATTGAGACTGCATCTTCAGAGTCCAATGCAAGGAGAACATTGTTAATAGAGTCTATATGTTCGGCATAATATTCAACTGCTTCTAGCCATGTACCCCATCTAGTTAAAATTGGCTTTGGTGGCAATGGAATTTCAGGGTACATTTCTTTCAACACGTTAACTCTACTGGGAGCTTTGAGAAATACTTTTTTCACTGATGAAATCAACAAATCTACTTTAGGGAAATTGTCTCTGACCACTTCTGCCACACGATGAAATGCATGCGCCACACAAGTAAAATGAGTCAATTTAGGATATACAACAGATAATGCTTGTCCAGCTTTGACCATATAAGGGGCAGCATCGCTAATAAAGAATAACACATTATCGTACATAATACCCTTTGGCCACAGGATACCCATAGCTTCGTTGAACAGTTTAACTATAGTTTTGTTATTGCACTTTTCTAGAACATCACAATGTAAAAGAATTCGTTCAGAATATTGTTCACTTAACAAACCGATAACTACATTACCAACAAGTCTACCTTCTTTGTCGGGAGTCTCATCAATGGAAACCCAAATTGAACTATCTTTAATTTCATCTCTTATCTTCTGTATTGTCTCATCGTAGATGGATGGAGCATACGTCTTCCTAAGTGTTGACTCATCCGGGATTGTATGTTGAGTATATTTTTCAAGGAATTCCCTGAAGACCTTATTCTTTAGTTTGTAGAGAGGAATATCAGCAGAGATGAGAGAACGGCACAGGTCGATGTTAAACTCAGATCTTACATTCGATGTTGTTGGTTGTGTTAAAAACAATTGTCTCTGCTTGGAATTTAGTTGTTTGTTGGCCTGATGTTTACTAGTTGTAATGTGTTGTTGCACCAGGAACTTTTGTGTAGATGATACTGCACACTGACACAAATTACAAAATAATATTTTATTGTCAGTTGATAAACCATCTTCTTTAAATTCTGAAATGTAACTTGTTAGTTTTGATTTTAAATTGACTGAATGACGTACTTTTGGCATATTTACCGTCTTTATAGTATGATTTACAAAACTGAACCTATGTGTACTCTGACTGGCATTTAACTGTTGAGCTGCACAACTGAAGTCTGTTAAAAATTTTAAATTAAATTAATACAGTTTTGTAACTTACTTTCCCATTGTTGATAGGACTGCTAATTTTCAAATAACTCTGATGTTAAAGGGATTACTGAACATGTGTTTAAATCTCTATTGTTGAAATGTATTTTTAAAAGTTAATGGAATTTTGTTTTGTTTTATTGTTAAACCTAATATAATATGGACTGTTTTATATGAAATATGGAAAATATATGGAAATTAACGAAAATATGTACTAAACTCTAAAATATGGAAAAATATGGAAAATAAAAGTAGGATTTTTCAACCCTACACATTGTGAAACATAAAGATAATGCAAAATATAAATTATATTAGCTTTATAAGTAAATATGTATTTACATATAAATCCTTTCCCTGGTGATTATATGAGGACTTAATTTCAACGTATTTTCTTTTATAAAACATAATTTTTCGTTATGGTCATGGATAAAATTACGTATGGTACTTGTGAGCGTGATCTTTATTGCGCTCGTGTAATTTAAGCAATCGGCTGACGCCTCGTGCTTAAATCTTTCCACTCGCGCAATAAAGATGCACTTATCTCACAAGTACCGTAAATAACTTTTAATTCAGTGATAATAACTTGCTGACAGTAGAACATAATTTTAAAATATGTGCATGTTAACATAGCGTTTCTCAATTTTTAGATTTTGTAATTCCTATCATGTCATTTTTTAATCTCTCTTAACTTACTATAAAGTGAATAGGCTACTTGTGTGTGTGATGTTTACAGAAAGACAGGAAAGTTAAGGAAGTTGTGGTAAGTATAAAATCCCGCTGGAATGCTGAAGTAGACGTTTGAACAAACAGGTTGTGGTCCATCTCTAAAAGTAGAAAGAAACAACCCTGAACTAAATTCATGTAGCAATGTAGAGATCGAAATTAAGATACACTGACACGTAGTTGTTACTATTAGCGCAGTTTCAAGGCAAGCAGTATTCTGGTTTCCACAAAAGCTATAAATAATATAATTAGAATAAAAAAAAAAGTTTTTGTATACTTACAATCACGAACTGTTATTACTACAGTTAGATATGAATTCATGTTGATACTACAGTATTGTTTACAAACTTGTACATTTTAGCAATAATATCTTATCTGTTTATTTCATTATTTACTTACTTACTTACTGGCTTTTAAGGAACCCGGAAGTTTATTGCCGCCCTCACATAAGCCCGCCATTGGTCCCTATCCTGAGCAAGATTAATCCAGTCCCTATCATCATATCCCATCTCCCTCAAATCCATTTTAATATTATCTTCCCATCTACGTCTTGGCCTCCCCAAAGGTCTTTTTCCCTCCGGCCTCCCAACTAACACTCTATATGCATTTCAGGATTTGCCCATATGTGCTACATGCCCTGCCCATCTCAAACGTCTGGATTTAATGTTGTTTATTTCATTACTGTTAATATTTTGTTTTTATTTGTTTTTGTTTCCCAGAGGATGTGATTCTGTCTCTTCCGTAAGCTTATGCTGAAGATTGAGGAAATGAGGGAAAAGTGCCAGGTTCTGAGGATAAGTACAGTCAGTCTAATAAGTTTTGTGACAATTTTCATATTTTTTACGAATATTTAATTATTTGTTACAGAATTTGCCAATTAAATTAACATAGAGATGGGGCAACAATTAAGAGGTAGCAGGAGCGGATGCAGGATTTTTTTTCGGGGAGGGATTTGAGGAGATAGTAAAAATGGAGTAATGAGAAATAAGTTTATATACTTACAATTTGTTTCCGAGTCACAAACATTTACAAGTTGGCCTGAGTAGCGTAGTCGGTATAGCCTTCTGTGCTTGAAGTTGCGGGTTCTACCCCAATCCAGCTCGATGGGATTTAAGTGTGTTTAAATGCGACAGGCCTCATATCAGTCGATTTACTGGCATGTAAAAGAAGTCCTGAGGAAAAAAATTCCGGCACACCGGCAACGCTGATATAACCTCGGCAATTGCGAGCGTTGTTAAATAAACCATATATAGTTTTTTTAAATTTTAATATGTAAAATGATTCCAATACAAAAACAATGACAGAATGACATTTACAGAAGAAGGTGACGAGGCTTCTTAGACAGTTCATCCAGTACTTCATGAGCTTTTACTTCTACATTTTTATGTATATATACATCAAGGCCAGTGCATTTAATCTGTCTCCTCTCATCGTGCTCCTCAAGTAATCTTCAAACACCGCAACGTTGAGAACGACCGTTCTGGTGTAGCTGTAGTTACAGGCAACGTGCAGAAAAGTTTCAGCGCCTTGCGAGTGCAGGGAAAAATAATTTCATTGCACCTGTTCACAGATGATATAAAATCAGTACGTATTAGGTGAAGATTTTTCTGATCAAGGAAATTTCTCTCCACATCTTCAATTCATTGAAGAAAGACTCTGGTAATGCATCAACATCATTGGGCCACTGATTTACTACAGCCTGAACAGCAGTTTCTAAATCTTCATCTGATGCTCGCACTGTGTTTTTAGGCAACAAAGTTTGTATGGACTTTAGGATTCCCTTATGATTTAAAAACCTGTCCTTGAGCTGACTAATGAAATAGTCTAAGAAGAGAAGGAAAATTACAAGCCTAAAATACTCTTCATGACTCTCTGTCTTGAAGTAAGAATGCTGTGTTTGTCTTCATGCAATTCTTGGAATTTAACATTTTAGCAAAGAGAATTTACGTGGAAAACTCTCTAATTGCTATGTACATTCACGAATTAAAATTAATATTATTTTTGTTTCTTGTTTCGTATTTTCCTCAAAACTTCGGGAGGGGATATATCCCCTTAATCCCCCCCCTTGCATCCGCCCCTGAGAGGTAGCTATTGAAGGTAAATTACAAAACACGAGTGTATATAAAATAAGTAGGTTCGAATTCTTTTCATTTCCATACACACACACTCACACACACAAACTCTCTCTCACACATTCTCCCTTTCTCTTACACAGCATAACTGACGAAATATAACATCAATTATTTTTTTTTCAGGGACTAACAAAAAGATCCATTCAGTCCATTCACTGAGCAATCTTCTTCATTAATTGAAAAGACAAGGTATTTATTATAATAATGAGAGATTTCGAAATATTGGAGAAGAAAAACAGTCAGTTGGATGTGAACTAATTGAGTAGCAATTTGAGATTGCTAAAAACGAGGAGGCCTATCTAAAAAAACATGTGCAATTGGATTAACTTTCTTAAAAGAGAGTTTAAACTCTAAAAAATGAAAAATGGCTGTTAATAGTGATTGAAATACTTGAAAACTATATAAACTTGTAAACAAGAATTACCCTGTAATCAGTGATTTTAAATAATTTGTAACCTGAGAAAAACTAGAGAAATATACATAAATAGATGAAATGCCTATATATGAAATCCTGTTTTAATTGCAATTTCTCCTAAGTTTTCAGCAGTAGGTATTGTTGGAAACTCAACAAACTGCCTTTCTTCCTTCACTTCCTTTTCCCTAGTGATCTTTACCTTGTATTACTGTACTGTATAATACTCCACAAGAAGTTATTATTATTGTGGTATTTCTCAACTTATTCTACAGTTCATAGTACATAGACATGATAATCTTTTTCAGCTTACCAGTAGTCATTCTGCTGAGCCACTATTAACAAAATTATACTGTCATAAGCATAGTCTTTCGTAAAATTTAGTGCAATGAAGTTTATTGATTATTTATTGCATCTTTTGCGTCTTCAACACTGATCATTAGTGTATCTTCCTTCTTCTGAGTATTTTATGTTAAAATCAAATAGAACCTATATTCGTCTTTTTATTATAGTTTTATTCTGTATGTACCAAACATTTTATTTTACTTTCTCATAAAACAATACAAGAATTTATTAATTACTGTAGATAAAATCATGTTGGATGTACCCAAAAGAAAGAACAGATTCACACAGTATCTCTGTAATAGTTGTTCTAGCCCAATATGTAAAAAACACACAGAAAGAGCTGTGTTTATCTGCTGTCAATGTAGGTCAAAAGAAAATTACTGTGATTTGGTTTAGTAAAATACTAAGATAATCCAGGAAGTAATGGCAGTTCGGCTTTAATAAATGAAAAAAAAAAAAAAAAAAAAAAAAAAAAAATTTAACTAAAAACATGTCGCTTACAAATTTGAAGCTAACTTTATTTCTCCACATAATCACCTCCATTATTTAAGCATTTGTCATATCCGCCCACAAGTTTTAGAATTCCTGTGTTGTAGTCATCTGCCGCCAGTCTTTTAAGCCAGTTGTTCACAGCATTCTTCAACTCGTCATCACTTCCAAAATGTTTCCTGCCCAGGAACTCTTCGAGCTTTGTGAAAAGGTGAAAATCACTAAGAGCAAGGTGCTGACTATAGGGTGATCAAAAAGTTCCCATCGAAATTGTTTCAGCAAACTCTGGTTGCAACAGCAGTGTGTTTTCAGTCTTGGTGAATTCTATATACAGTAAAACCTCGATAAGATGTGCCCGCTTATTACGCTATCCCGTGTAATACTTTTTTTTTTGTCCGGTCCTTGTACATTTCATATATAACACCTTTATAATATACCCCTTTTGTTGTGCTCAAGTCCCGGATAATACGCTGATTTTGTGGAATATTTTCGATGTAATTTTTAGTAATGTACTGTAACATCAATGAAACATTTTGGTCATTGAACTCACTGGTGCCATTAACCTGAAAAGTATTGGTATTCGACTCTTTACCTGCGCATTTAAACCTTCATACTTCATACCTTAGTATACCCCACCCTCTTGTTACGCTCTCTTATTCGACTCCTTACCTGCGCGGTTAAAGCCTACATACAGTTACAATACTTCACCCTCTTGCTAACCCTCCCTCTCAAACAGCATTCCTCTCTTGGCCGTAATAAAATTCTGGAAATTTTTGCTGGGCAGTTTGTTGTCCTTTAGTGTATTGAAGTGTCTGTGAATGTGGTTACAATGAGTTACAAAGCACTTTCTATGTCGAAAAATTTGGAAATCTTACGAAAGTACGATGAGAACAGTACTCTTATTCGGAAACAACTCTCTGATTCATTAGGAATCCCATCATTGATATTAAGAACGATAATAAAAAGTCGGAACTCAATCACTACAGCTGCAATGTTGGGAGGATGTAATCGCAGGAAACTGAAGTGTGGTCAACCTGAAGACTTGGAGTACACGCACACTGCAAACAACTATAAATGATTTTTTTTTCGAAGGAATTAAGTACAGTATAGCCTATATTGTAAATGTCTTTGACATACAGTACAGTAATTACATAATGGAGTAAAAGCCTACTGTATTACCTTTCATGAATCATGTATTTCAATAAAGAAAAATGCCAATAGATACTGTATGTAAGTCAAAATTAGTATATCCGCCTAATACGCGGTCCCTGTTAATACGTATTTCACACCCGGTCCCTTGAATAGCGTCTTATCGGGGTTTCAGTGTATATAAAACAAAATTATTTATGATAAAACCATAAAATATTAAATATATTATTTGTACTCAGATCAATAAAATGACTGAGAAAATTTGAATTTATAAAATATTATTTGTTTCTTTTGGTGAAAAGTGTTGTTACATGAATATTTCAAATGCAGATTTCAAATATTGTATAATTTGTTTATAAAGCAGTCCTTTTTATTATAAAATAATATAATTGTTATGTATGTGCTCAGAACAGTAAAATAAGTCATGAAAAATATACCTTGAATTCTGAAATAATTATTTGTTTCAGTGAAAACACAGATTTCAGTTTTGTGTATTTTGTTTATAAAACTGTTTTTTTGGTGAAAACATCATTTAAAAGATTGTATTTATTGTATGTACATATATAAAAACATAGATACAATAACGTAACAAATCTTTGTGTGTGTAACATATTTGTTAATGTAAATATAAATTAATAAACAGAGAAATCAATAATGTTAGATAGACTCTAAGGTGGGAGTTATCGTATGACAATAATAGGCATGAGCATTTCCAGGTTAAGAGAGTCTGCTAGCTCATTTGTTGAAGCTAATGTTCATTCATTCCTTCCAACATTATGAAATGGAAATCTATATTTAAAAGACTCCTCATTTATATGAGCTGACCGTGAATTTGGGCCTTAAATACCAATAAAAATTGTGAGGCTATAATCTGTTTTAAACAATTGGTATGATTTGAATTAATTTCGGATAACAGAACTTGTATTAAAGATTTAATTTCTATCTTTTGTCTTTATTTCAGCAATAAAACAAAGCCTGCAGCAGTTAAAAAAGCACATTCAAAGCATGAAAAAGAAAAAAACAGCAGTACCAGTAAAGTATCACTTGTACCTGTAGTGGTTTCCTGCAAGCGAAATTTGCACAAATGTAAACATTGCTCAAAGAATTTTCCCTCCAGGACTAAACTGAGCCATCACCTTACATCTTCAAACTGTTTATTCCAGTACACATGTCGTTACTGTGCAAAAATTTTTGGTAATGCAGATAACAGAATTAGACATGAGAAAAATCACAGAGATAAGAGTTTTATATGTAGGCTCTGTAAACAGAAGTTTCAGTCTTCATTTGATTTGAATGTTCACACAGTAAATGGTTGTAAAAGAGCTTCAGTTAATCGCCAAGAATCTATTACGACAGCAGAAGGAAAGAGTTCTCAAGTGAAACCAGAAGAGAATGGCGAAAGAAAGAGTGAAAATGAAAAATCTGATGGTACTTCAAACAGAATATCTGACATAAAACAAGCTCACATGATTAAATGCAAATATTGCGAAAAAAGTTTTGGACATAACTTAAGATACGGAAAACATTTACGTACTTGCAGACGTGCTGTCATAATGAAAAAGATTAATCAGACTCGGAAACAACGCAATGCAAAAAGTTTTGCCTCGATGGAACTACAGCAAGATAAAGGTAACGGAAAACAGAAAACAAAAAATAATACACAAGAAGGTATTGTGGAAGGAGTTAGAGTTAGAGGATCATCAAGAAAAAAACAAGATTTTTCAGATGTAAAGACGCCTCTACAACAAAATTCACCAACAAAGAACTCTTCAGAAATCAGCCCCAAAGCGTCCTTACTTGCAGTTCTTGGCCTTAAAGAAAAATCTCAACAGAAAGCAAATGAGATTAAGAACAATACAGCAAGTTCTGAAGTGACTGTGGAAGATGAAGTGGTGACAGTTTGTGATATTTGTAGGAAGATATTCACATCAGAATCAGGAATGTTAAATCATCAAACCACTGTTCACAATAGGAAGTTGACAGCTGAAAAAATAAACAGTCTGATGAGGGTAGAAATTTAAAATATCAGCTCTATTGTATGATTTTTATTTTTAGTAGTAACCTTTTTCATGGTGGTACATATAGGTATATTTTATTTCATTTAGTTTTAAGTCTTTTATTAAGATATTTGAATTATTAACCCATAAAAACATTCAACATGTTCATATATTTTGCTGTACGTGAAATTTAATGTCATATCCCTTTTAGATGAGAGAATCCAGTGGTCTTTCTCAGGTTTCATTCATAATGAAATTAAATTTGACTTTCGGAAAATTGTACATCCTTAGACATGGAAAATGGTAGCTCTCCTGTGGCATGAATTTGTCTAAGTGTTGATGGGGTTAGTGTATGATTCACATGGTGAAAAATTAAGCATCAAGGATGAAGCCAAAGTCATAGTAGCGACATATTTATATGTTATGAAACGACATATTTCCTACAAAACCTTTATGACTTAGCTGTAGAGCTCTTTCTTCTCGTTCAAAAGACTGGGGTTCGAATCTCTCTATGTAAAACACATGTGTGAACAGAGTGTACACGATGATTCCTGAGCTATTCCAAGGTGGGATTTTGTCTCTGAACAGTGACCAATTTTCGTATTAAGGGTGTACAATTCCCTTACGTAATTTTGTTTTGGATTTTTTTTTCGAGACTGTTATATAGGTATGTTATGTAAAAAAGAATCTTTTATCATTATCTTTAAAATAAATAACTACAAAATTTGTACTCCTTAATTGAAAAATACTATGTTACCTCCTTCCTCA
Organism: Periplaneta americana; assembly: GCF_040183065.1. Lineage (NCBI taxonomy): Eukaryota > Metazoa > Arthropoda > Insecta > Blattodea > Blattidae > Periplaneta > Periplaneta americana. Next base: position 157,362,131 of record NC_091121.1, read on the forward strand.
CCACCACCACCACAACTACTATGTAAGTAGTTCACCTGCTTTCATTTGCATATTTAAATAAGAAATTGGAATGTTCACATCAGGCTATCTGCATTTTGCTGCACCTTTCCTTTGGTAACAAGTTGCATTTACACCTGAAGTTTGTAGTTTTCATAATTCAGGTAATGTGAAAATGATACATATTGCTCGTTTTATAGAATGAACTAAGTTTTTGTTAGTTGACAAAATTAGGTTCTACAACTCTTGGAATAAAACTAAAATATAACACTTATGGGCTATTCCATATGAAATCGATCAATAAAAAAAAACCTCTCATTTTTTTTATACTCTAATTTTTACCCTATTTATAGAAGGTGCTGAGGAGAGTGCATTTGAAAAAAATATATTATCGAAAGTCAAACGGTTTTCGTATTGTTGAGCAACAAATTTAGCGTATTTTAGAAAAACAATCCTCTTTCAGCGCTCAGAACTCTGGAACCATTTACTGTAGAACACTGAACGAGAGCTCATTTTGAAGCTGACATTTGGTAGGTTATGATAAGAAGTAATCCTTATTTTTATTGTGTACAGAGAGACAGATAATCTGATTTTACTTACTTTTAGGCTCATTTGTAAAAATGTAAAAAAATATTGAGAAAAAACCTTGCATTATTAAAAGGAATTTGGCATTGTTTGCTTAGTGGTACGGCAATAAGTTTCGAGGGTATTAAATAAATTATTTTCACACGCCTAGACTTGAACGTCGCAGTACAGCACGCACTGGCCGAGAGATGATATAAGCGAGCGTTGGGCGTCATTTTACTCCTGTGTTTATGAAAACTTGTGATAAAGCTAGCCCAGCTATGCACTACTAGATGAAACATCACGTGTTTGTCTCCTGGCCTTGCTCATCTCGGCTAGCTCCCGTCTTGCAGCTGGTTAGTTCACGTGCGTACTATTTATTTTCTTTATTTGATATTTTCAATACTTTCTTATCAACATACCATCAGTAAAAATATGTGTTTATTTGTACTTTCAATGTGGAATCTAACTATATATTTTTAAAATATTTTTTCTTAGGCAAAGATGTCTTAATGAGGAAAAATCTAAATTTCTTCATTTCCATAAAAAGTAAGAAAATCTGTTTATATGTCAATATAAACTTTAATTTCTCAGCATCAAAATAAACCATGATTTTGATCATTGGGTGAAAGGGTTTCGGAGCTACAACAGTTTAAAGTAGCTAATTTTATGAAAATACGATAAATTTAAATATTTTTTAATTTAAACACTATGAAGTTCTCAAACTTCGCACAAAGCATTGTATCACAGTTCTCTACGTACAGAAAAAGTTTCATTGTATTTAGAAATTGTAAGGTAAATTTTCTCTATATTTCGGTCGATTTGGGATGGAATAGCTCTTACAGTGTTTACAGATGAATGGCATACCTCATCTCTGTGTTCAAGAAAACTAGAGCAATTGATGCGCTTTCCTTGACATATTGCCGTCAATTTTAAAGAAATTAACTAGGTATCATAGGGATGGGTTATGTAGATTATTTGTTCTTCAAGATAGCATACCCAAAGATTTGCGCTTTTTCGAAAGAAATCGTGATATTTCACAGTTTATAGGTCATAAAATTGATTTTACTATGTGAATCGTGTATACAATGAAAAAATGAGGGCATGATTGCATCAACAGAAACATATTTTAACATTACTAGATTTATTAGTATTGTTGTATGATATTCAATAAATTTTATTTATGTGAACTTATATGAGTGTTCACAAACTTGTGATTCTGCAAAAGGACTAGTCAGGGTGAGTATTAAAATACAGAATGTCTGAAAAGTTTCACAGCGTAGAACTAATCAGTTTGAATTCTATATGTGCTCCATGAAGCTGCACACACGTCAGGAGGTGAAACTGCATATTGTTTATAAATACAGGTCACAAACCCAGCTGATAGCACACATCCTTGGTCCTTTGGCATAGATGTTTCATGTCTCAAATTTTGATGCTGTAGACGTGTGACATAACGTATCCTCAGCTAGCAAAATCCAAGGGATTCAAGTCTGACGATCATGGAGCCCATTTAATGGAACTTCTGTAACTAGTCCAACAGAGAAATTTGTCGTCTAATTGCTCACTGCTGTGGCTTAATGTGGCAGGGCATGGTCTTACATGAACCATGCAGGCCTGTCACCAAGGGTGTCCAATTCCAGCATTAGCCAATCTTTCATTATCTGCAAGATGTGACTCATCAGTCACATTTCTATTGAAAATGCACATGACAATGATCACATGCTATATAATGTGTGGGGTTTCTTGTTGCTTGCTTTGAGAGGGTACCAGTGAAGGTTTTTCATTGTCCAATAATGCATGTATTGTTTACTTTGCTATCTATGTAAAACCTAACATCATTGGCCAATGTGATGCTGTGTATGAAATACGAAATTCTCCTCAGTCATCTTGTCCAGGAATCATTAATGCTATAGTAGGATTTTTCAAAGGATCCCCGGTCGGTCTCTTTTGTTGCTAGAAGAACTTGGCTGCACGATCCACCCTGGTCATTAAGGGATGCGTGCGGAAATTTCTAGGCATGCAGTTGTCACATTTTACATTGACTTTGACACGTGGGTATGAAACAATCGTAGCTATATTTATGTCTATACAACAAATTGTACTTTCATTCAATCAATCACAAATTAATGAATGGTTAATTTTGAATTACTGTGTCTATAAAGATCTGTTATAGAACCATTGTATGGTCAACTTCAAACTAATATATTTTCATACTTATATCAACAATAATAATAATAATAATAATAATAATAATAATAATAATAATAATAAACACCGAAAGAAGATAGTGTCAATTTGTATTTCGTGTGTAAATCCACAGCGCGAAATCTAAAATGGTATGTAATAAATAGGGTTAGGATTTTGATGAAATTGCATTTTTTTTTTCTGGTAAGCCAGAAACAGCTGCTTTAGTATTTATATGTTAAGTGATAAACTGAGTGTTTCAAGACACATTTGTTAGGTCATTTTTTTTGCATTTTTTGCCTGTTTCAACTCATAAGAGCATCTTTTGTTTTATTCGGTCATTTTTTAGGCATTTTCATTTAATTTTGGCCATAAATCCACATTATTAATGTAAAATAATGTTTATTTTCTTTGATATTTTCTTTACATATTTTGTCCATTTAATACCCATTATTTTGTATGATATTTTAATCGTTTTTCTACACAAATATTGCCATTTTAATGTAGTACACCCCATGTACTGGATCGGTCCAACCACCTATTCAATATAGACTCCTCTGTACCTGCTAATTCCGGATTAAGTATGGCCTTGTGGTAGACTACATGGAAACTAAAAGTAAAGTAAATCCATGGCGCTACAGCCCATGAAGGGCCAAGACCGACCAACTGACTGCCGACCTCACGTCCACATGCTGACGCAGAAATAAACTATCATACATGGAAACTACATCAGGTAAAATAATTAATTAAAGTGTACTACTTAGAAAAAATTATGTAAAATTTAATTTAATTACTAATCTAAATATTAAGTAGTACAAAACCTCTTTTCCTACTAAGCCAATTATGTAAGATAAATTTTTAGGGCATTTTTGAAAGATTTTTAGGTCATAAATGCATTGTTTTTAGGACTTTTTTCATGATTTATAGGTCATCAAAATCCTCGCCCTAGTAATAAAATATAACAGCATTTTGCTTCTCTTACATCTGCTCATTGTCACCCTTTCCTTAATGAATCACAAATCTCTCTTGGTTACTATCCCTGTCATGCTTCATGTAATTCTCTTTCGTTTTAATTGCATGTTGAACATAGGAGGACCAATTATGGGGATTGATTTCGCAGCTCCATCACGCAGAAGTTGACACACTAGACTCAAGTCATGGTAATATTGTTTTTCCTAACATAAGACTTTAGTTGGTGCCAGATCATTTCCAAAGAATTTAGAATACAGTGGTATGGAGGAAGTCGTAGCACTTTGTGTCCCTATGAGGCTGCAAGCTCCTCCACTGCATATTTCTTACTAAATATTGGCCGATTTGATTTCCTGCAACATAACTGCCTTGATGAGTATGGGGTTGGTCACGGTAATATTATTGTACCTCATAAAGTTAATTATGTCTTTAACATTGCTGTTCGTCCATCATTGCTATCTTGGAGTTGTAAAAAGCTATGTAATTTATAATATACGCTACAAAACAATTGCAATAATAATAATATTAATAAAATTACAGAAGACTTTCAAACAGGGAACAAAAACACTTGTGAATTGTTTGAACACGTTAAGAAAGACTGCATTTGGTGTTAGCATTCAGGGAAGAATTGGCAACATTTATGTTTGCCTCAGAAAGCGGAAACAGAGATTACCCCATCCCCCGAGTGAACAGAAAAGGTTGGGGGACCATCTTATTTCAAAAGCCAACCACTCAGCATGCGGTAGCCTCTGTCTTTAACTGGGGATGCATAGAACGATCCTACTATATTTGGGTCATATCGTCATGTGCACTTTGTATGGGTTGATTTTTCTCCTCAGGATGTAATGAACAATAGACTATGGAATACTAAGTTCAAACATGTTTGTCAGATTGATTTCATAGAACTGGCACTGAACTTGACAGTCACTTCTTACGGTTAGGGAAAACCTCGGAAAAAACCCAACCAGATAATATAATTTATCTAATATAATTAGTATATTTGATTTCCAATCAAAAAGTTTGTATAAGCAAGATAAATAATTATATTAACAAGATACTCTATTATCATAATTATGATACTATCAACAATTATTATAGTAATAGCAACAATACCATCAAAAAAACAAATTGAAGACCGAGAAAAAAAGATCAGTCCAAGCGGGGATCGAACCCGCGCCCGAGCGCAACTTCAGATCGACAGGTTTACTACAAATTATAATAGGGCATAACTTTAAACAATCTCCCCCCTTTTTCTCTCTCGTACAGAAACACATGCGTACATCAATAAAACTACTAACAGTACTAACAGAAACTTTTTTTTATATAAAGTTTACCTTCCTGAAGGCAAACTCTATTTTATTTAATCTCATCTTTAAGTTTACACGTTATACTGGGATCACTGTTCTTTCTACTGAATCGTTGTGCAGTATGTTGTTCGTATTTCTCCAAGTGGGGGCCTGAATACCTGCAGACTTTTACAGGCTGTTACAAAAGGAACATTAAAGTGCTTCTATTCCTCAAACGAGGTATAGAAATTCTTATACATTCAGAAATTTAAAATATTTATAGTCCAGACCATGATCTGAAGACATTTCATCAATTTAAGAACAGAAAATCGTAAACAAAAGCAAAAAAGATCTTTTGAATTCAGTATTTTCTAACGTTAGCAGAAAAAAAATTCAGACAAGTTTGGAGGGGGGGCAGTGCCCTCCATATCCTCCCTCCATAACTCTACCTATGCTCTGTATTCAAACGCGTTGCAGAGTGGCGTGTAGTCTATCCCAGCAAATCTCTTCCCCCCTTCCGCCACTTGGCATGCTTCCCCTCGACCTAGATCATAATCCAGATTGCTCGGCCTTATAGGTTTCGACGGTAACAACTTTTGTCATAATTTCAAGGGAAAAATTGTTCTGGGGCCGGGTATCGATCCCGGGACCTCTGGTTGAACGTACCAGCGCTCTACCCTGAGCTACCCGGGAACTCCACCCGACATCGTCTCAACTTTTCCCTTTATATCCACACAACTCGCGTGGGCTGACGAAACGCCAGAGACCCACAAGTGCACACAATCTCTGTGTGACTTGGAATTGTGGTTTTCTGTTAACGTACACAGTAACATATATATTATGCAAATCTAGACTTTCAGGTGAAGCTCCCTGTAAAGCAGATTTGAATAATTTCAAGGGAAAAATTGTTCCGGAGCCGGGTATCGATCCCGGGACCTCTGGTTGAACGTACCAGCGCTCTACCACTGAGCTACCCAGGAACTCCACGTTAACAGAAAACCACAATTCCAAGTCACACAGATTGTGTGCACTCGTTGTGGGTCTCTGGCGTTTCGTCAGCCCACGTGAGTTGTGTGGATATAAAGAGAAAAGTTGAGACTGTGTCGGGTGGAGTTCCCGGGTAGCTCAGTGGTAGAGCGCTGGTACGTTCAACCAGAGGTCCCGGGATCGATACCCGGCCCGGGAACAATTTTTCCCTTGAAATTATTCAAATCTGCTTTACAGGGAGCTTCACCTGAAAGAATAGATTTGCATAACTTTTGTCATGTTCACTATGCTGCCATCTAGTTGTTACATAAGGAGTCACATCGTAACTCCCATTTGAATTGCATTAGCGACTGTGCTGCCATCTCGTGTTCGTTTACGGCGGACGGGTGGCGATCTTGGCGGTTGTTCTCTTCAAAATGCTGTCGATTTTAACATAGGGATGAGCCATCTGTTACATAATAATATGATCTAGGCCCTCGTCATCATTCATCAACAACGCCAACTCCATTTATTCTACTCCCTCCACGCTCTTGCCTTGGCCATCCTGATCTGCTGCGATATCTAGGGGACCGTGATTGCGTGAGATGTTTTATGTTTTTATGTTGGTCAAAAAAACAAATGAATGACGACTAAGTTTATGGCGTATCGTATACATAAACAAACATGTTTGTATAATTATTTAGTTCCAGATTGAGAGATTTGGTGGAATGTATGGTAGCATTTCAGTTTAATAGTGTATAAAAATATCAGGTAAAGGAAATTAATTATTTTTTTTTCGCCCAATTAAGCACATTACAAATATAAATATTCCACATGTTTATGGTGATTTTGAGTTATTCTACACTACGTGGGTATGTGCGCTTATACCGGTAATTCATACAAAATTGAGAATGAAAGGACCAACATCGTAATTATTCACATATTTGGGATAAATTTCAGCACACGGATTTCTTCGTTTCCCTCTTACTTCTAAATTCCAACCTTGTGCACACAAAATAAATTATTGGTACTGAAAGGTGACTTCGTAAGCATGATGATGTGCATTCAACAAATGCAGACAAATATGCCCTCTTTAGTATTTTAAGATATAATTGTCCGTGAGGAATCCGTATACTGAAATTTCAATTGAGATATTTAAATGACGTGAAGCTGAGGAATGTGAAAAGGTTTCAATGATTTATTGGAAGTATGTTTATATCGTGTGTATACTGTGGAGAGGTATCAAAGACTCACCTCAGGAAGCGTAGGCGACTATGGGGAATTTAGAGTGACACTTAGATCTAAGTTTGATAAAGACTACCGTACTTTAACCAGCAGAAATACGCTGTGACTAGATCACGTAAGATAGTACCCTTATTGTACAAGTCTTGAACCTCCCAAACGTTTTGTGCTTCTTGGACAATGTTCTCCAAACACCATATCGAGGACATCATACCAGAAGAGCGTATCAACAAATTTTGCGGTCTTGAGCAACAATTAATGGAATCCATTTATGTTTGAAAACAGTCGTTTGAGATTTATAGTGGACATGAGAAAGAATCGAAGAAAATACCTTGTTATGTAGACAGAATAGGAAAAAATCATTCCTTATTCATATACCTTTAAGGGTACAATTAATTCTTATTATTAGTTCTGCATCTGTCATTCCAAGTTAACAATATATTTGAATTAACTTAATTTCTTATTTGATAACATGTTTCTGAGAGTATTTAAGATATGAGAACTGGAAAAAAGTGGTATAGACCTATAAACGAAAAAAATAATAATTAAATGGAAAACGTGGAACTCGTTTAAATTTTAATGGTAAAAACCTGGTGCCTTGAAAACATAATGAGTAAGTGCGAAACAACTGTACAAGTAACATATACATGTCATGAGGTTTGATTGTATAAATTTTAATATGCCTATATTCTTCTTACACCTGCTAAAATTGTTATGTGGATTCGTTTCTCTTTATTCCAAAAGTAGGAGGGTTAGACAGACGTTCATCTAATTTCATACATATAGTTAACTTAAGGGCATTACTCAAACTTCAATACTGCAAAAATCAACTCGGTAAAACACGGTGCTTAGTGAAAAATGAAGTCAGTAATAATAATAATAATAATAATAATAATAATAATAATAATAATAATAATAATAATAATAACAAGAATAACAATAATAATATATGCAGTAATTATCTCCAACTCGTTCTTGAGCATATCAATAATAGCCGCAAGTTCCTGGTTTTTATATTAATTATTATAATTATTCTGCACTGTGGAATGAAGAGTAATATCTTTGCAAATTAAATTTGGTGAGTTTATGCTTTCTTTTGCACAAACTAAACACTTGTCCACACCATATTTGACAAATATATTTGTTCTCATTAAACATTAATAGGTAATTATCTTTGTTCTAAAGAACACACTGTTTCTGACATTTTGTGTAAGTATACTGTCTGTATGTTTAGACCAGACTAGTTTAAATTGTTGTTATACCCCTTTTCATGTGACGTAGTTCATGAGGTCGCTGCTTTTTAGCCATCCAGAACAACACGAGCCATTCAAGCTTATAGTATTTGATGAAGGCTGAGTGGAACGGAGAAAAATTCTCTCCGGCACCAGGACTTGAACCTCGGTTTTCAGCTCTACATGCTGACACTCTATCCACTAAGCCATACTGGATTCCCATCCCGATGTCAGATTGAATCCTCTCAGTTTAAGTTCCACCTCTTGGGTTGCCTCTAGTGGCCTACCCTCATGCACTGCGTCATAGATATATGACAGTGGCACAATGTCCACACGTGTAGAGGTGCACTCGTTATGAGTGACTAAGTGGCCGGGATCTGACAGAATAAGTGCCATCTTAAATATGTGATTATTTTTCGCATATCATATATTATTACGATGTACCAAAGTACATATGATATTTCCCTGCAGAAATTCTGTGTCATCATATGATGAAGGATGAGTGGAACGGAGAAAAATTCTCTCCGACACTGGGATTTGAATCCGGGTTTTCAGCTCTACTTGCTGATGCTTTATCCACTAAGCCACACCGGATTCCCATCCTGATGTCAGATCGAATCCTCTCAGTTTAAGTTCCACCTCTTGGGTTCCCTCTAGTGGCCTATCCTCATGCACTGCGTCATAGATGTATGACATTGGCACAATGTCCACACATGTGCAGAGGTGCACTTGTTAACTTAAACTGAGAGGATTCAATCCGACATTGGGATGGGAATCCGGTGGGGCTTAGTGGATAGATCAGGAGTCGTCATCTCAGTGCACTATGGTGCAGGCACAGTTTGCTCGCTAGCTCAGTTCTATCCCACATCAACTGTGCAGCAGGAGCTGGGGGGGAGGAATAAGGTGATGGCAGTGGCGTCCGTTCACTTGTTCAACCCTTTTAATCAGTCTCTAATAATCATAATAAACACGGAAGAAGCATGTACTTAATTTATTTTAAGAGGAACTGTGTAATAAGTAAATCACTTTTCAGTTTAAGACAAGAAACAATATGTATTTTTCCGTTATGTATTGTATCGGTTTTGAAAGTAAATAGATCTTTTTTATATTAAAGTATTTGAGAACTTACAGACCTATAGGTCTAATGCATTTTCACTATTACGAAATATTTAAAAAATCGAATCCATTAGTAATATTTAAATAATGTCTTCCTATTCCTTTGTTCAAGTGTCGTCAATAAAATAAAATAAATTATCCATTTTTTATCTGACACTATATATCACAAAACCAATTATTGTTATTATGTATAACATATGAAACAAAACATATTATCGTTTCTGTTACAAGACTGAAGTAGGCCTAAATTATTTTATTACAATGTAAATAACAAATGATAAAAATTATTTTTGCTGATTATTAGCATTGGTTTTCCTGGATTTTTTAATTCGTTTTTCCCTCACTAATTGGTTTATGTTAGGTGTCAATACTCGTGTAGAACACAATCGAAGAAGGCATTGTAAATTATGGTCAGAAAGTTGGCTTCTGTGATGGGATGCATTGGCTTGGTTCGACACACTGCACACTACTACCGCCTCAGCCAGCGTCTCGGCACTCCGAACTAGTATGCAGGCCAGTTGACGATGGCTGGGATAGAGCATCAGCACATAGAGCTGAAAGTTTCTCAGTTCCACTCATCCTTCATCATATGATGACGCAGAATTTCTGCACGGAAATATCATATATACTTCAGTACATCGTAATAATATATTAAGCAGCATTGCCTAGTTGTAATGTTAAGATTCAGTTGCTGTTAGTTATAGTAAGTTAAATGTTACATGCCAAAATATTGTAGCATCATGAAGATGAGATACATGAACTAAGTCTCGTGAAAAGCAATGTAGATGTGCATGACCATGTAGATCTGTAGGGCATGCATAGTTAGTTACCAGTTGGATAGTTCAAATCCAGCGCCTACATCAGCTTCTACTCACAGAGTATACACAGTGAGAGTTTAACATGCTCTTTGCCCTGCATTTCACTTCTTGGGTACAACTGAAATAGATTAAGGAGCAGAACTTGGAGAAGATCATGGATAATAATGAAACTATAGTGAATCTGGTACTGAAGTAGAATAGTGTAATGAATGAAAGTGTTAATAGCATAGGGGCTAAGAATATCATAAGAAAAATGTAGAGTAATGAAAGGGAATGAGTTGGTAATGAAATAAATAACAGGAAAAGTGAGTTTGAAGCATAATATGAATGTGGATAAGTGATCTATGATGAACACACAAATGGAAAAAAACAGTGCTAAAAAGTAAAATTAAACGTGTAGAGTTTATAGTGAAAGATGTTACTAGGGAAGTATCCTTGATGGAAAATTAGTCAATACAGTGAAACCTCTCATTTACGGACATAGAAGGGACGTAACAATCTGTCCGCATCTGGGAGGTGTCCTATATTGGGAGGGAGGCTCCCCGATCTAACAGTAAATTTATAATATGCATTATGTATCCCTTTCACGCTTTAAATGAAATGTATTACTGTAGTTTAATTCTAAATACAGTATACTACAGTAAATTCTTTGGAACTTTGCACTACAGTAGATTAGACTGAAAAAAGAAAAATACAGTACTGTGCAATGCAATTTTATTCTAGGTCTACAGTTATGCAGTATTGTAATTTACAGTTTTCAACTTAACCTTTACGTTCAGGTGCCATGTCTCTCGAAACAGAACAACTGATTGAAGTGAAGAGAATAATCCTACTAATCCTATCATGTGTCGAATACAATTTCACGATTGCAGAAACCTTGGACCCATCAGACACGTTAAATTTGATGACTTTGTTTATCCTCCTTCTTCCAGCTAACAAGGGGTAGTCGGCTGGGCTAGTGGTAGCCTATCGAGTCCCTTATTGTCTTCTTTCATATTAAGGAATTTCTGTACAGTTCTCAAAACTAAATTTTCCATTTTTCTAACATATTAGGTCTTGAAATCCAAGTTATGTCCGCAGTCAGGAGATAAAGCAAGCTTTAGGACTGTGAAACAGCTGTCCGTGTCCGTGTCTGAGAGTGTCCGTAAACGAGAGTTTAATTTATCATTATTTCTATATTATTTCAGTTGGAACATAAAAATCCGTCCGTATATAAAGGAGTGTCCGTAAGGAGAGGTTTCACTGTAATTACTATATAAAGATAGATAAAAAGAGGTAGGCAGTAATGTAGAAAAGTTGTCAGTAATTCAAGTTCTGTGATATGAGCTTAAATAAAGAATAGTAGGCGATTGAAGGATAAGGGTCCTGAGTAAAATAATTGAGTAAAAGATTAGTGGTGGGTTGCAAGAACGCATTTATTCCTTTGTTACCTGCTAACAGTCCAGTAACTTCGAAAGATCGTGTGTGTGCGTGCATGTTTTCTTTGCGTCATTAATGTATATCTTATTTTTTGCTTATTAGGTGCCGAATGAAGGATGATGGAAGTGACTTCACCTGTTCCCACAAGATGTTCTGCAGTCCTGCAACATTCAAATAGTGGATTTGAAATAGTTACTCACAATTCTAAAAATAATTCCAATAAGAAATTCGATCATAATGATCATCTGAAAAGGAAGAGAAAAACTGAGGAAGAAAGAAAAGAGTTGGATATGAAGAAAGTTCGTTATGAAGTTTTTAAATTTGGAATGTCAGGTTTTAAGCCAGAGAAGAAAGAAGAAGTTAAAGTTGCACTAGCTGTAAAACTTGGTGCTAAACCTCCTAAAAAAAAAGGTTACAATTATAAGGAATACAAACAGATAAAAGAAAAACAAAGGAAAGAACAGCTCGAACTAAAGAAACTGCTCGCAGTGGAAAGATCTAAGCATAAAAAGACAAATGGCAAGCCAAAAAAAAAATCAGTGGGTGGAAAAGGAAAAATTAAAAAGGATGGAATTTTAGATATATACGGGAAACCAGGAAAGGTAAATTGATAAATTATTTCGAAACAGGTATTAGGTCGTTTATACATTTAGTCTATATAAATGCAAGGGTTGTTTGAAAAGTTCGTGGCCTGAAGTAAAATTAAACTAGAATTATTCTAAAACAATCTATTTCTCAATATAATTCCCTCTGAGATTCACTCATTCAGTTCACTAGTGTTGCAATGCTGCTATACCCTCCTTGGACACAGATTCTTTAAGGTCTGCAAAAAAGTACTTTGCTGCTGCAATAACCTCTTCATTTGACGAAAATTTCTTCCCAGCTAAGTGCGTTTTGAGCTTTGGGAAAAGAAAGGCTGCAGCAACAATTCTAACCGTAATTCGTGTAGTTTAGCAACTGCAATTGCAGGTATGTGCATTGTCGTGATGAAACAACACTTCCTTCTTGGCCATATCCAGCCTCTTCTCGCGAATTTTCCCTTTCAGTTTCTGCAGGAGATTTGAATAATATTCACCGGTTATTGTTCTCCCTTTTGCTAGATAGTCAATCCTGATTATTTTCTTAGAATCCCAGAACATGGACGCCATGACTTTTGCAGCCAAATAAACAGCATTTACTTTCTTTGGAGGCAGAAATCACTGTGCTTCCATTGTTTCGACTGCTGTTTTGTCTCTGGTATTTAGTAGTAGATCCATATTTCATCAGTGATCACTATAGCCCGGATGTTTAGGCATTTATTTTGGTTAAAATAGGCAGGCATATAGGCACTAAAAATAGTAAAAACAGGCAGTGAAATAGGCATTTATTATTCATGGAAACAGACAAAACATAGACAAATACTCAATAAACTATCTCATACGTACTCACTTTCCTTGGTTACATGTTACAGCAAGATGCTTTTTTAAGTTGTCAACTGTTATAGTGAGCCACCTGTTAGAGAGAACGTTTTCCATGATGGAAGAAGATCTTTGTACTTCTACTGAAGTGATTGGAGCAAACTTAAAACAACTTATTTCAGAAGGACTATCTCTACTTTCTTTCAGAGATCGGGAAAAACCGACTGTGTATTGTCTCAAAAAGAGGGATGTGAGAAGGGATTAAGACTTAAAAATACACGTGACTTGTGCGTGCAAGCGACAACAGTAACGGGACCTGGAGACTTGCTTTTAATACTTCCCTCATTCCCTTTCTTTCGCTGGTAAACCCCGAAGTGACCTGAGCACTGAGGGTTATACTATTCAAACATCTTTGTTAAGTGACATAAAAGATGGAATCGGTAGGGGAGAAAAGTTGAGGACTTCTTGGAAACATATGTATTACTGGAGAATAAGATTCACAGCAAATATTTGTGTGAGATGAATATGTGTGGAAATGTGTTTATCTCTAATAGGTCTTTCATACATACACTCAGTTTAAAAAAGGCATTTTCCTAACATCCGGGCTCTAGTGATCACAAACTACCTCAAATTCGTTACCTAATGTTGCACCTCAGTGATGTGATGGAGTATCCATTGAACTGCAGTTTTGTGTAACCCAAGAATATCATGCAGAATGTGGAGCATGGTTTTGTGGCATATGCCTATTTTTGCAGCTAATTCATGCGCAATCCATCGGCGATCAACATCCAGCAGGGAAGCAAGAAGCTGAGTAGTTGGTCATCCTGAACAGCATCCCTGCCTTTATGAAACATTTCCACCCATCGCTCCACTGGCTATGACATTGCTGCATCAACACATGCCTCACGCAGCCCCTGATAACAATCTTGTGCACTACTATCTCATGCAACTTCAATTTTGATCCACGAATGGTATTCCAGCTTTGTAAACATGTTGTTAGGGTTCTTGCACTCTCCTCCTCTACTTTAAGGCATCGCTGTATTTGACTGAATATTGTACAACCGATACCACTCGCTGCACTAGCTCGTCTGATCTTCTGTTCTCAGCCCCACAACACCCTAAGGGCCCACTCCAACTTAGCAGAATCGAATTGAACAGAATTTCTCTTCACAATTTATTTAAATGGAAGATAGCAGAAAGCAGTGTGTCGAACCGAATCAAATAGAATTCATAAGCTAGAATATTGTTGTTGTTGTTTTCTAATGCCAGGCATTTGACAATAATGTCATTTGACCTCTTGCACTCCAATATTTTTCAAAGATATTATCGTGGTTAGCCACTGACGCACAGGTTTTAAGATGTTCTGAATCCATTGCTTGATTTGAGTTGCACAGTGGACAGTTAGGAGACTGATATATTCCAATTCTTCGTGGTAAATCGTGAATCAACTGTGGATTATGATGCAGAGAGTTCCATTTTTTCCCTTGAGATTGTGTTATCAAATTTTGTTTGTTGAAGTCTACAGGGGGAAGAGCCATTAATCCTTCCCATTGAAGGCTTTCAGGAACCAACCTGGACAAATACCCAATGTCCCATCCCTACCTTCCCGTGGTGCAGCTGTTAGTAAGCATAATTTTACAAGCTGAACTAAAGGGAGGGGCTACTCATCAATTAGCACTGGTTAGCTTGATGAGTTAATGACCGAATTTGGTATAATTTTCCTCTATTCAATACCTAATTCCCTCTTTACCCTTTCCTATCCAGTCCTCTGACTGAACTCTTACTTTCTTCGACCCCAACAGTATTATAGCTTTCGAGGCCTAGGGGTTCATTTCACTTTCCTTCCTACCCTTCCTACTTTTCTGTTCCTAGTGCTGACCTGCTATGGCACTAAAATCGTCCTCCAGTGGCTTAAGGAGGGAAAGCTGGTGATCAACAAGATCTCCCAGCTAGGTCCAGTGGACCCGTCGACCAACAGCAGGTGTGGTTCTCCAGACATTCTGGGGGTTGTGTGTGAATGAAGTAGCCACCAAAACGTTAAAATATGGTGTTCACTTAAATCGGCTACAACTTGCCATTTTCACTCCAGTATGAAATGAGTACCATTAAGGTAAAATAGTTCCCCAATCGATCTCCCGGTGGGGACTTCTTTAATGGTACAGAATCAACTAAGCATCTTACAATGGAATGCTGGTGGTATAACATCAGCTAAGAAGACTGAGCTAGAATATTTATCCCACTGCTGGAACAGAATTTCTTGTTTCGGCTATGATTGTATGTTCTCATGAAGCCTTTGTGAAAAATCAAATGAGCAATATCCATTTTTGGTAGAATAATTTGTTTATC
Source organism: Periplaneta americana (assembly GCF_040183065.1). Taxonomy (NCBI): domain Eukaryota; kingdom Metazoa; phylum Arthropoda; class Insecta; order Blattodea; family Blattidae; genus Periplaneta; species Periplaneta americana. The sequence continues at coordinate 157,377,670 of NC_091121.1, forward strand.
GAAATTTAATGCTGAAATAGTACGTAGAGTATACAGAAAATTACAATTTAATAATATGAATGAAGAAAAATTAATAAATTGTGTTCATAATTTTTCGCTATAGTATGACAAAACACAAAAGTACTGTACTACTGTAATAACTAGGGCCGGGAAGTTCATGTCCTAAAATCCTAATAAATTTGCATCCAAGTATGCCTTTAAAAAATCTCAAAATATGCCAATAAATAATATGCACTAATAAAATTCTATATTTCTTGATATCAGTAATAAGTAATAAATATAATAATAATAATAATAATAATAATAATAATAATAATAATAATAAGCAATAAATCAATGAGTGAAATAACATTATAGGCAGTGAGGGAAGTGAGGAAAAACCAGAGGCAGTATGCTACCCAAGATTTTACCTTGACATACTTCTATTTAAAAAAAGCATACCATCTCCCTTACAACATACACATACATGATGTATACAATAAATTGTTTCGCGCAGTTAGTAACACGAATCTTTGAAGCTTACGCAACACATTAAATTTCTTAATAAAATAATTTCAAGTTACTTCAGTTATTTACTATTATTTTGCAATGTCCATTGAGACTACATTTAAATAATGTTAAAGCTACAAAGCGCCTTACTTAATTATTAATAAAACGTGCAACAACAATAAAAATGACAGTGACTAAATTGGCAACAATGACCACCACAAGCTACAGGCCACAGCCTTCTATACTTGGAATACTACCGTCGATAAGCATTCCAGGGATGTACTTATCAAATAAACGTGTCTAAATACAAGCTGAATACAGTTCCAGAAGGCTGTGGGTTAGATTTACGAAGCAAACAGATATTACTCTTTACTGTGAAGAAATGTATAAACAAATTTTTACGGATCACATTTTTTCAGTGACGGTATGTCATTTTTCTCTAACGGTATGTTTTTTGGTCATAGAAACCAGTGGCGGTATTCCATACGGGCGCATACCGTCTCACTTCCCTCACTGATTATAGGTGAAACTAGATTAAACTTATATTTATCGTTGAGAGCAGCACGTCAAAATATGCAAATATATGCAACATAAAATTTGGTTTGATGAGCTTAAATGTTGGTGATTCATGAAGATAATTAATCAGCAATTAATTACAACCAATGGAAAAATATATGCAAATGCATGAACTTTCTGGCTCTAGTAATAACTATTCCCGTGACAATGCTTGAAGCAAAATAAGTAAATTAACAGAAACATAAGGTAAAAATTGGAATCCAAAGAAGTGCTATAGAACGAAATTTTGTTTCATCTCTCACAATACAGTGAAATAAAGTGGAAAATTCTTTATGTATATCCCTAGTTAAAAATATTAATGCAATATTTCCTTTTCTTGTTTTGGATATGTATTTCTTCTCTTTCCGCCTCATCACATAACTACTAAAGCTTTATGCAATCCATTTTACACTTCATTACACTTTTTGATTTGATTCTACTAAAGTCCCGTCACTCTAATTTCCGGCAGCCAATCACGTTACAGGTCGGCTACATTTAAAAGTGTGCCTCTTGTGATTTGCTGATGAAGAAGTTATACATTTCCTAAGGCTCGATAAATACTTAATATAATCGCCCGCCATTTTGGCTCTTTCATTTGCGTTCACAGAAAGCACACGAGGACTTTATTTGCCGCTCAATTATTTGCTGAATTACAGTGCGTTTGATATATTATCATAGGAGTTACGACATGATAATGTTTACCGGTGTGGCAAATAGATCCCTCGTCTGGTAGCTCGGCAACGAAAGAGCAAAAATGGCGAACGATACTACCTACCTAGACTTTATAGAGCCTTGACTTCCTAAGACGTAAGCAAAGAGGAGGAGTCACGCTGGGAATAACAGCGGCGCAACTATAGACCTGAGCAGTGGCAGACATTTTGTTTTGGTTCAGTTCTACTAAGTGGGAGCGCGCCTTAAGGCTGACTTATGTGGCTGATGTAGCAGCAGTGTTGCCATTACTTTTTATCCAACCCTTATAATTTGAATTAAAATTAGTTTCTTCTGTTACAGGTTCAAGTCCGTTTGCAAGCCAAGAAGATGAGGTAGTGGTCCTGTTTTTATAATCTGGTGATATTTACATTGAACTTATTTATAATAATTGTAATTCAAAAATAAATTTCTACCTTATCAGTATAATTATATTTTGTTACGAAATTAAATTTCTTTATTGAAAGAGTGTTAAATTTCTCGTAATTTCCAATGCTTCCTTTCCTTTTTATTTTTCTCCATTATTCGAAATACTCTTTCCCCCCTCTCCAGCTATGTTAAAGAGATACCATTTTTTATTATGTCATTTGTAGTCGACTTTGAGGGTATTTTTTTTTTTGCCACTGTCTAGTAATAGTCTGCCATCTTGGACTTGTTGCATTTGTCTTGGTATCATCTTTAAATTAAAATGGTCGTCATGTTCACTACTAATCAATCATATCACAGTTTTCTGGGGGAAAAGTCCATATGAGAAGCGAATTTTTAACATGTTGCATCCCATTTCATGATAAGTGAGCAACATATTGTCCACAAATAGTTTTGGAGCGTGATTGGTTGAAAAGATTTTCAAGCAATATTTTCTTTATTTGTCAAAATTTCACCATCAGAAAAGTTTTATGATCTAAATCTGATGAAAATAAGAGTACTTTCCTTAATCTTAGCCTTACTTAATACTGGAAATTTGGAGAAAAAGTAAGTAAATGTTAACCCATCAAGATTTACTGCCTTTTAGACAGTTTTTAATAATTGCTAGTTTGATGTTTAGAGGCAGGATCAAAATCTTAGATTCAGTGAATGGCTGCCACTGCTCAACATTCTTAGATCCTGGCTCCAAATTTTGTCAGAGTGGGCAATCTTTCCTCTTGCGTCATTCACATAGGAAACAGCAATACTTTGTGTACTCTTGTTGTAGACTGAAGTAAGATCGTAACCATCTACAAATCACCGCATATTTGCCACTTATACTTACCGAGTCAAAACTATTTAACATGTTTAGTTCTGTTAAATTTATTACTGTAGTAAAACCAGCCAATATTAATTGTCCACCATTTTGCAGTCGGCTGGCCAGATTGTATTTTTTTTTCAGACTCTTTTTGCTGTAGTGCTTTACAAAACCACTTTAAAAAAAAAAAGAGCACACAATTGTGTGTTGGATACTTATTGATTCCATAAGTCCTTGCACATCATTACAGAATATAGTGTCATTATTGATCTCGAAAAATAATCCTGAAGGTTTCTGATGTGCTCTGTAGACAGAGGTCTTCATCAGGAGCAGGGTATTATATTCCAAAATATCAAGAAAGTTATTTCATACCATGTTCATCCTCCTCCAGTCTTGACACTGAATTACTAGCTATTGATGCTGCTCTTCAGTGTGTTACTCAAATTTCTGAAAAATCTATTTGCATACTTACCGACTCCAAGGGGCTATATTTGATATAATTAAATATGTACCAAACCTATGCGCACATAGAATTATTCCAATTCAGAAACAACTAAGTAAACTAAAAGAACTTCAAAAGGAAATAACATTTCAATGGATACCTAGTCATTGTGGCATACCTGGAAACGAGAAAGTCGATGATATTGCAAAACAGGAAACATTTGCAACCAAGACCTCTTCAAGTGATATCTCTATCCAATGCTTTTGCTTCAGTAAAGTCTCATTTTACAAACCTATGGATCAACAATTGGCTCTCTTCTGACAAAGGAAAAATTTTACAGTCTGTACAAAAGAAACCAAATGACCTGGAAATGTACAAAAACTTGCCCAGACATGTTCAAACATTTTTAACAAGAGCCAGAACAGGTCACATTGTCACTCAATTGTACCTACACCGATTTCACATTTCTGATAATCCTACTTCTATGTGGTGTAATAATCATGATGAAGATCTGGAACACATTCTTCTATACTGTCCATCCATAAACCACAAAAGAAGTAAATTAAAATCATCAGTACCAGTTGCAGAAGACACAGCCCTGCAGTACATATTGACTACACCCCACCTCTGGCTAGTAGCAACAGGCATCTATAATGAACACCGATCAAAATACCCCCCATTTCTCGTGAAAAACAACTGAATAGACTACAGTGGACTGTAGTGGACTTTATGTTATCAGCAAACAGCTGGATACATTAAGAAGATTGTTTGATATTTTCAGTGAGCATGTTTCATGTTTGAAATCGGTTTGCTAGGAACTCTGCTTTAGCCTTTGGAAGTTCTAAGGGTCTAACAAGACTACTTAATTCACTCTCGACTTGCTCTGATTTACTGAGATGAAGTTAATAGGTGTGAAATTAGAGTCCTGGAATGAGAATGTTCCAGTTGTCAAAATCAATGCTATGTGATTCAGGTGGTAGTGGTGGATGGTGGGTTTGAAAGTTGAAGAAGCCAAGACGTGACTGATGAGAGGTTGTACTTCATACATAAAAAAAAGTATGGCCTGTCACGTAACTCATTACTATTACATACTTGTATAGCAAATTCACTCAACAATCTTCCTTTGCAAACCAATCAATTAGGTCACAACATACTGAACTTCTACTACTAGAAGAAACTAGAGACAAATCTGCATTTATTTCTAAACTATCATTATTTAATATACTGTATAAATAAATATATATTATATAAATGTATATATAAATATATGTTTTATATATATATTTTTTTTATCCAATAACACCAGGTTGTCTTTTCGACATTTCTGGTCTTCTCTCCTGGCTGTGGCTTAATTGTAACCCACTTCTGAGGTTGGGGCGCCTGGAAGGCGGAGTTACATTACCCAGATGATGTGATAGGATGATTATGATAATGTAGTGCCAGGAGAGGTCTTAAATCTAAACTTAACCTAAATTCCAGACCATGGACGAACACAGGAATAATCCCTTTTAAGGAAAAATTCCTGTGCTCTAACTGGGAATCGAACCCGGGACCTCATGAACTATAGCCAGAAGCTCTGACCACAGTCGACAACATATTTTGGCTAACACAACTAATAGAAAAACGAACACAGATATCTCAAGAAACACATCTGGTATTTGTAGACTTGGCTAAAGCATATGACACTATCCCCTTAATAAAATTATTCCAAGTGTTAGACGAGTCACAGATCAATCCATCAACAATAAGAGTAATTAAAGAATTATATCATAATGAACAATCCAGGATTAAGCAAGGCTCAGATCTTAGTGAAAATTTTAAAGTTAATAAAGGATTACGACAAGGCTGTAATATGTCACCATTGTTGTTTAATATATATTTGGATACTGCTTTGACTACATGGCGAAGAAAATGCAGAAATATGGGAATACCTGTAGAAGATGGTAAAATGCTGTTTACACTCCTCTATGCTTATGATCAGGTGGTAATTGCCCAAGAGGAGGAAGATATAGAATACATGATGAGAAAATTACACGAGGAATACACAAAATGGGGTTTGACAATAAACTGGGATAAAACCGAATATTTGTGTACGGGGGTGTAAGTAAAAATCTGAATTTGAGTAATAATATAACAATAAAATCATGTAATGAATTCACATATTTAGAAAACGCAAAATTTGATAATACAGGAAGATATGAAAATATGATAAATTCAAGAATAATTAATGCCAGGAAAGTTACAGGAACACTAAATTCTATTCTATGGCAGAAGAACATTAGGACAAAAACAAAAATGATGATATATGAATCCATAGTTAAAAGCACATTACTCTATGGATGTGAAGTTTGGCAGATACCTGAGCGTATGAAAAATAAGCTTCTATCTACTGAAATGGATTTCCTGAGAAGATCAGCCATGAAGTCAAGACTAGATAGGGTTAAGAACGAGGATATTAGAAGACTTGTGCATATAGAGAAAACAGTCATCGAAGAAATACAAAGAAGACAGTTAATTTGGTACGGGCATGTTCAGCGGATGGAAAATGAAAGACTGCCGAAAACTATCTTGAAATGGGTTCCAAATGGGAGAAGAAGAAGAGGGCGACCACGAGATACATGGATTGAAGGAGTTAATAATGCTATGTCACAGAGAGAGTTACAAGACGGTGATTGGGAGGACAGAAGAAGATTGCAACTAGGATCTGGAAGGCGACCCTTCTCGCTGTGAAGCCGGACATATATATATATATATATATATATATATATACATATGGCAACAGGCCATGATTGTTTGGCCAGACACCTGCATAGAATTGGAATATATGAGTCCCCTAACTGCCCATTGTGCAACTCAAACCAAGAAATGGATTTGGAACACCTCAAAATCTGTGCTTCAGTGGCTGGCCATGATAATATCTTTGAAAAATATTGGAGTGCAAGAGGTCAAATGACTTTATTGTCAAACGCCTGGCATTAGAAAACAACAACAACAAATATATATATATATATATATATATATATATATATGTATCGTAACGTAACACCAAAAAATAACAGCAATACTGCAAACAAGAGAAAAAAGTGCCTAAATAAAACAACTTTTACATGGAGAAAAACTAACAATTCGAGTACATAACGCAATTTTCTAAAGCCAAGAAGAAAGAAAGAGGGAGAGAGATAGAGAGAGTATGCTAATACAGCTGAACATAGCCAAAAGCAGCTGAGACTAGCAGTACTCTTGTCAGCGGTGAGTAGGGTTTCTCAAAATTTGTCTCCTCCCACAGGTTTTTATCAGGTTTAAATATTCCATTAACCAACTATCTTATTGGTTGAACTACTATTGTCATGGTTACCGGGGAGGAGAGTCATATAGTTGTCCCGCTCTAGCATAGGTAGTGCAGGCTGCTCAATGTCGATTGTACAGCTTACAGCACTATCTGTTTTCTTTCAGTACGAATTATTAGTACTATCAATAGTGAGCGGGCATCACCAACTGGATGTGGTCAGCTTGACATAATCTACATCTTACTTGTACTGAATAATAAAATTAACATAAAAGAAAAAAAGTCCGTCAGTTGCCAGATGCTTCGGATGTGACATGGGCGAAGGTACACGCATTTTGAGCAAGCATACTGACACACCATTATACTCACATCAAAGAAAACCTATGAAAAGATGGGACGTAGACCCATTTGTGCTATTTTGGTTGAGAAATCATCAGCTCGCCACTGGCACTTGAGTGCATTCTGCACCTGAGCCAGACCCATCGGTAAACAAAATGACAGTTTGAAACCTATTTTAAAGATAAAAAAGATATTATTATTATTATTATTATTATTATTATTATTATTATTATTATTATTATTATTATTATTAGAATGGATGCCTCCAAGCAGGGCCGCCAACAGAATTTATGGGCCCCTATGCAATACAGTACTGTACTCGGATCCCCGTTGAAAAGCTAGCAATTACAAGTTACCAGTTATTCTAACCATAATAATTATTTGCAAAATAAATAAAAGGTAACCCCATACACAGATACAAACTTAAAAAAATATACACTTTTATTACATTGGAAACTTTTAGCAAAACTTCACATTAACACAATATATTATATTCATAAAACATTATTCCTAAATGCCTGTAATTTCTAACTTGCAGTCTAACATCAACAAACAACTCTCCTTGACTTCACTGATGCAAAATTATATGATCAAAATTTAAAGACCTAGCAAGATCGCTCTCCAGATTAAGGAGGCCAAGGTTACTCAGTCGTTCTTGACACATTGTTTATCTGAATACATTTTTTATTTCCTTCTTTTAGCATCAGCAACTGTATAGAATATTCTAATAGCTATGCAAATATTTGAAAATAAACTGTCCAGTTTTAATTCCCTCAGACTATTTACGAGATTTCAGTGGGATTGGCCCTAAATTAGAGGCATGAATTCGTTTTAAATATTTCGGCTCATCACTGAGCTCTTTTTTAATATCTTCATAATATTTTTCACCCAGTCTAGCATCGATATTAATATCTTCCAATTTTTTCTGTCTCTCCTTGTGCTTCTTAGCTCTCGACTTATGCCTGTACTTGTCCATTGTGCAGTTAAACTATAATCAGTGACACTAATGAACAGAATTTACTAGACAAACGACAACGAAAAGACGAAAGTTTCGACACGAAACATACAATATACTGAAAAAGAAACGTATCCTGCGACTTCGGTTTGAGAGAGTCCACTAGCAAGCATATTGTGGTGGGCCAGCAGAAGTTTGGTAATTAAAAAGGACAAGCCAATGGATAATTGAACGTGTTCAGTATAAGTGACGGGAACATAGTTCAGGCAAATGCCGGGGCCCTCAATTGTCATGTCGGTGAACGTTAATGCGGGAAACCGATATTCTATTATATAAAAGTCAAATATTTACATACATGTGAAATGGTAATTTGTATTAATTCTACTATTGTTGAGTTAATAGGCCTATGTCAAATTTATGTAACAAATATTCTTACAAAATGTTATAGTACCCGTATGTATCTGTGAATAATTATTCGTGATAATAAAAAGTAATCAGACTCACTTAATCTGACGGGCCCTTATTGCTCAGGGGCCCATATGCACTCGCCCCCTTTGTCCCCCCCCCTTCTCGGCGGCCCTGCCTCCAAGCAGAATACTTAAACAGATCTTGTCCTATACTCCACAACATTACAAGGATTTGGGACATCCTATGAATCGTTGGCAAGAGATTGTAATGGATTCACTAGTGTCTAATACTTGATCTGCAAATGATGATGAAGAAGATGATGATTATTAGTATATTATTATTGTAATGTACTATTGTTTCTCCCTTCGCCTGCTCCATATCTCTCTGCTGGCTGCCCCATTTTTTTTGCAAGCCCTTTGTTAAATTATTGTCAGCACACCCTTGAATGTATGTGTATCATGTGGTGGCTGAGTTGCCAAATTGAAAAATCTGTAAATTGTAGTGACATGTCTTGTGGCAGACAAGGTCACAGGGTATTTCTCGGGGTTCTTCTATTTCCCCATATTAGGTATCAACATCAATCTGTCCAGTCTTCATTCCATCATTCCATAGTAGGCTTACTCCCCAAATGCCGGCTGGCGTCGACATATGGAGGGAGCTGATATAGGAATGAGTGAGTTGCCTGCTTGAAACAGTAGTTGTATTTAGGCTACCAGTAAGTTGGTTTAATTTTATACATGGAATTACAAAATTTACATAAAATAATATCGACAATAGATACATTGTTTATTCACAATATTTCTGTGTTTAGTGTTTAATTGTAGGGCCTAAACTTGTTTCAAAAGTATTTTGAACTGAATGCCATCTGTAGTAAGCCCTGTGTTTGGGTTTCCTTAAGTCATGCGAGGTTGTGGGACATAGCCAATACGTTCGTGAATTATTTCCTGTTTTGTCTTGGGGACTGCTGGTGTCCATGGCTCGACAGACGAGCTATGGGTTTCATTTTGTTGTTCCTTGCGGCTCTCCTGTTCTCGCCTCATGGATTCATATTCTTGAATATCATCAAGCTTCAGTTCAATACGTGTTGGGCTTCGGCGAATCATCAGTATCTGTTTAAAAAGCAGATTATATAAAATTACAATTCAAATAGAGAAATATGAGATTCATGGCAATTAATTAACCTATTACTACTTGGCATAGCTCGATGGTAATTCTTTTTTTGCAGTATATTGTTAATATATACGCTTAAATATCGAAAAAAGTTATTTTCTTAAATATTACTATTATTAAGGGCTTCAATGTTAAAACAATTGCGTTAAATAAAATTTACATTAACTTCCTTACTTTGCTGAACGGTACCTAACAATTGGTAACAATGTCAATGAATATAATTGTATATTTATGCTTATTTATTACATTATTTAAAATACCATTTTAACAATCTGACATCACATAAAAATATCTTATCACAAAACTACAACTTCATTCGAAAAGTTTAATAAATACTTATCATATATACACACATAACCTAAAGAACACAAAGAGAAGTGCATTCGTCTGAGCTGCAGTTTCTTTAATAATGTTATAGGAAATAAGTTATATTTTTAAAGCTGTGAATATTTTTTAACATTTTGTGTAATATAGGATTATATAACTTTAATTTCCACTTACTGATAATGTTATACTTGGAAGATTATCTCGAAAGTATGTATAATGTTTTCGTTCGGTTAAATTACAACAGGGTTCATATTCACGCTAGATGTAAGGACCGTTCCAAAATAATGCGCTTGCATTTTACTCATAAGCTATGACTCATGTTAATTTATCGTAATGTAGCTCTTGTGCTAATAGGCTTCGTTTACTGCATTTATTTATAGTAATAAAAATAAAACACATGATAAATATTAAAGTGTTTTCATTGTGTGCACGATATATTTTGAATGGCGTATATATGTAAAGTTTGAGGTTAAAGCTGACTAATTAGGAATATTAATATTGTTTTCATTATAATTACAGTGATTGAGCATCTTCCACAAGAATTACGAGACAGATTTACGGAAATGCGTGAAATGGACTTATCGGTGCAAAGTAAGCATGATATAAAATAGTCCAACAAACTTTTTTTCTTCTTTTTAGCAATGGTGTATGTTTGTATTTAATACAGTTAATTTTTGAGTATGCTGTATTTTCTGCGTATTAAAATTGTAAAGAAAAACTGCGATTTTTGTTCTTTCTACAGATAACATGGACAGTTTAGAGAAACGAGTCAAGACATTTTTTTCAAATGCGAAGAAAATGAAACCACAAGATAAAGAAAATGAATATGAACTCATAAGAAAGGATTATTATAAAACATTAGAAGATGCAGGTTGGATTGTCGATGTTGCTATATTATGAATAGCCTATTTCCATTCTTGTTTCACCTAACCATAAAATAAGTTCTATGGCATAGGCTAGAATCCTTTTTCCACTTCATATTTATATTATACCTATGATCTTCCTTAAAATATGTCAACATGAAGCATTTTATAATTATTGTGTTTTGCTAAATTTAGATAATTACTTTTGATGTATCTTTAATTTCAGATGAGAAAGTTCACTTAGCAAATCAAATGCATGATCTTGTAGAAAGATATCTTCGCCGACTTGATCAAGAACTTCATAAATTTAAGATGGAATTAGAAGCAGATAATAAAGGGATAACTGAAGTATTGGAAAAACGTAAGACCTTGCAATAAATTTTCTATTATAATTTTTTGTTTTGTAATGTAACTAGAGTTAATGTGAATCGTGCCTTTTTATTCTCACGTTTGTGTAACATTTTCAGGCTCCTTAGAGTTGGATCAACCACAGCAAAACAGCAGCCAGAAGGAGAATCGCTATAACTTTGGCTCAACAAGAAGTTCTCACCATGGTACAGTATATGGGTTTTGTGTTGTCTTAAAAAAGATTACTGGCACAGTTTTATTCTCTAGCGCTCTGTCTGCTGTTTGAGGTAACTTTTGGTTTCAAAATTCACTGCTGTTGTAATTTATTTGGTATGGTCCATTGAACCCTATGAGAGGAATAATAATATGAAAGACACTCTTACATCTTTTTTTCCCAATAACGGGACTGCCCCATTGTACAAAGCATAACTAACACATAGAGTGAAAACAAAACAGACCACAAAAGAGAAATGTAGGGAACAAACAAAAAAAGAGAAATTAAGGACAGGAAAGATAACAGCATACATATAATAGGCATAAACATAGTAAACAAATAGGTTAGACGTTCAAACAAAAGTTCTTCCTTTTTAGGAAATAAAGTACAGGTTGTATTTTAAAATGGCAAGTGATCTTCTGATAGCAGTAAGGGAAACATCACAAATGAAATCGTTGTTCAGCTGGAACTTCTTGCAGAAACTGACAAAGAGGCGAGGTATTGTGCCCCTAGCGCTAACCATTAGCCCAACTACTTCAATGGAGGTGAGGTGATATTTCTCCAAATAGAATGGCTCATAAATTCTGCATTTTTCTGCGTGGACTTCAGAGTGCTGTTGTTCCTGTGCCTCGAACCTGACTGTCGGGTCGATAATGTAGGTGGATGTAGAGCCTGGTGGAATGGCAAGCATGTCATTTCACTGACAGGATCCCTCTTGAGAGATGCCATGGACTTTTTCGTATACAGTGAGACATTTCTTCCTCAAGGCTTCGGCAATCATGGACCTGATTCTGTCATGTCTAGAGTTCCGCAGCATCTCGCTGAAAGGACAGGCACCCAAAACGTGGCCAAGAGTTTCACTCTCACTGACACAACGACGACAGTGGTTTCTGTCTTGGGAGTTTCTAGTATAGCACACAACGGACAAACATTAGCTGTACTTTGTTCCTCGTCAACAACCATGATATACAGTAGAACCCCTATTTATTGTTTTTCTAGAAAACAGAATAATTAAACTTAAATGGAGGTTGACAAAACATTTTTGAAAAAGTTAAAAAAATTTAATTTAATTACAAAAAAAACTACAATAAGTAAATTAGAGATAATACTGTAAGAGAAAAGGGAAAAACATTAAGGGGAAGCTGGGTGCCAATCAAGTCTTCTCACCATTTCGAATATCTTTGCATTTGGATTTCTTTTCCATTTCGCGAATTAAATTAACTTTTTCCGCGACAGAAAATATTTTCTTTCCGCAGCCATTGTTTTCTAGTGATATGCACTGTAACAGTGAGAACAATTCTGTCTCTTTACTGTAGTAGCACTGTCTTGACGAGCATCAGTAAACACAACAAAGACAAGAAGTGACTCATACTGTTTAGTTGTGAATTGTGATGGATGGTGGGAATTAGCAGATGAACAGACACACATCTTCGTGTAGGTTCAGGGAGGGAGTGGGGACCGTGTGGCCCACTCAGTTAACACGTGGCAGCAAAGTAGCAGCGTTAAAATGAACAACAACAACAAACAAAGATTTTTATTGCAAGCAAAAATTATATGTAATAACAAAGATTTTACAATACTATCGTAATACTCGTATATGAATATTCTTCAGAATTCGAAATTGATTACCAATCTCATAGTCAAATAGCCTACATATTACAAATTATTGTATAAATACAATGTATAGATTGACAAATCGAACTGAAACCCTGACCGAGTTACTACATGAGCGCTGGCTGTCTTGGGGAGGAGCAAGTGAGAAAGCACGGGGGGAAGGGAGAGAGCACTATGCACTATGTATTTGCAGGTCCACTCACAGTTTGTCAAACCTGCTAACAAAAGCATTAAAAGGTTGACTAGTTGCCTGCAATGCTAGCATAATGGAACCTTCCTAGCTGACAGTCGAGGCAAAAATAAAGAATCCGTTATTGTGGTAATACTGGAGAGTGGTTCTTCTATAGGTCGCGATGCCCACACACACACCCTCTCAGATATTTACGTGGTGATTGGTGACTGAATGACGAGGAGCGAGGGAGAGAGAAGAAAGAAAGAGAGAGATTCCAGAAGTTGGCGTGTTTTACAGGGTTTCACTTGAAGTTTTCAAACTATAACTGGGTCACACCCGAAAAAGCAAGATGCTTGAGATCGGGTGTGACCAATAATGAAAACTGGATAGAAGAAAAAAATAATCATAAATTAAATAATAATAATAATAATAATAATAATAATAATAATAATAATAATAATTACAACTGTGATTAAACTGTTAATTGTAATTACACATAAAGTTTAAAAAGAATAAGAAAAAAAAAACAAAAACAAACACACAAATGGTACCATAGCCTATAAATAAACATACAAAATTAAGAATATAACATTGTTAAAGTGACAAAAAAAAAATAAAGGATAAGAATTTACATAATTATAATTTTAAAAACAGTTCAAGCACCTGTTTTTTGAATAATGTATAAAGGCAATAACTCTTTAAAAAAGTTTGTACTTTGCACAATGAATAGAAATGCATTTATTTTTTCATTAGCCGAGATTTTAAAAAATCATTTAAGAATAATTTTTAACCTAAAATGAGGGTTTTACAGCAAAAAGAATAATGTTAAATCGAATTTAAAATGCATTAATCCTATATAATAATTACTGGGACCATGAAAATTTAACTTTAAATGTGGAAAAACGTTAAATGGAAGTCATCTAAATTTGGGATTCTACTGTACCAAATCGGAACATCAGTCAGGCTTGTTGAAAGAAGATATCGGTAGACTCTTTAAAAAGGAACATAGCAATTTCCAAATTACAAAGGGAATACCAGTTGTATCCAAGATAGGAAATAAAAATGAAAATAAAAATTCCAACAATATGTTTAAAATTGAAAAGAAACATTTTTAAACATATTCAATCTTAACTATTTTTTCTAAATATTCTTAGAGAATTAACAGTAAATGCACTGACTTCACACTTACCAAGACTGCTTAGCAAACACAGAATGCACTGTATAGAAGACTCAAGGCATCAGACTCAGCAAACACTTGAAAAAGAAGGTCTAATTTTTCAAAAGACTAGACCAAGGTTAAATTTAATGTAATAGATATTGGGATTACTACAATTGAAAGCTATTAGGTGGGACTAGGATACATATTGAAATGAATGATTTCTCACTGTATGACTTGGATGTTGATTTAAGCTAATGTGTCATTCGGGATACGATCGAAAAATTCTATCTGGTTAAGAACAGTTAGAAAAATTATTATGGTTTCAGAACAGAAAATTGAGTGGCAGTGGAGTTATTCTTCACCCCGCAATCTGTTAAAAACAATGGGGTTTATGTGAAAGAAGTGCCGATTTCCGATGAGAGAGGAAGGATAGTATACACGACTGTATTTAGATGTGTACAGATTAATGAAGACCTACTACGAAATCATATTTTTCTCTGAAAATTGAAGTACTGTGAGGAGATAGGTACCTAATTTCATACTATCAGTCCCTAACCAAGTTCCTTTGCAATGAAAGGAGCAGTTTTTTCTGAAAAGACTCATGTTACCTGGCTGAGGGGCATCCATGCCATGCCGTTGTGTTGACAAGTAACTACGTGCCACACCGAGAAGTTCGAAAGATAGACTTAGGGAATGGAAGGTTCAAAATAACTTGTGGCAACAATAGTACATTGTCTTTGATGGTCGAATGACTACTAGCTTGTCCTTGGACTTACATAGCATATTGCAATGTGAACTTTATTCAGGGTGGTCGCTTTTTAACCTGCTTGGCTTAACTTCTTTGGAAGGAAACAAAAAAAAAAACAAGTTCCTAGGAGCAAAAAGGACCTTCAGTCAAAATTAATGGCAATAAATTGTTTCTTGTTCAACGAAGTTTTTTACTTCATCGCCAAATATATCTCTAAGTCTAGAGACCTCCAGACAAGTCCAAAAATAAGGTTTCAAACTGCAATTTCCCAGTAGACATTGCACTGATATACTCATTTCATTGACTTCCGCTTCTATTAAGGACCAACACACACAGAAAGCTAATTTAGAATTCATAGAAACTTCAGGAAACAAAAGTAAAGCTGTTTGATCTTTAATAAAAAGAAAGCTAAGTGCCCAACAGTTGGACCAGTGCCCACCCATCATCGTGATGCACTTGGGGAGCTGTGGTAGGTGGTGAAATCCGGTTACGAAAGCAGTTATAACGACTACGAGGATAATCGTGATAATCACATGATACCTTTATTTTGGTTTGAATGACTGTCCACCTCTTCTTCGGCATGTGGACTTGAAGCCAGAAGCTGGCTGGTCAGTCTGGGCCCTTAAAGGGCTGTAGCGCCATGGATTTAACAGAAAATATACAGTAAAAGCCCGATATAGTGCGGTTGTTGGGGGACATATTTAATCCCCGCGTTATAGCTGAACCGTGATATATCGGAAGTGGTTTTAGTCCATGTGTTAAGGAAATGACAAGTCACATGGAGATGGGTATGCACTATAACTCTATAACGTGAATTTAAATAATGTAATACGTACTGTAATATAAAATAAACACTCACCAGTTATGGAGTTTATTTCATAAAACTTGTTATTACATTCTTTTTAGCAATAGTTATAACTGTTTATAAACTATTCTGATTTTACACTGACATAAAAAAAGTCCATAAGTTTTGTTTGGTGGACTAAATCACTGCATTTATTCTCCACGTATTGTTTTATATTAGCAAGATGGAGGAGACGAACACTGTTTGGTTCACTTTGCCTTTCCAACCAAAACATTATATTATTTAGATGAGATGTCACTTCAGTAACACTTGGAATGTCTTTCTCTTCTACAACAGTCTATCACCACCATCTTCATTGTAGCTTTCTTCATTTTCACCACTATTTTCATTCTGTATAACATTTATGATATCTTCACCCTCTAATTGAACCTTCTGGAATGCTGCATTCCCGCTATAAGTTTGTCTTTGTTTCTCTGCTTTTTACACAGTCCATTTTTAAGCTTTTTACTCACTGAATATGCTTTTCATTTCTGCGATATTATTGCACTTAACATTTAATTAAATTAAGACTCAGAACATGTGACACAGACTAAAACACAGTACTGTATAACTTTCACTTTACAAGATTTGAGAAAACTAAAATAAAAATGTATTCATGACTTGTTAAGGCACAAATTGTTTCCCATTGTGCCTGCAAAATCCCTTGGATTGCAGTTTTACAACCCCGAAAAAAGGTCATTGTCCAAAGGGCTATGCCTATACCTGCTGAAGCAGTACATTATACTTCAGAAACACTCTATGTGGTATTATCTTTTACATTGATTTTTTTTTTAAAGATCCATTTCCACTAACTGTAGTGTATATTTTATGATTTTTACTGGGAGACATACTTTCCCCGTGTTAAATATGAATTCGCGGTAAATCAAACTGCTCTATATCAGGCTTTTACTGAGAGCTGGAAGAAGACTTCCAATTAAATTATAAGCCTGCACTTGTACTTTAAATGTTGGCATAAAAGTGCCTTCGTGTATTACTGTTGCATCAAATGATACCGTTAAAAAAAAGGAAACAAAGGACAAATACACAAACTACACCAATACATAAACAAAATACACCCAAAACTTCATTACACACTGGGACTTGAAAACAACAACTCCATAAATTTCCTAGACATCACCATAATAAAAGTTGACAACAAACACACTTTCAAAATATACAGAAAACCACCACCACCACCACCACTACCACACACATACAGAACACATCCAGCCACCCCATACAACACAAACATGCTGCATTCAGGACAATGATACACAGATTACTCAACATACTCATGAGCCAACAACATTACAATGAAGAAGTGGACACAATCAAATACATAGCACAAGAAAATGGTTACAATCCAAATATAATAGACAACATCATAAGGAAGACAAAACAAACACAAAAACACACAAAACACAACACAAACACAAGAAATACATCACACTAACATACGAAAACAAAAGCACACATAAGATCGCATCTTCATTCAGAAAGCAGAAATACAACATAGCATACAGAACAGAAAACACACTACAAAGACATCTCAACACACAAACAAATAAATACGACCACACAGCGTATACAAACTCACATGTAATAATTGCGACAAGTTCTACATTGGACAGACAGGCAGATCATTCGAAACACCCTACAAAGAACACATTAAAGCAATAACCAGAGGACACAATACATCTACATATGCCGAACACATAACTAATGCTAACCATACATACAATAACATAAATACAGACATGGAAATTCTACACATACAATCCAAAAACCAAAAACTCAACACACTAGAACAATACGAAATATAGAGACACACTAAAACACACCCTAATCAAATTCTCAACACACAGATCAATTTCAGAACACACTCACTATTTGACTCCACTTTTCAACACACAAACACACTCGTACAACAGGCAGCGATATCTAGATGATGCCAGAATCTAATAGGCTCTGATGATGGTGTACAGTATACACCGAAACAGCTGTAAGCCACACGTGCTTATATAATTAACACTAGTAAGTTTGCCATTTTATCAATCATTTGTATTTAAGTGTTAAACGTAGTGTACGCAAGATTCAAGATGGAATGAGGTTTTGTACTGCCTTATAATATTTAAGAAGTGTGTTGATGGTTACATAAACTTTCAATAAACTTTTATATTACTTTCTAATAACAGCTGGTGTGTTTTTACAGAAAAACGACGAGATTCAAATGCTTCAACTGTTAGTACAGAAAAACGCCTTGCAGTAGAGAAGCCTACAGTAACTATTCCTGAGCCTAGACCTTTGTCAGCTAGCTCTGGATCATTGCCAACAACTCCTTTACCTACTACTCCAACAAATGTTAGTTACAATCTGGGTCACATTGGAGCGGGAGGAAATGCCATTGCTGCTGCAGCATCACAAGCAATTGCAGCAACACAACAGGTACAGCTGATTTGTAGTGTGCATGAGACTTTAACAATACCGGGTGTATCACGAGGTTTTCCCCCGGTTTATGGAGGTGATTCCTGGTGTTATTTGGAACAAAAAACGTAAATACAGTAATGGGATAACATTCATAATTAAGGAGTTACATCAATTTGAAAAAAGCAACAAAAACTTTATTTGAGGATGTCACTGACAAAAATGGAAATCATAGTTAGAATACAAACCAGTGCTTCATTTTGTACCAGTCTCTTGCATGTAGAGTGGATATAAAGCAAATGTTCAAAATTTCCTCCCTGCGTCTGAAGGCGAAGATTCGCAAGGGTGTGAACCATGTGTGTAGCATTTCGTAACTTCACATGTTCCTTCTTTATTGTCGCTGCGGCATTGAGAATGCGTTGAATCAACTCTTCTCGTGTTTGCACCGTAATCTAGTACACGATGTCTTTCATCCACTCCCAGATGCAGTAATCTAGGGTGTTAAATCTGGGGAACTGGCAAGCAAACGGTTGGCATGATCATGTGGTTCTAAATGCTGCACTTTTTGCACACGAAAAGGATACAGCCCATTCTCATGAAGAATTCTCTACTCTTTGGAATATGAAACGTTAAATCTTCCCCCCAAACATCGTTAGTTCTGCGCAAACATGTCTAGCGCTACATACACTATGGTGTGTTTCGAAAATCTGTTGTAACTCCTTAATTATGAATGTCACCACATTACTGTATTTACATTTTTTGTCCCAAATAACACCAGGAATCACCTCCATAAACCAGGGGAAAACCTCGTGATACATCCTGTATTCATTTAAAAATGAAATAACTGTATTAATGATTTATAATGAAACTCTAAGCATGATTCTTTAATTTAATTTTAAATTTAGTAACACCTTGTTATACGTAAGTGAATTTATTTGGAATAAAAGTGTGATTTACAACCTCCTAGGTTTATACTTTGTAAATGCCGGTCTATCTATTCAGCCATCTTACTAGAGAGGGTAAAAACTAACTGACTTTACAACGAATAGTGGAAATATTAGGTTGCTGCATAATTTTGTAATGTTTTTGTTCCTCATAACACTGTGTTGTTAGGAGATTGTTTATTATGGTCTACTGATGTGGAACTTTACTTTTTTTGGAAGATTGAGAGTTTTCGTAAAGCCAAGAATCGGTGACAGGTTAAGTTAGGTTTGTTGAGACTTTTGGTATGCCTTGCATATATAATTATTAATTACGTCATCGTCACCATCTTTGTTTCGTCAGTGAGGTCTAATGTGGCTGTATCGCATTCTTCAGTAATCCTGTTTATTGTTTGTCATTTGTTACTTGGAGTATTGTGCTTATAAACACTCATTGAGTTTAATAGAGGAGCAAAAGCAGTGGAGGCGGCTCGAAAAATTTATGCCATGTACAGGGAGAATACCACCGGAGAAAATGGTTCTGTCATTTCAACACACAACACCCTATACAAAAGTTAGTTCATCCACAGAAGATGGTGTTATGTTGGTGGGATAAAGAAGGCTTCTCAGGAATATAACCATAATTGTTGGCATTTATTGCGAACAACTCAGATGTCTTGCGGCCGCAGTTGAAGAAAAACGACAAGGAAGACTGCATCATGTGCTGTTGCAACATTTCTTTAACATGACAAAAGCAGCTATCCAGGAGGTTGGTTGGGAGATGATTCCACATCCTCCATATTCTCCCGATCTTGCGCCCTCAGATTTCTACTTTTTCTGTTCTGTATCCAACAGTCTTCAAGGGAACTCCTTTAATAACGAAGATGCTTTACAAACTTGGCTTGACGACTTCTTTAACTCCAAACTAGCAGATTTCTTCAGATGCAGAATCAAAAAATTATCCTAGCATTGGCAGAGAATCTTCTTCTCCTCCTCCTCCTCCTCCTCCTCCTTCTTCTTCTTCTTCTTCTTCTTCTTCTTCTTCTTCTTCTGCAATGGCATCAGGCTGGTGGTATTTAAACCATTTTGCTTCGGGCATCCCAATACAGTGCTTTATATCTCTGTTTGCATTTTTCAGCGTGGTACATTGTTTGAGGTGGTTCGAATCCTTTATGGAGTTTGATAGTCATCTGCTAAACTTTTAGGAATTGTACTGGATCCCAAATTATCTTGGGCCCCACATATTGATTATGTTTGTACTGAACTCTCAAGGGTCATTTATTTATTAAGCAAATTGAAATCACTGGTGCCTAAAACATATGTAAGAAGTGCTTATTTTGCCTTCTTCAATAGTATAATAATCTATGGTATTTCTATATGGGGAAATAGTTCTAGTGTATCTAATTAGCTGGCCTTCTATGCCCAACGTTGCGGGTTCGATCCCAGGCCAGGCATTTAAGTGTGCAGGACAAAATTCCGGCACATCTGGTGACGCTGATATAACCTCTGCAGTTGCGAGCGTCATTAAATAAAACATAACATGTATCTAATGTTCTCCTTCTACAAACTGGTTGTGCTTATGATGCGCACTGTAAGCCAGTATTCATAAATGAGGCTATTCTGACTGTTATTAATATTTACATCTTCACTTCTTTGCTGAAGGTAAAGAAAAATTTAGCAAATTATTATCATAGATCTGATCATCATAATTATAATACAAGATATAATTTTCACTTGATTGAATCTAATGTTGGACTGGAAACAACTAAAAACAATTTATGTCCATGGCAGTATCTATGTTTAATAGATTACATAAGTCTGCACACACTGTTAACTATAACACATTTAAGAATGTTTTAAAACGCTGGATGATTAAACATCTCTTTTATAGTATTAATGAATACTTTGAGTCCTCTGTTAATAACTTACTATGTTTCTAATATAATTTTATTCATTCTGTTTTGTTTTATTACGACTATGTCCATAGTATTTGTATAATACTCATGACTTTAATCTAATCTAATCTACTCTAATCTAATCTAATCTAATCTAATCTAATCTAATCTAATCTAATCTAATCTAATCTAATATAATCATAAGGTGAAGTTGTTAGAGTCTAAAATGACGACTTGATGTAAGTGTTTTGTTAGACAATCATGCCCTGTCTTGAGTCGAAAAGCTGCTACCACTTCTTTTCTTCTCCTTATTATTTTTTATGATTTTCAGTATATAATGTTTCTATATTTTTCCAAATTTTATCCTGTGCTATTTCAGTTTGTTATTGTTAATTTTTCTATCAGATGATATTTTAACTATTGTTTTTAGTGAGGCCTTTATTTTTCTTTGTTATTCTGGTTTTCTTCTTTGCAAGATTATCGACAAGTTCATTTCCATTCTATCAGATGATATTTTAACTATTGTTTTTAGCGAGGCCTTTGTTTTTCTTTGTTATTCTGGTTTTCTTCTTTGTAAGATTATCGACAAGTTCATTTCCATAAGCCCTATATGTAATGGGACCCAATTGAAACGTGTTTTCTTATCCATTCTAGTTAATACCTTTTTTTTGCTTCTTAATCTGTTATTGTGAAACTTTCTGTGAAAATATATTACTGACTGATTTCTGTCTTCTAGTTGTCTCAAATAACTTTTGTTACAAAAAAAAAAAAAAAAAAAAAAACACGAACTTTTGCATCAACTCAATAATTATGTGCACAATACTTAATTTTTCTTAGAAAAATATTTTTTACTTAATATGAATTTCATTGTTTCATTTGTCGGGTTATTTTGTGTAATACAAAACATCATGAAGGAAATTAACAAATGTTTCTAGCAGTGGATTACCATTGTGTGTTTTTGATTTCAAATAAATACGCCTATATTTTTACTAAAAATAATTATATTTCATGTGCATCACTGGATAAAAATTGATTCATAAGTACTGAATCTGAACAAACTTTGAATAGTAGTTTAGAAAAATAATTTGTTTTGTACTGTATCAGGGATGCTGGAAACGTGTATTTGCATGAAAATCTCGAAATGGACATTCCGCAGCATCACAATACTTTATAAGTAAAAAGATTGTATTTTATGTACGTATTGTTTTGATGAATTGACTAGTAGATATTGACACTGTGAGACAAGTGGGAATGAAATTGCTGATCAACTAGCAAAACAAGGAGCAACGAGTCCGTAGCAACGAATAACAACTCTACCATATCGTTCAGCAGCCCTCTGTATCAAGCAATCAGTAGAGAATGATTTAAAGAATAAATTAGAAACCTGAACACAAGAAAAACAATGGAGAAACATAGCCCATACTACACCAGATGTACCGAGGAAAGGAGCTGTTGCATACTTTCGCTTGAATACAGGCATGGCTGTCTTGCAGCTCATCTCTTCCAATTTGGAATTTATGAGGACCCTCACTGCCCACTTTGTAATACAAACATCCACATGGACACAGACCACTTATTACAGTTGTTCCATTCTACTACCGATGATTTATCTATATTTATGGACGTGACACTGTCAAATATCATTGCATTTGAATAAATAAATAAAAATATTGACACACAGATAGCATGTAAAAAAAATCAACTTTCCACGAACGTGAATTTTTCGGAATAGATTTTTTATTGCATCACGATGCTTTATACTTCGTATAATTAGAACATTGAAGTTGTGCTTGTTGAATACAGTTTGTATTTTATATCGAAGTTTTGTTTTATATGTACCGGTAATCTATTTTATCAGTTAATATTAAAAAAATTACAAGACTTGAAAAAGTTATTCTTTAATGCACGCAAGAAGTATTGTAATTGATCTGAATTTTTGTATTTATTATAAAATACACATAATCTAGGTGTGTGTGTTTTTTTTTCAGTCATAATTCTGCAGTGCTCGGGAAAAGTGACACAAGTCAGTTTCCACAAACCTTTTTTGATAATTTATTGACAACTTACGGAATATCTGCTCACTTGGAAAAAAATACATAAGTATTTCTCCCATTACAATAATTCATACAGAAAAAAATCAAATCGACATAAACCAGTGTAAGTTGTCAATAAATGATCAAAAAAGGTTTGTGAAAACTGACTTATGTCACTTTTCCCAAGCACTGCAGAATTAGTGATATATAACATTTTAAAATTAAGCATATTTTACAGTGATTGTATACACTTAGCTATATATTACATATGTAACATCTCTTGCAGATGCAACAGGGACGCCGTACAGCGAGCCTAAAGGCTTCATATGAAGCAATCAACACTGGTGTTCATGCTCACGAATTCAGTATTGGGAAAGAGTTGGCAGGAGCCGCCCAGACTGCCATTGCTGCCATTCAAGAAACAACCAAGAAGCAGAAAAAGTATGTCGTTATAAATCTTCTGGTTCTTACTTCATCAAAACTTGTGGGGACAATGACGCACATTAACATTATTCAGTATTCATTTATTAGTTGTCATTAGACTTGTAATTGTATAAAAGTTTCTGACATTGTCAAAATATTAAAGTTACATAAAACCTTAAAATTATAAAATAGTAACAGTAGTATACAACAAATTCCACAATTTGGGATATCTGGCCGACATCTACGGCTGACCACTAGGATCCATAATACAAAGCAGAGGTTAAATTAAAAATACAATATGATTGCGGAGAGAATACGAACAATGATAAATTTAAAAATAAAATACAATTTGATTTCGGAGAAACATGTGATGAAAGTACATTGAAGAGTAATGAAATGAAGTAAAAAAAAAAAATTACATAGTATTATACAAGTGATTGTGTAAAATGGATGATGAATCTCTCAATACCATTAAACAAATTTTGTTAATGTCCTCACTAGAAAATTTAAGAGAAAGGAGAATGGTTTTGGTTAACTTAAGTGAAGTTCCCCTAGCGCCAAAAAGAAGTCCTTTCACTTCCCATGTATTAATATTCATTTTGTATCTCTCACTGAAGTGAGGAAAACATGGGTTGTAAATATACTTCTTTTCATCGTTAACGTCATTGGCCTGTTGATCATCCTTCTCAAAACCGACAGTGGGGTCAAGAATGAGGCTTCTTTGATTCCGGCGATCGATGGCTATAATGTCTGCTTTTCTCGTTGACCCATTCTCAGCCAAGCAGTGCACTTCTTCGTAAACCTCCCACTTTGCCTTCCGAAGAGTGGTTGCGATAGAGCTTCTCACTTTATGGTGGCGATTGTTCCTCAGTAGTTCTCCTTTAGGGCAATAACCCAAAACATGCCCAAGGGTTTCTACTTCGCTGCATCCTGGATGACGACAGTTTTGATCTTGGAAGGAACGACTTGGCACAGATCGTACTGCTGCGATGTTTGTGGACATCTTTATGGCATTGGTCCACTCTGAGGATGACATTCCTCTTCTATTACTATACATAATAACAAAAAAAAACCATGAATACGATGAATTACAAAATGACTGAAATAATAAGTTTGCAGCGAACTATACATATAATGACTTAAAATAATATTTCATATTCCGTTTATTGCATTCAATGATCATGCATAGTATGAGGCACAGATTCTAGTGATGGAATTTTTCATACACCAGATGATGACGTATAACTTGCAGGAACACCATCCAACATGCATGAATTCCACCCTTAAATTAGTCTCCATTTAAATACTTTTGTAATGAATAACAACATAGGAGAAAAGTTTTCCAGGCTATGAGGCCGTGGTCTGTTGGTTGTGTGACCGAACATTTTGTTCACTGCTGTGGTGAACATCTTCAGTGATGTAGATTACTGGTGTGGCTGGTTCTACTGCGCGTGCCCATTCTGTACAATCCCTATTATATAACATCAAAATAAACAATTAAATTCATAACTAAAATTTTTATCTGTTACTCATGAACAATCCTTATAAATTTGCTCACAAAAACAGTAGAATCTCTATTAGCGTAATGAAGGGGATGGACTCAATGGTTAATCGAAAAAATCGGATAATCGGTAAATAAAAATTTTCATAAATTAAAGTACTATTTCGTAATTTCCTCCATGGCGTTGTGTTTAACATGCTAGGTAATGAATCAGAACTTCAGTGATTTAAGTTCCGTTGTCAACGACTGGTTTTAAGGACCAAGGGAGAAGGTTGTCTGCAGAAAGATGGGAAAAGTAAAAGTCTCGTGTTGTAGATTTACGTACTTGTACTTTGTACAATTTTATTCTTGTACTTTTTTCTAAATAAATTGCGTACAGTTGTAACACCAATCTCGTATTCTGATGCGAAATGAGTCACAGTTTCTTCTTCGAATCTCTTAAGTATTTGTATTTGTTTCGAAAATAGCACAACACGTTTTCTTTTGACACCTGTTGAAGACATTTTACATAGAAGTACAAAGTATGGCCACTCGAAAAATGTCTCAATGGTACATGGGTTGAAAGTTCTTGGGGTAATTTCTTTGAAAGCATGTAGTGACTATTTTACAAGTTGGGGAAAAAACACCCACTCGCACAAGTAACTGTTCCTGTTGCCAGTAACGAAAGATTCCTACTACATACTGTGTAAGGGTAAAGACTTGTAATAATTAATAACCCTCTGCAAAACAAATAGGGTATAGAGGGGTAATTCGGATAGGTTAACAGAAAATTTCAAACTGGGAAAAAGATTGATGTTGTACAGAGCAATCAAGTAAACATACAAATAGTACATTATTTTGACTTACTGTGGAATTAATTTCACTAAAGAGAAATTACTATTGACACTGATACTAAGCTATCCGAATTACCCGACAAATTGGAAATGAAGAAATTAAGAGGGGCTAATTGGATACTGATGCGGGGTAATATGGATAGCAATGAAAATGCTGTGTAATGTCGGTATTTTCATGCACTGAAACGAATTTATTAAGTACATGGCCATTTTATAAGAATTTAACACAAATGAATTGCTTTCTGCCTTGTGCTCCCACTTCTCATGAAACCATACCTTACATATCTGGCAGCGAATCCATTCACCATTCAGAGTTGATGACTTGGAGTAGTAACTGATAATGCAAAACACACATTTATAGTCATTATTCTCTTTACCTGCCTCTTTAGCTTCTTTATTTTTTCTTCCACTTTCTTTGACATTGTCCTAACTCAGGTCTATGACTGAATTGAAGTCGAATTTGTTTGCCCTGTAGTTGGACCTCTTTCTTTGCCTTAACAGCTGCTACATTCTCTAGTGATATGCTGTGACAGGCTGTTTGTTTAGCTCGAGAAGATTTTTGCGTTGTTTTCTTTTGAGGACTAGGAAGAACCGCTCTAACATTTTCATAAGCGATTCACATAGGAGGCTGCGAAGTACTAGGCTGTTCTTCAGGTTGAACTACTTCATCGTTTTGCATGTCTCTGGTAATGGCAGTGGAAGGCCTTTATGTCTCAGGAGCTGCAAAATGGAAGTCCTGGATTGCTTTAGATCTGAAGGGGAAAATTCCTATAGAGGAAAACCCATTTATTGCCACATGCAGTTGCCTTCCGAGCTTCATTAAACAATGAATAGAATTGGGTCTTACAGTAGTTATATTAGATCGTGTATTCCTGTGTAGCCGTGGTGTTGCTTCACAATGATAATTAGCTTTGAGTAACTTAAAAAAGCAACGATCGAGAGGATGCAAAATATGCGTTGTGTGTCAGAGAAGACAGATTTCAATGTTATTGTTCTGGTAATATTGAAGAGCAGAAAGTGCTGCATGGGATGAATGGACATCTGCAATCAGAAGAATTTTTACTTGTGCACAATGTTCCTGGAAATGCTGCTGTCACAAATATTCATTCGTTAATGGAAAGTAACTTTTAGTAATTATGCACGAGAAAAGAATTGTTATCCGTATAGCCCCACGAAAATGTATCCAAATAGCCCCGAAGGTTATCTATAACCGAGGAGGACCTACTTACTGGACAATGCAAGAGATAGGACCACCATCCAGTCTAACGGTCTGTTACATATCACGGACACAATCATAGATAAAAGCGACATGATATTTAGTATTTGAAGGCAAATAAAGCTTATGTTCACTGATCACAATATTACATGCTGCATATACTACAGATGTTTGTTACTTTCCGTCCGTTAGAATAACTCATGTTGCTTGTCTCAGGATAGGAGAATTGACACCAAACTAGCCACAAACGTTAACAACACTCTTTCATTCACTGTGAAGCTAAAAACGACAATATGGCGTCGTCGGTAGACACAGAGCATGCGAAAACCCTTAACATTATCCATATATCCCTCTGTACCCTATGTACTAACATAACGTACAGCACTGCATTTGTTCTCTGCAATAAAAAGAGCTAGAGAAAGACAGACGGATAATCCGCCAATCGGTTAATAGGGTGATGGATAATTGGGGTTGTAATTTGTATTTTATTATTTTATTTCATTTTGTATGTCGATATAGAAATAATCAGTGAATGCTCTGTTTAAATCCTGTTTTATTTTGAACAGGAAATCTAGCTCTTCAACATCGTCAACTTCTACTGGTGTGTCTGCTGCTGCCACCTCAATGGCTACTTTGCCTCCTCCAATTGCTCCATCTCCACCTCCACAACAAGAACCGTCTGATCCAGGAATGGGAACTGATGTTAATGCCGATCCAAATGCTGAGAACCCTGATTGGACGTATGATCCTAATGAACCGAGATATTGCATCTGCAATCAAGTGTCATATGGTGATATGGTGGCATGCGATAATGAGGATGTAAGTATTATTACATTGGAAAATAAAATGATACATGTAATTTTGAAACGAAGCATTTAATATTATGACAAAACTCTAGTATTATGGTCAGAGCCTTTTTTTCTTTGGTACTAGCATAGGGTTCCCAGACATATTGGAAAAAAATACGGGACAATTATCAATTATCACTGAGTAAGTTTAGTATGTGCACCCATCAAATATGCCAATCTTTCAAAGTGTGTATGTAGTAAAGTTTACTATACAAACACTTTACTAACTATCTAAGGGTAAGTAAACAAATAGTAAACAAAATTGTTAGGGAGCATATTTGCATTAAGTTTAAGCTTCTGCATGTAAATTGCCTTCAAATTGTTTTTACCAAGTTATTACAGAAATAGCTAAAAAAATACTCTACTCACGTGACAATCTATACTAATAATAAATCTGTAGCCAACATTTTTCTGGTAATTTTCGATTTTCCAAAAATAATTGGTGTTAACATGTATAATTAATCATCCTGAAACCGAAAATCGCTTTTTTGAAATTTTTGTTTGTATGTCTATCTGTCTGTCCGTCTGTCTGGATGTTTGTTACCTTTTCACGTGATAATGGCTGAACCGATTTATATGAAAATTGAAATATAAATTAAGTTCATTGTAACTTAGATTTTAGGCTAGGGCCTACATGACATTCAAAATACTTTATTTAAAAGGGAGTTTATAAGGGGGCTTGAATTAAATAAATCGAAATATCTCCCTTATTATTAATTTTTGTGAAAAATGTTGCATAACAAAAGTTTCTATAAAAATGATTTCCGATATGTTTCATTCCAAGCAAAATTTTGATGGGACCAAATTGCACCAAAAACGGATGTTCTCTGAACCAAATGATCATATTTTAATTATTTCCATGTAATAACAATAATTAAGAAATATGTTAAAGGAATTATCATTGCACTAAATGAGTGGTCTCTGGACCAAAATGATCACATTTTAATTATTTAAATACAATGTAAATTGAGTGACATATTAAACGATTTATCCTTCTATCAAACACGAATATTCCCTGGACGAGATGTCCTATTTTAATTATGTAATTACTTTATACTTATTTCTAACAAGTGCAGCGGAACGCACGGGTACAGCTAGTATTCTTATAAATCAATCTGCCTTGGCCTTGCAATATTTCTCTGAAGACTGAATTTCACTTAACAATTGTTTATTTTGAATAATCATGTCATGAATAGCAACACAATCCTCACTGAAGAATTATTTTACAACAAGCATTGATTTTGCTATTTTTACAGATAATTTATTTTTCTCATCAGTTCATAGAGCGTTCATGCGAGAAAATAATCTTTCGACACACGCATTTGTTCCAGGGATACACATAATGAACTCCACTACCCTCTTCAAATTTGAGAGTTCTCTTTCAATACTTTTAAAAAGATCCACCCAGACTTAATCTAAACATTGTTGCCATCACTCGTCTTGAGAAATTAATAACTCACAATAATTGTTTCATAATATCTACAGTTACCTACAATGATGAAGTGCGATGTTTGTAATTTGTAATATAGAATAGACATTGTAACTTTTCCATTTTTTCTCAGTTTAGAACTCTAAAATATGGGATGGAAAGCTGTCCCGAAGACTTTTCTCGGGACAACGGGATGCATTAGCGAAAAATGGGATGATCTCGTATTTTACAGGGCGTCTGGGAACCCTATACTAGCAATAAACGTGAAAAATGATTTCAGGACTGTCAAGTTAAAATTCTGAAATGAGCTGAAAATCATGTTCGAAAATTAAATTAACCATGCATTTAATCATGAAACGTAATATAGGTTTTCTATTCCCTTAAATGTACCTTTCTTCCCTTTCAGTCTGCAGGATTATTTCACTTCAACTCTGTATATGTGCAGAAAATTGTTCACATTTATAGATGCTGTTAATTCCTCTTACATATAACGAAAGCAGTTACTGTGTTCGTATGTATTCCTTTTAATACTTTGGAACGTGGTTGTGGATTCGTGGCAACTCTTTGTCACTGAGTTCAATCTATATAAGATAAAGCAGGTTCTTAAGCAACAGTTGCTGGAATGTTTGATTGTAATTTGACGTGTTCATTGCGGTTCCGGACAATTGGCCACAGAAAATTGGTAACTGGGACAATTGGCCACAGAAAATTGGTAATAGGGACAATTGGCCACAGATAGACAATTTGCCACAAATAGACAATTTGCCACAGAAAGACAATTTGCTACAGATAAACAATTTTCCACACTGTCCATTATCCAAAAATGGGACCGTAACAATTTATTTAAATGTGAATTAGTGGCAAATATGATAAGTTTTACGTTGTATGACTTGAGGCTTTCCCGGCGTTTGATGTAGAATAACTCTTCTCTGTTCTCAGCCTGGTGAGTTGGAGATTTGCTTCCAAGCTTTCGACGGCTAGCTCTGCCATCTTCTTC
Organism: Periplaneta americana; assembly: GCF_040183065.1. Classification (NCBI taxonomy): domain Eukaryota; kingdom Metazoa; phylum Arthropoda; class Insecta; order Blattodea; family Blattidae; genus Periplaneta; species Periplaneta americana. The sequence goes on from NC_091121.1 coordinate 157,408,052, forward strand.
AGGGAAGAGCTAGCCATCGAAAGCTTGGAAGCAAATCTCCAACTCACCTGGCTGAGAACCCGAGAAGAGTTATTGTAAGTTTCACATTGTCCTCCAGTTCAAAATACAACAACCACCTTTCTCCTTCTACGGTCTTAGTGTATCTGTCGGCTATAACGTTCAGTTCGTCAATATTCCTTGGTTCAAGTGATAGGTGCAGCTTCCTGGCATGGCGAACAGTTTTTTTAATACATGGTTTCTTCGGTAGATTCACATTGGTTTCGCTTGCAATGCTCTGTAACTCATTTTGAATAATGACGGATGTTGGTTCTCGGGAAGTCCCCGCCCTTGCCTTCACGTTCTCTACACATTCCTTTGCCTTAATCCTTCCCCAGTCTGAAGAATGATTCTTGTGTTCAGACGGTTCTTTGACGACACTGCTTCCATCTTCTGATAACGTGACTGTTGCATTACACTCGCCATGCATGTCACAGCTCCAAACAACTCCATTCTTATTTTCTCTAAGTCTCGTGTGCATGTAGCCAAGATATATTAATTCGTCAGAGCATCTTTCTGATTTTGTGAAGCGAATTTCTTCCACCATAGTTCCTATGTAGTTTACAGCTTCTAGATTTTTCTTGTGTTACCATAAAAATATATTATAAATTGTTGCGAATTTGAGTATTGCCTTGAATTTTAATGTGTGGCTAATTGTCTTTGATACGAATTTCAATTATGTGGCGAGTTGCCTCTGTGGCCAATTTTCTATGGCGAGTTGTCCCCAACCCGTTCATTGGTGAACTAATAAAGATGATTTTTTTTCTAGTGCCCGTTCGAATGGTTTCACTATAACTGCGTGGATATCACGGCTCCACCGAAAGGCAGATGGTATTGTCCACAGTGTACTGCAAATATGAAACGAAGAGGTTCAAGGAAGAATTAGAATCACACTGCAAGTCAGTTTTCTTCACTATTGTGAGACTAAACGAATCATTAATAATTGTTAAATGGAATTGTTATGAATCATTTAAATTATGAATAAAATTAACGACTGAATTATAATTCGCTACCTTGTTAAAGGTAGCTGTTAATTTTTAATGTGATCTTTGTGTGAAAAATAAATGGCTCAACATGAATACTTGTTGTTTTTTTTTTTTAGAATGTACCACATCAAATAAATAAGTGTTATGAATTTAAATAAATTAATGCTGTACGTAACTGTGATGTCGGAGGATAATAATCGACATATGATTAGAAATAAATACAGTAGAACCCATTTATATGCTTTTCAACGGACCAGAGAAATTGAGGGAAAAGTTTCAATAGTACAAAATTACAGTAACCTACAGATCTCCTGAAACTCACCCATAGAAGGAATTGCATTTTTTACTAGTTATTTTTTGTAAATAAATCTCACCTTTTCTCATTCTCCATCAGATACACTTTAACGTCTACTTTCTCTACATCCATATCACCCATTGAATCGAATCACAATGTGCAGGTAAGAAAATTGTAACAGCCAGTACTACAATACATGTCTGGGGCACATTTGTGGCTCAAGTGCTAGGGCTCTGGTCTTCCATCGAGGCAGTCTGAGTTTGATCCCTGATCAGGTCATAATGGAATTTGTGATGAACGAAGTAGACATTGCAGAGGGTTTTTTTCATGGTACTTCTGTTTCCATCTATCATTCCAACACTCTGCACATCCCTTCACCTATCATCTGCAATAGTAAAAATACGCTGGGTGAAGTCTTGGGGGAAGCCTACGTATTTCTTCTTCTTCTTCTTCTTCTTCTTCTTCTTCTTCTTCTTCTTCTTCCCTTCTAGTATTAGGCCAAATGGCCTGTTACGATCTCACAGTTGAATTTTCAATCCAGCGCTTCTTTGGACGACCGAGAGATCTCTTCCTGTTTGGACGATAGTGGAGCATGACTTTTGGGATTTTATCTCTATGCATGCGATGCAGATGATTTATCCAGTTGTTCTGATAATGTTTTACGTAATTAATTACAGGTTCTAGTTGTAATTCTTCCATTACATCTTCATTGTGTTTGTGATCCCATTTCGTATATCCCACTTTATATCTCATAAATTTCATTTCATTAGACGTTATTCTGCTTCCGTCCTTCTTCCTCAATGTCCATGCCTCACTGCTGTAACAAAGTACAGGTCTCGCCAAGGTCTTGTAAAGGCGAATTCGAGTATGCCTTTGTACTAGGGAAGGTTTCATAATGGTGTTAATTATTCCCATTGTTTTGGTGTATTTAGAAATTTTCTGTGAAATGTCTACTTCATCGAAAAAAGATAATGTGTATCCGAGATATGTAAAATAATTTATCCTTTCTAATATTTTTGAATCTAAACATATTTTGCTAGGCACAGGGTATTTTCCGCAGAAGGCCATAATTTTAGTTTTTTCTTGATTGATTTTCATATCATATTTAATTCCAATTTTGTTAAAATTAAAAATTGAATGTTGTAATTCATCTTCTGAGGATACCACCAGAGCTAAATCGTCTGCAAAAAGTAATGAATCTAGTTGTAAATGTCTATTGAGTTGTATATATCCATGAGGCAATTGTTTCCATTCTCTAATTATTAGATTCATATATATAATAAATAGCAACGGTGAAAGCCCGCAGCCTTGTCTTACTCCTGTATGAATTTCTGTCCAATGCGATACTTTATTATCACACCATACTGCAATTAGATTTGTTTTATAGATATTATATATGTTTGCTATAAGTTGTTGTGGAACATGGTCTGTGGCCAATACATTTAATAATTTATTTCTGTTCACCCTGTCAAATGCTTTTTCCAAATCAATGAAAGCAATATGTGTTTCTAAGTTGAATTCCCGGTGTTTTTCCATCAATAATTTTAATGCAAAATATCCATCGCAACATGATCTTCCCTTTCGGAAGCCATTTTGTTCTTCTCCGAAAAGTGTTTCATAATGTTTATACAATTTGTTCTTGATTATGCTGGTAAAGATTTTATATACTGTATTTAATAGACTGATCCCTCTGTAGTTGTCTTACGATTTTATGTCTCCTCTTTTGAATATAGGAACTACGATTGATTTTGTCCAACTTGTTGGTATATCATCTCCTGTCCATATCTTATTTAGAAAGTGAAGGAGTCTATTTATAAATGTCTGGCTTGCATATTTAAACAATTCAGTATTTCCACTGATGATACAGGAAGCGTTTGGAGTTCCGGGCCCCTGGGGCTTATCAGATTATTCTTATGTTTGGCTCTATCAAGGACTGAGATAGGATGGCCTACTTGTCAGCCGATTATGACAGGAAGAACTTCGGGCTCCAGCCCTTGGGGCTTATCAGGCTACTAGTCCGCGAAATGGGATCTGGCTCTATCAGGGACTGAGGCAGGATGACCCACCTGTCAGCAGCGGATTTACGAATGTCACTCAGGCCACTTGTCGGATTTGGACAATCATCGCATATATAAGCACACAAAGAGTCAAAGCATGCCTGCAAGAGTATCGGGTCCAGCTCTCGTAAAAGCCAAGATAATGTGTCGTCCAGACACTCTCCACCAAACTGCTGCCTTCGCTTGTGTGATTGATGCAATATAATTGAATAGCCCATAGCAAACTTGCGGCACTATGCAGCGTCTGTTCTGCTATGGGTGATGCGGTTGGCATGTGGAGACGTTTCACTGCCGCAAACTGTCCATCCTGTGTGAACTGCTACAATTAAATTAGTGTCCCATAGTAGTAGTAGTAGTAGTAGTAGTATATTATACACACTACTTAAAGGGTGTAATTGATATCTTGTTATTTGAAGTGTTCTATCAGTGAGGAAGTGTGTTGTGTCAGTGAAGTGTGTAGTGTCAGTGAAGTGTGTTGGTGTCAGTGAAGTGGCTGTGCAAAGTATTTGAACAGTGAAATGTTTAGAAGTGTTAGTGAAATCAGGTAGAATCAGTGCAGTGAGTGAGTTGACAGCGAAATAATTGTAGTGCCGAAAGGTACCTGTGCAGGTATGAACCTGTCACACTCGTGGGTCTTAGTTCGAACTTAGGGTTAAGATACAAATTAGATTTACTTTAAATGTTATTTTAAGTGATCATGCTTCATTTAATTTAGGATGCTCCTTGTTATTATTATTATTATTATTATTATTATTATTATTATTATTATTATTATTATTATTATTATTAATTATTGTTTTTTATTAGTTGTGTTTATTATTAATTGTCATTATTGAGTGTAATTAGTTACCACTGCCACTGGGTATATACCCATTTGCAGTGTGAATAAATACATACATACATACAAAATGGTGCGGTCGCTGTACGGCTGCCATTCTGCAGACATTCTGCTCGTGTGAACCAGGCCTAAGGGCCCGATTCAGATTTATCGAGTATGAAAATGTATCGATTCATATCAGTAGCGGAAGTATGGCGCGAAAGTGGCATAGTTTGAAAATAGTGCTCAGGAGTGAATATTTTACAGTGCGTTAGCACAGTCTAGTACATACAGTCACGAAGCTTGAGGTGATTTTTTGCATTTCTCGCGATACAGTGCTCCAAGCGGTTAGCAACTGAGAGTACTAGGAACAATAAACTGTGCGATAATAGCGATCCTAGTGGCTAGCAACTAAAGTTCAACTGTCATTGGATGCATATTCCCTACGTATTGAGCTTCGTGACTGTATGTACTAGACAGACTGTGGCATTAGTAGATAGTTCATTTCAGAGTCTGTGGGACTCTGGTTCGTTTCAGTCAAAGTGGTGATTGTTGTTTGCAATATGTTAAAAAATTTGTAGTTTCAGTTCTTACTACGTTTCATAATACATGGCAGTAGTTTTCTCATATTACTCGTGTTTAATTGAAAAAGTGAATTGATGATAAACAGTGCTCTATATAAGGTAGGTGTCCCTGATATGGCCATGCTAAGGTTTGAGAATTTTTCTAGCCGCCATTTTGAAAAAAAATGTAAACCACTTTTTTCTTACTCGTTCTCAGTCCAATGGACTTTCTTAAAACAATTTCCTTTCCCCATAAAAATAGCTTTAATTGTCCAAAAAGTCCCAAAATCCAAAAGTCTACCTAGTGGCCATATCAGGAACATGTGCACATGATATGGCCACCCTTGTTCCATGTTCTACAAATCGTTATTGTTTTCAGTTTGATAGCGCAGTTGTGCTAAAATTAAATAATTTTGGTGTAAAATGAATAAATATGACAGTTAATAATCTTTTTTATAATTCAAAAGTGTAGTCAAAACAGGTTTTTCCATTAAAAATTAAGTTGTTTTTCTTAAAATACAAAACTTTTGCGTAATCCCAGCAATAAGGCATGTAAATTTGTCAAGTGAAAAAATAAAAGTGAAATGAACTTTATATGGCCATGGTGCATTTGATATGGCCATATCAGGAGCAGGTAAGCTTTCACGAAAATCGTTTGATTATGAACAACTCGTAAAAGATACGCCATCAACGACAACACCAATCAATAGAACATTGAAAACTGAATGGAGTACGATGGTTTTCATGAAACAAGTATTTGAAAAACATGCATAAAACAAAGGAGACTTACCAGAGAAAAATAAGAGGTCACATGAAAACCGCAAAACAGGCAACTGACGCCATATTGCTCAACCTGACTGGATGGAAAACGATCAAGTGACATTCCAGGATGTCCTTTCACTGGATGCTGCTGGAATTTAATGGATTTTTTGGTTAACTAACTCACAATAGGGGGGTGGCCATATCAGGAACATGGTCATAACAGGAGCACCCACCTTAGTACTTATTCTAATAAGTACTGTAATAAGTACAATTTTTAGTTGTCATGGTAGGCCATTGGTAATATTGATAGGGCAATTTCAGAACTGAACAGAAGATTTACCATAAATAGCTCCATCCTTAGTGAAAAAAGCGCTTTACACCCAGAAACTCCATCTTTCTTAGTCACTGTATAAGAAGAATCTTCTTATACTATGTCTTAGTAGGCTTATATGAAACTCTAAAGACATTTGTCGAACCACTGCCTGCTGGATCGCATCCTATAGCTAGGTAAGGTTAGGTTAGGTTAGGTAACGGTGGCTAGAGGCGGGTTAGGGACTACTCTTTGCACGTCGGCCATACCGAGGCCTATTGTGCACCCCGAAATTTTATGGGATGAATGAGGATGAGGTGTATCAGCCCACTGGCCGCAAGTGATCTCTCACCTGCTTACCCAATAGGAGCTCCTTAACCCCTCCCCCCCGCCCTAAGCTCATACCGCCAATGTGACCAAGCAGCATAGGATCCATTCCAACGGCCCTTCCAAGGTGTCGATGCATCCATCTTGACATGAATGTCTGTGGAATGAGATGAAGATGAATGATAAGAAATCTAAATTCTTTTTCTACATGGGAGAGAAAGGGAAATGGACTGTGGGATTGAAAATTCCAATCCGGAATTTGCCTAAGTAACTGTGGAAAACGACGAAAAATCACAGTCAGGTTGATCGGTCCGGGAATCGAACCACGGACCTCCCGAATGCGAGTCCCATGCGGAATGGATGATCAACCTCACTCTGTTAATCACATGGCTTATAAAGACCTCTCCCAGCCGAGTCATAGCATGTTGGAATACTAGCACTGCCATCTCCTCTTATTGGCTACTACTACTCACATTAAATTCAATTTTGAAGTGAATGAGATATATTACCAATGCCAGTGACGGTAACTGACTGATTATATAGGTAATTTCACATCTCTTAAAAACTTTGCTTTGAATGTAGAAAAATTTACATCATAACATCTTGATAAAATCCGGGACAAATTGGCATCCCGAAATGGCTTCAGAAAAATCCGGACAGGGGCTTAAATTCGGGACTGTACTGGAAAAATCGGTATGGATGGTCACCTTATCTGCCTCTAAAATACAATAAATACATACTGTACATATTGAGCTTGAAGTAGATCTAGATGAAAAGTGAAATTTTTGTAAATTTGAACAGGATATTTCACTATTGAAACTACTTTTTGTTATGTTAAAAATCAATATTAAATTAGTTACGAAAAATGTGAATTTTAGAAAAAAAAACAAATTTTAATAATATAAGACATGCTATACAAGTGTTGTCGTAAGTGAATCGTAATATTGAAACTACTTTTTGTTATGTTAAAAATCAATATAAATTAGTTACGAAAAATGTAAATTTTAGAAAAAAAATTTAATAACGTAAGACATGCTATACAAGTGTTGCCTTAAGTGAATCGTAATATTTCGTTCGCTAATTATGTATAATTTAAAATAAAAATACAATCTTGAGCATGAGCCAGTTATAAATCTGCCATAATGTTTACATTCATCATAATCATACACATTTTATGAATAAGGTTTATGTCCTGAATTTCTTCAGTAACTTAATGTTGCACTTCCTTACGAAAGTATATAGTAGAAACAAACTTCACTTTGATGACGAGGACAAAATAACCTTGATAGTTTATAAATGTATGTAAAGCACACATAAAAATTTCGCAATAAATGAGAGTTGAAAGCTTCATTCAAGTTTTGCACACGATAGCTTTAGTGATGGCTTTGATGGCTGCAAACGTTTCTTTTCCTGTAGGGACTATCTGGGA